>NC_132933.1:126676995-127349495 GCF_047675955.1 Chlorocebus sabaeus
GACGGGAGAGAGTGACATCATGTCAACACCTTCAGCAGAGAGCAACTATCCTGGCTTTAACCAGCGGCCCTTCTGGAGGTTTCCATGAAACAATTGCTCCAGGAACTCGCAGGACTCCTGTTCTCCTGGTCTGTTTGTCTCCTTCGAACTTAGGAGGAAGTTAAGAGTGAGTGTTAGACTATAGCATGACAGCCCATTTTGGGGCTTACTGAGGTGACAGCAGGGGCCGGCAGTGGGGGCCCCTCTGTTAAGAGGTGTGGTCCTCTCCGTTTTTATTCTGGATCATCATAAAAATTGCAGTCAAGTCCCAGAGGCACATTCCCCTCTGCCGCTCTGAAATTGACACTAGGAATTTTTACCGTACTAACGAGGAGGAAATAAAGAAGCACTCCTGCCCAACACTTCTTTCCGGGACACCCAGACCGCCTAGGGCTGACAGCAGCAGAGGCATTTGAGTGCTCTTGCTGTTACATTGAGAACGGTCCCTACGGTAATCAGACTCCTCATCCTGACTCTTCCCACAACCTGGAAATCACCCTCGCTGACCTGCTGCCACTTTCTTACAACCAGGGACCTACCTCTCTGACTCTCACGGGGACAAAGAGAGAACGCATCTCTCTCTAGAGACCTGCCCGGACCCCCAGGCTGACATCAGGGGCGTAGTTCGGTGCAACCCATGCTGCGGCATGGAGTCCCTTTAGTCTTAAGCAGAGTATTCCTCTTAGCTACGCAGTGCCTGAGATTTCTCTCTCTACTGACGTGAGTCCACCAGCCTTCGACCAAGGACTTCACGCTCTTCGACCCCACGGAAAAAGCGAATGGACTTTTGGCCTAACAGCCATGCTTCGGGACTCCTCAGTTACCATCTTAGGAGCAGGATGGGGCAGGGCTCTCTGAAGCTGCCCTTTCTTAGGGGGTAGGGGATTGTAGTTGTTGGGGAATGTCCCCCGAGTTATAGGTCAAGATACCCACTAAGATACCTGAGAAGATCTGGGATGCCCCCTTCCGCTGACCCGACGTAGCACTTTTCAGACCAAAGCCTCCTGCCTGGCCGCTTTTCTACGCGGAAGTCAGGAGGAACCACTTCCGGCCATGCCCACCTGGCCTTCCCAGCATAACAGCAGGGGTGGGGCTCTGTCACTCACCATGTGTTCTGTGGACTGGGTGGCTGCCGAAGAACTCACATAAAATTCTTTCCGGGGCTCTTCGTGGACCCTTAGACTTCCCTATCTGCTGAGCTGAATCAGTCAACAGGAGATGGAGGATCTCATTCCCTGAGAGTCCTGAGTAGGAAGTAAGGTGGAGCCTGAGCCGGGAACCCATGCCAGGACCTTCCAAGACTGACAGTAGGGATGGGCTCTGTGGGACACCCTCTCCCAGAATGGACTTTGCCCTCAGCCCTCCCTCAGTGTCATCACTTCATTCTTGCCATGTTCCTTCCCTCTACTGACTTGAGGACACCCTCTCAGACTAGACTTCAACTTCCTGAGACTCCTCATGTGCAATTCATCTGGCCACTACTGCCTGGGGCCTCCTAGACCTAGCTGCAGCCAGTTAGTTATGCTGTGGAGTTAGGGCAAAGGAGGAGACATGCTGAGCCCTCTTCTCTTCTAAGATGTGCAGTCTTTCAGCAGTCAATTAAGGTCCACCCACTGACTGCTGTCAGGCCTTGCGATTTTTCCCTTTTTTGTTATGAATTCATTCACTTCTCCCAACCATAGCCTTCAAAAATCAACAAGGAGAAAATAAGGGGACTCCTTATCATGGCAGCTTTGTCAGTGCTTTCTCTTGGCTGACATCAGCATCATCAAATGTTTCAGGAGTATATTAATATTCTTATTACATGTGCTTCACTGTGACACTTCTATTTTAGTATATGTTTTATATTCTGTTACAATGATCATTTAAAAAATCAGCCCTCATTCGCTATAGAGATTTTAGGTGGTTATTACTACAATGTCTGAACTCATACTGCTTTAACCAACTCAAATGTTTGTTATTGCCCCATGATTCCAGCATGTGGCACCTGAGATGTTGCCTCAGATTCTTTAAATGAAGCTGTAGAAAATCATTGTCCCAGGCACGCAGAAAGAAGCAAAGGCAGAACTTTAAAATAATTCCTGCAACTAATGCTGTCATCTGTTTGTTACTGCAGGCTATGGATCTGTTTTCACTTCAGGGCGGGTCGCCATATAAGCACTGGTTCAACAGAGACTTAGTGTCTCTCGGGGTTCTCATTTTGTTATTTTGCTGATGTTTATGGCATTGTTCTTTTTTTTTTCTTTAGATTTCTCATGGTTAATTTTGGGCATGGGAAAGAAACACTAGCTCGGTTGTCATCTTGGAAGCTGTAGATAAAAACTATATCTGTAAATAACCTAAGGAGAATGGATATCTTTGCAATATAGGCATACCTCATTTTATTGCAATCTGATATATTATACTTCACAGTTATTATGTTTTCTTACAAATTGAAGCTTTGTGTCAACGTTGATTCAAGGAAGTCCTTCAGTGCCATCTTTCCAACAGTATGTACTAACTTTGTGTATTTGTGTCACATTTTGGTATTTATGGCAATATTTCAAACATTTTCATGACTATTATATCTGTTATGGTGATCTGTGATTAGTGATCTTTGATGTTATTATTGTAATTGTTTTGGAGAAGCATGAACAGCACCCATATCAGATAGCAAATTTAATTGATAAATGTTATGTGTGTTCAGGCTGCTTGACTGGTCAGCCATTCCCCTTTCTCCCTCTATTTGAGCCTGCCTCTTCTCTAAGGTGCAAAAATATTGAAATTAGGCCAATTGATAACTGTACAATGGGCTTTAGGTCATCAAGTGAAAGAAAGGCTCAAATGCCTCTCACTTTACATCAAATGTTGAAAATAATTAAGCTTAGGTAAGGAAGGCATGTTGAAAGCTGAGAGGCTGAAAGCTAGGCTTCTTGCATCAAACAATTAGCCAAATTGTCAAAGCAAAGGAAAAGTTATTGAAGGAAGTTAAAAATGCTACTCCAGTGAATGTACAAATGATGAGAAAGCAAAAGAGCCTTATTGCTGATTTGGAGAAGGTAGAAGATCAAACCACTCACAACATTCCCTTAATCCAAAACCTGATCCAGATCAAGGCCCTAACTCTCTTTAATTCTATGAAGGTTGAGAGAAGTGAGGAAGGTGCACAAAAAAAGTTTGAAGCCAGGGGAGGTTGGTTTATGAGATTTAAGGAAAGAAGCTCTCTCCATAACATAAAAGTGCAAGATGAAGCAAGTGCTGATGGAAAAGCTGCAGCAAGTTATCAACAGTATCTAGCTAAGATCATTGATGAGGATGACTACACTAAAGACTTTCAAAAACAGATGAAACAGCCTTATATTGGAAGAAGATGCCATCTAGGACTTTCGTAGCTAGATAGGAAAAGTCAGTTCCTGGTGCCAGACTTCAAAGGACTAGCTGACTCTGTTGTTATGGGCTAATGTAGCTGGTGATTTTAGTTTGAGGCCAGTGCTCATTTACCAGTCCATAAATTTTAAGGCCCTTAAGAATTTTGTTAAATCTTCTCAGCCTGTGTTCCATAAATGGAACAACAAAGCCTGGATGACATCACATCTTTTTGCAGCTTGGCTTACTGAAAATTTTAAGCTCAATGTCAAGACCTACTGCTCAGGAAAAAAAAAAGATTCCTTTCAAAATATGAGTGCTCATTAACAGATCATTAACAATGTACCTGGTTACCCAAGAGCTACAATGGAGCTACACAAAGACATTAACGTTGTTTCTATGCCTGCTAATATAGCATCCATTATGCAGCCCATGGAACAAGAAGTCATTTTCACTGCCAGGTCTTATTATTTAAGAAATACATTTTAAAAGTCTGCCAAAGATTGTGATTTCTATGATGTACCTTTGCAAAGTAAATTGAAAACCTTCTGGAAAGGATTCACCATTGTACATGTCATTGATGGAAGGAAGTCAAAATATCAACATAATAGGAGCTTGGAAAAAATGGACTCTAACCCTTATGGATGATTTTGAGGGGTTCAAGACTTCAGTGGAGGAAGTAACTGCAGATATGGTAGAATAGCAAGAGAATTGAATTAGAAATGGTGGTTATAGATGTGACTGAATTGCTGTAATCTCATGATAAAACTTGAATGGATGAGGAGTTGCTTCTTATGTATGAACTAATAAAGTAGTTTCTTGAGATTGAATCTACTCTGTGAACACTGTTGAAATGAAAACATAATATTTTAAATCTTATAAAATCTTAGTTGATAAAGCAGGGGCAGGGTTTGAGATGATTGACTGTAGTTTTGAAAGATGTTCTACTGTGGGTAAAATGTTATCAAACAGCATGGCATGCTACAGGGAATATTTTGTGAAAGGAAGAGTCAATCAATGTGGCAGACTTCCTTTGATATGGTTTGGCTCTGTGTCCCCACCCAAATCTAATCTTGAATTGTGACCCCCAAGTGTTGAGGGAGGAAAGTGATTGGATCATGGGGGCAATTGCCACCATGCTGTTCTCATGATAGTGAGTGAGTTCTCATGACATCTGATGGTTCTGTAAGTGTCTGGCATTTCCCCTAATTGCTTTTCTCTCTCCTGCCGCCGTCTGAAGAAGGTCCTTGCTTCCTCTTCACCTTCCACCATGATCATAAGTTTCCTGAGGCCTCCTCAGCCATGTGGAACTGTGAATCAATTAAACCTCTTTTCTTTATAAATTACCCAGTCTCAGGTAGTATCTTCACAGCCGTGTGAGAAAGGACTAATACAATAAATTGGTACCAGGAGTTTGGGGCACTGCTATAAAGATACTTGAAAATGTGGAAGCAACATTGGAACTGGGTAACAGGCAGAGGTTGGAACAGTTTGGAGAGCTCAGAAGACAGGAAGGTGTGGGAAAGTTTGGAACTTCCTAGAGACTTGTCAAATGGTTTTAACCAAAATGCTGATAGTCATGTGAACAATGAAGTCTAGGCTGAGGTGGTCTCAGATGGAGATGAGGAACTTATTGGAAACTGAAACAAATGTCACTCTTGCTATGCTTTAACAAAGAAACTGGTAGCATTTTGCCCCTGTGCTAGAGATCTGTGAAACTTCAAACCTGAGAGAGATGATTAGAGTATCTGGCAGAAGAAATTTCTAAGCAGCAAAGTGTTCAAGATGTGACAGAGCATAAAAGCTTGAAAATTTTGCAGCCTGATGATGCAATAGAAAAGAAAAACCCACTTTCTGGTAAGAAATTCAAGTCGGCTGCAGAAATTTACACAAGTAGTAAGAAGTCAAATGTTAATTGCCAAGACAATGGGGAAAATGTTTCCAGGGCATTTAGGTGACCTTTGTGGTAGCCCCTCCTATCACAGGCCCAGAGGCCTAGAAGGAAAAAATTGGTTTTGTGGGCGGGCCCCAGGGCCCCTCTGTGCAGCCTCCAGACTCATTTTATGTCTCCCAGCTGCCCCTGCTCCAGTTATGGCTAAAAGGGGCCAAGGAACAGCTTGAGCCATTGCTTCAGAGGGTGCAAGTCCCAAGCCTTGGTGGCTTCCATATGGTGTTGGCCCTGTGGGTGCACTGAAGGCAAGAACTAAGGTTTGGGAACCACCACCTAGATTTCAGAAGATGCATGGAAATGCCTGAAAGTTTGCTACAGGGGTGGAACCCTCATGTAGAACCATTGCTAGGGCAGTTCGGAAGGGAAATGTGGGGTTGGATCCCCCACACAGAGTCCCTACTGGGCACTGCCTAATGGAGCTGTGAGAAGAGGGCATCATCCACCAGACCCCAAAATGGTCGATCCACCAACAGCTTGCACCATGTGCCTGGAAAAGCAGCAGGCACTCAATGCCAACCCATGAAGGAGCTGCCCAAGGCCATGGGAGCCCAACCTTCCATCAGTGTGCCCCAGATGTGAGACATGGAGTCAAAGGAGATCATTTTGGAACTTTAAGATTTAATGGCTGCCTCATTGGATTTCACACTTGCATGGGGCCTGTAGACCCTTTGTTTTGGCCATTTGGAAAGGAAACATTTATACAATGCCTGTACCCACGTTGTATCTCGGAAGTAACTAACTTGCTTTTGATTTTACAGGCTCATAGGTGGAAGGGACCTGCCTTGTCTCAGATGAGATTTTGGACTTGGACTTTCAGGTTAATGCTGGAAATAGTTAAGGCTTTGGGGGACTGTTGGGAAGGCATGATTGCTTTTGAAATGTGAAAAGACATGAGATTTGGGAGGGGCTGGCAGAATGATATGGTTTGGCTCTGTGTCCCTACCCAAATCTCATCTTGAATTGTAATTCCTATGTGTTGAGGGAAGGACCTGTAATCCCCATGTGTTGAGGGCAGGAGGTGATTGGATCATGGGGTTGGTTTCCCCCATACTGTTCTCTTGATAATGAGTGAGTTCTCATGAGATCTGATGGTTTTATAAGCTCTGGCATTTCCCCTGCTTGCTCTTCTGTTTCCTGCCACCATGTGATGAAGGTCCTTGCTTCCCATTCACCTTCCACCATGATTGTAAGTTTCCCGAGGCCTCCCCAGCCATGTGGAACTGTGAGTCAATTAAACCTCTTTCCTTTATAAATTATCCAGTCTCAGTTAGTATCTGTATAGCAGTGTGAGAATGGACTAAGACAACATTGTTGCCTTATTTTGAGAAATTACCACAGCCACCTCAACCCTTGGCAATCACTACTCTTATTAATAGGCAACCATCAACATTAAGGCATGATCTTCCACCAGCGAAAAAGGTTACAATTCACTGAAGGCTCAGATGATCGTTAGCATTTTTTAGCATTAAAGTATTTTTTTAAATTAAGGTATGTACATTTTTTTTAAAAAATCATGTAATTGAAAACTTAATAGGCTACAGTATAGGGTGTACATAACTTTTTTATGGACCAGGAAACCAAAAAATTGTGACTCACTTTATTGCAATATTCAGTTCATTGTGGTGTCTGGATCTGAACCCACAATATTTCTGAGGTGTGCCTATATTCTATTTTCCTGAATAAACATAGAATACTGCTGTATTTGGCACCTTCTCCCCAACTGTATCAGTAAATTTTTATAATTACCTCCATAAAGATCTTGTACATTTCAGTAAGGTTTCAACTTAGGTACGTTTTAGGTATTGTTGCTGTTGTGAATGGTATTTTTTTCCATTTCATACCTCTTATTTATTTTGATATTTTTATGCATGGATTTTTATTGGCTATATATGCCAATCCAGATTTGTGGTATCATACTTCTGTGTGTTTTTCCAGACTTTATTGGGAATGCTTCTAATTTCAAAGTTACAAAGGTTTGGCTACAATTTACCATATGGAAATTTCATTCCTATGTAAGTTTGCTAAAAGTTATTGCCATGTACTTGTCTTGAATTTTTATTAGTTATTTTTTAATTTTTGTGTGGACATAGTGGGTGTATATATTTATGGAGTACATGAGATGTTTTGATGGAGACATGCAATGTGAAATCAGCGTGTCATGGAGAATGGGGTAGCAGTCCCCTCAAGCATGTATCCTTTGTGTTACAAACAATGCAATCACAGTCTTTTAGTTATTTTTAAATACGCAAATAAGTTATTATTGACTATAGTCACCTTGCTGTATGATAAAATAATATGTATTATTCATTTTTTCTAACTATGTTTTTGTGCCCATTAAACATCCCCACATCCCCTCAACTCCCACTACCCTACCCATACTCTGGTAATCATCCTTCTACTCCCCATGTCCATGAATTCAATTGTTTTGATTGTGTTGAATTTTTATCAAAGGCTTCAACTCTGCCCTTGCACATGATCAAGTGATATAGGAAAAAAATGCTCAATATATAGGCCAATATATAGGGGAATGTCAATTAAAACCAGTGTGAGATATCACCCCACACCTGTTAGAATTGGTTTTATGAAAAAGACAAGTGATAGCAAGTATTGGCAATGATGTGAAGAAAACAGAATCCTTGTACACTGATGGTGGGAATGTAAATTAGTGCAGTCATTTTGGAAAATACTATGGAAGTTCCTCCAAAACTAAAATTAGAATTACCGTATGATCTAGCAACCCTACTTCTGGGTATATATTCAAAGAAATTGAAATCAGTCATTTCAACATTACTCCCAATAACCAAGAAAGATATGGACGTGGTGTAAGTGCCCTTCAAAGGATGAATGGATAAAGAAAACGTTTATATGTTTATATGTGTATATATATGTATATATGTACATATATACATGTATATGTTACATAATACATATAAATGTAACATATACATGTAACATGTATAAGCATATATGTATATATGAATATATGTATATATACATATAAACATATACACAAATATATGTATACATATATGTATATACATATATACATGCATATACATATATACACACATATATGCACAGTGGAATACTATACAGCCTTAAATAAGGGAATTCTGTCATTCATGACAACATGGATAGACTTGGAGGACATTATACTAACTGAAATAAGCTAGGAACAGAAAGAAAAATACTATATGATCTCACTTATATGTGGAATCTAAAAACATAGATCTCATGGAAACAGAGAGTAAAAGGTTACTAGAAACCGGGGTATTGGGGATAGGGAATAGAGAGATGTTGATCAAAGAATATAAAGTTTCGGTTAGACTGGAGGGGTAAGTTTTCATGATCAATTGCACTACATGGTGACCACAATTAATCATAACATATCGCATATTTCAAAATTGCTAAAAGAAAGGATTTTTAAAGTCTTCACCACAAAAAACATAAGTTGATGAGATGATGGCTATGTTACTTTGATGAAATCTTTCTACAATGTATACACAGGCAAAACATTACATTGTGTCTCATAAATATACACAATTATTTTTACCAAGTAAAATAAATTTCAAAATACTATAGTAATTAAAAATTTATGCTATACTTATGCTATACTTGCAGAGATAAGAAAATAGACTAGTAGAACTGAATAGAATGTCCTAAAATAGACCTACTTATACATGGATTCTTGATTATTAAAAATGTCATTTCGGGGAAGTGGATAAAGAAGAGTGTTTTTACTAAAATAAGACTGGATATACAAATATGAAAAAAGTGGAACACTTCTTCACACTATACAAAACTCAATTCTAGGAGGGATTAAACCCTGACTTTAAATATTTCATGATGAAAATGTTTAAACTTACAAAATAGCAAAGAAGAATAAAAATAATTTTGCATATATGTTTTTCTCAACTAGGGAGACAACAGCACTGGGCAAGTAGGATGTATGGAAGTAAAGTACTGAAAGACAGGTGACACTAGTCAAGTGAATAACAGGAGGGCTGGCTGGGTAACATGTGAGCTAGAGAAGAAATGGCAAGTCCTTCTAATAAATGGCAACTCCATTATTCCCCCTTTCCCCCCTCAATACCATTTGTTGTCCCTGATACCATGATGGACCTTTACTTTCAAAGAGTAGTGGATGAGACATGTTGCTGGCTTTGGAGAAAGCTACCTGGGCCAAAGATCTGTTCATTCCATCTACCTGCACACCAGCACCAGTCTCCCCACTGACCTGTGGATCTCTGCTTTCCCAACAAGTAAAAATTTGACAGTAGTGTTATAGAAAGTAGTGACTAAGGAATGATTACAGACACACTGAAGAGAACCAAAATGTTACTGAGTTAGAGGCAGTGCCAACTTATCCACATATGACAGGAGCAGTATCCTACCTCATTCCCCAGCAAGATCAATATTTCTGATGTAAGGTTAAAAAAACTTTTTTGGAGCATGGCCCTCTCCCGCTTTTGTCCAAGTGGAGGCATCCTGCACATTCTTGTGTTTAGCTGGGAAACCCTCTTGTAGAAGCTCATAATTGGGGTTTAGAGTACTTAATGGAGCAAGGGAGGAGTCTCTCTCTGTGTTGCTTTCAGGACTACTCTGAATGAAAAGAGGTCAGAAAGCAGGGAGTAACATCAAGTTAATTCCACAGCTTAGAATGATCCCGTTGTGAGGGCCTCTTCCTCTAGCTAGTGAACTATTAAGTTGGTGCAAAAGTAATCGTGGTTTTGCTATTAAAAGTAATGGCTAACAAATACAACCACACAGGGCAGGTTGTCCTTCCAAGTGCCTAAATGAGAACTCTCTACTGTGTACGTGGTATTTGGGTCTCCAGAGAGAAAGAATTTAGGCTGATAACCTGTGCTTAAATGTGGAGAAGTCACCCAGAAATTGGTCCAAAGGATCATAATCTGAGGGGAACTGGAGGAGGATGGGTGCTATCTTGCCTGCCTCATCAATCATGGGTACTTCCCAGCCCAGAGCAAGGCTGGTTTCCACCTCTATTCTACATACTTCCTTCCAACTATCCTCAACTTTGACAATAAGAACAACTCCTCCTTACTCAAACATTAACTTATTTCTACCTGTTACAGGTAACACTTTCGGCTTAGAAACTTGGAACATAAAGAATGAAGAAAAACTAGAAGGAAGAGTTACTATCTGGGTAAATATAATAGACTATTTTTCTTATATTCATTTTCTATTGCTGCATAACGAAGTATCACCAATTTAGCAAGGCAAGAAAAACAAATTTATTATCTCACAGTTTTCTGTGTATAAAATGTCCAGGCAAAACTCAACTGAGGTTTCTGCTTTAGAGTTTTACCTGACTGCATTCAACGTATCAGCTGATCTGTGTTCTCATCTGAATGCTAAATGGAGAAAAATCTAAACTCACTCACTGTGTCACTATGTTGGCAATAGAGCTAAGAAACCTGCTGTGCAAATGTAAAGTTACCATGTTTTATACACTGGATGAAGTATCTGTGGAGCTCCTTGGAAAAAGAAAAGATACCTGATTTTAAGATGTGCCTTCTGAAAGACAAAGGGTATGGCAGAATATGGCAGTATCACTCCATGCTGGAAAAGCACTCTAAGCTGAAATAAATCTATGCATCACTTTGGGCTATGGAGAAAAATGAAACTTGTTTAATTAAACTTATAGTACCGTGAAAAATAGCTTACCAAAAGAATAAGCCATGGCCATATGTAAAACCATATCTTTTGTTAAGAGCTCATTTAGAAGTAATAAAACTAATTTTAAAAGAATGACACAGAAAGGGGGGAGAATCAAAAAGAAAAAAGTCATTCTCCATATAATGCCACCATATTTCCAGTAAAGAAGGAAAGTAAATGTTATAAAGAGGGTTGACCACAATATATATTTGTATAAGATCTTAGAGAAATAAATGTGTCGTTCCATTAACCCATAATCATGCAACTATTCTGGCTTGTTACTTTGGTACCATTATTTGCAGTGTTTATTTTTCTCTGTAGTTGATCTATGATCTGATGTTATTCTCCCTCTTTTTCTGTTCTTCTAGCACACAAGTCTGTAGTCTTGTGTTTGCTTATACAGAAGTCCAGTATTTATGATAAAGGATTCCTCAAGAACTTTAGGACTCTCCTACAATTTTCTCTAGCCATTTCCAGGAAAACTTGGAGTAATTTGTCCCATTAGGGGACTCTATAATTATTTAATACTTCGGTGATTTGCTGGTAGCCTCAGAAACTAAAGAGCAAAACAAAACTGATACTTTGACTTTGTCTTAATTCTTCTCTCCTGGTACAGAAAAAGGAGAATTTTCCCCACCCTTTTTTCTTAGAGCATTTACTTCAGAGAAACGATAAATATAAAACATTTTCTTTTATAAGCTAAAGAAGCCACTTGCCAGTTTGACAGCTTAGGATTGTTTTCCCTTTTGATGAAAACAATTAGCCAACACAGAAGGCCACCTTAATTATTAAGTGAATTTAGAAAGGACTCTGCGTGACAAATGGTGCCATCAAGTTCTCTTCCCTGAGGACTAATTATCTTTTATATGAAGAATATGTATTTAACAGGTTGTAACAGCTTGACTACATAAAAGGTGGAGATTGCTTTCTGTCTTTGCTATATCTTTAGTGGATTGCCTATGATGTGCATCACATTCCAGTTTAATGATTATTCAATAAAACTTGTTTTTCTTTCTTATATGATAATGTTGACGTTTACCTAAGCCCTGTGATCTTGGGAAACAGTGCAGGTTAAGAAACTTTATTTCCCCCCTTGAACCCCCAACTTTGTTTTCTAGCAGAAAAAAGTTTATTGGAAAGAACCACTCTTCACCACGTGATTTAGACAAGACTCATGGAAGCCTCTCTGGTTTACCGATGACAAGCCCAGACAAAGATCCTCAATATTCCCTTTCTTTTCCTTGTACATGACAAATAAACTGCTTGTTTCTGCTAATCAATCGAAACAAAATACTTGTTGGCCAAACTTTGGTTAGGATTTTCTTTTTCCTCCACGCTCGTGAACTTTGGCCCACTCTCGACTAAGCCAGTACGCAACCCCTCTTGAGGATAGATTGGCCTCAGGGTAAAAATTCTCTAATCAACTATCAAGTCACAACAGCCTTTCATCCCACTTCCTCAAACACCTGGTTCTTTCTAGCTTTGTTTATTTCTCTCTATAAAAGAAAAACTTTGCCTAACTTGAAATACTTGCATATCTTATAGTCACAGTGTTCTTCCTATTGCAGTAGTCTCCACCTATTTCAAAAGTCTCTCTTGCAGTAATTATTTTTGAGAAAAGTCTCTTCTTACTAAGTCTGAATTGTTTTTTATTTGCCATATATTTTGTGGAGAGGTATTTTTGCATTAGCAGGATATTTTGTTTCTAACTGTTTCCTCAACACATATAATATAATCATGAGGATGTCATTTCATCATCTTTACAATGACTGATTACATAGAAGCAAGTCACAGTCCTACTAATGCTCAAGGATTGTCACACACAAAGGCATAACTGTCCAGAGATGGAGCTCATGGGATACCCATGAGACTCTGTCAGCCACAGTCCATTCTCTAGGTCCCAATGTTTAATGTTCCTACGTTATTCGAAATACATTTAACTTCCTCCAAGGTCCCCCAGAATCTGACTCAATTACAACATCAGCTCAAAATTCAAGTCTCATCATCTAAATCAGGTCTAACTGCACATGATGAGGCTGTGTGGAGAGTAGTTCATTAAGCATACCAGCTGGGGAAATAAATCTCTATTTGTGGACCTGTAAAATGAAAGAGACTAGTCATCAGTCCTAACACATCCAGTGCACAGTGGTGGGATAGGCATAGGATAACATCTGTACACATTTCACTTGATCTCCATTTTTGAGCCTCAAAACTTTACAACTGAGTTATTTCATATTTCCAAAGAAACACCTACTTGATGCTCTGTTATCCTGTTCCAAATGATAAAATGAGATGGAAAATTTCCACATTTGTTTTATAAAATAGAAAACTTCTACTCTTAAACTTGATACATGGCAACAAATGTATTGAATAATTGAAGTGGTGATTCATATACTCGTAAGGCTATTCACATTTTCTGTTAAAATGAGCAACATTTAGAAATGAACTAGAAAGAAAGAAACTATAAAAGAATGAAAGTAAGAAAAAGAAGGAAAGAAAAAGAAAGGAAGAAGAAAGAAAGAAAGAGAAAGAAAGAAAGGTAAACTCTGTGTTGCCACATAAAACAGGAAGACAAAATGTTACACACTGTGTTTCCTCCAGTCCAATACCAGTCCCTCACTACTTAGACTGTTGACTGCTTTCTTCAACCACAAAATGGAGAAACTAACTCAGATTTATTCATTACGGATGGGAGAAGCAGTGGGACAGTAGCCCCAGAACATGCGCTGTTCATAGATAGGAGTGCCAGTCTCAATCCTGCTCTCTCTCATCTCTTGAAGACTCTTCATACAGATTTGGGAAGATACTACAGATTGTATCATTGATCTTGGTCAAAACTTCCAGGACTTTAATCTTTCTGGTTTCAGCATGGGCTCTTTCACCCTGCAGGAACTCACAGAGTGAAGGATAATTATTGGACATGTGCCAGTATTCCAGGTACTTTTCCTGTACCAAATTTCTGGTAATGAGTTTTCTGGCTGTCCGTAGATGAAGCATTAGCTTCTATCCTGCACCTTCACTGTATTCAAGAATTTCCAGATTTTCTCTTCAGTGTGACAGTTGCCCTTCAAGAAGGTCACACCCAGGAGAGTCATTAGGAAACTGACTGGTCTTAGATAACCACTTATCACCCCTCAGACTTCTCTCGTTGGGGGAAATCCAGCTTCCTAACAAAGGCATAAGAAGAATGACTATAGGGTTGACTTCTTTCAATTCAAGGCCGAAGACCTGTTCCATGTGCTTCGAATAACAATGAGACAATATTTTTCACCACAAAGATTGAATAAAATGTAAAAGAATGATAAAAGTAAATGTCTCTGAGAATATAAGGCACTCTATATATTAAGAGACTAGGGACTGCAGTATAGCATTTTAGAAACAGAACTTTAGCAGTACAACATTTGTAAAACATTTCAGTCTTCACACCTTTCCCACTTTAATCCAATTTGCACTTCTCTATGTCTTTCTTATGAGAAGGTGTGCACATTTTCCTCAAGATTTCATGTTCAAAAATGTTCATTTTAGTTTCATTAATCATAGTGACAAATGGCAAACAATTCATATGTCCATCAGGAAACAATTAATTATTGTACAAACATAATAATTCTAGAGAGTAGTTAAAAGTAAGGTGGGTCTAAATGTGCTATCATGGAAATATCCTGCACTCATTAAATCATCAGGTCAAGAGGTAGAACAATATGGACATTGTTACCTATGTATATTAAAAATTCAATATATTTTTATAGCACACCTATATATGAAAAAGCCTAGTATCAGCTTTAAAATGATACATACCAGATTAATTGTGGTTACCTCCAGAGAGGGGGCTGAATTTTGAGGAAAGGGGGAGATTGTGATTTCCATACCATTAGAATTTTTGGTAACAAGAATGTATGTACTATTACCTTTGTAATGAAATTATTTTAATACAACTAACCACAAAAATAGTAGTTGTGCATTACTTATATAAAGTAACTTCTAGCTGATACAACATACAAAACCTGCAACTGAATGGCTTAAAACAACAAAAGTTCATATCTCATACACACAAAATCTGATGTAAGTAGGCAGAGGTTTCCACTAACAGGTGATCCAGAGATACAGGCTGCCTCCAACATGTTGCTTTACATCTCAGCATGAGCTCTTGATAGCTTATGTTTCAGGGGCAAGGGAAGTCACATAATCCTTCCTAACTACAGGTGAACTGGGTAATGTAGTCTTCCCATGAGTCCAGAAAGGAGAGTAAGATACCATGTGGATGAGCACTTGCAGTCTCTCTCATGTGGATGAGCACTTGCAGTCTTTCTCATTAACTGTTACAAAATAAGTGCTTGGTAAAGGAATAATTATTAGAATTTGTTATGAAAACAACCCTCTTCATTTCTTGGTGGAGCTTCTAAGGAGGCAAATTTGCAATTCTTCAACAATTTCTGTCAGCCTCCTACATGACAGTTGCTTTCAAATACAGGATCACATTTCATTTTCAAAAGGACCCTGTAAAATCTCAGCATGGAGAATTCTCCTTTTTCATTCAGTAGCACCTTTCTGCACTGATCTCACTGCACTGAGTGTCAATAGGATAAGAATATGCACCTTTCTATTTCTGCATGGTAACAATCTTGACATGACTTCTGCAAACCTCGACATGACTGAACGTGCAGGACACTTACAAGTGCCATTTGGCACAAGGGAAAATCAGGATTTTCCTCTGGGACAAGTACTGAGATAAGAGGAAGCACAACAATGGTGAATTATTTTTGTCTTTGCTGTTCAAACACAGCATGTCTGCCAAAAAGCCATTTTTTCCTCTTAGACAGACTCTGATCGCGGGAGGACTGAGGAATTTGGCCTCAGTCGATGTTTGCTTCACAGTGATTTCCTTGGCCTTTCCTCACCTCCAACTTATGAGGGTAGCTTTGTTTTTGACCATCTAGGTAGGCTCACCCATCAGTGCATTTGTTCAGGGACTGGTCTCAAATAGCACACCCTTTAAAAATCCTGCTGAAAATCTGGGTTATTTAAAAAAGCCTTCTCTCACACTTCAGTTACATCCCAAGAACCAGTACATGGTCTGTGAAAAATCAGAACCAGACTCTAATAATTGGTTCATTTGAAATACACTTTAAGACTACTTAAAGATGTGGGGTGGAAGGGGAGTTTGTGGTAATCAGATATCAAAACATCACTGTCAGAGGTTCCACTGAGAGGGATGGGGCCTCCAAGGGGCATCTGCAGAGAGCAGAATGCTCTAAGTCTAGAGGCAGGCAAGTGATTCTGGTCTGTCCATATCACAGAAAACAGGGGTGCAGTCTTCAGAGAAGGCAGTAAAGAGCTCGGCAGAAGACAAGGTGCCATTTTGTACATGAAGGCACACTGGGGAATACTTAGGGGAAAGGTGCTGTAATGTAAGAAAGTGCTGAATCAGGACTCATGTCCCAGCACTTGGGCAGAATCTACTCTCAAGGAAACCTTGGGCTTGGGACAGGAGGATCCTCAGAAAATGAATCCCACAAATAATCCCAAATGTATGCTTTATTCTCATCTTTACCTTCCTTCTTTAGGCCTTGTTATGGTTTGGATCTATGTCCTCCCACAAATCTCATGTTGAAATGCAATCCCCAGGGCTGGAGGTGGGGCACTGTGGAAGGTGATTGAATTATGGGGGCAGATTTCCCCCTTGGTACTGTCCTGAGTTTTCATGAGATCTTGTTGTTTAAAAGTGTGTAGTACTTCTCCTTTCTCTCTTCCTCCTGCTTCAGCCATGTAAGATGTGCCTGCTTCCCCCTCACCTTCTGCCATGATCGCAAGTTTCCTGAGGCCTCCCCAGAAGCAGAAGCATCCTGTACAGCCTACAGAACTGTGAGCCAATTAAACCTCTTTTCTTTATAAATTACCCAGTCTCAGGTATTTCTTTAGAACAATGTGATAATGGCTTTGCTATAAAGAAATATCTGAGACTAGATAATTTATAAAGAAAAGAAGGGCTGCCCAAGGTATCAAGGAGTGGGGACTGCTGTAAAGATAACTGAAAATGTGGAAGCAGCTTTGGAACTGGGTAATGGGAAGAGTTTGGAAGGTTGTGGAGGACTCAGAAGACAGGAAGATGAGGGAAAATTTGGGACTTCCTAGTGACTTGTGAAATGGTTGTGACCAAAATGCTGATAGTGATATGGACAATGAAGTTCAGGTTCAGGAGGTCTCAGACGGAAATAAGAAACGTACTGGGAACCGGAGCAAAGGTCACTTTTGTTATGTGTTAGCAAAGAACCTGGTGGCACTGTGCCCCTGCCCTAGGGATCTGTGGAACTTTGAACTTGAGAGTAATGATTTAGGTTACCTGGTAGAAGAAATTTCTAAGCAGCAAAGCAGTCAAGATGTGAGCTGGCTGCCTCTAACAATATATGCTCATATATGTGATCAAATAAATGATGTAAAACTGGAACTTTATATTTAAAGGGGAAGCAGAGCATAAAAGTTTGGAAAATTTGCAGCGTGGCCATGTGGTAGAAAACAAATGCCTATTTTCAAGGGAGGAATTCAAGCAGGCTGCAGAAATTTGCATAAGTGAAAAGGAGCCAAGTGCTAATAGCTAAGACCCTGGGAAAAAGGCCTTGAAGGCATTGTGGAGAGTTCCACAGCAGCCCCTACCATCACAGGCCCAGTGGTCTAGGAGAAAGGAATGGTTGGTTTTGTGGGCTATGCCCAGCCCTCCCCACCCGCTCTTGCTTTTCTGTGCAGCCTCAGGATACTGCTGCCTGCATCCTGACCACTCCAGCACCAGCTGTGGCTCAAAGGGGCCCAGGTACAACTCAGGCTGCTGCTTCAGAGGGTGCAAGTTGTTAGCCTTGGCAGCTTCCACATGGTGTTAAGCCTATGGTTACACAGAGTGTAAGACTTGAGGCTTGGGAGCCTCTATCTAGATTTCAGAGGATGTATGGAAACACCTGGTTGTCCAGACGGAAGCCTGCTGCAGGGCCCAAGCCCTCATGGAGAGCCTCTACTAAGGCAGTGTTGGGAAATGTGGGGTTGGAGCCCCCATAGATAATCCCCACTGAGGCACTGTCTAGTGTAGTTATGAGAAGAGGGCCATCGTCCTCCAGACTCTACGATGTTAGATCCACTGGAAGCTTGGACTGTGCACCTGGAAAAGCTGCAGGCACTCAGTGCCAGCCCATGAGAGCAACCACAGAGGTTAAAGCCTGCAAAGCCACAAGGGTGGAGCTTGGGAGCATCAGAGTGCTTTGGATATGGAATATGGAGTCAAAAAAGATTATTTTGGGCCAGGCACGGGGGCTCACACCTGTAATCCCAGCACTTTGGGAGGCCGAGGCAGATGGATCACTTGAAGTCAGGAGTTCAAGACCAGCCTGACCAACATGGTGAAACGCCGTCTCTACTAAAAAAAAAAATACAAAATTTGCCAGGCATGGTGGCGCACATCTGTAATCCCAGCTATTTTGGAGGCTGAGGCAGGAGAATCGCTTGAATGCAGAAGGCCTGCACTTCAGCCTGGGCAACAAGAGTGAAACTCCATCGCAAAAAAAAAAAAAAAAAAAGATTATTTTGGAGCTTTAAGATTTAATGACTGCCTTGCTAGGTTTCTGACTTGCATGGGGCATGTATTCCCCTTCTTTGGGCTGATTTCTCCCTTTTGGAATGGAAGTATTTAACCAATGCTTTTACTCCCATTGTATCTTGGAAGTAACTTTTTTTTTTTTTTTCCCTCCATAAGTGGAAGGTACTAGCCTTGTCTCAGATGAGACTTTGGACTTTTGAGTTAATGCTGGAATGAGTTAAGACTTTGGGGCACTGTTGGGAAGGGATGATTAGATTTTGCAATGAGAGAAGGACATGAGATTCGAGAGGGGTTGAGGATGGAATGATAAGGTTTGGCTATGTGTCCCCACCCAAATCTCATAGTGAAAGGTAATCCCCGAGGCTAGAGATGACGTCTGGTGAGAGGTGATTGGATTATGGGGGTAGATTTCCCCCTTCATACTGCCCTGAGTTCTCATGAGATCTGGTTGTTTAAAAGTGTGTGGCACCTACCCCTTCTCTCTCTTCCTCCTGCTCCAGCCATGTGGGTCTTGCGCACTTTCCCTTCACCTTCCACCATTATTGTAAGTTTCTCACGGTCTCCCCAGAGGCACGTACTGCTATGCTTCCTGTATAGCCTATAGAACCATGAGCCAATTAAACTTATTTTCTTTATAAATTACCTAGTCTCAGATATTTCTTTATAGCAATGTGAGAACAACCTAATACAGGTCTGCTTCTAGTACTTTGGCCAGAGTCCTTTATTTTTAATTGTAATAGATTTTGCAGTAGTGAAAAGACTAGTAAATTAGACAAAAGATCTGTCTCAGATTGGGAGGAGTGGAAAAATGTGAACTTAGAATAATTCTGGCCACATTAGACCAGTGGTCTAGTCTCAGCTCTGTCACCTATCAGCAGTGTAAACTTAAAATTATAAGTTTGGCAAATAATGTCTGATAAGCCCTAACTTGTAGCACTGTTGGAATCTATGTAATGGATATGAAGCACTTAGCAGAATTATGGAAAATATTGGGTCTTTAAAGAATGGTAGTTATATAATTATTTTTACTACAGATGATATCACCCTCCCTTCTGGGGAGATTTATTTTTTATTAATTCAGGAAAATATGCAGCTTTCTAGGACAATTAATATCAAATTAGCTCATTATGTATTTAGCATATAAAAGTAAATAAAATTTCCCCATCTGAATATAAGGTTGCTGAATTTGCATGTAGGGAGTCTTCCCCAGTTGAATGAAACACAAAGTCCTAGAATTTGTGTCAAGGACCAACAACATCCCCCCCAGGTGCCATTCCATCCAAACCACCCCTATTTTCATTCATTTCATCATCATTAAATGTGTTCTCCCTTAGAGTTTGCCAAATTACACTGAAGATAACTTAATTAAAATATCCTTTTGAGTGTGGTGGTTCACACCTGTATTCCCAGTACTTTGGGGGGCTGACGTGGTTGGATCACTTGATGTCAGGAGTTCAAGACCAGCGTTGGTGACATGGTGAAACCCTGTCTCTACAAAAATACAAAAAATTAGCTGGGTAGGGTGATGTGTGATTCTTGTCCCAGCTACTTGACAGGCTAAGGTGGGAGGATTGCTTGAGCCTGGGAAGTCAAGGCTGTAGTAAGCCATGATTGCACCACTGTGCTCCAGCCTGGGAAAAAGAACCAGACCCTGTCTCAAAAATATGTCCTTTTAAATACTAGGATCTGGCTCTCAGTTCAGAGCAAAGGAGCCAACACAGTAGCTTTTCAGCATCCCACATCAAGGCAGTTTCACCATTATTTCTCAAAAATTCCCTGGGGAGGCTGTACATAAAATAACTAGATTATGCTATGTGTTCAACTGAATGTGAACAAGAGCACAGGACACTATCCACTTCTGCTCCAAGAGGTTTTCTTCTGCTTTATTAATGTCACCAAGGTAACTCTTAAGTGGAGGTTTCCACTCCAGGGTTTTGTCCTTCAACAATGAGACACACCATCTGAGTGCCTGGTCTCTGCTCTCCAGTCCCACAGCTTCATGTAGCCCACCACCCAGCTTAAATTAAAAGTATATCCCACTGAGAGACTCATAGTTTCCAAAAGTCTAAAAGGGCCTTTCTTCAGAGAATTTGTACCTTACCATTTTCAGCCAGATACACTCCAGTACTTTTCCCAAACCCCTCTCTAACTCCTTACCTCCTTACTCCCTCTTCTTACTTGTACTTTAGGTCTTAGAAGTATTTCACCATCTTCCATGCATTATTATTGTTCATTAATTGTAAAAGTCTAAGCAGGGCTGGATGTTTTGTATCCTAGTTTTCCCATTTCTAACAAAATTACTTTCAAAGATCAGATGTTTTATTAATATTGGAGGAATGAATGAGGCAGTAAGCATAGATGCTAGTTCATAAACATTTTATTTTTTCCTACCTTCTTCAGTAAGCTAAGCCAATCCAGGTATGACTCTTTTATTTTTATATAACAGAATAAAATGGATAAAGAAAACCAAGAACTGAAAAGTATTACTTTTTCTCACCTATGTTTTGATCTCCAAAATTTTACTGCTAAATCATTTCACATTTTTTAAGGAAATGCCTATTCCAATACTGTGTTTCCTTGTTCTGGCTCATTAAATATGAAAGAAGGTTTCCCAATTTGTTTTACAGAACAATAAAACTCCTACTCTTAAATAGCAATACATGTGTAACCAAAGTCATTAATAAATTTCAATTCTGAAGTAATCTAAAACTTCTATTTAAAGAAACAACATTTGTAATATAACACCAAAAAAAAGGAAAGAAAAAGATACAACTCCAAGTTACTATAGAATATTAACACAACATGATATATGCTGTGTTCCCTCCAGACCCACCCTGGCCATTCACTACTTAGAATGTTGATTGCTTTTTTCTTCCACAAAGAAAACAATCTTCTTCAGACTTCAACATTTGAAATGTAACCTAGGGAAAAAAAAAGAAGGAAAAGTAAAACTCTAGTTATCAATATACAATAGGAACGCAAAGATGATATACACTTATTTCTTCCAGCCCCACCATGGCCCTCCACTATTAGAATGTTGACAGACCTTTTCGACAAAAAAGTGAAGAACCAACCTCAGATTTCACTTAGCATGGGAGAAGCTGCTAGACGTGGTTCTGGAACGTGCATTTGCCATGGCAGCAGTATGAGCCCTGGCTGCAACTCTGGCTTGGGCTCTCTGTTCCTCATCCCTCAAAGCTTCTTCATAGCGGGATGGGAAGGCACTAGGGACGGTATCATGCATCTTGGCTACAAACTCCAGGACTTTCATCTTGCTAGTTTCAGCGTGAGCTCTTGGACCCCACAGGAATTCATAGCGTGGAGGATCACTGTCGGGCACTTGCTGGTACTCCAGGTACTTTAGCTGCACCAAATCTTTGGTCATGACCTTCCTGGGATCCCCATAGAGGAAGTGCTTCCTATCAGCATATATACCCATCACATTCATAATTTCCCAAACTGCCTCTTCTGGGGCACGGTTGCCATTCATGAAGATCACACCCAGTGCAATCATCAGGAGGCCAGTCTTGGGAATTTTTTCTTCATCACTGGTTGTTTCATCATAGGTGAGGTCTAGTTTGCTGAAAAAGGCATAGTAGTGCCTGATGGGATCCACTTCCTTCAAATCAACACCAAATGCCAGCTCTATGTGCTCAGAGGCTCTCTTGAGGATCTCATTGAAGTGACCCTTATCCTTTCTGATAACAAACTTTATCATATCTCCCTTTGTAATTGGCTCTTTCTTTTCATACTTCTGAAGCAAGAAATGCACCAGCGACACTACTTTCTTGCTTAAGGGATCTTCTTGCCAGCCCTCAGCTTCCCTTGAGGAACCTAGACTTTTCTCATCTTGGTTGCCGGCACCTTCATTTGAACTGGTGCATGAAACAGGTGCAATAGTATTGGTGGTGGATGGGGCTCCCTGAAGCGCCTCAGGGATGCTAAGTGTCTCAGCAGCAGGCAAATTCTGGGGTCTATCACCAAAAAGAAGACTGGCAGAGGAGGGCGACTCTCCTTCTGCCACAGTGGCCTGAGTAGCACCCAGATCCTGATTCTCACAACGAGCCTGGTGGCGTTTCTCACGGGCACGGAGCTTACTTTTCTGACCTCGAGGCATAATTACTCTTGTCAGGGACTACAGACAATAGTGCAGGCAGTTGGGTTGATGAAGAGGTCACCCTAGAAGACGGAGGATAAGATAGTGTTCACAGCCTTGGTAGGGAGATTCTACCTTGGTCTAAGAATGACCACCTCTGCTGGTTCTCTTGAGGGTATTGCTTTAGGAACCCATAAGGCAGGAGCGGGCTGGGACTGTTCTGTGGGGGTTTATCACATCAGTTCTAACTCAGGATATTAATTTTACTTTAGTCCTTTGAGTCCTCCCTCTGTTGACTTGAGGCTGCCTCGCTTTAGACCATGGCTTCCCATCCCACAGATTCCCAACAGGAAGTAAGGGTGTTAGGCCTAACAGCTGCGCTTTGGGACACACAGAGTCGACGGTAGGAGCAGGACAGAGCAGAGAAGGATGGGTCTCTATGAGGCCGCCTCTGTTCTGGGAAAAGTGTGTCTCGAAGGTCATAACAAACGATACTCACTTTGACACCTGCCGGATCCTGAAATTTATTTTTCTGGCCACATCTTTCAGACCAAGGCTTCGCCCGTAACAGCTTGATGACGTGGAATATAGGTCAAGAGAAACACTTCCGGCCACACCCACCTTGCGTTCCCAGCATGACAGCAAATGGTTCTGGGTTCTGGGGGAGGGGCAGTTCTTAAAGAAATACATATATTTCTTTCACTGACTTTGCAGGCGCTGGGACTTCTCTCTTTGCTAAGCTGAATCAGTCAGCCTCAGAAAAAGGATCATTTCCCTGAGTCCAGAGTAGGAAGTAAGGTGAAGCCTGAGCCTAGCAGCCATGCCTGGGGCCTCCCAAGATTGACAGTAGGGGCGGGGCTCTGTGGGGGTCCCTCTTCTTGGGTAGGTAATGTCCTCAGTCCTCACTCAGTGTCTTATCGTGACTTTTTATAGGTGCCGGGCCACTTCTCTGCTGACTTGAGGCCATCAAATAAGGTACTAAATCTGTAAATAAAGATAATTGACATCTGTACAATATTATGTTCACCACGTATAAATATATTGTATTGTTCTACTTAGGAATCCACCTGAGTCTATCAGTAAATTTTTATATTTGCTTTGATAGAGTGTGTATGTTTTTGTTAATGTTCTTTTTAGGTATATTTTGAATGTTGCTGCTCTTTTGAATGGTATATTTTTCATTACACTTTTTTTTTTATTTTTAAAGCGCTCTCAAATTTATTGAAATATATTATTTTCAGGACGGTACATTAGGAGAAAAATGAGGATGACAAAAGCATCAAAGGATCTTTCATTCAGGCACTAAAAGGAATCCAGAAAAGAACTTCTTAGAGAAAATCTGGAGTAGCTAGGATCTTTCCTTATTTGAAACCATTACTTTCAATTTAATGCTTTGTATATTACTTTTGTTTTGTTTCTACTAGACTGGCTGAGTCAGGTTTGGATTTCTGAAAAGCTTTACTTCTGCCCCTCGCATAAGATCCTAATCCAGTTTACAGTGAATTTCAATGACTTAAAGCCTTGAGGTAGCACAAATGTTTTGATAAGATTCCTTGAGGCTTCTTTTTTTTAACCTTTATTTTAAGTACAGAAGTATATGTGCAGGTTTGTTATATAGGTAAACTCGTGTCATGGGGGTTTATTGGACAGATTATTTTATCACCCAGGTATTAAGCCTAGTACCTATTAGTTATTTTTCCTGACCCTCTCCTTCCTCCCACGTTCCACCTTCTAAAAGGCCCCAGTGTCTATTGTTCCTTTATATGTGTCCATGTGTTCCCATCATTTAGCTCCCACTTATAAGTGAGAACATGTGGTATTTGGTTTTCTGTTTTTATGTTAGTTTGCTAAGAATAATGGCCTCCAGTCCCATCCATGTTCCTGAAAAGGGTATGATCTTTTTTATGGCTGCATAATATTCCATGATGTATATGTGTCACGTTTTTGTTATCCAGCCTACCGTTGATGGACATTTAGGTTGATTCTATGCCTTTGCTCTCTTGAATAGTACTATAATGAACATATGTGTGCATGTACCTTTATGATAGAATAATTTATATTCCTTTGGGTATATACCCAGTCATAGGATTGCTGGGTGGAATGGTAGTTTTGTTTTCAGCTCTTTGAGGAATCACCACACTGCCTTCCACAATGGTTAAACTAATTCATACTCCCACCAACGGTATGTAAGCATTCCTTTTTCTCCACAACCTCTCCAGCGTCTGTTATTTTTTTGACTTTTTGGTAATAATCATTCTATTTTTTACATTGTTACATTTTCTAATTAGTTATTTGTTGTGAGATGGTATCTCATTGTGGTTTTGATTTGCGTTTCTCATCAGTGATCAGTGATGTTGAGCTTTTTTTCATATGCTTTTTGGCCATATGTATATCTTCTTTTGAAAAGTGTTTGTTCATGTCCCTTGCCCACATAATGGGATTGTTACTACATTTTCTCTTTTTTTCTTCAACTTTTAAGTTCTGATGTACATGTGCAGGATGTGTAGATTTGTCACATAGCTAAACATGTGCCATGGTGGTTTGTGTCACATAGGTAAACATATGCCATGGTGGTTTGCTGCCCAGATCATCCCATCACATAGGTATTAAGCCCAGCATCCATTAGCCAGCATTCATCTTCTTGATGCTCTCCCTCACTCACTCCCACCCAATTGTTACATTTTCTCATTAGTTGTTTGTTTCATGTGGCTAGATTTCTGATTTTACTATAGTGATTTTCTATACAAGTTTACTGAATTTCTTTATACATTTGGATATTTTGTGAGCTGACTTCTTTAGAATTTTTAATTAGAGGATCATATTATCTCTTTCCTTTCATTTTTCATAAATTTTATCTTGGTATTCTTCTGTGTGCCTGTATACTGGCTGTGCAATCCAGTCCGTGTTTGACCAGCAGAATTGGTACCACACCTCTGTATCTGGTTCTGAACTATTGAGAATGCTGCCAACATTTCAAATAGTATGATTGCTGTTTATTTTATGATATGGAAATTCCATTCTAATGTAAGTATACTACAGGTTATTACCATGAATTAGTGTTTAATTATTACCAGTGGCTTTTCCTTTACTGCTGCATGTGATCAAATGCTTTCTCTTTCTCTTTTAACATAGTGAATTCCAATTCATATTTTTCCTTTTATGATATGATCTTTGCATTTCTTAGACACAACCTATTTCCCTATTTCTTCACTGCTGTATTATTCACTGCTATATTAGACATTCTATAAATTTATTTAGAATATGTGTCTCTATGTGAGTAAATTTGGCTGAAGTGTTCTTTCTTGGGATATGATCATCTAGTTTTTGTATCAAGTATAGCTAGCCTGCTAAAGTGGTTGAATAGCTTCCCATCTTCTTGTATGGTTTGTAAGAGTTTATTTAATGTGGTGATCAACTTTTCCTTCATCATTTGGTGTAATGGGCTTCCAAACATGGCTGATCCTGGAAGATTTTGCGGGTGCCCAGGGCTAGACTATGGTTTGCTTGTACTATCTGATTAAAGTTTTCTATTTCTTTATGAACCTAGTTATTGACTTATATTTCATTAAAAATTGTTTTATTTTACTTGAGTTTTCCAATTTAAAGGCATGATATTTATAATAAATCATGTATTATATAAATTCTCAATTGTATACAACTTTATAGAAAATAGAATAATAACCCAATATACCTTTCAGCATCATAATCTTCAATAGTTATAGGGAGAAGCTTGTTCAGATTAAGGTTTATTTATTTATTCATCTGTGTGCAAAATCATTCCAGAGATGATGCTGTGCACTTCCATTAGGAGATACATAGCAGCTGGGCATGGTGGCTCACACCTGTAATCCCAGCACTTTGGGAGGCCAAGGCGGGTGGATCACTTGTGGTCAGGAGTTTGAGACAAGCCTGGTCAACATGGTGAAACCCCATCTCTACCAAAAACATAACAAATTAGCCCCGTGTGGTGGTATGCACCTGTAATCCCAGCTACTTGGGAGGCTGAGGCAGGAGAATCACTTGAACCCAGGAGGTGGAGGTTGCAGTGAGCTGAGATCACTCCACTGCACTCCAGCCTGGGCAACAGAGCAAGATTCTGTCTCAAAAAAAAAAAAAAAAAAAAAAAAAAAGGAGATACATAGCATGTGTTCATTTTTTGTGGTGATGGTGGTACAGTCACTCAGGATCATCACTGTCATTCATCATTAGTGGCTGCAGAATTATAATACTCTAATTCTATTATTCCTTTTGAGATTATTAGCTGAAATAGATCTGGAGGTAGAATCTTTTATTAACCTTCATTTGCTATTCTTAAGATGTGTCATTTTACTGCCCAGAGGAATAAATAAAACAAAATCGTTGTCTAATTGATATCAGAAAACTCTTTAGTCCAAACATTTTTAATACATATTTATAATTTTGAGTTACAAAAAATACTTTTCTGGAGAATGAATCTGGTTTGTAACCCATTGAATAATTAATCTCTTATTAAGGATTATTAGTTAGAAGTGTTGGAATAAATAATGTTCAGGCCCTAGTGTTTGTCACATGATATATTACTTGTGCCTACAAATAGTTATAATTTTGGAAAACAGAAAATGTTACTATGATTTCTTCAAAGCTACCTTTCTTTGAAGGTTTCTGTGTTGTTCCTATATAGCTAGCCAGTTAGTAGGCCAACTGGATTTTATTTTTATCTTTACAAATTGTAATATGGATATGGTAAGTGATATGGGTTTTGTTATTATCTTAGCTTGCATGTATGTAGACCTAAAAAACAATTGTGGCACTCTTCCTTCTGGGTTCACAAACTTATTCAATATATGGCTATTCAAATGAACTTTATATCAAGACTCTTTTCATTAGTGTGGTAAATGCAGAAATGTTCATGTATTTGAATAGATATGCTAATATGTTGTCATAATTTATTAAAAGAAATTTTCCAACTTCTCAATTCACCTGTTACTAAAAGAAATATTTAGATTGTTCAGTGAATATTTACTTCTTGAGCTTGTAACTTTTATGACATGTTTCTGGGTTAATAAGCCTAGAAAGGTAGAATGTTATGGAGCAAAAATATTAAACTATGAGTAAGAAGTCTTAGGTTATTTTTATGGCTTGACTATGTTCCCCAAAGTTCACATGTTAGAAACTTAGTCCCCAAAGCAATAGTGTTGAGATGTGGGACCTTTACGAGGTGACTAGGTCCTGAGGGCTCTGCTCCGATGAATGGATTACTGCTGTTATTGCAGGTTAGTTATTATGAAAGTGAGTTCCTAATAAAAGGATGAGTTCAGTGCCCTTTCCTCTGTCTTTTGTTTGTGCTTTCTTGCCCTTCTGCCTTCCACTGTGGAATGATGTAGCAAGAAGGCTCTCACCAGATGCAAGCCCCTTGACCTTGGTCTTCCTGGCCTCCAAAAGTGTAAAAAATACATTTCTTATAAACTACCCAGTCTGTATTTTACTATTATAGGAACACAAAATGGGCCAAGGCAAATACAAACCTGGGTTTATCACCATTCAGCTGTTAGAATTGATTTTAGAGCTTTTTATCTACTATAGCTTCCCTCTCTCCCTGTTACCCTACCCATCCTGTAACTCCCTGAATGATATAATAACAACTTCTCAAACAAAAGAAGGTCTCTAGAGTGATCTGGCAAAAACTTTAGCCTTTCTGTGGTTGAAGACTTCGTTCACCTTTACCTTGATTCTGCTGCAGTCTAACTTGGACTAATTGCTCATCCTTAAACCTTCTGTTTTCAATAGCATTTTAACCATTTCAGTGGCCATGCTGCCAATGAATGACTAAAGTTCTAATGGCTTCCTCTTCCCTAAACCTTATTCTTTTGATTACTGAGAATTTTTGGTCTTCCCTTACTTTAAATTTTGAACTCAAAGCAAATGCCTCATTTGCCTCATCCTAGCTCCAGCCCTGGTGAGTGTTAAATCTTTAATGTTAATTGTGGCCACACATTTTAAAAAGCATAATTAATTATATTATTTTTAATTTGTTTTATTCATTTGTTGTTTACTTTTATTTTCATTTGTTTTAGATTTTAGTCATAATTTTATTGTCTGCCTTTGTGATATTGAGCAATAAAATTATATATCTTATAAAAATTTTAGAGTAGAGAATAAGGATATTCTTTTTACTGAGTTGATGGGAGGATTAAATTAAAATATATATATGAAACAACACTTTGTAAACTTTACAAACGTCTAGTTACTTATAAATATTTATTGGAATGAAACTTTGAGAAAGTACTAAAAATGTCTTTACCCAGTCTTTGAGATACTCAGTACATTAAGTGTTCTGTTAATGCATAACAAGTTATCACAAACTTCCTGGCTTAAAATAACACCCATTTGTTATCTCACAGTTCTGTAGGTTAGTAATTCTGATACAGTTCATCTGTATTCTCTGCTCAGGTCCTCAGTTTCAGAGTGTCTTGTTGACTGGGCAGCATGCTTATCAGGAGGCAGCAGGCACAGATTTACTTCAAGGATTCAGGCTGATGGCAGAATCAAGTTCCTTGTAGTTGTAGGACTGAGGTCCCCATTTTTTTTGCTGGATGCCAGGTGGGGCCATTCTTAGTTCCTGGAAGTTGCCTATATTCCTTGCCATGTGGACCTCTCCATTTTCAAACTCAGCAATGGAGAATCTCCTTCATATAGAATCCACAATAATTTTAATCCCTTTCATCAGGAAGAATCTTGCCGCTTTTAAGGGCTCACCTCATTAGGTCAGGTCCACCAAGGATAATTTCACTTCTTAAAGTCAGCTATGTCATGTAACATAACCTAATCATGCGAGTGATATCCTATCATATTCATAAGTACTTCCTGCACTCAGTGGGAGGGGATTATACAGGATTGTGGGTCATCGGGGAAAATCTTAAAATTCTGCCTATCATAAGTAGAAAAAATAAATTATTGCAGAATTTCTGACCATAACAGTAGCTAGAACTCCCAAGTTGCATACATAGATTGTGAAAGAAAAGGACAGGAAGATAAAATCATGGAATATAAAAGGATTTAAAATCTCTACTGCTGTAGATTTTTTAAAAATTATTCTCTTTGAAGCAATTGTGCTTAGTGGCTGCTGGCATCTATAAACCAACAATTTCAATAGAATATTTGCCTCAGTAGGCAAAATACAGGCCCCTAATTACCTAACTGGAAGGCTGCATTCAAATATTCAACTTTACAGTGTTTGTTGTTTCATCATGAATGTCTTCATGTTGTTTCTTCAATTCAGGGATTACTTTCTTTCTGCTTATCATTTATTTACCAAATGCATATACCAAGCACTTTGCCAAGAGTGGGTATGTAGTATGAATGAGCCCACCTATATGTCTTCAGTGTACTAAGTCAAAATCAACAGAGTTTACAGCTCATTCATTCTTTCTATTACAGTAACTTTAAATATAAAAAGCAATACATTACTCTTACATTCCAGTATTTTCAAAGATGTAGCAATGGTAATATAACACAGTAGGAGTGATACATGGAATACTAAATTGGAACCAGGACAACTGGGTTTCAGTGTTAGCTCAGCTTCAGCATGCCTCAGAACTTGACTGTACCTTTACCTGCCTAGGCCTCAGTTTCCATTGGACTGGCCTGTTATGAGTATTTTTCGTCACTAGTGTTTACAAAAAGCAAACAATAAATTTAGATGCCGTAGGATATGTATACATAATATAAAAGAAATTTCAAGAGAAGTGGCACTAATTCATTTGGAAAGGAATAATCTGCCAAATACATATAATAATAACATGTAAATAATAATAATATGGTAAGTTGTGACTAGCTAGTGGCTAGAATTTTCCTGTGCTAAAAAAAGGGAAAATTGTAGGAATTTAAAGAAGAAAAAAAGGATGACAACCAAATAAAGAAACAAGTTTAATTAATTTAAACACTAGGGGGTGTATATTTTATAGATGTAGAAGATGTATTGTTAGAAAATGCTAAAAGAAATTAATAAAAAAAAATTAAAAGGCTCCTACCAAGCAAAGGTAAAAGTTTGGTTAATTTAGAAAGTATTATTTGAAAACTGAATCAATACTACAGCATTTTGAGCATTTTAAATCGGATCATCTAGGAGGTTTTGAATTGTTTGTTCATTGGTTTTCTTTTGTTTTCACTTAGGGGAACTAATCCTCTCAGTGTACATGTGTGTACTCATAGGACAGGTAAGAAGGAATGGGAGGGCAAGTTAGCAACTGAGCAAGTGAGGTGGGTCCTAAGAAAGAAAAAAAAATAATTAGCCTGGCTTTTCAGACTTCTTTGTAGATCTAAAGTGTGACTGAATTATGGAATGAGACCCACGGATATCCTCACCCCATTCTCTAAAACATCTTTCTGTTATTGGACGACAATAATATGAGGGAATAGTGTAAGGCAGTAGAACAAATATTTTAAAATACAAATAATAACTATTAAGGACCATGATGTTCAAGAAAGTGGATTATGTGCATTGTCCTACTTAGCCTGTGGTTTGGGTTTTATTAACTGGACTGTACATTCAAAGAAACTGAGGCTCATAAAGATTAGGATGCTTTTATCATCCATATAATTTATATTTACTATAACCAGGAAGTTGAATAAAGTCATGAAAATAGCAAAGGCTTAGACTGAACAAGAGGTAGAGAAGAATATTGTCAGAAGTCTTTTTCTGGTCAATTGTGGGAAATGTTCCTTGGCAATGTATATGCAACTTTATTTAGTTTCACGTATCATACTCAACCTCATGCATCACTTTGTTTTAGCCTTTTCTGGTTATTTTTTGTAATATTACTCATTATCTTAATAACCAAAATGATTGTTCTGAATTAGTCCAACTATAAACTTAGTATTAAAATCATTATAAGGACAAAATAGTGATATTTACTGTAAGAATGTTATTCGTGGTAGTATAATCTTAAATATTCAGCTGTAAAAACTTAGGAAATGTGATTTTAGCTTAGCTCTTTTATTGAAAAGAAACTATGTTGTCTTTAATTGGTGGACAATCAGTTGTATTTTTTAGTCAAGTCAAATGGGAATCTCAAAGTCAGATTTATGCATTCTCGTAGCAAGCGAACATGATCTAATTCTATGTACTTTGATTACCACCTCAATAAATTTCCTTCCCATTCTAATATTTTTCTGGGTACAAAATAAATAAGCAATCTTTAATTTGACAGCTATTATTTATTGGTAATGTAATTTGGTCATGTACTGGGCAAGGATTGGAGGATAAAATGGTAAGTAAAATGTGGGTATACTCTGCCTTCGTAGAGCTTGTCAACTTATGATCTAGTGAGAAAGACAGATGTAAACCTAATAGACACACACACATACATACTACGAATCGTTAAAAATTATTAAAGAAAAAGACAGGAAAATAGAATCATGGGATATTATCAAATTCAACAAATTTGAGAAGGCTGTCCTGAAATATTAGTACTTGAACCTAGACAAAAGGATGAAGGTGAGTTAGATTCACAGGAGTGGAGTGAGGTTTAAGAAGTATTTCTTTAAGGAACTGCCTGTTCAAAGGATTGAGTGAAGAATAAGCCTGGTACACTCAACTGACTGAAAGAGGACCACTTTGACAAAAATGTAAAGGTCAGTGAAGAGAGTATAGTAAGGAGTTGGGTTTCTCAGACACAAAATAAAACCACTAAATGTTTTAAAGCAGAGGAATGACCTGATTAGATATAAATTTTGTAAATGCCACTGTGACTGCAATGTAGAAAACATATTTAAACATATTTAAGGGAAGCAAGCAAACATGCACACACAGACATACACACATGCACAAATATATATTTAAAAAAAGAATATGGATGCTGAGTATTCTAGAATGGTGACATTGGAGATGGAGAAATTTGGATAGATTAAGAAGTCATGTGTGAGTAGAATTTGCAGGACTTATAAGCTAATTTGGATATGGATGGTGTGAGAGAGGACAGTGTGAAAGACACCTGTTTGTATCCCAGCATTCACAGTAGTACCACCTATTAAAATTGGGAATTCTGCAAGTGTGCAGTTTACTGGGCTTCAGTAAAGTCTGGGCTTCAGATGCACAGCTAAAGTCATGAATAGGTATTTGAAAATGGATGGAATGGATATAAATGAGATTGGCAAGGAAGAGAGTACAGAATGAGATCAGAAATTTGTAGGAAACCCAACATTTAAAGAATGAGTAGAGAAGTATGCTCACCGTAGTTGACTTAGAACACATATAAAATAATTTTATTACCCACAATACTACTGCACGTACATAGAAATTAACATTATATTCCAGGGCTTGCAGTTCCTAAACATTTTACTCTTAATTATCAGATATAGTAAGTGCTCATTCAATTTATTTATTTATTTATTTATTTTGAGACAGAGTCTTTCTCTGTCGCCTAGACTGGAGTGCAGTGGTGCGGTCTCAGCTCACTGCAAGCTCTGCCTCCCGGGTTCAGGCCATTCTCCTGCCTCAGCCTCCCGAGTAGCTGGGACTACAGGCCCCCGCCCCAACACCGGGCTAATTTTTAGTATTTTTAGTAGAGATGGGTTTTCACTGTGTTAGCCAGGATGTTCTCGATCTCCTGACCTCGTGATCCGCCTGCCTCAGCCTCTCAAAGTGCTGGGATTACAGGTGTGAGCCACCATGCTCGACCCATTCACTGCTAATAAGTGAATTAATCCACTTAGAATATTGTTAAATTAGAAGCATAATGAGGCAATAATAAATACATTCTGTAAAGAGGTAAGCCTATATAATTAATAATTCTAATTTTAGGGCATCTGGAGAATTTGGTTAAATATAGATAAATATGTGGAATTCCATACTGTCTTTGCTTCAGGAAAAAAACTAATTATCACCATTTGTGAAACAGCAGAAAGCATATGTTCTGTCGATGGTGGTATCATGTTGCTATGTGAAGGACCACAAATTAAATGCACATTATAATGGCAAAGTAGAATAACTCATTGTTAGCTTTTACTAGACTAAGTCATTTGTCTTCCTATTAAAACAAATATTAACTAGTTTGTTCTAATTCGATTTCAACTTGAACAGCATTTAAAAATATCAATGTCTACAAGCAGAGTGTGTTTTTTAAGTGCACCTAAAATCCATTTTTAAGGAAGGAAAATGATTGTGTGCGTTGTACATGTGTGCGTTGTACTTATATAAATGCGAAATTGATGGCAAAGCTTATTGATAGTAATGTGTAATATTTCACATTTACATTAGAGAGTTCCTTTCAACTTTCAGTGGTACCTAGTTTATGGATTCTGCAGCAATCATATTATTTATGATGTAAGATACCATCTGAGCCCTGAGATGAGCATGATATGTAAAAATTTATTTTCTCAGAATGGATAAGTAATTTTTGAAGTAATTAACTTCTTTCTTGCTTAGTTACAGCCATGCTTTCCCAGAATTTAAGAAACTGTCCTCAGGATTATTAATGTCAGGTTTCATTGCATGTGCATTTAATGTTAATTGTGACAACTATTGAGGCATGTATACATTTATTGTCATTTTGATTAGTTTGGATGTTTAAGTGAAAAGAAATATTTTCTATTAAATTTTAAATTTGATGTAGGTCTTTAAATGTAAGTTTTGTCTTAGTAACTGGATAGTTTTTTAACTCAATTTTTATTATTTGCCATTTTTAAAAGTATGTTAATTTAACTAAAAAGTAAGAAGTATCTTAGATACTCAATGGCAGTGAGGTATAGGATATATAGGTAATACACAAACAAGTATGTAATTCAGAAATCCTATTTTAAAATCTCAAAAATTATTCTAACCATTCTTTCCTTTTTATGCTTCTATTAAACCAAACTGTTTACTCTTTGAATGAAACCAATTCTAATTATTTTTCTCTACTTCTTGGACTGATGACTGGATTAATGGCCAAAAGACAAACACCAAGAAAGAAAGGTGTTGAAACAATAACCAACCTATAGCTAAATCAGACACATCTACTTCAAACAAAGAAATCATAAAGATAAATAATGAAGAAAACCAGATATAACAAAACAATTCATTTAATATTTTATGAAACATTTATAACCCTGGTGTAAAAAATTCAATCATAATAACAATCTGCTCATGACAAGATCTATTTTGGACCATTTGGACTGTTGTGTAGTGATAAACTCACTTCCAAACAAATCTATACTATCAATGCTAGAATAGAATTTTTTTAAAGGCTTTCCCACTTAACATTTTTTTCTTGCTTTTGTAAAGAGGTAAGTCTTTTTTATTTAGTGGAAGAATATATAAAATAGCTGTATTGCTGAAATTTTCAAAGCCACTTTTTTTTTTGTAAGGAACAAATTTTATGTGATTCAAAAGTGCCTCTACATTTAAAAAGAGAACAAATGACTTACATTACTTAGGTGTTTTCAGACACATAATGTGATTATCTCAGTGCTGAGGAGTGTGGGTATATATTGTTATGTCCCCACCTCATGGATCAAGGAAACTGAGGCACAGAGAAGCTAAGTCATCTGCTTAAAGTTGTTAGAACATACATTTCACTGTGCATAGTGGTAAAAGTTTGAATATTTTACTAATCTTTCCTCCTATCCTCAGGAGCAAAATTACTTCAAATTAGAAAGATGAATTTTCTTTTTGTTGGTGCTTTATTAAAAATACTGTAAAAACAGAAAGTAGTGAAGAAGAGGTAGAGAAATGGATTGAACAGTAATAATAATAAAACTTCTAGACATAGCCAAGTCAACAAGAAAGAGTATAATAACCAATTGAGACAATATGAAAGAAATATGATGAGGAAAATATGTCAGGAAATTCCCAGATGGATCTTCTTTTCTTTCGGCCTATTGAACTATTGACAACTCCCTGTTTACATTTGGTTTGCAGATCTAAATGATGCTCACATGTGCCTGGTTATTTATAGTAGACATTACTAAGTATTTGTTGAATGTCAGGATGAACATTTAATTGTTAGTTGTATTAATCAGGATCCCCCAGAGAAATGGGAAGAAAAGGATAGATGATAGAATAGATAGATAGATAGATAGATAGATAGATAGATAGATAGATAGATAGGTAGATAGATAGATAGAGAAAGAGAGAGAGAGAGAGAGAGATAATGTAAATTGTCTCATGTGATTATGGAGGAGCAGAATCTTATGATTGGTGGCTAGAAAACCAGGAAAGCTAGTGGTATAATGCAGTCCAAGACTGAAGGCCTGAGAATAGGCGAGGGGCAGGGAGGGGTGATGGTGTCTCAGTCTGAATCTGAAGGCCCAAGAGCCAGAAGTGCCAATGTCCAAGGTCAAGAAAAGACGATTGTCCCACCTCAACAGAGAAAGTGAGCAAATTCATCCTTCCTCTGCCTTTTTGTTCTATTTGGGCCCTCGATAGTTTGCATGATAACCTGCCACATTGGTGAGGGTAGTCTTTACTCAGTCTACTGATTCAAATACTAATCTCTTCTGGAAATACTCTCATAGACACACCCAGAAATAATGGTGTTATGGTGTAGCTCTGTGTCTCCACCCAAATCTCATGTTGAATTGTAATCCCCAGTGTTGGGGAGGAACCTGGTGGGAGGTGATTGGATCATGGGTCAGATTTCCCCCTTGCTGTTCTCATGATAGTGAGTGAGTTCTCATGAGATCTGGTTATTTGAAAGTGTGTAGCCCTTCCCCCTTTGCTCTCTCCTAACAGCCATGTGAAGGTATGCCTGCTACCCCTTCACCTTCTGCCATGATTATAAGTTTCCTGAGGCCTCCCCGGCCACGTGGAACTGTGAGTCAATTAAACCTCTTTTCTTTATAAATTGCCCAATCTCACGTAGTTCTTTATAGCAGTGTGAGAACAGACTAATACACATGATTTACCAGCTAACTGGGCATTCCTTACCCAGTCAAGTTGACTCACAAAATTAACCATCACAGTATAGTAGTCCCCCCTTATTCATGGGGGGGGCATGTTCTAGCACCCCCACTGAATGCCTGAAACTGCAAATAGTACCAAACCCTATATATACTACATTGTTTTCAATTTGATAACTGAGATGGCTATAAAGTGATTACACAGCACAAATGAATGATCTACATCCTGGACAGAATGGAGTGGGATGGCATGAGATTTAGTCACACTACTTGGAACAATGCACTATTTAAAATGTATGAATTATTTATTTCCAAAATTTTTCATTTAATATTTTTGGATTGTGGTTGACTGCAGGTAGCTGAAGCTATAGAATGTGAAACCACAGATAAGTGGGGACTACTGTAGTATAAGATAAATTTTGGTGTATTTTAATATAATTGCTTAGTAATTTTGCATACATAATATTTGTAGAGAATATTGGATTAGTCGCCTTTGTGTTGCTATAAAGGAATACCTGAGGCTGGGCAATTTATTTAAAAAAGATATTTATTTTGGCTGGTGCCAGCATCTGCTTCTGTTGAAGTCTGACAAAGTTTACAGTCATGGCAGAAGGGAAAGAGGAGCAGGCTTATCACATGGTGAGAGAAGGTGCAAGAGGGAAGGGAGGAGGTGCCAGCCTCTTAAAGCAATCAGCTCTCACATAAACTAATAGAGCAAGAACTCACTCATTACCAAGGAGGGCACCGAGCAATCCATGAGGGATTTGTTCCCATGGTTCAAACACCTCCCACTAGGACCTACCTTCAGCACTCGGGATCACATTTCCACAGGAGTTTTGGAGGGGACAAACACCCAAACTATATCCATTATTTTCAAATCGTTCCAAGTTGTTATAAAATCCAAGTTTAGCAATTCTAGCAATTAATCCAATTTACCTTGCATGGGTATATATTGAACCAGATTTTGTCCTGAAAGAGTTTTAAAATGCCTGTGTAGTTCTTTGAATCATTTATTGATTCAGTTAGCTATTGCCACAATTGTACTGTATATATATTTTTAAATCCCAAATTCAATGCATACAGTAAGAATTTATGTCTCTCTCATGTTATGCAGGTTGGATGGTATTTAATGACCTTGGTTGAGTTTGTTTGGGCTGGGCTCCAAACTGCAGTTAGAGCCCAAGTCTGCTACATATAACTTTCATCCTGTTTCTACCAGGGGCTAGCTGTGGCATCTACTACTTATAGCAATGGTAAGATATGCATGAGAACAAGTCCAAGTTCACAGTTACATAGCACATTTCAAATCTTATTTCATGTCCACTAGCATCCCGTTGGCAAAAGTAAGTCATATTGCCAAACCTAACATCAGTGGGTTGTGGATGTATACTCTTCCCATATAGATGGGGGCAGGGGAAGTAAGAAGTGAATATTTGCTCAATGATAATTTAATCTATCATCTATACTTGAATAAAAATGCAACCTGCCTTTGAGTTTTTGTTATGGATTACCAGAATGCGAACAATTTTCTATTTGTGGTACACTAAAAAATAGTAAAGTAGTTAAAAGTGTTTTAATGTCAGAACTTTAAGACCCTTTAAAATTAATAATGTAAAATATTTAGTGTACATGTACACCACAGGCCTATGTATCAAGGTTCTCTCACATATAAACAGTTTGTTTATAGTCTTACTTTTTCTGCAATTTTTAATCAACATTTATAAATAGTGGGCAGGACTCTAGATGCTGAAATTTTACACTGATATTTGGAAAAAAGAAAACAAAACCTATAATCCACTGTCTAATATTAAAAAGCATTATATATTTAATTAGAGATTTATTAGGTAGATGCAAAAATAGAATTCAAATGATAGATTTGCTGATTGGACTTAACTTTGGATTTTTGAATCAGCTGAAGATTGGCAATTTGCTTACCAAGGCCATCATTATGTAGATGCAAACATTTGGTAACCCCAGTTCTACGATGGAGATTGAGCTATCATGATACTTTCTGTAAGAACACAATGAAATTTGATCTACTATTTTATGTTTTGATAGCCATTTGGACCATGACATCACCTTTACTACCACAGCCTCTATTCAATTGCTTACTTTGATCACTTGCTTATATTTTATCTTTTGAAGATTCACAATATTAAAATTTCTGGTGATCACCTGGTATAGTTTGACTGTATTCCCACCCAAATCTCATCCGGAATTGTAATCCAAATTGTAATCCCCACATGTTGAAGGAGAGACCTGGTGGGAGGTGATTGGATCATGAGGGGAGCTTCCCCCATGTTGTTCTCATGATAGTGAGTTCTCACAAGATCTGGTTGTTTGATAAGTGTCTGGCACTTCCCCCTTCTCTCTCTCTCTCTCGTCTGCCACCATATAATACGTGCCTTGCTTCCTCTTCGCCTTCTGCCATGATTATAAGTTTCCTGAGGCCTCCCCAGCCATGTGGAACAGTGAGTCAATTAAACCTCTTTCCTTTATAAATTAGCTGGTCTCAGGAATTCTTTATAGCAGTGTGAAAATGGACTAATACATCACCTAATATTTTATATCAAAATGTTTCTATGTGAAAAATTACTGTAATCTGTTAACTGAAGGAATTCTAAAACCACATATAGAAATAAAGAGCATTCCATTATTCTTAAAGCTTAATGTACAATATTATATGTAACTTTATTTGTACAAAGAGAAAACAATGCCATTTTCATCATGAAGATGGCTTTTGACAGTTGAATCACTTTGTTTTGTATAATGACAATGATTTTTCTGATAGTAAATGTACTACTCTTGGCTGGGTGAGCACATGGAGAACTGAGTTGGTCACATCATGAAAAAAAAGACATCTCAAGGTAAACACTTAGGGAGCATGCTTCTACACATTCTGTGGCCCTCATCTGAATAGTTAATAAGGAGCTTTCAAATAAAAAACATTATTTGGTACATCTGTCTCATGAATCACAAAACTTCTTGTTCTTTCTCTCATTCTGTTAAAATTATATACAGCAATAAAAATAAATTAATAAAGTAATACATTCTTAATAAAGATTTAAATCTGCCCTCAATATTTATATTTTGAATGATTGAATGACATTTTGTCTATTAATATTTTATACATGTATGTGTTTACTCATATACACATTTCAAGAAACATATTAAAATTTAAAAATCAGAATTATGTGATTTCATAGTTAAATGTCTGTGTAAATCAGGATCAGCTATGTAATTTGCCAGGTCCAGTTAAAAATGAAAATGTGGAACCTCTTGTTAAAAAATTATTAAGGATTTCAAGTTAGTGACAGCAGAGCTTTAAAGCAAGCATGGGGCCTTCTAAGCATGCTATAGCACAGGTAGCATGCCCATGAAGCTGGCTCTGGTCAAAGTATGTGCTATGTTGAAGCTACTTTTAGAATGCATTTTCCTTCATACAATAAAAAGAATAAATCATTGACTTTTTGAAGGTTAACAAGAGGAACTATTTTTAGCATATTTACATGTATATGAACAAGATATATGTAATGAATTAGGTAAGAATATATATATATAATTTATGCATTATGTCATATACATAACATTGCAACATAGAGTCTATTTTATATAATTATAATAACATAATATATTCTATTGCGCTATATAAATATAGTAATATAACCAAAGCATTTTATAGGAGTTCTGTGGTATACTGTCCTACATCTTTTCCCTCAGAATCATATCCCATCCCTGTGCTGAAGAGAAGTGAAGACCAGCAGTCTCTACTTCTTTCAAGATTAGCCTGAAATTCTGAGGGTGTGGTTTATCCCTTTCTTCTGATTTAAGAGGCTCCTTTGGCTAGGATGCCTCACAGTCATTAGAAATCCCTCAGAAAAGCATCACCTTTAGACCTTCAATTCTCTTTCTGAATAGAAAGAATTCGAGCCAGAAGTAAATATGACATCATGCTAGAAAGGTATTCTCTATCAATCACGTAATAATAATAAATAATAACAGCAATAAACATATACAGATACCTGATATATGCCAATCCCTTTGTACATATCTCTAATTCTTTATAACTATCCAAAGTAATAATATTATCTCAATTTCATAGGTTTGGAAACACATGCCCAGGTGGGCTTTGATTACACTGCATTACTTAACTCAGAAGAGGTAGGGCCACAGCTAAACTTCAGGTCTACTCAAACTTCAGGTCTACTCAACTATAAAATTTCACATTGCCTATATTTGCTTATACTACATTAAGGGGAAGGAGTTATACAAAGGTGTGATCACTGGGGGTAAATTTAGAGTGTATCTGTCTATGATCAAGGCAAATCCAGATTTGGGGGCCCCGATACTTTTTAAGTTGGGGAGCCCTCTTAAAACAGTAATAATATAAACATACAAATGTAAGTCAAGCAAGTACTTCTGAAGCTTAAACTTTACTGGCTTCATGGTAAATCAACTTACACTTGACATACAATAGCTTCATGGATGCTATACCCCAAAGGGAGCCACAACAAGTAAACAAAACAAATAAATAGAATACATACAGAAAATGTAAATAATATGAGGGGGAAACAAATGTTACAAAAATAATGGAAGTGGGGGTAGGATGGCAATACTGAATCAGAGAAGGCTTCTTTACTATCCATAATTTAAGTCACAACATGGAGACAACAAAGCATTGGGTAACAACATTTCAGGCAGGAGAAAAAAGCATTTGCACACATCCCGAACCTGGAAGTATTTAAGAAACACAACAACCAGTGTGCTTTCCACTGTGTTTAAAAAGTAATAAAATCGGTTATGTAAGCATTCTAGGTAAGAGATATGAATGCTTTTTTAACTTCATTTCTTAAATTTGTGAAAACTCTGGGTTGCACAATGGCATGGCCTTGGGACTAAACACATTTATTTCCTGATTTGATTATGAATAATATTTTAATACACATGTTTAGGTTCCCAGAAATATAATGAACATTGATTCCTACAAAATATTGCCCACATTTTACCTTTTTGTCAATACAGTTATTTTTTCTAGGGAGGGATCTGATTGGTTATTCCAGGAACTAAATTATTCAAATAATGGCTACATAGCTAGTCCTGGGCTTTCTCTAAGCATAGTCATATCAAAGTGGATAAAAAAAAATTCAGCTCTTTGTTTACTTTGAAGTATGTTTTTAATTTTTCTTTTGATTCTTTTAGTCTTACTAGTGATTCATAAGCCAAGTAAATCGATAACTCTTCATGGAAGACTGAGTTTATGGGAAAATCTAGGCTCAGAAAAATAATTTGTTCTTTCAGGCGAGACTGTTCTTTTCTGCCAACACCAAATTTTTAAGAAAGAGTCTCGGTTAAAATGATGCCTAACAGAAAACACTTTATAACTCACTTCCTATGTACAATAAATCTATTGTAATCCTCTTTATGATGAAACCTGGGAGTTTCAGAAGGTCCCTGGCTCCTGAGAAGAGCACTACAGCACCAGTAAACTGTTATATATCCACTTAGAACTTCACAGTAGAAAACACAGGGAAAATGAGAACTCAGAAATGTAGTTTTACCTCAGAAAAACTGTGCTTTATTAAGTAGGTTATCAAGAACTTGGGGGCAACAGAATTGCTTTGGTGCTTTATTGAAAAGGAATTTTCAAAGTTCCAGGGCCTGGATGACTCAGAAAATTTTCCATGGAGAAAAGAACTTTGCAGTATAAAGTTAATTTAACTATTAAGACTACTTTGCTCTTCGCCAAGTCTAAATTTATGTTCTTTTGTCAGTGTCTATTGGTGAAGCAATATGAAACTTGTCAAAAGTAAAAACAACAGACTTTTTTTTAAATACATTTGAATATATATGGTCATGCTAAATACATTCTTACGAGCTGAAAATTATGTTTCCTACTTACAGGATCACTAAGGCAGACAGTATGGTGAACAGAGAGTCATAGCTCCCATAGTGTGATGATGATGGACTTGATTCTACTACTTGAGATATATCTACCAAATCTTTAGTGGTTACACCATGGCTGATTAATTGCTTTCCTCTTGCCTTGACTCTTCACTCCAAGAAAGCAACATACTGCATAAATTGAAGTTCTCATCTAACAAGTAGTCAAAAAGTTTTAAAATTTCAGAACCAGGATGTATTTCGTAGATCCTTGAGTTAGTAGGACATTAGTGGGGGAAAGCATGGCCTTTGGAATCAAGAAACCTGGGTTTAAGTCCGGTCTGGGTAACTTACAATCTGTTAGTCAAGACAATTTCCTTTACCAACTCTTGATTTTATAATCTGTAAAATAAGGATATTAATACTTGTCATAGGAGATAGAAAGTAAAAATATTTCTTCCTTATGTATGCGTTTTAAGTGAATGCACACACATGCATATGCTTAAGGGTGCTTATGTGTTTGCTCTTATGAAACAGGCACTATTTGGTATAGATTGTAAAAATGGTTCTGAAAATTGGAGGAAGATATTTCAGCCTTCAGGTAGCCTTGGTGGAATCATTATATATCAAATTGCAGGTGTAAGGTCATGGATTTATTAATTAGCTTGGTTTAATCATTCCATAAGGTAAACATTTATCAAAACTTCACATTGTAGCACATAAATATATAATATATACAAGTATCATTTGTCAATCAAAAATAAAATAAAGAAATCATGTGGTAACTTACCACCAGTCCAACTTTTAATATGAAAGACATAGTTTTCCCTGTGTGACCTGTTTAGTATGCTTTTGGCACAGATTCTGATTTTGGCATTCCCACTTGCTCACAATTACCCTACAGGGTTTAAGATGTGAGCACATGAGAATCCAGTGCATCTCACAGGGAAAACAAACCAAAGTGGGAGGATATCTCTATGTTGTCTTGCTCATCCTGTGCTTTCAACACCAATTAATGTGTGCAACTTTTTTTTAGTTTGATGATGATAAATCAATGTATTTTACACTCCTACTATGAGTGTGTTTTAGAGGGTCTTTTTGCTCAGCCAAGAGAACACTTAACCCACACTTGTTTTGAGGATCAAACTATCCTTAATAGTCTTGGAAATCACAAAATGAACAAAAAAGTTCAAGAAAATGTTAATGTATTAAATTTGCATTCTGTTCTAACACCACGTTTTAATTTGCCTTCTTCATTTCTTCTTTTTTTTTTTTTTTTTTTTTTTTTTGAGACCAAGTCTCACTCTGCCTTGTCGCCCAGGCTAGAGTGCAGTGCCACAATCTCGGCTCACTGCAAGCTCCACCTCCCGGGTTCATGCCATTCTCTTGCCTCAGCCTCCTGAGTAGCTGGGACTACAGGCACCCACCACCATGCCCAGCTAATTTTTTTTGTATTTTTAGTAGAGACGGGGTTTCACTGTGTTAGCCAGGATGGTCTCTGTCTGCTGATCTTGTGATCCACCTGCCTTGGCCTCCCAAAGTGTTGGGATTACAGGCGTGAGCCACCGCGCCTGACCCATTGCTTCATTTTTACAAGTGTTAATTCTAATTTTAATGAAAGAAGAAAATACAAATAAAAAACATTTTCTAATTAAAAATCATCACCTAAGAAGAATACCACTTTTTTCATGGCATTTTTGTATTTGTTTTTTGCACAAATAACATGCTATACGTATTAGTCTTCATTTAATTTTTAATTAAAAATTTAAGAGCTGCATATGGCTAGCAGCTACTGAATTGGACAATATAGACTTAAGGAAAATGGAAACTGCTTGAAAACAACAAATGCAGTTGAAACCAGTTGAGACAAGTTAAAACAAGGTTAGTATTAAACAACTGAAACTGACTGAGACCAGCTGAATTTCAGATGCAACTGGCTGAAGCTGGCTGAAACTAGATGGAACTGGATGAAATCAGCTGAAACCAGAAGAAAGCAGCAGAAACCAGATGAAAGCATTTGAAATCCATGAAACTGCCTAAAACAAGGTGAAACCTCATGAAATCAGATGGAACTGGCTGGAACTGGAGGAAAAGGTTTAAACAAGCTGAAGCTGGCTAGAACAGGTAAAACCAGGTAATACAGTATGAAAACAGAGAAAACCAGATGAATCCAGTTGCAGCCAGCTGAAACCAGTAAAAAAGCCAGCTGAAATAGGCTGAAACCATTTGAAGACAGCTGAAACCAGTAGAAACCTGTGGCTCAAACCAGAAGAAACCAGCAGAAATTGGCAAGAACTGAATGAAACCAGAAGAAACTGGCTGGAACTGGAAGAAACCAGCTGGAGTGAGATAAAATTGGCTATAACTGGATGAGGCTGAAAGGAACCAGTTGTGACAAGAAGAAACTGGATGGAACTGGATGAAGTCTGCTGAAACTAGATGTAACCATTTGAAACAGGATGAAACTTGTTGAAAGTGCCTGAAATTGCATGAAGTTGTCTGAAACCAGCTGAAAGCCAATGGAATTAGATGAATCCAGTTGAAACTTGCCCAAACCAGATGGAACTGGCCAATACTGAATGGAACTGGATGTCACTACAAGACTCTAACCAAAACTGGATGAGACCAGTAGTGACTAATTGAAGCTGACTGAAACTGAATGAAACCAGCTGAAGCTGGCTGGAATCTGGATGAAACTGGTTGACGCTGACCAAAACCTGATTAAATTGGCTAGAACCAGTTGAAACCAGATGAGACCATTTGAAAACCATTGATATCAATGGCACCCACTGAAACTGGCTGAAACTGTTACCAGAACATGTGGGAATCCCAGGTTCAAATGCTTAAACTAACTTGAAAGAAAGCATGCAGTCAAGAGATTCATAGCAAGGGTTAAGTAGCAGAGTTTATTTAAGTACATTCCTAGACAGGAGTGTAAAACAGATCTGGGCTGGTCCAGTTGGAGAAATAGTAGAAGCAGTGTTTATTTAAAGAGACAGTACAATCTGAAAGACAAGACAGAGTGGTCTGCTCAAAAGAATGAACCAGCAGCAGCTAATACTGGGGGGCTTTATGAGAATCTTAAATGATTATTCATGAAGGGGCATGAGAGGATGTTACTTGCAAGCATGTTTTGGGACGTCTCTTAGGATGCACTTGCTCTGTGGTTGTACATGCTAGTACACATGTCACGTGTCTCATTAGCATTTAAAATCTCCAACCGGGGATGTGCTTTTTACCGTTATAATGAGCAAAGGGCTACTCTAGGGTAAATTTTTGAGGAGTGTGCCTGCTCATCAGCAGAGAAAATCTCTTCTATAGTTATCTCCAGTTAGGGCCTGATAAGTCCCCTTCAGGGTCAGATGAGCCTAACCTCAAGGACAGATGTAGCCAATGTAGCCTGTCTCAAAAATTAATGAAAAAGTCTACAAATTCTGCAGTAGAAGAAAACAGATCTAAAAAGCATTTGGAACATAAATTTTTTTTTTTACTCAGTGCTACTTTGTACCTAGTATAGTGCTAAGTATTGGGAATAACAGAATAAATGAAACTTACAGTTTACTGGAAATATATTAGTGATCAATAAATATCAAAATTAAATGCTGCCTTACACTTGACCAAAGAAATGCAAATGGAAACAGCAATAAATTATAATTTTCAACTGATCAAATTGCCAATGATAAACAACGAAGAAAACAAGCCAATGTTGACTTGAATGTAGAGAAACAGGCATTTTGTAATCTGGCAAATTTGGGGATATGATTTATCAAAATATATTAAATTTATTTAATATATATATTTGTACTTACACATATATGAATGGAGATATACATTCAAAGATTCTTATCATAGTATTGCTCAACATTACAAAAAACTGAAACAATGTAAACACCCAAGAATGGAGGATGGGGTAACTGAATTCTCAAGACACTTTAATATATGAATTATATTAATTTTGTATAAATATAATGCATGTCATGTATTTATCCCAAATATATTAACCTTTACTACATATATGTAATTATGAATATTAAATATATATAGCTATCAAAATAGGGATATAAAATCCATCTAGTACTTGTTCTAAGATGTGGAAAATATTTTGAGTTAATCATGTAAAACTCATATTTTGTCTTTTTGCTTTTGACAGCAGGAACACATTTTCCCCTTAGCCCTGAAGAGCATGCAGACCATTATTAGCAAGGAAGCTAACTTGTTTTTTGCACCAAAGGTAAGACAAATAGACGTTGCCAATTTATGTGCTCTGTTACTACAATGCTCTCTAGCAACCTGGGCTCCTTTTTCTAGTCTGATGCTTTGTGACAATTCAGGCAAGGCAGGACCATGCTGTCGATACTTGTTACTTTTTGCCAGCTGGCTTTCTTCCCTCTCACTCTGATTTCAAAGATGCATCATCAGTTATTAACATCACCATATATTTGTTGCTCTCCAGTGGAAAAGTAACTCTAGTAGCTGACAAAACCTTCCAGTGAGCAAGTTGTATCAACCTCCTGAATGCACCATGGGAGAAGTGTCACTTCACATATAAACTAGAAAACTGAGCGGTGTCAAACCCTTTCAGAGCATCTCTCGCTAGGAACGTGGCCTTACATAATATCTCTTCATCAGTAGATGTGGCTACTTTTGGTCTGGCTTCTTTTACCAGAGATAAGTAGAAGAGAGCCCAGGGGTGGCAATAGCAGATATTACAAGGGAACATTATGGAAAGCTGAAACACAAAGCCCAAAGAGAGACAATATCTGTTTGACACTGATCACAAGCATTGCATTGTATCCTTGCTGTATACAAAAAGATTCTATGGACCAAGTGGCATTACTTAGGCCTATAATCCCAGTGCTTTGGGAGGCCAAGGCAGGAGGATTGCTTGAGCCCAGGAGTTCAAGGCCAGCCTGGGCAACATAACCAGACCCCATCTCTATCAAAAAAAAAAAAAAAAAGATCATATACTATATGATTCCATTTATAGTTTATATAACATTCTGAAAAAGGCAAAATTATAAAGATGGAAAACATACATACTAGTGGTTGCCAGCGGTTAAGGACAAGGAAGTATGCTACTATACAGGGGCAGCACTAGGGGGTTCTTTTTTGATTATGAAATAGTTTGATATCTTGATCGTGGTTGTGTTTACATGAATCTGTATGTGCGATAAAATTACATAGAACCACACACACATACACACATGAAAGCATGTAAAAACTGGTGACATCTGAATAAGTTTTGCAGTCTGGTTTTGATATTGTATGATAATTACATCGGATGTTATATGGTGGAAGCTGGATAAAGAGTTCATGGCATCTCTACTATTTTTACAACTTCCTGTGACTCTATAATTATTTCAATTTTTTAAAGTTTAAAATGTATAATCAAAAGCCCTTTCTAATATATAATATTTAGAGTAGAAGAGGTAGTTTTTTTGTTTTGTTTTTTTTTTTTTTTACATGCTTTGAGGCAGAGGGTAAACCAAATACCACAGCATGTGCAGGATGAAGAGAAAACATGAGTTTCTCCAGCATCCTGCATGCCTTAAAAACAAACTGGATTCCAGGACTAGAAGGCAGTGAAACTTTAATATTCAGCTCACTTTTTTTTACATCCTCTGGGAAACCCTCCTGAAATTCCTAGCATAAATAAGTGTTTTTTCTTTCTTTATTCTCCCATAAGACTGTGTTCCTTTCTCTACTGTTGAATACACTGTGGTAGTACTTATTTCCTCATATGTGTGACTCCACACTGGATTGAGAACAAGGGAAGATTCTGCTCCTCTTTCTCTTCCCTATGATATGGCAATGCTTAAAAGTTTAAGTACTAATAAAATTCTGATTTAAAAAAACTAATGAAATAACCTGGGTTAAAGCATGAAAAAGCAGGAAGGAGAACTCTCAAATACTATATCAACTCGTAGAATACATACCTGTGTCCTGCAGTCGCATGATAGTACAATGTGACTATTGTCTCCCATTTCATATATTAATTTGCCATGTATTTTCAGTATTTTTAATATATTGTGCTATTCTAGCAAAAAAAAAATGTGGGTAGGGTTGAGGTCAGGATTGGAATGAAAACAGTGGGTGGGGCTAGTGTGTCAGTGAAGAAAGTCAAATAACTAAATTGTACTAGTTAGGGCTCAGCTTTTTAACAGAGTGATGATAGATTAGCTTGAATTAAACAAGATAGAAAGTTGTTTCTGTCAAATGAGAAACAGACTACAACTGAGTTGTCCAGGCTCGTAGGACAGAATTGCTCCTCAAGCACATTTACAGACTGGATTTTTCCTATCTTGCTTCACTGTCTACTGAGCTGATGTGTTCTCTTCTGGCTTGGTTGCTTCCACATTCAAATTCTAGCTTACAGAACACAGGAAAGCAAATGGCTATGGCAAGCAGCTTTGCCTCTAAGGCTATGACGTAAATGGTTTCATGCCAATGTCTTGAGCCCACCTAACTACCAAGTAGTCTAGAGAATGTAGTCTGATGTGGGGGGCCAGATCAAAATTTGGAGATTCTAGATAGACATGAGATAACATGCAATGGTGAATTTTTACTACATTTTAAGATTAATGAAATATATTTATTGAATAACATATTTCATCTTATTCACTATTATATGAGGCCATATTTAAATTCAATTCCTAACTACACAGCTTACTTGGTAAGTTGAACTTGACTCTAAACTTCAGTTGCTTTCCATCCTTAAATGTTTATATGAACCCCTTGCAGGATTGCTATATGGCAATTATGATAATTAAATAAGATAGTTTACTGTGACACTTACATGTAATAATAAACGTAAGTTGGTTACCATGATTTCTATGCTCAAAAATGGTAGCTATTATTTGTAGACAGTCACATTTCATTGTAATCTTTTAAAATATCCACCAGCGCCCCTTATTTGCAAAACTCTTCTTGTGGCAAATAATCTATGCAGTTTGGCAAGCTGTGCAGTTTGACAAAACTTGTATTTTGGGCTTGCTAGTTGTAGCAGCCGATTTAAGGTAAAATTCCTTAACCCAACGCAGAAAAAAATAACACACATCAGTTACTAGGTGCAGAAGCAAATGTTTTAGCAATCAGTGTATTTCACGTATAGGAAAGACAGCCACATCTGAGAAATATTTCCAGTAATTTTTGAAGCCTAATATATTCTTAGATTTTTGTTTGTCTGTTTGAATATATATGAGAGAGAATATATTCTGGGAAAATTTTAAACTATGCATTAATCACGCTGATGATGACTTTGCATTCTGCATTTTTATAAATATATGAGATGGATATAAAGAAAGAAAAATATGGCCATATTTAGCATATGACCTAGAAAGTAGGAGACAAATACTACTGTAATACAGTAATGTACATGTAATTACTGTGCCTTAATTGAAACATGTGTATTTCTGGATTAAAATATCTAAATTATTTTAATAAAAATCTATAATATTCCTCAAATTTATATTCAGGTTAAATTCTGGCACGTATACAGCTGACTGGATAAGGGATGAGAAATAGATTATATCTAGCAGGCCAAATTTGGATAAATGGCTAGTGGTAGCCTGTTGGATTGTGTTGGTAATGATTATGAGGTCATGTTTGTTGGAGTGGGAAAGAGGCCTGGAATCGGTTGGTGATGTCTGTTACGGACATTGAAGGGGGAGCAGAGGCATTTGTTTTGGGTTCCTGTCATCTTGAGTTATAAAGCAGTCTGACTTTTCAGTGATTAGCGGACTGCCTGGAACAAATGTGCTAATTGATATCTTAATTAGTGGACAAATGAATATCCTTTTACTGATTTCATTTTTACCCAATAATTTATCATTATGATTTCATTTTAATTGTAAGCTCTCCATTTCTTTTTCTTAGCCCCTAAGACAATGCATGTTTGACTTACAAAATAAATTTGACCTACAAAATAAATATCCTGATTTATAAAAATAAATAGACTTTTAGAATTGGCAATGAAATTGACTCTTATTCAGTGGTTCAGTTACAGTGTCAGAGCATAAGGTGAAATGTAAGCATAATTAAATGTACACCTCTGACTAAATATCTATTACACAGTATTGGGTATAGAGTCTTGAATAGCAAGGCTTTTTTTCTCATACTAATGAAGGTTTGGGAATTCCTGAGTTAGACAACTAAAGAAACAAAAAGAAAATCTGTATAGAGATATCTTGATAGGCAAACTGTTCTACCTTTAAGATAATGATAAAATACTTAATACAAATGAACGAAAGAAAGAGAATGCTAAATTACTGAAACTCACTTGCAGAGTTTACTCCATTCTGTATTCTATATTAACAGTAAGCCTGTATCATTTTAATTCATATGAAAATATTTGGATACTGTCTTGTGGATCAAGTGAGATAGTGGAGTAGCATTTTGGGGAAGGCATTAGGTTAGAAAGTCAGTTCCCTCTCAGGCTGCTAAGTAGTAATAGGAAATATCATTTGCCTCCACAGATTGATCAGTCTACAAATTTATGGATGCACACTTGAATTAAGACCTCAAAACCACCTGCAAATCTTATGTTTGCCTAGTCGGCTTTTTCTCTCTCTGACTTCCTTGTCACAGAAGCTATCTCAAACTTTCCCTCCACATCTTAAACCTTCCCAGTCACTATCTCATTAGAAGTCACCTCCTACGTAACCAAGACAAGCCATCCTGAAAGAAATTCTCCTATGTATTTCTATTTGTATATATCTCATCTTGCCTTGTCCCATGTCATACATTAGATATCTTTCTCTTTGTCTCTCTTTCAATGTCTTTGGCCTCTGTTGTCCTCACTCCTTAGATGCCTCACTCCATCAGTAATCCACTCTCACTTGAATCCTTAGCATAACTCACCAAATGACTTATTTCCCTAGCAAGCTTTACAAGTTCTCACTTCTCTTCTATCTTGAAAACAGATCCCTCAATCCCACTTCCCTTCTAGTTTCCACTCTATACATTTTCTTATCTCCATGGAGCAAACAAAGTTTTTGCTACACCTCCATTCTTAATTCCTCGAGTCCCATTCACTCCTTAGCCCACAGTAATCTGGCTTCTACCACTACAAAGTCACATGAAACCAACTTTTCTAATATCACCAAAGTCACCAGTGTTGAAATCTGATGGAAACTTTTCCAGTTATTTTTAATTTTATTTCTGGCCATCATTTGATACCATTAAACACTACTGCTTTCTTAATGTTCTCTCTTTTGTTGACCTTCATGGCACCACTTTTGGGGGTTTGCTTCTTAATTATCTGACCATTCCCTATAAGTCTAGTTTGTAGACTGTATTTTATCTGCTAAATCTTTAAATATTGGTGTTTAACCTTTAAATGTTGGTGCTTCTTGGACCTTCTAACTCTATACTCTTTCCCTAGACTTAGTGTCATAGATTTAAATGTCATCTACATTTTGGGGGTGGCGGGGGGAACTGATTTTATTGCTTCAGTAACCCTGCTGCTCTTCTCAATTTCCTTTATTCCTTTCCACCTTCTACTTTAAAGGCAATAAAATTTAAGGGAAGTCTGCTGGGCAGCTTTTGAGTAAAAGCAGAGGAAAACTTGTTGAGACCATGCCTTCCATTTTCATCCTTTGAACTCAGACATGACGCCTGGATCTGCGGCAGCCACTTTTCCATTAAGAGGAGTCATAAAATAAAACCCCTCTTGGTATAAAAGAACAGAAACCTTAAGAGAGGAAAGTTCTTGATGTCATTTTTGAGCAACTAAAACAATGCCTGAAGTTGCCTGCCACCTGCCTTTGGAATTGTTTTATGTAAGAAAAATAAATCTGTGTTTTATGAGCCACTATCAGTTAAATTTTCTGTGCTGTGGTGTTAAAGGCCTTCATAAGACAGAAAATCCACATTGTTCCCCTAAACACCAGAACTGAGCTATCTACTGAGCATCTGCATTTGCATGTCTCAGAAATATGTCAAACCCAATAAGTCCAGAATAGAAATCGTCAACTTCCCCCTGCAACACTGCTTTTCCTTCTGTATCCTCTCATTAGTGAATGGAACTGAAGCTTTAGTGTCATTCTTGCTGCATCACTCCTGCTTTCTTAATCCCACATCAAGATCAATAAAGATTGTTGATTGTTGATACTACCTCCTAAATATCTCTGACTTATTTTAGAACATTTCATTGTATGTTTAAAATTTTGAAATATAAAAATATGTAGATGAGGGCATATTAAATACCTGTACAGTAGAATACATCATTATAATGCAAAGATAGGATTCCCATTCCTGTCTCCAGCGTGTTCTCCCAGTGGCAGCCAGAGTTGTATATCTAGACTGTGAGTAAGATTATGCTGTTGCCCATTTTAATGTTTCAAAAGTTTCCCATAGTGCTCAGAATAAAGTTCAAACTCTTTAACAATCTTTACATTACATTTCTTGCACCCTGCTCTGGTTAACTTCTCTTGCCTTTTCTCTGGAAGTGACCTTTCTATCTGCTTAGTACCTTGCACTTAGCCCTTTAACAAACAGAACTTAATAAAGTTGGCTTTACTTTATATCTTCCATCAGACTCTGACCTTTGCCAGGCCGAGAAGAAAATCTTATTTACTACTGTACACTCAGGCCTAACACTGCCTGGCTCATAATAAGCATAAATGTATGCTTACTTTGTATTCATATAAAATATATGAAGAATTCTGAATAAATGGAAAAACTCCACACTTCTTTAAAATTAGACCTCTATAATTGACTTTATACTTTAAAATCACTTTATTGAATAATCAGTTAATTTAACAATTCATCCTCATTGTTCAAAAAATTTAAATACATACATAAATAAATAATCCTCCTCTCTTCCTCTTCAATCCTTCTCCATTTCAAAGTAACCACTTGTATCAGTTTTGTGTGTAAAAAAAAGTAACTTTTTGCATATAATACATAGATTCTGTATTAGTTTCATATAGCTCCCATAATAAATCATGGCAAACTTAGTGGCTTAAAACAACACCCATTTTTAAACTTACATTTCTGCAGATCAGCAATTGGGCAGAGTATGGTTAGATTTTCTATTTAGGGCTTCACAATTCCAAAGCCAGAATGTTGGCCAGATTTGTTCTCACTTGGATCACAGAGTCTTTTTCCAAGTTCATTTCTGTCATTGACAGTTCCTTGTAGTTGTAGGGGCTGAGGTTCCTGTTAACTTGCTGGCTATAGGCCATGGACCATTCTTAGCTCCTTAAGGCCATGTGCATTCCATCTCTTGTGGCACCACCATCTTCAAACCAGCAATGGTACTGTTAAGTCCTTCGCATGCTTCAAGTCTCTTTAAGTTCTTCTGACATCAGCTGGAGAACATCCTCAAGTGATTAGCAGGCCCATTGGATAATCTTATATTAAGACTGACTATTCCATATAACATAACATAACATAACATAACATAACATAACATAACATAACATAACATAACTGCAGGAGTGATGTTTCATCATATTCATGGGTTCTGGAAAGATTAGGACAGGAGAGCATTGTGAGAGCATAGATTTTCACAATACATGCCATTTTCCAAATTCCATTCTTTTCCCCTCATGAAATACTTTAGAGATATTCCCATTGTAATTGCCACAGAACATTTCATAGTCTATAGGTGATGTAATCAACTTAATGATTTTCATATTGGTGGGAATATCAGTTTCTAATTTGGTGTTATACAAAGACTACATAGTTGTTAAGACCATGGATTTTGGCATTGCATATTCAAAGTATGTTGAAGTATTTTTTCCGTAGAAGATACTTTAAGATTATTTCTACCGTCCAGTAAACAAAGTGAATTATTCATTTTTTGGGAAAATTATCAGAAGAGTGTTTCATTGAAAGAGAAAAAGATAGATGGCAGTAGGGATACATATCTAAACAGAACACTTTTAAAGCTTAAAACATTACTTTTGTTTTGTTTAAGAGACAGGGGCTTGCTGTGTTGCTCAGGCTGGACTTGAACTCCTGACCTCAAGCTGTCCCCCCATCTCAGTCTCCTGAGTAGCTGGGACTACTGGTGTGTGCCATGTTGCCCGGCTTAGTATTATTAGTTTTCATTTTGATTATCCAATCAAGATATGTGATTATAGGTCGGAATACCATAAACCTATGACATGAAGCTCCTGGTGATGTTTCCCACAGAATTGTTTAATGAACTTCAAGGAACATTTCTTTTTTGTTTGTTTGTTTCTGTTGCAGTTATTGTTTACATGTCTATGTAGCCTACTAGTTTACTTGAGTGTAAGTATGGTCTCATTTTATTTTATTGCCTTCACAGCTTCTGGCACATAGGAGGCGTACAGTGTGTTTGTTCCAAACTATATGAAAAAAAATGTTAATGGAAGAATCTAGTTCCTATAATAATGTAGGCAGGGAAAAGGAGCTATATGGAGACGGAAGGTGAGAATAACAATTCACTATTTGCATTTGACCAACCTATCTGCTCTCAGTCTCCAAATACTACATGCTCATTTTCTTCTCCCTGACTTTGCTTTTCTGCTGTTTCAACTAGCTCTGCCACTTTCAAGTTGTAGGATATTAAGAGTACTTTTAAAAAACTTTTATTTAGAAAAATATAGATTTACAGAAAAGTTACAAAGATAGTAGACAATTCCTGCCTACCCTTCATCCAGCTTCCTCTAATACTAACATCATACCTAAACATGGCACATTTATTAAACCTAAGAAATTAACACTGGTGCAATATTATTAACTCTAGACTTTATTCAGATTTTACCAACTTTTGTACTATTGACCATTTTCTGTTCGAGGATACAATTCAGGTTACTTTGTATTTAGGCCTCATATCTCTTTAGTCTCCTTTATGAATGTTCTTCAAATATAAATTAGGGAAATATTTATACCAACTTATAGGTCTATTGTGAAAGGTAGATAAATGACCATAAGCTAAGCATTTATAACAGATTATGGCATATGATATTTGCTATGTTAGAAAAAGGGAGGCTATAAATATTCTTGTACTTGATTATTTGGGGGCATATGCATTATTTCCTCTGGATTAGATACTTAGCAATGGAATGAATGGATAAAATGATATTTATATTTTAAATTTTGAGGTATACAATCAAATTGCTCTCCAAAATGATATACCAATATGTATTAGAATATTCATTTTTCCATGCCCTTTCCAATAATTGATTGTTATCAATTGTTTTCATTTTTGCCAATTTGATGGGTGAAAAATTATGTCCCCTATTTTTAAAAACTCAAGTATCTCTAATTTCAAGTGAGATCATGCATTCTTTTAAAAGCTTATTGGCTATCGGTATTACTTCTTGTGTAAACTATCAGTTCATACCCTTCATACATTTTTCTATTGGGATCTGGATATGTTTCTTATTGATTTGTGGTTATTTCTATATTCTGGAAGTTTATACACCATATGCTTTGCAAATATTTTCTTTCAGTCTGACACTTGAATGTTAACTTCATAGTGGAGGCCGAGACGGGCGAATCACGAGGTCAGGAGATCGAGACCATCCTGGCTAACATGGTGAAACCCCGTCTCTACTAAAAAATACAAAAAACTAGCCAGGCGAGGTGGCGGGTGCCTGTAGTCCCAGCTACTCGGGAGGCTGAAGCAGGAGAATGGCGTAAACCCGGGAGGCGGAGCTTGCAGTGAGCTGAGATCTGGCCACTGCACTCCAGCCTGGGCGACAGAGCCAGACTCCGTCTCAAAAAAAAAAAAAAAAAACTGTGTCCATGGTAATATTTATGTAATCAAATTTAGTAATTTTAATATTGATCTGAATTGATCTGAAATTATCTTATATATAATATAAAGGAAGGTGGCTTTATCATGTTTAGGTAAACTCCCATATGTGCCATGCATTACATTGAATTTCAATATAATTATACATTTTAAAATTCAGGCAAATTTAGTGTCATAGCAGATCATCTAAAACATTATTCCCTTCCATTAACCCTGATCATCAATATAGCTACATTTTAAATTTGCACTATTATTATCAATATCCAATGATAAACATACTAAGAGAGAATGAGAAAAAGAAAAGAGAAGGGTGAGACACATTCCAAAAGGAAAATAATCACAAGCAAAATTTTGACCATGGGGTCCAATAATTATTTTCCATTGATATGTAGGTAATTGTGTGCAGTCCCTCTCTCCCTCTCTCTCTCTCTCTTTCTCTCTCTCTCACACACACACACACATTTATACTCTCAGAATAACATAAATTAAGTGCTCTGATGTATAATGTGTTAGGTTATTTTTAATGGTAATAATATGTGACCTGTGAATAGAATTAGTTACCTATTAATTTGGAATACTAGAAAACCCAACGTAATTCTAACTAAGGCATAAATTAAAATTGTTTCTGATATAAAGCATTCTTATTACTACCACATTAAGATTTACTATGCAAAAACAAAGCAGATTTTACAAAAACTTGACTTTATATTAAAGTAGTAGTACCTCACCTGCCAATATGATTGTTAAAAGAAACCATTCTCTAGGCCTCCTCTATCCTTCTCTAGCACCATTTTAGAATTTTTTAAAGTCTCCCTTTGGGCAGTCTTCTTACGGCTTGAGTATAAACAACACTTGTTTGTTAAATTAGTCTCAGTTCCACTCAAAGGTGCCTGGGCTTGGCTAGGCAAGCATGGACTGAATTGACACCCCAACTCTCCCCACAGCCAGATGATCATGTGCAGGTCTGAACTGCACAACCATATACAATAGTTCTGATGCCCCTGACCTCAGACTCCCATTATGGACTTCATTAACCCTGCCACTTTGAGGGTAAGACATGATTTCTCTCAAAATCAAATACAGAAACAGTGCAAAAACTAGTAGTGAAAGGAAGTGGTTTCTATCATCCTCCGTCAAGACAACTTGACACTAAAATATCAAGATCTGCTAAACTGTTATTGGTAACTGATAACATACTCACTCTTATACTGATAGCAGTACAATTATTTATAAAATCAATCAAAGTTAAATTCACCCTTGTAGAAATACTATCCATTAACCACATGGGATTTTACATCTATTTCCAGATGCATTTAAGTCCACTAGTCCTTTGGGTAGACTCTTTAATGCCTTATTTTATGGCTTCCAAAATCTTGTGATCTAAGACTCACTTGGCTAATTACATGTGTGGAATACAAATGGTGATACGGGAAAATTATTCTGGGTCAATATGAATGGTGACTCAATGGGGCACTACAGAAAGAGGGAGTTTTGTTAATTGGAATTGAGGAATTAGAGTTGGTCCTCTAAAATTTAAAGAGAATCTCAAGGGCCAAGAAGCTCCCCTTTTGCTGATTGACTATCTATACCGAAGGAGGATTCTAAACACCCTTCATCAGAGCTCTGTAAGATGGAGCTCCACAAAAAAGCAAAGACAACAATCCAACAAGAGCATTAGTTAGCCTCACCATTATCCTTTCAAAAGATCTGAGACACATATCAGTAAATGTTTGTCGACTATGGGCCTTAGTGGGCAAAATAACTATATTATTGTTGCTTCTTGTCTTGATGCCAAAATGCATAAAAACTGCTAATACATTAAATAGATATTAACTTTCAGTGATCGCAGACTAGGTGTATGTTTTTAAATAGGTTATACTTGCATATATGTAGCTGATTAGTCTTTATGAATTATATGCAAAGGTATTCTTTTAGAACCTAACGATACTGTTCTATTTGCTTCAGTATGATAATGTTTTGCTATCATGAAAAAATAATTGAATAGTTACATTGTACAAAGCTGAAAGCTTTTAATAAAGAATAGTTAAGATAATAAATGACCATAAAGAATACTGGGCATTATAGTATAGAGTGGTAGAAGGCCAAATGGAAGCTGGGGCAATCTCCTCTAGTACAGTTTGCTAATGCAGTAAATAGTACAGATTCTAGATTTTTCTTCTACTGAAATCTTCTCCAGCAAGGGCTTATCTCATGCCCTTGGTCCAAAAAAAATTTTTTTTTACTCTTTTTTCCCCTAATTTTGACCCCATCACTATATTTGTTATATAATTTAAGGGTCTCTACACATATTTTAGGCTCACTTTAGAATCTTTGATGTATGAAGCAGATGGAGCTTCAATTATCAAGTATTTGTTGGAAATTTTATTAAAAATATACAATGAGGCCATATTTACTTCTGTTACTATCAATTGTTAATTTGTTTCTTATATATATATTTTACAAAGTAGTAGTAGAAGCAAATTTTGATATTATACTTCTTCAATAAGGGTCACTAACTCAGTATATGTAGCTGTGTGGAATTCTGCCACTCAAAAAAGTGTTAAAAGCAATGGGAAAATGAGATACGGTGTCTTGCAGGTCAAGAAATGGTTTATATATGATGGTAATGAGTTTAAATTTATTTTTATGGTGAGTGAAAGCCTTTCAATTGTTTTAAAAGGAAGAGGAGAAGGGGAGTAGTATTTTAAAGAACTATGGGTCATGAATTGTGCTTGTAATATACATGTATAATATTAGATAATCCTCACAATTTCATAATGGAAAAAGTATTGCCCTGATGTTACAAATAACATCAGTTTTAGAGAGGTCGATACATGGCCAAGATTGCAGACTCAGAGTGAGAGTTTGTTTGATACTAAAACCTGTTCTCTTCCCCTACCTCTGGTCATTTGAAATTGGTGGGGAAGATGCAGTGGAGGGTATTAAGGCTAAACATACTAAGGAGCTACTGTTGTAGGTGATAGCAAAGGATATTGAGCTCCTGAACCTAAGCTGTAGAGGTGGATACCAAGAGGAGAGAATGAATTCAAGAAATATATAAGAGAAAAATATCTCAAGACATGCAGAACAGAGTGAAGCAAAAAAAAAAAAAAAAAAAAAAGCCTCAAATTTCAGCTTGGGTGATGGGATAATGCGATTGTTACCAAGATTTTAAACAATCCAGAAAAAAGCATTGTTTTGCACCTTTGTTGTGGAGAGTGAGGGATAATGATTTGATTCATGTTGTTTGTGTTGAATTTAAAGTGCCTATTTGACAGCCCAATAGAGCCATCTAGCATGAAATTGGATGAAAGTAACTAAAGCTGATAAAAAAAAAAAAAAAAAAAGGATCTCTTACACTGGTGGTAGCTGATTGAGATCAGAAGGTTATTGTAGTACCCCGAGAAACATGAATATTTAAGGCAGGAGTCTGCTTTGAAGGGTATATGAACCCTCTAATGTTTTTAATGTTTTTGTGGGGGCCGTATCCCCCATTTTATAAATAGTATGCCCTCATTATTAATTACTTTCTAAAATGGACGTTGGAAAAGATAACCCTACATAAACCCTGAGTGTCTCTGCACATTCTTGCTGGGAATGCCAAGATTGCAAGGCCCTGACCAATCTTTATCCAGGCCATTTGTCAGAGTTAGGTTAACAAGAGCAATACTGAGGAATAAGCAGGCGTACTGCTTGCTAGAAAAAGGAAAATTCCCTAAGCTCAGAGTTCTTCGGTTGCGATGCAAACCAACTGCATATATAATATCAACTGAGCCCTTCCGTGTCATCACCATGAAACTTCTGGGAAAGGGAAACTAAAACAAACACACTAAGGCTCATAGGTCTTTCTGTGCCACAAATAATGAAGTTCTTTGTCTTTTACTTGTGTGCCTCAGCATTCCTGAACTACTAAAAAGGCTAACTTAATAATTTATTCACTTTTAAGTAAGGTAAAATCAAATCCAGATCTGAAAATGGATTGTGTTTTTTAAAGTTTGAATGTCAGAGGTGAGAAATTAAACCTAGCCTATGTATAACCCTGAGAAATGATGAAATATGAGAGTAATTTTGCAGAAGCAAAGGATATGAGGAGGTGTGAAGGGAAAACAAACAGGAGAGAAGGTAGTCCCCAAAACTTATAAAGTTCAAGTAAAGACAGATTAAAATAAGTGAATTTGATAATTAAGTATTTGAATTTTCAATGGGAGCCAGTTCAGAGAAATGGTATGGTATATAAACTCTGGAATATCTAGTACAGTGGTTTTCAAACATCTTAGTCTCATGGCCCTTTTACACTCATAAATGTTTGAATTGCTAATCACTGTAAAGTAACAATAAATTAATTACATGTTAATATAATATTTTTTAAAAATCTATATTTTCCAAAGAAAATAGTAGTGAAGAGTGGCACTGTTTTACATTTTGTAAATATTTTAAATATCTGGTTTAATAGAAAATAACTTGATTCTCGTACTTATTTCTGCATTCATTTTGCTGTGATATCACATCTTAGGTCCTCTGGAAAATTCCATGTGCAGCCTAACATAAAGTGAGACTATCTGCTGTCAATACAGTATAGTGGTTATTTTTTAGTCTGTGGGGGAGTTAGTAGAATCTGGAAGGGGGCAAAAAATGACTTCTAGGGTACTGGCACTAGTATTGTTTCTTGATCTAAATGCTAACTCCATGACTGTATTCAGTTAGTAAAAATTAAATGAGTTATATACACTTACTTTCACCTTTACTGTATGTATGCTATACTTTAGTAAAAACGTATGTACGTAAAGCATAAGTGTCAATCTTATTATCTCTGCTAATGTTTAAAACACAGTTTAGTCTATCAGTGAAGTAAGATAGATGCATAGTTTGATCGACAGATGGTGAATGTGGACGCATGTAGGCATGGAGTTAAAATGTGTATTTGCAATATAGTACAAAAAAACCTTTCTAAATTGTGACTAAGCTAAACATTCTTTAAAGTTATGTTTACACATCCATTTATTTACAAAGTGAATGTTTCTTAGTTGATGACAGTCATTACTGCATGCCTGAGAGGTAAACTGATTTCATTTCCCAGATCTGCTAGGATGGAATTGCACCCATCCTTTAATTTCCGGTAAACTCCTCAACTCAGTATTTCTACTCCACAAAAGTTTCTTAAAAGGTAGATATGTGGCTGGCTTAATGATTCTCTTCACTTCAGTGTTGTGAAAGGATATTAATTAGTAGCTCTTATCTGGGTTTGCTTCCAATAATTCCAACCTCAGTATGAATGTGTTGTTGCTGCACTCTGAGAAAGTGCCAAAAATCATTTCTAATACACACAGAAAAGTACCCAGAGGTATCGTTTTCTTTGTTCTGTATGATTCTCACTTAGTTTGGACAATTTGTAGAAAAGTCTCAACATGTTTGCAGGGCACATATAAAGCAGCATTTACACTAATGTGCTCCCCTGTTAAAGATGGCACAGATATGTAATAACTAATAGGAGATTGTTGTGGGTTAGTGAGAATGAATATGCTTCACGTGCTTGTGAATGTGCCAAAGAAGTGATCACTGCAGTTATCTTGGGCATCAAGGCTAATTCCTTAATACCTATGTGTAATGTAGAACAAGTATTTCATGGTTTGAAACAAAGTTGTCATGGCTGAAAGTAAAAGCAACTAATTTAATGCCATAACAGTGAAATGAACTAAGAGTCATACTGTTGAAAAAGCATTTAGGCAAAGAGCAATTTTCTCTTGTTTAACACTGGGAAAAGGCTTTAAATAACAGCAGACAAGTGATTTGAATAATGCACTCTTCTTGCCTAGATAGTCCCTTAATCCATTGCTTAGTCTTGGAAGAATACTGGAGGCTAACTTAAAATAATAAAATCATTGTAACTACTTTCACGGCAGTAAACTTCCTTATTCTACAATATGAGCACTACCAATACAATATGATCATACTTTCATATAATTCTTGTTTACTTTGGAGTTTAAACTGCATTAATCACCACTCCTTATTGAATTGGAAAGCACATTAAAACCAGTGAAGAGCACCTCCTTGCAGTGGTACTTTCTAACAATAGGTTGTGGTCTGAAATAGCAGTACATTGACACATGGAGAGAAGCACAATTTTTGACAGAAACCAGATACCATTCAGATTTTAAAACAGAGCCGCTAAATTTAAACAAGGTGCATCTGGGCAATGAGTTCGGCGAAACAAGATTTGGAGTTCAATTTTGTAGAAGCTCTTAAGTTAGTGAAGTAATTCCAGTAAGTCAATGATCTTCTTCATATTATAAGCAGCTAATTAAAATTGCTATACAACCTGATGTCCTGGTTGTGCAAAATTTCATAGTTTAAAATAGCTAAAGTAATGGAGCAGAATTCTTGAATTAGATCAATTGGTATCAAGGGATTTTAAAAGCACACCTGGGGCATGTTTGGAAAATTCTTGAATGTCAGGATTATGCGAGTTGGAGGAAAGCCAGGATGCTCTATGGGGTAAAACTCCTACCCCTTTCTACTTTTTATGGTGTTCTGAGCTATTTGATTCTGAAATTAGCAATTATTTCCATGCAGACACCCTGGAACAGTGAGTGGTCCTTAAATTTTTTCATGCATCAGAATCCCCTGGAGGGCTTGTTAAAACACAGACAGCTGAGCCCCACACCCAGCATTTCTAATCAGTAGGTTTGGGGCAGGGCCTGACAATTTACATTTCTAATAAGTTACCAGGTGATGCTGATGCTTGTGCTGACGCTGCTCGCCCAGGGATCACACTTTGAGAACCACTGCTCTGGATAACAGCAACATCTCCACCAATGTTTCTGAAACTTTGATGTGCATGTGAATCTCCTAGTTACCCTATTAAAGCGCATACAAAGCATGTGGGGAACCTATGAAAATGCAGATTCTTACTTGGTGAGTATGGTGTGCCAATTTTTCTGTTCTGTGGAGCACAATTTGAGAAGCAAGGATGTATAATATCTTCATGTGTGTGAATCTATTTCTCATGCTATTCTTTCCCTAATAGGAGAAACTCTGCAAGGCATGAAAACACTGGCCAGTGAAGCATTGTGAGGGAGAACGGGAGCATGCTGAGGTTGGGGTTAAGCTCAGAGAGAGGGTATCACACTGAAGACAAACTAGACCAACTTTATAGTGTCTCCTTAGTTAAGCACTTAAAAAATATCTTAGTATGAAATATAGACCTTTTACTGTTTGATAGTGCATGTATCTCACTTTGGAAATTAAGTGTTCAGAGCCCAATAGATTTGGAATGAAACACTATAGACTTAACTATATTTTCAGGATACTGTTCCTTATTTTCAGAATTGCGAAAGGAAACTCAGTGGTAGCTACATAATTGTTCCTCCCGTTTACAAGAAGCTTAGTTACCTGTTTTTGTCTTGCCTTTCAAAGTTTACAGACAGCAACTCTCTAGCAGTATATACCCAGCCTTGAACGTCTGTCATGATTATAGATGAACCAGTGTCTAACTACTGCAGAGGGTAATTAGGCATTTGGGACTATGCTTTCTCAAATCTTATGCAAATTATAGTTAGTAAGGTGTAAATAAAATAGCTCATACTTCAAACCCCAAGCTATTGTTTCCTGTAGTCTCTATGTTGACGTATGTTCCAGATCGCCAGTGGAGAGTTTCTCTCTCTCTTTCTCTTTCCTTCCTTTCTTTCCTTTTCTTTTGTTTTCTTTTCTTTTTCTTTGTCTCTCTCTCTCTCTCTCTCGTTTTTCTCTCTCTCTCTCGTTTCACTCCCTCCCTCTCTCTTTCTCATTTCACTCTCTCTCGTTTCACTCTTACTGCCCAGACTGGAGTGCAATGGTGCAATCTTGGCTCACCGCAACCTCTGCCTCCTGGGTTCAAGCGATTCTCCTGCCTCAGCCTCCCAAGTAGCTGGGATTACAGGCATGCACCACCATGCCCAGCTAATTTTGTATTTTTAGTAGAGGCGGGGTTTCACCATGTTGGTCAGGCTGGTCTCCAACTCTTGACCTCACGGGATCCACCCACCTTGACCTCCCAAAGTGCTGGGATTACAGGCTTGAGTCACTGTGCCCGGCCAGTGGAGCATTTCATGTGCATACATTACTGCCTGTATTACTTTATTCACACATTTTACATGTTATAATGGTGGTTTTTTTAATATGACAAAATTCTAGGTTTAATTTTTGATTTACATGTGTTTTGGAAGTGGAGAGGATATGCCTATTGATGCTGGAAGTGATGCCTTAACATCTGTGGAAACCAATTATGCTCTTGCATACTGATAATTTACTTACCCCATGTTAGCCTGGTTATTGTACCTAGATATGGAGCCTAGAGGAAAGAAGACAGTGATTTCAGGAGACGAATATAATTTAATAGTGAGGCATTGAAAAGATAAGAAGTGCAACAATCCGTAGTAAGAAGTAAGACTTTTCCAATAAAAGTTGCCTATAATTCTAAGAAACTTTGACATGGGTTTTCACATGACTAGTTGAGGTTCAGTGTGCATTTCACTATAGCAGGAGGCCTCATTCAGTTAATATGTTATATTAAGTACTACATTATTACCTAACAAAAACAATACCATAAGATCTGCGATAATATGATTTCCTTTCCTTTTACAGAAACATATGTGATTAAGGTTTTGTTCTTGTTGAAATGATATTTGGATTTTAAGTCCCTGTTTTGAAGGTGTAAGGAAAACTACTGTTTATTATTTTTTTCTTAAAGTGTCAAATGCAAGGATGTTCCCTCTCGCCACTCATAGTCAAAACCTACTAGAAGTCTTAGCTAATGCAACAAGGAAATAAAAGCTATAAATATTGAGAAGAAAGAAATCAAAATGTCTGTTTACAGATGAGGTGATTATGCAGAAAATCCTGAAGAATCAAGGAAAAATTCCTGGGACTAATAAGTTATTATAGCAAGTTTGCAGGATACAGTGTTAATACATGAAGGTCAATTGCTTTCTTATATATTAATTAGAATTTGAAATTTAAAACAGTACCATTTATATTAGCACTTGAAAAATGAAATGCCAATTTCCTATTGTATAGTTGGCATCCATGCCAGAGTCATCTTGATGAGACTTTTTCCAAGAGGGCTATTTGCCAAAATGAGGGGATCCAGCAATAAAAAGTCACAGAGCAAGTGCTCAGAGAGGTCACAAAATAAGCCACAAAACACATAGCCCATGAAAGAGAAATGTGTTTTCAAAAACTCTCAAAATAAGTCTTGTGAAAGACCAAGTATTCTATTGCTTTCCATAATAGAGGCCATCCTGGCTGGTTTTGATCAAGAGAATACTAAAATACCTGAGTTTATGTAAAGCTATTTGCTCCTCTTCCTCTGATTCTCCCTCACCACAACTGTGACAAGCAGCCCAAAGCAAAACTGGAGAGGAGGCGGAGGAGTGTAAAAGAGACCATATTGCTCTCCCTCTCCTAGTACAGGTTCATACATCTTGTGTCAAACCTAAGGATGGGACAGAAAGGAAGATTAAATTAGATGTGAGCTTAAGGTTTTAATTTATACAGTACCATTCACAAACAGAAAATGATTAGGAAACATCAAATGAGATTATTCTTATTTCATATATTTACAGGAAAGCTAAGGGAACCTCCTAAAATGCCATGCATGGGTAGAGAAGAGATCATTGTTGATAACAACAAACAAAAAGGTAAAGCTATTAATAATTTGTAATGTGGAATTAAGCTAATTTGACAAACCAGTACCCAGTAAGTTGTTACAACAAAACAGGGAAAATTACTGAATATAGTTGTGTGCCCTCTGTCAGCCTTCACTTTTTCACTCTTCTTTGAGAGAAGGTATGCAGATATTTCACTTGTGGGGAAAGTTATATTAAATAAATTTAGCGTGCCTTATATTTTGATTGCTAATTTAAAAGCTAAGATGGAGAAGTGGGAGGGGAAAGATGAGAAATTGAATGTCTTGGTTGAAGGGATTACTAGGTACCTGTTGTTATCCACTTAATAGTAAATAAATACATGTATGATGACAGCTGGTAAGGAAATACAACTTTTTTAAAGCTGGGATAAAAAGGAAATGGAGGAGGTAAAGAGTTACTCATCACCCCAAAATCTAAGTGAAAATGCCATGAGGGTACATTTAGGTTTAGATCCCCTCCCTTTTTCTGGTAAGGAATCATTTTTAACAGCTATAAATTAAGGCTCATAACTCATCTTAAATCAGAAGATTGCTACTAAATAGGGGTATATTTACAATAAATGTTTAGCAGGAGCCTTGCCAGTCCTTGATCCATATGTAAATAACATGGGCAATGAACCTTGTACATAATGGGGAAGATTAATTTGTGAATTCATAATTATAATAAAAATTATAACAGATGTCTGAACAAAATATATCAGAAGTTTAGAAAGAATAATTGATTAGGGTGATTAATCAGCGAGAAAACAGGAAAATTACAAGAGAAGGTGAACTTCTTGAAAAAAATACACCATGGCTTATTGTTATGTCTCCAATGTGTTGCCCAATGTCTGTGAGTTAGATGTAAACACAAGTTGACATTTGAATGCATGACACAGTTAACAGTGTTGGATTCGGATTCGCCCCTACTAAGTTGTATGTCTTCTAGGGTAGAACACCATCCTGTATGACCAATATTATATCCCTTACAGCACATAGCAAAATATCCCATTTATAGTAGAAAGAAAGCAAATTCTTATTTACTGAGTGACTTTTAATAGCTGTGCAACAAGTATGCTTTACCTATGTATTGTGTGCTAGACATAGTTTGCATAAGTTATCTTTTTACATATATTATTTCATTTTATGTTTCTTGAGGTAGCTTAATGTAGCTTAATGACTTTGACTGAAAGCTTAAGTTGTCAAAGTACCACACTAGGTATAATAAGGAGCTGAAGATATAGTATATTCATAAAGGGATATAGAGATCCACTACAAAAGATGGAAAGTAGGACTGGTGGAGCAGCCTTGTACCCCTCAGTCCTGTTATGCTAGGTCATTCCTAGGTCAGTCTGAAATTTTATAAGCCCACAGCTATAATTATTCTCACGTGCAAATGCAGTCCCACCTCAATTGTTCAGTATTTTGGTCTGAAAGTAAGAAGCCCTCCACCCTGCGTCAGCCTATAGCCAATGGTCTGAAAGCAAGTATCCTGAGGTTCTTATCTAGTCCTCTTTACTTATTGCCTAGAACGTGTCAACTAGTGGGCTAAATAGAAAGCAGGTAAGGCCTGAACGCCTATATTAATAGTATAGGCAAGCTAATAGGCTCAGATATATTCATAATTGTAATTGAAATTGAATATAATAATTGCATAGGTTTTACAGCTATACCAGTATGAGAGGGCTTCTGATCATATGACCCATTTTAAAAACAACTGAGTAGATAAGAAGTATTCTCACCACAAAACAACCACCACCACAAATCAAGGAAACTATGTGAGGTGATAGAAATGTTAATTAGCTTGATCATGGTATTCATTTCACAATGTATATGTATATCAGTTCATCACATTGCACACCTTAAATATATACACATTTTATTTACCAGTTAAAGCTCAATAAAGTCTACGTTTTAGTAACTCATTTAAATTTAAGAAAAATTGCACAGGGAAAGAACAAAATGAAAAATTATTGCAAAGCTAAAGATAACTACAAATCCAGTTCTAATTTATAATTGATTCTCATTTGAAAATCATCCATTGCATTATCCCATTAAACATTTTTGAGTACTTGCTTTATATCAAGGACTGTCCAAGAGCTCAAAAATAAATACGTCCAATAAAATAATTTTCATAATTTATAATAAGCACATATCTTCAGGAAACTTTACATATTCTATGCTCCTTTGAAACAACCCTTCACTGTGGGTTTTGTTGTTCTCCTTTTACAGCTAATGTCACAGGTTCAGAGAAGTTAACTAAGTGGTCCAAGTTTAGAGCTAATAAGTAAAATCCTCCTCTTTCTGAGTCTGATGCATTGTCTATTTTACCATCCTGCCCTTGTGAATTCAATTACGGATTCCAACATTGTTTTGGGATTCGAATAATAAAAAGAACTTGCAATGAATATTTACATGGAGTATCAATAGAATGACCATATATCAACCCCAAACCAGGGTATTTTGAGAGTGAAACATGAGTATTAAAATACCATATAGCAATAGGTGTAATGTGTGGTATATTATCACCTTTTGTATTAATGTTCTGGGCAGAAAATACATGACAAATTGGGAAGGGTTTAACTGAAAAGAATTTGAAAAAGGAAGAAAGTATAGAGATATGGGTAATGTAAGACATCTGATAAGGGACGGCAAGACTCCATGGATTAACAATAGCGGATCTGAGGGGGCAAAAAACAGAGCAGTGCCGGCTAGAGCCTTGTGAGAGTTGGAGTCATGGCCAGAAAAGGACTGCCTTTCAGAACCGTAGAAGTGAAGGAAAGCAGACACTGCCGTGACTGGAATGAGGGACGGAGGAAGTGGGCAGGAATACTTTCCCGCCTTCTCTATCTTCCCACTCTCCAATTTCCTACTGGTTCAATTTTATTGGTCAAATCCAACCAGAATCCTGAGGACATGTTATCTGATGTCCTCTGTAGGGGCCAACCCTCTGGGATCTATAGTAGAGCAGAAAATGCACAAGAATCGATTTAAGAGAAGAAATGAGAATAACCAGTGTGAAGGGCTTCTGATCATATGACTTATTTTAAAAACAAGTGAGTGGATCTGAAGCATTTCCACCACAAAACAGCAACAACAAGAAGAACCAACTATGTGAGGATATATACACTTCATATTTGTCAATTAAACCTCAGTAAAACTGGGAGGGAGGATGAAAGAAACCATGAAAAGTCATTGAAAAGGAACAAAAAATTAAATCTAAATATTTAAATGTCTCTGATCTTAGCCAATAATATGGGCTTCAGCATGAAGATATTCTTACTACTTGTCCTACTTTGAATTTTAGTCCCACTACTGACAAATGATCCTAAGATAAGCCCTGCATCCAAATTCTGAAAATTATTTGTTTTGTTTGTTTGCTTGCTTGTTTGGGGCAGATTTTCTTGGTAGCCTGTCTAGTAACCAAGTCTTTCTAGAAGGTGGCACCCTTAGTGATAAAAACAAACAAAAAAAGAAAACAAAAAAACAGAAAACCTGAAGTTCTGCAAACCTGGGTTTAACCCAGATTTCTCCCCCTAACTAATTGCAAAACTATGAATATTGCCTTCCCTGAGTTTTAGTTTCTTCTCCCATAACATAAGGCCAATAAGACTGACCTTAATAAGAGAGAATATAAGAAATGCACCTAGGAGGCGCCTAACATGTTACCAGAGGTCAAGAAATAGTAGTTATTGTTATTAATACTGTTAGTTTCATTGTATGATATTTAGTTATATAGTAGAATATTCATTTTTTCCAGTGCGTTTTCCTTAGTCTGACTGCCTTTTTGCCTAGATGTCTTTTAGTTGTACCCATAATGATGTCTTCTGGTTACTTGATGGAATGTCCAGTTTGACATCTCTACCTCCCTAGAATTACTCAGGCTATATGACATACTCTTTCTATTAAAATTCTTTTAGTTATTTTTCCTGATCCTCTCCCTTCTCCCACCTTCCACCCTCCTACAGGCTCCAGTGCCTGTTGTTCCCCTCTCTGTGTCCATGTGTTCTTATCATTTAGCTCCCACTTACAGGTGAGAACGTGCAGTATTGGTTTTCTGTTCCTGTGTTAATTTGCTAAGGATATTGGCCTCCAACTCCATCCATGTCCCTGCAAAGTATATGATCTCATTCTTTATGAAGAGAGGTAGTTTGACTTGTTCTTTTCCTGTTTGAATGCCTTTTCTTTCTTTGTCTTGTCTGATTGCTCTGGCTAGAACTTCCAGTTATATGTTGAATAGGAATGCTGAGAGTCGCCATACTTGACTTGCTCCAGTTCTCAAGGGGAATGATTCAAGCTTTGTCCATTCAGTTTGATGTTGGCTGAGGGTTTGTTGTATATGAGTTGTATTATTTTGCAGTATATTCCTTCAATGCCTAGTCTGTTGAGGGTTTTATTATGAAGGGATGTTGGATTTCATCTAAAGCTTTTTATGTGCCTGTTGACATAATCACATGGTTTTTGTTTTTCATTCTGTTTATATGGTGAATCATATTTATAGATTTGGTTATATTGAACCAGCCTTGCTAGGAGAGAGATAGCATTAGGAGAAATACCTAATGTAGATGACGGGATGATGGGTGCAGCAAACCACCATGACATGTGTATACCTATGTAACAAACCTGCATGTTCTGTACATGTATCCCAGAATTTAAAGTATAAAAAAAAGTAAAAAAATAACAGATGCTGGTGAGGTTGTAAAGAAAAAGGAATGCTTTTACACTGTTGGAAGAAGTGTAAATTACTTCATCCATTGTGGAAGACAACGTGGCGATTCCTCAAAGACCTAGAGGTAGAAACACTATTCCGTGCAGAAATCCCGTTATTGGGTATATACCCAAAGGAATATAAATCATTCTATTACAAAGATACATGCACACATGTGTTCATTTGCAGCACTATTCACAATATCAAAGACATGGTATCAATTTAAATGCCCATCAATGATAGACTGGTTAAAGAAAATGGTACATATACACCATGGCATACTACACAGCCATAAAAATGATTGAGATCATGTTTTTGCAGAGACATTGATGGAGCTAAAGGCCATTATCCTTGGCAAACTAACACAGGAACAGAAAACTAAATACCACATGTTCTCACTTATAATCGGGAGCTAACTGATGAGAACACATGGACACACACAGGGAAACAACACACACGGGGGCCTTTCAGAGAATGGAGGATAGGACGAGGGAGAGAATCAGGAAAAATTACTAATGGGTGCTAAGCTTAATAGCTGGGAAATAAAATAATCTGTACAACAAACACTCATGACACAAGTTTACCTATGTAATAAACCTGCACTTGTACCCCTGAACTTAAAAGTTTTTAGAAAGTGTGAAAAAAAAATGAACTCAGAGTTGCAGACTCAGGAATGAAATTTTGCTTTTCAAATAGTGTGTGTTAGTCCACTCATGCTGACATAACAAAATACCATAAACTGGGTTTTTTATACAACAGAAATTTATGTTCTCACAGTTCTGCAGGCTAGAAGTCCAAGATCAAGGTGCCAGAATGGTCACTTTTGGGTGAGGGCTCTCTCCTGGTTTGCATGACCACATTCTCTCTCTGGTCTCACATGGCCTTTCCTAGGTGTGTGTTTGGAGGAAAGGAGACAGAGTGCTCTGGTGTCTCTTCTTATGTGGATACTAATTTTACCAGATTAGGACTCCATCCTTATGACCACATTTAACTTTCATTACTTCCATAAAGGCCTTATCTCCAAATACAATCACATGGGGCGTTAGAACTTTGGGGGACCATATTAAATTCATAACAGAAAGGAAAGGAATATTAGTTATTTAAACATAAATTTGATTAGGATTATATATGTGCAGTTAACAAATAGTATCTTAATTCTTTAAATATAAATATACCAAGTAAAATAATATAATAAATAGATTTCAATTCCATACTATGTCAACAAAACCCAGACATGAATTAGGTTTGTATCATTGTTTTATGTTATTTTTGTGTCATCCATAGCGTACTTTTCTGACTTGATACTACTGTGTATGATCATTTTCATTTTCATCTTCATGTTCATGTTTTTCTGTAATTTTAAAATTTCTATTTAATTTTTAAACTTGAATAGCTTTTGGAGCACAAGTTTTTTTATTGTTACATGGATGAATCATATAGTGGTAAATTCTGAAATCTTGGTGCACCTGTCACCCGATTAGTGTACATTGTATCTAATGTGTGGTTTTTTATCACTAGCCCCACTCTCACCGTCCCCTTTCTGAATCTCTAAAGTTCATTGTATCACATAGTTACTATTTTATTGTGTTAAAAGGTGATTTACTGTTTACATTGTAATGTACTGTATGCATCTAATAATTATTAATGCTTGCCATTTTTACAACTTATTTCTTGTAATTCTAAATTCGTTTACTAGTAACATGCTAACTCTCTTCAATGATCAATTTTATTGAATTGCATTAGTGCAACTCTCAAAGGAGTTACTGTATCATTTCAGTTGTTCAGCAGGTGTTTTGCCTGTAACTCCGTAGTACTTTTGCACAACCTAAGAAAGTGACAATGAAAGTTGAAGACAAGATGCATTAAAATAAGAATTAGCCGTTGTTTTCCTTGAATTCACAATGCAATCTGTCTCTTTTACTGAAATTTTTGAAATTGGTTATTAGACTTAATTTGAATAGGATCAATGCAAAATGATTTTTTTAAAGCATACTAGGTAGAAAAGCTTGTTTTTATTACAGTTTAAAAATAAAAAGTAGGAATCTATATCATTAACATTTATCTACAATTTAACTTATAGCTGACTCCTTTTCTTTTTTTAGTTCTTTTTCTATTGTAGCAAGATATACAAAAGTGGCACAACTGATTGTCACAAATTGTAAATCAGACTTCAAAATGTGATTACATTGTTTTTCTGTTTTAAGATTAAAATCCATTTTGCTTAGATTCATTTTATTTTTTTCAAAAATTTTTCCAAGGGATATACATTATTCTATGAAATACAATAAAGCAAATTATTTGTGCCTGCATTTGCCATACCAATTATTAAAAGAAAAAATTTTCTGTTTCTTTCATATACATTGGCACTTAGGAAGAGGAAAGATTAACAAAAGACTAAACTTTTACTAGTCTACTTTTCAGAAAGATTGTATGAGTAGGATTGAACACTTTTTAGATTTAAACACTATGTAAAAAGATAGTTGAAGAAAATTAGTATTTGTTTTCTGAGCTATAATTTGAAACTTATTCTAAGCAGACCCTTGGGAAATTTATACACACATATACAATATACCCGTGTGTGTGTGTGTGTATGTATATATAAATATACCTATTATATTGTATATATACTAATATAAAAATATACACAAACATATATACTCTATTACAGATGTATATATAATATGTATATACATGCATATGTATATATGTATAAATATGTATATACACATATATGTACATATGTATAAATAATATGTACATATACATATATGTATATAAATATGCACACATATATAAATAATACATATATACTCTAATTGTTACAGATGTAACCTTTATTTCATACTAGAGACAGGTATATGCTTAAAATTCATGTATTATTTATTTATTTATTTCTCTTAAGACATTACAACCTTGCCTATTAAACCCACTTCTAGCCAGAACTCTCTATAATCACATGATTTCATGTCCCAATCATTCTTGAGTTTTGGAGCCTTCTACTGTATCCCCTATTTGTTACCACTGAATAAACTCAGAAAAAGAGCATGCAAATTTCTACAGATGTTTTAAAAACCAATCTTTGAAGTAATGTATATTACTTCCATTCATATTTCATTGTCCAGAATGCAACCACATGGCCCCACATAACTGCCAAGGGGTGAGGAAACTGTCTCAAAAAAAGAGAACATTGATATTAAGGAGAAGTAACATTCTGTCACATCTTTTCTACCATGAGGATGTGCACATTATACTTAAGCAATTGACTATTTCTGAAAATTGGATTTTGTCATCTTCAGGAACACAAGAACAACAATGGTTTTTACTTAGATAACTTAAGTATTTTCAAACACGTAGCTTGACTTTACGCCAATTCTTTCATGTATTTAACTCTGAATAAATATTTGTCCTAAATATCTCCACTGAATATAGGAAAAGAATCCTCTACCGTTGTCAATCCATGGCCCTTCTTTACAATAATAATACTATTTTTCCTTTGATAAACTTTGTATCATGGATTTATAGAGCATTTTTATTATTTTGGACCAACAGTTATTGTTTGTAGAAGTGGTCAATGTTTTTAATGATTTTGTATTTATCTAATAGCAAACACATGACTATCTTGGTTATACATAGGCTCTGTACTCAAAGAATGAGAAAGTAACAGGAGATAAAGGAAAGTAGTATTTATACTTTGTCTTCACAAAATTCATGTGAATTAAGAGGTGCAGAAATGGTTAATCATCATGTCGCAATCAATAGCTCTCATGTGGAATTCACACACCTGGCTTAGGGCTAAGCTTCTGTATGAATAATTTAACTGTTTTACTATTTATGCCTTCACTCTGTGTTTTAAATCAGGTCAGAACATTGCTATTTTTTTGTAAATAAAGTGTTAATGAAACACAGTCATGTCCATTGTTTATGTACTGTCTATAGCTGATTTCAAGCTACAGTGGCTGAGTTGAATGGCTGTGACAGAGGCTATATGTGGTCCACACCACTGAAAATATTTACTATCTGGCCTATTCCAGAAAACATTTACCCACCTGCTCTAAAGCCTTGGAGTATGAACACTAAGTTTACTTTCATGATTGGAAAGTTTTCATTTTTATCCTACAGAAAATAATTTTTAAAAAACTAAAAGCTATTAAAATCCAACTACAACACCTAGTTAACAATGTTGGTTGTTTAGTTTCAAGAAGGTTCAAACTCAAATTGAACTAAAGAACACTAGGAAACCTTATTGAACAGCATTTCTTTGTAATGATTTCCTGCTTGTGGAGGCCAGTTTTGAATGCATTTTATCTTCAATTATACAAATATGAACACAAAGACAAATTGTCTATAAAATTACAGTTTTAGTCTTGGATATTTCCTATACCAGTGATTTAAGTTTTAATCTTTGTAAATAGTTTGAAAAATAAGAATAAGGAGACTTTAAAATGTAACATAAATCTTACTGCTATCTGGGACATGTTTTAAATAGTAGGCCTGTAAAGAAGTTTCTAAAATATGACTTTGTATTCTCAAACCTGTTTGTGCATTAAATAATGTATAACCAAAGTCTAATTTAAATTGAACGTACTGAGGTGCCAAGTTATATTTTAATCATAAATATTAAAATTATGTATATTTCTTTAGTTTAAAAATATCTAAAGCAAAATATTATATAAACTATTCTTATCAAATTACTTCACATATATATAATTAACCCCATTAACGGCAAATGTGTTCTAGTTTCTAGGACCATTAAAAAGCAGGAAATTATATTTCATTTTTTATGGTCTTCCCACCTGATAAAAATTAATATAAAACAATCATATTTGATGATTGATAACTTCAGACTCACAATTGATAGTTTTTATTTCACTCAGAGACACATGTATGTAAAAATTTAAATGAAAGCATATTTTTTGGAATCTGCCTTGTGAATATGCCATGCTTTGTAGTACTTTTTTTGTTTTTTACTTTTGTATGTATTCTCATAGATTTCAGTTACTTTAAGAATTTAATGATAAAATTGGTGCTTTTATTTTCTTTATTACCTTACCTAATTATCATTATATCTTTTCTTTTAGAGCATAATGGAAAGTTGTGAGTTTAATAAAACATATCCTCGTTCGAGTCATGATTTCTGTAGAAAAATAATATTTCAAAGACTATTAATATGCTTTACTTTGAATTTTTCTTTATGCTGCCAGAGTACTCCATTGCTTCATTCCTCAGGGAGTCCTATGCTATATCTGGAAAGCAAGAGAAAGAGTCATTGTTCACATTTTTAAATCTAAAAGAGCTTTCAAAAGCCAATCTTTAGAAATAAGAGTTGTGAAAACCGGGTCTTCATTTCAAAACCCAGACATTTGAGAGAGAAAAGTAGAAGCCCCAGCTAGGTTGAAGATGGAATCTAAACCAGTGAGGGCCAATGATTAATTTTCAAAATTGAACTCTGGGACTGAACAAGGTTTCATTTCTAAGGTCAAGATTGGTTTGCTTTGGAAGATCAGAATTGGTAACAGGTATGCAGACAAGGAATGTCACTTTATTTACAAATAAGTTTCCATATGACCCAAGTGAGTATGTGAGTGCTATAAAGGCTAGTCAATAGCCAAGGATCAAGGATTGAGATAAGGATGACCTTTAAACCAGAAATCATGGCAGGAATCAGGAAAATCCAAAGCAGGTACTGCAGTGCAAGAGCAGCTGTAGCTTCTATGAAAACCAACATTCAGAGACCAAATGGCAAAAGACTTTTCAGTGGGGGCCACCGGGGTACAGCCCTTAGATTGTTCACCTCTGGTGCCATAGTACGTTTTTGTCTCAGACATGACCTTTGGAAATGGAAAGGAGAAACCTTGGAATCTGTGTATTTACTCAGCAGAGATCACATTAACGCAAAAGAGGCTCATATAAGATTGGAGATGACTAAAATGTCAAAGCAGAAATCCAGACTAGTTAGAGATCGAGATGAAACTGCTATAGTAGAGAACCTTCAAAAGGATGTGATTTCTTTATGAAATTTTCTTGGTGTCCTTATTGGAGCATGGATCAGTGTGAAAAACTACTGGGAGAACAACTTCAGCGATGGAGAAGTACTCGTATATACAACTTGTTGTTTTTCAACATTCCTGTAATTTTTTAAATCGATTAACTCCAGTTTTGGGTGGTACATAGTTGCTACCATCTCCTCCTTGGTATTTATTGCTCCTCAGATTTTGCAGCAATTATCTGCCTTTATCAATTCTGAAAACTGCATTTGGCATACAAGTTCAATACAAAGTTCGTGAGTGAGAAAGCACAGCTTTTTACAAATATAACTGTTAGTGGGAACATCCCATTTTTTCTCACAGGTTAAAATAACGAATGAGCAAAGTGAATTATCTAAAGAAATGTATTTTAAAATTTACATTTATATGATATCTGAGTCAGTGTAACTATAAATCTTAAAACTGCTACATTTGAAATCATTGTTAACCATATTTTAGTCAAGAATAGTTTTGCCTTATTTTTTAGGAATAGTGAAACATGAATAATGTGATTTTCTAGAGCTATATACACCACCCATTGTGTGTGTTAATGTCCAGTGTTAAACAGTAAATTAACAACATTATAAGAGTATTTAAAAATTTCATAATAGATCACATATGCAATGGGTTTATTGAACAATTTTAGACTACAATTTTAGAATGCATACATACATACACACATGTAGGAGAAAAACTGGGAGAGATTATAGCAAATCATTCTCAATTATATTTCCGGTGGGAAAATTGAGAGATTTTTTCACATGCAATTCTGTATTTTCTTTATCGTGAAGATTTTTTGTTCTCCCCCAAAAATGGCATAGAATAAGTTATCTTCTGACTGTTTAATTGGATATTTATGATGTTTCATTGCTTTTTCTATCATTCAAAGATTTCGAAGTATCTTTAGAAGGAAAATTTACGTATCAATAGGGTTCATAAAATTGCTACAATAAGTGAAAATATTAGGTCATAGAACAATATATATTATGCAGTATTATGTTTATGTGGGCCAAAAATATGGAAAACTAAACAGCGTATTTTTAAACAAATGTGACAAAACAGTTTTTTAAAGGAAAGAGGCCATCTGGTGACTTTTACTTCTGGGAAGGAAGCTTAGAGAATTACTAAGCATCCTGCTGAGGACAATTAAAAGACTTAGATGAACTTTAAAAAATAAATCGCTAAGTGCATAAAATAGCTAACAAGAGAGTAAGAAATTACCAGATAAAGATGTGTGGGGTGGGTTTGCAAAATCAAGAGAAGTAAGCTTGGTACCAAAGTGATTATTTTCCCTCAGGGTATTGTTTCTTGTAAAGAAACAGCTGTGAAACTAAGTTGTAGTTTTTAACTGGCCTTATGGGAATATTGGGAGGCACATAAGAAAATAAGACCAAAAAAAAAAAATGAGAACCAGTAAAACAGACCATGAAAATCTGTTGAGCTTATCACGGTATAAAATAAGTACATTTCCTTCAATATATTAACATAAAGGCTTAAAATATATTCAGTGAATAACCATAAAGATGACATAGTAGATATAAAAACAACAAAAACAAGAATTACTAGAACACAAAATAAAATAATTAAAATCAATAATTCAGTATATGTGGTTAACATCAGATTAACACAGCTGAAGAGAGAATTAGTGAACTGGAAGCAAGTCAGTGAACATTTATAAATGTTCATTTTATAAATTATATGAACATTTTATAAATTATAAAATGACTACTGATGAACCAGAAAATACATCAGAAAAATACCTAGAATAAAGCACAGTTAAACAAAAGTACAAAACAGGATAAAAGTCATGGAGGATACAATAAGAAGATAGAATATATAGTTAATATCAGAAGAAGTGAGAATTAAAGACGAAAAGGCAGTATTTGAATAGATAACGGCTGAAAAATATTGTAAAACTGATGAAAGAGACTATTCCACAGATTCAAGTAACCCAACAAATCTCCATCAACGTTAAGTACATATGTGCATGTATACACATATACTCTCACTAGACACATAGTGAAACAGAATAAAAAGCAGAAAGAAACATTAAAAATAATCTAATAAAAATAAGGTAACCCTCAAAAGGGAGACAGACTGTAAGTCACAATGGAATTCAGGAGAAAGTAGAATGACTTGTTCAATTTGCCTTTCTAAAAAGTAAAATAAATCCTATATGTATATCCACATAAAACATTTTTCCCAGACTAATGTAAAGGAAACGAAACAAAATGAAGCTAAAACTGGAATTTGCCATTAGTAGACCCAGTCTAAAAGAAATTCTAAAGGTTCAGATTCACCAATAAATCTCTGAAAGGCAGAGATTTATGAAGAGCTGAAAATTAAAGAAATTTAAAGTAATGTCTGATCTTAAAATGAACAGAATCAAAATATAAAAATAGTCAAAAGATAGCAATATCAAAGTATTTTAGGGTTTTAAAATTGGGAGGGGATAAAGGTATCAATTAACATAATATTTTTAAAACAAGGGAGAAATAAACACAGCATTTAGAATAGTGGTTACCTCTGACAAGGCAGGATAAATATCTAAAATATAGTCTACAAATAAAAGCAGTATATTACATTCTAGTTCTTAAGTTGGATGGTGGGTTCTTGGGTACTTTATTATCATACTTAATTTTTACACAAAGTACATACATGTTATGTATTAATACATGCTTATATTTAAAATAAATTAACTATAATATTGGACAAGAAATGGAAATAATATTTAATGAAACAGTAGTCTAGAACAGTGGTCTGCAAGCTTTTTTTCACCAGGGACCAGTTTTGAGGAAGACAATTTTTCTACAGACAGTCTTGGTGGGGGAGGGGGGTGGTTTCAGGATGAAACTGTTTCACCTCAGATGATCAGGCATTAGTTAGATTCTCATAAGGAGGGTGCAACCTAGATCCCTTATATGCACAGTTTACAGTAGGGTTTGCTCTCCTATGACAATCTAATGCCTCCACTGATCTGACAGGAGGTAGAACTCAAGTGGTAATGCTCACCCATCTGCTGCTCACCTCCTGCTGTGTTGCCCGGTTCCTACCAGGCCATGGTTGACAGCCCAGGAATTGGGGACCCCTGGTCTAGAATACAAAAAGGAATGAAGAAAAAATTGATAATTTTGTCAGCAAAATATTTAAATTATTTGTATAATACTTATAATTCAAGCTAACTCATATTTTGATGATTTTATGTGTTATCAATCCAATTTGATCAATTATTATTTCTCCAATAGATTGTATTCTCCTTTGCCTAATAATAACATACATCACAATATTTTTTCCTATTCCTTTCAGGACATAACACAATTCTGGGAAGGCATTACATATTATACTTGTATGACTCAGGATTTATTCACCAATACTAAAAAATCAGCAAACATATGTCCTACTTTAGATTGAATGGATGCATTAGTATAAATGTGTTCTCATTTGTGAGTAGACATGTTCATGCCACACAGATATACTTTCATCATTTTCATAAATGTGGACTGGTGGATTTTATATCATGATTATGTCAAATGTTCAAGAGCCATTATAAGCAAACTAATTAATTTTACTGTTTATTATTATTTTAGGACTTGCTTTTTCATACATTTCATCTCATTTGAAAATATATAAAATATAGGTTTAAAAATGCATATCATATGTATACACACACAAATGAAAGTGATAAACTCTATAAGAGTCTGTATGTGTATATGTGTAGTTCTTAGTTGATATTAATGGTTTATTATAGTATGTAGCAATTAATGGCTGTGAATATTAAAATAATGAGTTTCTAGGTTTTCAGGAAAGCCTCTGTATACCACTTTGTTCATCATTCTAGGAAGAGTCATCATCCTCTTACAGGTCATTTTAACCTTTCACTGGAGTATGCCAATATTTTATGTGTTGGCAGTCACTCATCTTGGAATGTCACTAATTTTGAATACAGCAGAACATACAAAGACATTTGAAAGCCTTACTATTTTAAAGAAATTAATTCACTAATAGGCTTTTAAACACATACCATTTGGATAATAACAATACATGTTCTCAGGTAGAGTCTGTTTACTCAGAGTTTAACTTTCATTTTAACACATTTGGATATTTTATTTTCCATAGAGGAGAACATTAAAAGTCAAAAGTTATAATGTTTGAGAGAATAAAGGAGTTATTAGGGATGCAGTCATAGCACTTCTCTGAAATAACTGATGGTCTAATAGAGGGAAAACAGAGTGAGAAAGTCTTTAATAAGTATAATCTACTTTGAAATGATGAATATTTTAAATTTTAAAAAGACCAAAAAGGGAGCCAGGCTCAGTGTCTCATGCCTGCAATCCCAGCACGTTGAGAGGCCAAGGCACGAGTATCACTTGAGGTCAGGAGTTCTAGACCAGCCTAGGCAACATAGAAAGACTCTGTCTCTACAGTTATTTATAATTAACCAGGGGTGTTGGCAGTTGGTGTGCACCTGTATTCCCAAGCTACTTGGGAGGTTGAGGCAGGAGGATCGATTGAACCCAGGAGTGTGAGGCTTCAATGAGCTGTGATCATGCCACTGCACTCCAATGTGGGTAACAAAGCAAGATCCTGCCTCTAAAAAAAAATTTAAGAAAAAACAAACATAAATATCAAAAAGGAAATTAACTGAATCCAAAAACTGAAAACATAGATAAATGAACCTATAATCTATATCAGACTGATTATATGTATAACTTAGATCCTTGGCCCAGTTAAACCAGTACCTCAAAAGTTTCCTCCTTGTACCACCTGATTAACCTCTGCAAGTCCCACGCTATTCAAATGTGGCCCAGAGGATTTTTCTTTTCTGGTTGCAGGTTGCCTGGTGATTGCCCACTCTTTGATTGCACTCTGAAAGGTTGCTTCCTGCTTGTCCAGTTGACTGCAGACCAGCTCTGGCCTGGGAAAACCAGCAATCTTCTCCACTATCTAGTGGGCTGAACGACACCTTCACCCACAAGGTCTGAAACCCAACCTTGGGGCAGGGCCTCCTTCTAAATTTGTCCTTCTACAGAAACAATAATTCATATTTGCATCCAGGACTGTGATTAAATACTTAGTAGATATATTTTAAGAACAGAAATCTTCAAATAAGCATTGAGTGTTACATAGTAGTTTCATTGTTAGTGGTGGTCTTGGTTTAGTGATTCTAAACTGTATTGTGTATATTATAGTGTAATATATCCTGTGTGTATCTGTTCTAATGATTAATATATTGATGTTATGAAACAAGTTTCTCACTGTGGGAAAAGGGAGATACAACTATGAAGAGTGAGGAACAGCTTATGGAGATGCATTTGAATTGGAGATATTAGTGTGAGTTCTTTATGTATGCATTCTATCTGTGCCCACTCAAGCAACCTACAAACAATGGCACTTATTGCAATGAGCACTCCTGTATCAGTCTGAGCCCAATCAGGATACAGAAATCACAATGTGGGTTAAACAGGGGAAGATTAATAAGAAGAATTAGACTGTGATAATAGGTGACTGTAAGATGTACAGAAACTCTATATGGTACTCTAGCTGAAGGACAGTACAGAAAGAAGGACAAATTTGGAAGGAGGCCCTGCCCCAAGGTTGGGTTTCAGACCTTGTAGGTGAAGGTATCGTTCAGCCCACTAGATAGTGGAGAAGTTTGCTGGTTTTCCTAGGCCAGAGCTGGTCTGCAGTCAACTGGATAAGCAGGAAACAACCTTTCAGAGTGCAACCAAAGAGTGGGCAATCACCAGGCAACCTGCAATCAGAAAAGAAAAATCCTCTGGGCCACATTTGAATAGCATGGGACTTGCAGAGGTTAATCAGGTGATTCAAGGAGGAAACTTTTGAGGTACTGGTTTAACCGGGCCAAGGATCTCAGTTTGCCAAGGATCAGGCACATTACGTGCATCACTGGGGCAGAGTTCCACCCCGTGTCCTTTCACTGGCACAACTGTTCTACCACACTGCAAGAGGATCCTTTCCTGCTGTAATATGTCCCTCCTGTGCCTCCAAAGAAAGCCTAATATCACTCCCACTTCATAGGAGAAACAAAGGAATTTTGTGTATTACCACAGAGTATATATTGAAGTGTGCAGTTGGAACTGAGAGGTAATAAATTGATTACTGTCACAACAATTAATACTCAAATATTTGTTTCTAAATACCATTACTTACTGAAAAGAACTAGTCCTCCTTGGATAGACAACTGATTCTAGGTTTGAATATGGAAAGAGCAGAGTCTGGAACTTTTTCGCCAAAGACTTGCTCAAATATCAATGAGGGCATGTCAGCTTAAAAGGGCGCCCACTGGCCACATGTGGTTCAATTGAACATCAAAAAGAATAGTGAGGCTGGGCACAGTGGTTTGCACCTGTGATCCCAGCACTTTGGGAGGCTGAGGCGGGTGGATCACTTGAGGTCAGGAGTTTGAGACCAACCTAGCCAACATGGCAAAACCTTGTCTTTACTAAAAATACAAAAAAAAAAAAAAAAAAAAAAAATAGCCAGGCGTGGTGGCACTCACTTGTAATCCCAGCTACTCGGAAAGCTGAGACATGAGAATGACTTGAACCCAGTAGGTGGAGGTTGCAGTGAGCCAAGATCCTGCCACTGCACTCCAGCCTGGGCAACATAGCAAGATTCTATCTCAAAAAAAAAAAAAAAAAAAAAAAAAAAGAAAGAAAAAAGATAGTGACAGTAAAAGCTGTAACATAGACAGTTGAGAAAAAAGTCATTGAATCCATGTTAGTATTCAAAAAGAGGGAACAGAGGAGTGAAAGTTTTTTTATGAAAGAATGACAGTCAAAATAGATGGAAAAAAACAATTAGAAAATGACAATTATAAATGAGCAAAGTGATAACTGATTTAGGCAGGGAACATTAATGGATGCTAAAGCCATTGGGTAAAAGTTCTGGGGGACCTGAACTTTCCACTCTGTTGAAAACTATCACCCCGGGCCAAGATGGCTGATTAGAAGCAGCTGCAGTCCGTGGCTCTCATAAAGAAGGAAAATGGCGAGTGAATTCTACACCTTCAATTGAGGTATCCAGGTGCTCGCATTGGGACTGACTAGGTGGTTGGCACAACCTACGGAGAGCAAGGAAAAGCAGGGTGGGGCCATGGCCTGCCCAAGAATGGTAAGGACCATGGGGAACCCCCACCCCCAACCACTGGAGGTGGTGAGTGATTTTGCGACCCTGCCCAGGAAACCATGCTTTTCCCACAGATCTTTGCAACCCATGGATCAGGCGATCCTCTCATGAGCCCATGCCACCAGGGCCTTGGATCCAAAGCACAGAGCTGTGTGGACTCTTGGCAGCCACTCAGGCAGGCATGGAGACACAGGAGTTTTTGCATACTCCTGCCCAGGAATTCCGGTGAGGCAGGAGAGCTGACCATGCCCCTGGGAAGGGGGCTGAAGCCAGGGAGCCAAGCAGCATCACTCAGCAGACTCCACTCACACAGCACCTCAGAGGTTAAGACCCACTGGCTTGGAATTCCAGCTGACCAGTGGCAGCAGGCTGAAGACTGCCCCAGAGATGACTGAGTTCCCGTTGGGGAGAGGCAGCCACCATCACTGCAGCTCCAGTGGGCCGTTCTTCCCCGCGAGCTCCTGGGAGTCTGGGTGGTCTGGACCTGGAGGAATTCCCCACAGTGCAGCACAGCTGCCGTGGCAGATGGTGGCCAGACTGTTCCTTTAAGTGGGAGCCTGATCCATCCCTCCTCACCAGGTGGGGCCTCCCTGCAGGAATTTCAGCAACTCCAGCCAGGGTTTTATGGAACTCTCATCTCACTGGGATGGAGCCCCTGGGCAAAGGGGCAGCCATGGTCTCTGTGATTCAGCTGACTTAGTCTTTTCTGCCTGCTGGCTCTGGGGAGGACAAGGGGGGTCCCCCAACCAGTGCAGTGTACCTGCTCCACCAAAGGGCAGCCAGACTGCTTTTTAAAGCAGGTTCCTGATCCCGTTCCTCCTGACTGGGTAAGACTCCACCCAACAGGGGTCTCCAGACACCTCCTACAGTAGTGTTCAGGCTGCCATCAGGTCGGTGCCCCTCTGGGATGGAGCTCCCAGAGGAAGGAGCAGGCTGCCATCTCTGGTGTTTTGCACCCTTCCCTGGTGATACCGCTAGGTGTGGGAGGGAGCCCCAGCAAACTGCAGCAGCCCTATGGAACAGGAGTCTGACTGTTAAAAACAAATAGAAAGCAATAATAACATCAACAAAAAGGACCCCTACAAAAACTCTGTTTAAAGATCAGCAATCTCAAAGACAGAAAGTAGATAAGCCCACAAAGATGAAAAAGAATCAATGCAAAAACGCTGAAAACTCAAAAAACCAGAGTGCCTCACCACCTCCAAATGACTGCAACACCTCTCCAGCAAGGGCACAGAACTGGGCTGAGGCTGAGATGACTGAATTGACAGAAGTAGGCTTCTGAAGGTGGGTAATAACAAACTTCACTGAGCTAATGAAGTATGTTGTAATCCAATGCCAAGAAGCGAAGCATCATGATAAAACAGCACAGGAACTGATAGCCAGTTTAGAGAGGAACATAACTGACCTGACGAGCTGAAAAACATGAGAATTTCACAATGCAATCACAAGTATCAATAGCAGGATAGACCAAGTGAAGGAAAGAATCTCAGTTTGAAGACTATCCTTCTGAAATAGGCAGACAAGAATAGAGAGTGAGAAAACAGAAAAGGAATGAACAAAACCTCAGAAATACGGGATTATATAAAAAGACCAAGCCTATGACTGATTAGGGTACCTGAAAGAGGTGGGGAGAACAGAACCAAGTTGGAAAACATACTTCAGGATATCATCCAGGAGAACTTCCCCAACCTACAGAATGGGAGAAAATTTTTGTAATCTGTCCATCTAAGAAAGGTCTAATATCTAGAGTCTACAAGGAACTTAAATTTACAAGAACTCATTAAAATGGGTAAAGGATATGATCAGACACTTCTCAAAAGAAGACATACATGTGTCCCAAAAACATATAAAAAAAAAACTCACCACTGATAATTAGAGAAATGCAAATCAAAACTGCAGTGAGATACCATCTCACACCAGTCAGAATGGTGATTGCTAAAAAGTCAGGAAACAGCAGTTGCTGGTGAGGTTACAGAGAAGAAGGAACAATTTTACCCTGTTGATGGGAGTGTAAATTAGTTCAAGTATTGTGGAAGACGGTGTGGCAAGTCCTCAAAGTTCTAGAAGCAAAAATACCATTTGACCCAGGAATTTCATTACTGGGTATATAACCAAAGGAATATAAATCATTCTATTATAAAGATACATGCATGCATATGTTCATTTTAGCACTAGTCACAATAGCAAAGACATGAAATCAACCCAAATGCCCATCAATGATAGACTGGATAAAGAAAATGTGGTACATATACACCATGCATATGAATATTATGCAGCCATAAAAAGAATGAGATCATGTCCTTTGCAGGGACGTGGATGGAGCTGGAAGCAATTATCCTCAGCAAACTAATGCAGGAACAGAAAACCAAACATCATATGTTCTCACTAAGTGGGAGCTGAAGGATGAGAACACATGGGTGGGGAACAACACGCACTCGGGTCTGCTGGGGAGGACAGGAGAGGAAGAGCATCAGGAAGAATAGGTAATGTATGCTGGGCTTAATACCTAGGGGATGGATTGGTCTGTGAAGCAAACCACCATGGCACATAGTTACCTATTTAACAAACCTGCACATCCTGCACATGTACTCTGGAATTAAAAGTTGAAGAAAAAAAAAAAAACCTGTCACCCCACTGACTATGTATAGCTACAAAAGTAAAAGGGTACCTTTTAAAAGGATATTGTGGAGAACCCCAATTTAACTAAATTGTCTGCAATAATGGGGTAAACTGATATTTGTCCCCTTGATGCGATGTGAAGGAAAGCATGTACTACCCCTGTAGAAATTTTACCAAGCATGTTTAACCTGAATCTGATTATGTGGAAATAATTATACAAATCTGAATGGTAAGACATTCTATAAAACAATTGATCTAGATGCTTCCAAGATGTCAATATCATGAAGGTGATATGCTTCTGAATTAAATGACATTTTAGAAACATAAGTAAATGCAGGGCAGAATCATGGATGTGTAAAAAGGTATAAAGTCATTATTTGTAATATTGTATAAACTTAATATAATACTGCTGCATACATAAATTTGTGTGTTTATGATAATATATATTTCATTCTTAGGGGATCCATGCTGATATATATATGGTATATATACATATATATCATATACAGCCTATCATATATACATCATATATATCATGTATACATCATATATACATCATATAGTGTATATATCATCGATATCATATATATATCATATACATCATATATATCATATAACTTTTAAATGACTCAGAAAAATAAACACATGCATAGAGAGACTACATACAGTTGTGGCAATTAGTGACACAAGTGTTAGTGAATCAAGGTGATGAAAATACTGTGTTTTTTTTTTTTTTTTTTAACATATAGAAACTCAACTCCCATCAGTCCTGCTCACTTCAGACACAGAGGCCAAAATATAAAAGTAAATGTGGTAGGCTGAGTGTATCTAAGGTTAAGTATAGGTAATTCCATGACTTTTGTTTGTGACAATGGTACCAGAATTTAAAACAGAGTGCAATAATTGATTTACTGATAATAAACTTATCTCCCAAAAGGTTAAATTATATCATGTGTGTTAATTTAAAGATAATATAAGCCATCTAATATAATTTAGAAAATTCTTAATCTGCTTGCTAAAAGGGGGAGATTTTTGTTACCTGGAGAATTCAGTTATTTGGTATCTGCTTATTACCCTTGATATCCAAAAAAGGAAACAGTTTAGTAATTATTTGGTGGTTTTTCATTTACAGTTGTGTAAATTTAAGAAGCTATCACCTTGAAGGAAGGTTACGCTATGCAAATGTCATTATCTCCAATGAAATTTTGGCAATCTCATCCTTGCTTATAGACTTTTAAAATTATATTTATTTTTTCCCTTCATAGATGGTGGATTTTGTGGGCACATACCATTTATTCTTTAAAAAATTATTTGCAAGACATAGTGTATTTCCTGGTACTCTAAAATTTCATAAACAAAGCAAAATAGGAAAACTTTAACACTGTGGAATTGCTAAATGTATATTCTGAGACACTGCTAATATTTATAGCTCTTTATAACTGCCAAAATAAAATATCATCACCTTAAAGATATTTTCAGTTCAGAAGATTTTTAATATTTCCCAAACTTTACATACCAAAACGTCACAGTGGGTGACGTTAGATATCCCAGTGATGGCTACAAACTCTCACTGGGATTGACAATGGGAGGAAACATGGTTTTGCAACATATATATTTCCCTTAGTAGGAATTTGCATTGGCTGGTGTAATATGTGCAACATGGTTTCACTGTAGTAGGATCAATACTGTTATAGCATATGTCCTTTCCATTTAATTCCTTTTGTTACACAATTTTTTTTTAAGAGGTAGCTTTTTGTTTAAATTGTTTTTCTCATTGCAATGAAAACCTTTCCCTAATTTTTTCTTTTGTAAGACCTTCACAAATTCATTTACACGTCTCCCATCAAGGAATGAGATGTAAGTCCTGTCCCCTTAAATCTGTGCTGGCCTTTGTGACTGACTAATTAAAAATAGAATGTGGTGAATGTAACACCTCATGATTTCTGAGGCTAGGTAATTAAAGACAATGCTGCTTCTGCTATACTCAATGGAACATTAGCTTTTGGAGCATTGAACTGTCATTAAGAAATCTGACTACCTTGAGATGAGCATGCTCTGAGAAAACCCAGGACACATGGAGAGGCCCTGTTTATGAGTTTTGGTCAACAAACACAGCTGAAGTCCCAGCTTACAGCCAGTATTAAGCACCAGAAATGGAAGTGAAGACATCTCCAGATAATTCCAGTCCTCAGCCATTGATGTACCTACAGTGTGAAGTCTCCCTCGCTTAGACCCTAGGCATTTTGGAACACAGACAAGCCATCTCACTTCACTATCTCAATTCCTAAACATAGAATCCATGAGCATCTTATGATCATTTTAAGCTGCTACATTTTGTGGTAATTTATCATGTAGTAATGATACTCGGCTGAGAGGATCAAGTTGATACTTTATCTTGCTGGAGGAATTGGTGACAAGGATCTTATTATGTGCAATATTTTATCGTATAACCTAGGCAAACTACAAAACTACACAAAAGCAAAGCGGATATTTCAGGCCAGACTTTATGAGTTACAGAGATCACTATATATCTATATGAGTAACTGTGCTGATTTGTCAACCAAGTTCATATAGGTGTGTAGGCAGCTTCATAGCAACGAAGTGACACGTGGCTGATCACTTATACATGTGCCTATGCTTGACCAGTGAGCATTGCTGACTGATCTTTGTCAATTTCCAAATCATTCTACAGAAGCTTTTATATTAGGTGTTAGCAATTCCTAATGGCAAAGGCAACTGTAACTTTTTAGATTTGCCAGTGCTAACTATATGTTGGCTGGTATTTCCAAAGTGATACAAGGTGACTTAATTCTTCCTCTCTGGTGTTTAACTTATTTATCTGTATCAAAGTCGTTTATTTTCTTGTCCTCCCTAATTAGATTACACACTCCCGGAAAGCAGAACCTCTTTTTTTTCAGTTGTAAATCTACATTGACATCTGGCTTAGCTCAGCATTTCGCTTTAGATGATCAAGTCATAACGGTGAAAGTAAAGCAAATTCTAAACAAGGATTGCCTTTGTTGCTTTTGTTATGTGTGTTTGGAAGGGCAAGAGCAAGCCTGTACGTCACATAGTATACTAAGAAAAAAAGCCTGCTTTCCGTTTTACGTACAAAAAACAAAACAAAACAAAAAAACTCTAACAATTTGTGCTCATAGGCAAGGCCTGAAAGAATACATCCAAAATTTTAAAGGCAAACATTCTTGGGAAGTAAAATTTTGGAGGGTATCACTGAGAAAGGGATTCACCTTGCAATGTATATACTTTGGTATAATTTGACTTTAAAAATTTTGAGCAAATATGTTACTTTACAATTTTTAAAATAAAAATTCATAATTTGCACAGATTACAATTAAAATTGCTTTTGGATTTCACCTTTGGAATGCTAATAATTTTTATTGCAGAGGCTAATGTAATACAAAGAGTTTTGTGATAGCTTTTGGCTTAAAATTTTTCTCTTGATTGGAAATTACACTCAGAAATCTAGGAAAGCCATCAACTAAAAACTTGAGACTTCCATACTTGCAGACATTCTATATTAAATCTTTGATAAATTTGAATTCATACAATTATAAGATATTGATAGAGGTTTGCCAAAACGAATGAACAATACTATTTCCTGCTCCTCTGCTCAATTTTAAGGACCCCTCCATTCAGCTTTATATTACCCCAAGGTTCCTGCTGCTTCCATTCTTTGCAAGCCTTTTTTTCAAATTGAAGTATAATTAAAACACTGTAAATATATAGAGATTTTACCTGTTCCGTTTGATGAATTTTGACAACTTCATATGCCCATGTAACCACCACCCAAAGCAAAATGCAAAACATTTCCACTACCACTTAATTTTCCTTCATGTTCCTTTTTGAGCGGATCCTGCCATCACTGGTCCCCACATCTGGAATCAACAATTTTCTGATATCTGTCTCTGTAGATTAGTTTTACATGTTCCAGAACTTCATAAAATCATAGGTTATACCTTTTTTACATCTGACTTTTCTTGCTCAACATCTAAGTTATTGTTTGAATGAAAAGTTTGTCCCTTTCAGTTGCTGAGGAGTATTCTGTTAAATCAATATAACATATATTTTTCATATTTTCACCTGTTAATGGACATTTGGGTGGTTTCTAGTTTCTGTTATTATGAATGAAGTTGTGAGGAATGTTCTTGTATAAATCTTCTTGTGAACACATGTCTTCACTTCTCTTGGATAAGTACCTAGAAGAATAGTCAGGTTTTGACACCAAGATTATATTGACCTCATAGAATGAGTTGGGAAGTGTTCACTTCAATTCCTGAAAGTATTTGCATAAGAACTTCTAAATTAACCGTGTAAAACAATTTACTGGTAAAGCTCTGTGAGCATCAATTTTTCTTGATATAAAATATTTTAATCAATTCATTTTTGTAACATATATAGATATTCAGAGTTTTCAATTCTAGCTCAGTTTTGTAAGTTGTATTCGTCTAAGGAATTTATTCATTTCATGTAAGTTGTTAAATATATTGAGATGGTGGTTTGCAAACCACAATGGCACACGTATACCTGTGTAACAAGCCTGCATGTTCTGCACATGTATCCTGGTTTTTTGGTTTTTTTTTTTAGAAAAAAATAATAGAAATTAAAAAGAAAACCATATGTGCGCACGCGTGTGTGTGTGTGTGTGTGTGTATGTATTTTCTGGTTGCTGTAAGATATCCTCTGTACTTTTTGTCTTCAGCAGTTTTATGATTATATGCCAAGTTATGCTTTTCTTGTGTTTATGCTGTTTGGGGTTTCCTGACCTTGAATCTGTGGGTTGATGTAGTTAATCAACTTTGAAAAGTTCTTAGTGATAACTTCTCTTGATACCCTTCTGCTACATTATTTCTCTATACTTGTTCTGAAATTCTAAGAACATGAATATTTTGCCACAGATATCAGGTCTTCTGCTTCATTTTTTAGACTTTGTATTTGATTTTGGTAATTTCTGTTGCTTTCTTTCAAAATCATCTTTTTTTCAGCTATGCAAAGGAAGAGCTGTGTATTAAGCCAATTGAATGAATTATTCATTTATGGTATTGTGTATTTCTTTATTCACTATATTTTCTTGTTATTTTTTATAATTTACAGTTCTATGGTTTATAGATTTCCAGTTTTTTATATCTTTTATTGCTTTGATGAATTTCTACACCTGTTCATGCATGTTACCTCCTTTGGTACTAGAACTTTTAGCCTAATTACCCTCATTATTTTAAAGTCATCAAGCAGTAATTCAGGCATTTGGGCCATCTCTGTATCTGCTTATATGGAATATTTCCTCTCTTGATGACAGGTCAATTTTTTTCTTCCTTCTTTCACAGTTATTTATTTTATGCCAGACATTGTGTATAAAAGAACAATAGTGACTGGAATAATACAGTTTTATCACAAAATTGGTAAATTGTCTCTTCTCTCAGGTCAATAGATTGGGTGACAAATTTAATCTGTTTTCAGGTAGGGTTTGAATTTTGTGCCAAGTTCAATTATGTTAGATTAATTACTGACTTTCAATATTTTGAGGTAGGGATCAATAATTATACTTCAGCAACATTTGTGATCTGGGCACTGAAGTTTTAAAAATGTTTTTCAGGCTGGCTGTTATCTTTTAAAATTGGGAGAGATCACTCTACTTTTTGCCTCCATGATGGATTGTTGGTTCTTTATAAAGTTCTCTTTGCTAATCAGTTCTCACCATAAACTTCCTGCATATCAGATCATCTCTCAGCCCCTTCCCAGCTTTCAGAGGTTACTTCAGTACACCCATTGAGAATTATCTTAGCTCACTTGTTCTGAATTCAAACTTCAGCTGGTGGTAATCCACCTTGAAAGGTCTTGGTGCTTTCAAGGAACTTTTCTCAGTTTACTTCCTCTGTACTCAGGTGTGGAGGTCAGCTTCAGTTCACTTGATGAAGAATTGATGTGCCTTATAGGGAATTTTCTCATTTCTCCTGCTTTGAGCCTTCAGATGACTGCTGCCTTGAGCTTGGAGAAGGCCCTACATACCTGGAGGATTATCTCTGAGCTCTCCTTCCTTGCACAGGACTTCAGTGTACTACTTCTGTGTGTCAAGTGAAAGTTCGTATTATAGGAAAGATTTGGCAGGTCAGGGAAGACTTACTCTGGCTGAAACTCCTCAGGTTTCTAATACATTGTGTCCTCCCAATCACAGCCATTTGTTAAAAATTTGTTTTCTTCTTCTTAATTCCAGCTATGGCAGATACCTTCTACTTCTATGTTGCAGTTAAAGCAAACATGTACCTTTTCTTCTAAGCTTTCTGAATGTAACCTATTTGGATTTATTTGCTTCCTCAGCTCTCCAATAGGCTTAATAATTATGCATGTCTTTATTCAGTTTATTCTTACTGTTAAAATGGGAACAACTGTTTCTTGAGAATTTGTATATACCCATTTCTTCCATCCATAAGTGGAAGTCTCTGATTTTTTATAACACCTGCAGAATATAGCGTACTGCTTCTTTCAAACAGTTATACCCTATTCCAGTTCTTATTGCTCATATATCAAGTTTGCCCAAGTACTGAAGCATATAACATTAACATGAAATTCCCTGGACATATTTCCAACTCAGTGACTAAAAGAAAATAGAATTAAATGGTATCTTTTTTGATGAATTACATACCTGCATCAGTTTTCTATTGCTGTTTTAACAAATAATCACAAACTTGGTGGCTTCGACAGGAATTTATTACCTTACAGTTCTGTAGGTCATAAGTCTGACACAAACCTCATTGGGCTAAAATCAAGGTTTCAGCAGGGTTATGTTCTGTTATGGGACTCTAGGGAAGAACCCACTTTCTTCCCTTTTCCAGGTTTTAGAGGAAATCCATATTTCTTGGCCCTTGGTCTGCTTTTTCTGTCTTCAAAGCCATCAGTGTTGGATCTGACTGACCCTAATTCACATAGGCACATCTCCCTCTCTGACTCTCCTCTTCTGCCTCTCTCTTTCACTTATAAGGACCCTTGTGATGATATTGGGCCCACCTAGATAATCCAGGTTAATCTCTCTATTTTAAGGTCATCTGATTAACAGCCTTAGTTCCATCTATATCCTCAGTTCCCCTCTGCCACATAACATAACATATAGGCAGGTTCTGGGAATTAGAATTTGGATATCTTGATGAGGCGGGACTTATTATTCTGCCTACTCCTCACCTTTTATTATTTAGAATTCCCAGAAATTGATTAGTATCATTTCATCAAGAAGATCATTCTAATTCTTCAGTAGTTTACACATGCCATGATTAACTTTCATTCTACTCTCATGGAAACAATTACAAAAAATTAAAAAATATATCAACCCAACAAAAATGGCAGTACCCTCAAATGCTAATACTTAAAATCATTTTTACCAGCGTTATTAAATTTTACAGCATAGATATGTTTTATACTTTTACAATACATGAATTTACAAGTATCAATAAAATACATGTAGAAATTTAATCTTAAATGTATTTTTGTAACAAATTAAGAGTAAATTACATGTTCAAGTGATTATGTCAAATATTTTATTGGCATATTTTCACTAGCTTGAGGTGTTATCACAAATCTATCTGATGAAGGAAAAATATGTCTTGTTCTGAAGAAAACATACTATGGGATAAAAATATGCTGAGAATTGGGTGGCAGAAAGCAAGTCATTTTTTATAATATCCCAAGCATTTTAATGGAGAGCTATTTATCATGGTTTCCTATTATCACTTGGTATTTGAACCATAAAGGTAATTAACTAGGAATAAGTGAACCGAATAATATGCCTACACCTGTCCACCCTTTTTCAGCATGACTTTATGATGCACAGTAGTAGGAGAAATGTTTTAGCTGGCAGGCAAAATATTAAAATATTAATGCTTTTAATATTGAATGCCTTTATGCCTTTGGAGCAATGATTCAATAATGTGAGCCAGGCCTTGGGATTTAAAGGTGTTAGAGTCACAGCTGAGTAGCATAGGAGTTCCTTTGCCAGACCCAAACATCCTGACCCATAACTTCTAACCTGGAACTATCACTAAAATCCCTCACTTAGAAACATTGCCATGCTCACTAGCTGTAAGGGTTGATAGATCAAATTCAATTTATAATATATTGTCTGTGAAACTCTTGCATATTTATAGAATGGTTAATTATAAATAACACAAAATCGTTACACTAAATTCTCAAAACAAATAACAGGCTTTTTTCTTTATTTTCCTAATTTTGAGATAAGATGGGAGATTATTGTATTTTGAGATGCAACAAAATATCCTGGAGAATGAAAAAAAAACCTTTTTTTGAAGATGGCGAATTAGAAGTTGGGAGAATGTGTGATTCCTGGAGAGAAAGTAGAAACTGAAACCAAAATAAATTAACCAAAGAATTTAAAGCCCAAAACAAGAAAATGGTTTACCCATCTAAATTCAGGGATATTAAACACAGGACACATATATAAATTTAAAGGTCATATGTCAGGCAATAGGGAGAGAAAGGAGGAAAGGGAATGAAAAAGTACAAATCTAAGAACTGTCTTTAAATCATGACACACACTTAATATACCTGTGGAGCTTTCTACCATGCCCCATCCCTGGATTTTTCTCTTTTCGTATGTCGGGGAGCAATTCAGGCAAATGCATTTATTGTTATTTAAATATATATCCTGTATTGTTATTTTTTACATTAATCTATCATTTGAAATTTCCGAGTCTAAGTCACAGAATACAAAAGTGAAGAGTCAGGTACGTTCAATGAAGGTTAACAGTCAAATGTATAAAGGTTTAGTTAAACTACCTGTGATTTTCAGGCTATTCCACACAAGCCAATTGGCACGGTAGTATTTTGGGGAATAGATGCACATTTAGTCAGAAGTGTCAGTAGCAAAGAAAGAGCGTTCTGAGGAGTCAGTTTATTGACCATTATAAGGGTGAAGTTCATTATTTGACATCCTAGAAAAAAACAAGTTGGTGGAGTGTTTTTTTATTTTGAATCTTTTGTTTGGCCTTGCACATATCTCGCATCTAAGAAAATGCTTAGCATATCAAGAGTCAACTTAGCAAGACTAATGTAGAAACAACTGCTATGAATATTCTACCATTCGGAATGGGAGAAGGGGGTCTTACAAATAAAAAATAAGGCCATCTGGTTGTTTACTTACACCTCTATAATAAATTATATGTAACTAAAATAATAATAGTTATTCATATTGTTCTAATATATAACCATAGCTTGCCCTATTCCATGGGCTACCTTAATGGTTTCATTCAAATTATTTGTGACACAATGATGAATATGTATAAATTATATGCTAAACAAAGGAAATACATGAATTAGAAAAAAGAAAGAACATTCTATAAATGCTTAGGTTGTAATAAAAACTTGCCCTGAATTTAAAAAGGCAGTTTTTAAAATCAAAAATTTGTAGAGTCAAAGTATTAGGTGTTTATTCAAATTATAAAGTAATAATATGCTTTCAAACAGATGCAATGAGTAGTTCTTTAAAAGACCTACACTAATTTATTTAAAATATTTAATTCACACACATTCACATGCACACACACACACATACATCAATCAATACTCAACTATTACAAGGATATTTCTTTGATAATTATCTAGAGTTGCATATTATCTTTTTTGGAAAGCTTCTTTAGTGTCTAGAAATGTGTCCTCTTTTAAGCAAAAGGGATTTATTTAGTATAATGATGATACAATTAAAAGTGTAAACTTAATGCTATTCTACTCAGCAACCATAATCATCTTTTGTTTTTCTGGAATTTCTTCCCCTTTAAGGTCACTAATAGTTTTGGTTTTTCCCAGGGACATACATAAAAGAAAACAAAGCTCATATTTTTTAATATACGAGGGAGACATTGCACATGCATCCATTCAGCTGTGTTTTTCATTGGTTAAATACAATATTCTGCACTTACTTTTTGTGTATTATTTGCTTTTCTCTTATTATAATCACTAGCTTTCTGCTCTGTCATTATTTTGCATGCCAAACATTAGGATTTTCCATCCTCTGTTATGATGTTAGGGCTTTTGATATTTTAATCACATTTAATTTAAAAACAAACCTATATACATTTTTATCTTTGTGGATTTTTATCACATCTCTTGTAGCATTTTTAATGCCAAGGGAAAAAGCATTGCTTTGTCAACACAATCTGATTTGATGTTTAAACAAAAGAGGCCATTTTATTTTTTTTTAGTTCCAGTGGAGCTATACAATTATAAATATTTTCAAATTCTGCTCTGTTATTTTCCTCCATTAAAATATGAAATTCTCTAACACACTTAGCATAATGTGCTCTACTTCTGAAACTTTCTGACTTGACATGAGAAGCAATGTAGCATATGGAAAAAGCATGAATCAAACAGATTTAAGTTAGATCCCTGCCTTTGACAATTAATAGTTGTGTAAATTAAGTCTAGTTTATTAATTTCCCCAAATCCCTATAGCTTCCTCGCTAAATGAGGGGAACATGCCCACTCTCAGAGTCTACGAAGTTTAAATGAGAAAATGAATATAAAGAGCTGAGTAACAGCGAAGCTTTATCATAATGCAGTGAATAAGATCTAGGAAATTCAATCCACATGGAGTCAACATGATGAAGAAATTGTGAATGTAATAGAATAATGACCACTACAAACCTGTACACTTAGTTGGTAGGAGTTCTCAGATTTCAGTTGCCAGATGCAAATCCACCTGGTTCTATTTGCATGTTGATGTCACCTGATGGGATTTGTAATGTTGGCTTAAATTCCTATGGGGATACTTGTGGAGTTTATGACTAAGGTGATCAGATAAAATACAGGATGTCTAGTTAAATTTCAATTTCAGATAAACGATTTTTAGTGTAAATATGTCCCCCAAGTACTGCATGGGGAGGAGGAAGAGAAAGTGATAAAGTGAGAAGAAGTTCTGTGTCTAGTTATACACAGACATTATTTGAACAATAAGGTGATGGATCCCTAGGGTTTGGGATCATTTCCAGGCCTAGACTGGGAGATGCTGCAAAGCTTCCATGGGAGTCCCAAAGGCTATATGGTGCCACATCTGACATGGCACAAGGATTGCAGAGCATGGTAGAGGTTCTGTCAGAGGATCTTCAACCTTTTTTCTTGCTACAGAGTCTGGTGCCTATGAAATCCTTCCCAAAATAAGGTTTTGAATACATAAAACATAATATATGGTATTATAAAGGAAATTCATTATATTAAACTGTAGTTAACAAAAAAATTAAAGCAAACTGTGATATTGAGATACGTTTGCTTTTAATTGAGACATTAATAAGAACTATTGGTAAATCTAAAAATCTATAATTTCAAAATAGACAATTCAAGTCATGTACAAAATTGCAATGTGATACTAAAATTATTTCTATTGGTAAAAACTCATAGGTAATGTTAAAAGTACTGTGGTATGTTGCCTAAATTCATGCTCATAGAAAGTACCAAATTTAGCTTAGACATTATGAAAATATGGATGTAAGATCAACTTGAGGTATTTTTTCTTTTTTTTTTCCCCCCCAAGACAGAGTCTCACTTTATCACCCAGGCTGGAGTGCAGTAGCATGATTTCGGCTCACTACAACCTCCGCCTCCCAGGTTCAAGCGATTCTCCTGCCTCAGCCTCCCGAGTAGCTAGGATTACAGGCCCGCACCACCACACCCAGCTAATTTTTGTATTTTAGTAGATAGAGATGGGGTTTCACCATGTTGGCTAGGCTGGCCTTGAACTCTTGACCTCAAGTGATCCGCCCGCCTCAACCCCCCAAAGTGCTGGGATTACAGGTGTGAGCCACTGTGCCCAGCCAGCTTGAGGTATTTTTTCAAACGTTCAAATTTTACTTAAAGGTGTAGTCACAGAAAGAAAATACAAGCTGGATATTAAGAAATTTAAATCTTTGCATCATAGTTAACAATATTAATGGTAAGAGCATGGAAACATATTCTGAGCTCTCTGAGTCTTTTTCCTCATGACCTAAGGAGAGGGTTGGACTAGAGAGTACCTAGAAATAACATTAAGTGATTCTATAGCATCTACCACTTTAGATAATGTAGGACATAAACAACATGCCATTTGGCAAACACAGACACAAAATATAGTTTTTAAAGGCATTGATATTTTTGTTTGCTTTGTGTGTAAGACAAAGATAGGCAAATTTAAGCATTTCAGAGCGCAGATTTTGCTTCAGGAGTGGTAATATTTCATGGAATACTTATGTAATGATGTTATCATACATCATTTCTCATATGTTCCATAATACCAAACCCATAAAGAAGGGAGTGATTCCATTCAAGGCCAAGTGAATTTTTTAGATAATTCAAATTTTTGCTTTAATTACAAAAGAGGCAGTTTAACAATGCTATGGTGATGTCAGCAAAATATATCACAGTTAATTGTAGCCCGTTTATTGAAATCATGAAGATTATAAGGCTGTGCATCAATTATTTTACCATGATAAAAGGCAGCTATAACCTCAAGGAAATTTGGAATGTGTATGACTCATTATTCATACCCTAAATGTACTCAGATTACTCTTTTGTGTTTTTTCTCAAAACATATTAGAATTATTTTCTGATTTCTCAGGCACTTTCAGTTTGGCAGTAATTATTTCTGACAATCATCCATGTGCTCATTTTTGACCAGCAGCTTCATACTTTGTTAAGCTTCCTAAGTTAAACAATTAGAAAAGCAAATCTCAAAAAAATAAGAAGGAAGGAAGAAGAAGGAAGAACAAGAAAGAACAAGAAAGAAGAAGAAAGTGGAAAGAAAGTGAAAATAAGGTATGAATGATGACCTGAGAATTTTAGACCAATATCCCTGATGAACATCAATGCAAAAATCCTCAATAAAATACTGGCAAACCCAATCCAACAGCACATCAAAAAGCTTATACACCTTGATCAAGTGGGCTTTAGCCCTGGGATGCAAGGCTGGTTCAACATACACAAATCAATAAACATAATCCAGCATATAAACAGAACCAAAGACAAAAACCACATGATTATCTCAATAGATGCAGAAAAGGCCTTTGACAAAATTCTACAGCCCTTACTGCTAAAAACTCTCAATAAATTCGGTATTGATGGAATGTATCTCAAAATAATAAGAGTTATTTATGACAAACCCACAGCCAATATCATACTGAATGGGCAAAAACTGGAAGCATTCCCTTTGAAAACTGGCACAAGACAGGGATGCCCTCTCTTACCACTCCTATTCAACATAGTGTTGGAAGTTCTGGCTGGGGCAGTCAGGCAAGAGAAAGAAATAAAGGGTATTCAGTTAGGAAAAGAAGAAGTCAAATTGTCCCTGTTTGCAGATGATATGATTGTATATTTAGAAAACCCCATTGTCTCAGCCCAAAATCTCCTTAAGCTGATAAGCAACTTCAGCAAAGTCTCAGGATACAAAATCAATGTTCAAAAATCGCAAGCATTCTTATACACCAGTAACAGACAAATAGAGAGCCAAATCATGAGTGAACTCCCATTCACAATAGCTTCAAAGAGAATAAAATACCTAGGAATCCAACTTACAAGGGATGTAAAGGACCTCTTCAAGGAGAACTACAAACCACTGCTCAGTGAAATAAAAGAGGACACAAGCAAATGGAAGAACATACCATGCTCATGGATAGGAAGAATCAATATTGTGAAAATGGTCATACTGCCCAAGGTAATTTATAGATTCAATGTCATCCCCATTAAGCTACCAATGAGTTTCTTCACAGAATTGGAAAAAACTGCTTTAAAGTTCATATGGAACCAAAACAGAGCCTGCATTGCCAAGACAATCCTAAGCAAAAAGAACAAAGCTGGAGGCATCACGCTACCTGACTTCAAATTATACTACAAGGCTACAGTAACCAAAACAGCATGGTACTGGTACCAAAACAGAGAGATAGACCGATGGAACAGAACAGAGCCCTCAGAAATAAGACCACACATCTACAGCCATCTGATCTTTGACAAACCTGACAAAAACAAGAAATGGGGAAAGGATTCCCTGTTTAATAAATGGTGCTGGGAAAATTGGCTAGCCATAAGTAGAAAGCTGAAACTGGATCCTTTCCTTACTCCTTATACGAAAATTAATTCAAGATGGATTAGAGACTTAAATGTTAAACCTAATACCATAAAACCCTAGAAGAAAACCTAGGCAATACCATTCAGGACATAGGCATGGGCAAGGACTTCATGTATAAAACACCAAAAGCAACAGCAACAGAAGCCAAAATTGACAAATGGGATCTAATTAAACTAAAGAGCTTCTGCACAGCAAAAGAAACTACCATCAGAGTGAACAGGCAACCTACAGAATGGGAGAACATTTTTGCAATCTCCTCATCTGACAAAGGGCTAATATCCAGAACCTATAAAGAACTCAATCAAATTTACAAGAAAAAAACAACCCCATCAAAAAGTGGGCAAAGGATATGAACAGACATTTCTCAAAAGAAGACATTCATACAGCCAACAGACACATGAAAAAATGCTCATCATCACTGGCCATCAGAGATATGCAAATCAAAACCACAATGAGATACCATCTCACACCAGTTAGAATGGCAATCATTAAAAAGTCAGGAAACAACAGGTGCTGGAGAGGATGTGGAGAAATAGGAACACTTTTACACTGTTGGTGGGACTCTAAACTAGTTCAACCATTGTGGAAAACAGTGTGGCAATTCCTCAAGGATCTAGAACCAGAAATACCATTTGACCCAGCCATCCCACTACTGGGGATATACCCAAAGGATTATAAGTCATGCTGCTATAAAGACACATGCACACATATGTTTATTGTGGCACTATTCACAATAGCAAAGACTTGGAATCAACCCAAATGTCCATCAGTGACAGACTGGATTAAGAAAATGTGGCACATATACACCATGGAATACTATGCAGCCACAATAAAGGATGAGTTCGTGTCCTTTGTAGGGACATGGATGCAGCTGGGAACCATCATTTTCAGCAAACTATCGCAAGAACAGAAAACCAAATACCGCATGTTCTCACTCATAGGTGGGAATTGAACAATGAGATCACTTGGGCACAGGAAGGGGGTCATCACACACCGGGTCCTATTGTGGCCGGGGGAGGGGAGGGGAAGGGATAGCATTAGGAGATACACCTGATGTAAACGACAAGTTAATGGGTGCAGCACACCAACACGGCACATGTATACATATGTAACAAACCTGCACGTTGTGCACATGTACCCTAGAACTTAAAGTATAAAAAAAAGAAGAAAATGTTTCTGTATTTCTAAGCAACATTCTAGATATATGGGTCTCTTGAAAGTAAGCCTTGTATAAGCAGTGTTATTGTAATGTTCTGTAATGTCACTAGAAATTTATTTCCTTTATATTCAGTGTCCACATGGAATAAGAACTTCCTGGTTCATTCTTCCTTCCTTTCCTTCCTTTTCTCTCTCTCTCTCTCTCTTTCTTTCTTTCTTTCTTTCTTTCTTTCTTTCTTTCTTTCTTTCTTTCTTTCTTTCTTTCTTTTTTCTTTTCTTTTCTTTTCTTTCTTTCTCTCTCTCTTTTTCTCTTTCTCTCTCTCTCTCTCTGTCTCTCTTTCTTTCTCTCTTTCTCTCTTTCTTCTTTCTTATTTTTGACAGAGTCTCCCTCTGTCACCCAGGCTGTAGTGCAATGGTGCGATCTCAGCTCACTACAACCTCTGCCTCCCAGGTTCAAGGGATTCTTCTGCTTCAGCCTCCTGAGTGGCTGGGATTACAGGTGCGTGCCACCATGCCCTGCTAATTTTTGTATTTTTAGTAAAGACAGTAAAGACAGGCTGGTCTAGAACTCCTGACCTCATGATCCACCCGCCTCGGCCTTCCACAGTGCTGAGATTACAGGCATGAGCCACCGTGTCCAGCTCATATTTTATATTATTCAAACATTGGTTTGTCTAAGCATGAAGATTGAGAGCAGATATCTTTTAAGCAAAAGGCCACAAAATTACTTAAGAATACGAGTCATTAAAAAATAACAGTAAAGTGAAAAGGAAGTTGAATTTAAGAGCATTGCAACGAAATGCCAAAACTATTTTTCATGCCTGTGACTTCTACATCTATAAATTTCAGTGACAAATATGTATGAAACACATCATATCAGCATGGATCTGAGGTCTTGATGGTTGCTTCAGATTGTGTATACATGTTTATGATGATGAATACATATGTATGTGTGTGTATGTATGGAGGAATATATATATAATTATGGGAGGAATAAATATTTTTCTGTCTTCAAATAATATGCTAATCTGTATTCAATTCTTCATGTTTTAAAGAATTCAACATAAAACTTATATAAATGCAAATTAATAGAAAAAATTTTACTTACCTTTTTTTGGTAAAAAGAAAATGCCATTTTGCCCTTATTTCCTCACTTCTATAATCCCTTACAACTGTTTATACCTTTCTAGAGGAAAAAAGGAAGTCTTTATTTTCTAGGATTTGTGAAATATTGGGAAAACAAAATCATTTCAAAATATCACCATGCAGTAATGATAATATGAAATAACTAATCCCTGTAATTAAAAGTGAAATCCCAAAATACATTCTGTTTTTATATTTAAAAGTTATTTAGTTTTCTCATTAAGACCATTGTAACATGCAGCTTATCAGAAATATTATCTGTATTTACTAGAAACATCTAAAAGTATTTATTGCACCTAAATTTTTTTTAAAAAAGAGGACAATTTATTTCATTTATTTCTTCTTTTGTTAAGATAATTGCAAGACTTCTAAAAAAACCCTTGTTTTCTTTAATATTTATCAGAATTTTTGGAAATGATTGAGTCTAATTTGGCAATTTATTGTGTCTTTATAATTCTTTCTTGAAGGAAATACTCATTAGAAGTTCCAAAAGTATGGTAGATGATTTCCAGTTTTCTCACCTGTGATTCATACGTATCTAATTCTAATTCAAACTAGTGAGGTAGAACTATCCTATCTATAAAAATTGTACTTTGATATATCCAGGTGTTTAGGAGTCACTTTAAAGGAAAACTTTTAAAATACAAGACAAAAGATATTAAAATGTGAGTACTTCTGTGTCAAAAACAAAGAGGAAACATACAGAAGAGTAAATGTAACATTCAGAATTGAAAAAATATAATAAGTTGCCTCAAAAATTTTGATTTTGTTTCAGTCACATGTAATTTTATTATAGTATTTCTTTGCATTTTCTATTTATTTCATTTTATTCTTGGATTTCCAATTAATACATTTACCGTCTGTATTAGTCTGTTTTTACACTGCTGATAAAGACATATCCAAGACTGGGTAATTTATAAAAGAAAGAGGTTTAATTGGACTTACAGTTCCACGTGGCTAGGGAAGCCTCACAATCGTGACAGAAGGCGAGGAGGAGCAAGTCATATCTTACATGGATGGCAGCAGGCAAAGAGAGAGAGCTTGTGCAGGGAAATTCCCCCTTATAATAACCAGTAGATCTTGTGAGTCTCATTCACTATCATGAGAACAGCACAGGAAAGACTTGCCCCCATGATTCAGTTACCCCCCAACTGGGTCCCTTCCACAGCACATGGAAATTCAAGATGAGATTTGGGTGGGGACACAGCCAAACCATATCACCATCATAATTCTTTTAATTGTTAAAAGTAGAAGATACAATGGAGGTAAAAGTAATTACAGAATGGCAGAACAAATAACTTTATATATCACATAATACTATTTCCAAAGTCTGGAACAAGGAATTCTTAACCAGGGAGTTTTATTTCCCCCTTAGCCTTGGCTTTCTGTATTGAAACTGCTTTATTAGGAATCAAGAGATAGCTGATAATTTCTCTAATACCTTCTTTAATCCACTTAAAGATTCCTTTAATAAACTGTTATCTCAGACACAAGGAAAACTAAAAGCGTTCTTTAAAAATTCCTCAAATAAAATAACCATGTTGCATTAATATTCAGGGGAATATAAGCTCCCTACTGTTCTGAACCCTGCCATTTTGTATTTTTCTTTAGCTTGATCTGATTCGAGACCCTTTCACCTGTATTTTCCAAACAAGAATACTTTTTATCTTCAAAAATGATTTTGAAACTTCATCATTAGGAATACACAGTCTTTGAAATGGCCATTTTTCTTGCAGAACTTCCCAGGTCTCAGATCAATTCCTCAGGCAAGATCGAAGGTCATGGCCCCTGTGCTTCTTTCTCTACATGTATGTCTGTGTTGGCTAGGGGTGAAGACAAAATTTATCTTCCTCTTCCCTGAGCAAATACCAGGGATAGAATTTTAGTTTTTTTGTTTTCTCCTCCCATAACATTGTATTACATGAAACCTCCACTTTGATTGGGAAATAAAAAATAGGCAAGTCCTTAGGGCTTTAAAAATGGTAGGATATTATTACACTTTTGACACCTTACCAAACAGGCCTGCTTAAAAGCTAAATCACCTATTAAACAATAGGATACTTGGTGTAACAATATAAATGGCTTATGTATACTATTTTTTGATTAACATGTGTTTCCTCTCCCACAGGGAGTAAAGAACAAGCTCTCTCTGTTTGAAAATAAACCCAGCTGTCAAATAATTAACTTTAACACAATTGGAAACCAAATAAGCATGCCAGGGTTTTACTAAAGCATTTTTTACTTTCTTGTGATTATTACCATTTACTTATTAACTCCAATTTCAAGAAGCCTTAAAAAAAGTACATAAAATCTTCTCTTTCTCTATTTTATATAAGTAAAGTTCTTGACCCAAAATGTCTACAAACATACTATTTCCCATTCAAATAAAATTGGTTTTGTGTATTCTGCAATTTTTCTTGACCACTCAATGTCAGTGTAACCAAGGGTTCTGTCATCTAATGACTCTATTTTGGTGACCTCATCTACTTTAACATCTGGTATAACCATTTTTTCTCTAAAAGTCTTGACTAAAATTTCCAAAGGCTTATTTTATGTCTCTGTTTCTTAAACAACATTCCAAATGTTAAAACTCATCTTTCCTACTAAAGTTCCTTTCCTTCTCGGCTGTCTGAAATAAATAAATCGATAACAAAGTAAAAGTATAATCTTTTTGCTGTTGTGCAGGTCTAAAACTTCAGAATCAGTGTTGATTTTCTTCTTGTCAGTTGATTCTTATACTATTATTCATGGGAAATCTTGCCAGTCTATTTTCTATCTACTTTCTTCTTTCCTCTGCCACTTGTCCTTCTGCTATGGGGCCTTATTTTCTCTTAGATTATTATAATAAGCTCTCCATTAGTTTCCAGACCTGTATTAAACATAACAAATATATGAGTACTAATCTAGCCGCAGGGGTGATCAGAGGACCACAGGATATTCAGTGTATATTGAAACAACTTGATAAGCTAATTTTTCATTGCTACAGCTTTCCCTGCTATTACAAATATGTTCAAGGACATAAAGGAAAACAAACATAATGAGGAGAGAAATGGATGATGTAAAAAAGATGCAAAATAAATTTATAAAAATAAAAATTACAATAATTAAAATAAAAATTTCACTAGCTGGGACTACAGAAGAATAGACCTGCACAAGAAAAGGTCAAGAGAAAAGAAGACAAATTATACAAAATAAAGAACACGGGTGGGGGAAGGCTCAGTGAACTGTATGACATTATCAAGTACTATAGAATATGTGTAATTAAAGTCCCAGGCAAAAGAGGAAGTCAGGATGAGAGAAAAGAAATGTACCAAAACATTCACATATTTGAAAAACTCTGAACAGATAGATTCAAGAATCTCAATGTATTACAAGTACAGGTAGATCAACACACACATAGATACACAAACACATCATAATAAAATTTCAGAAAGGCTGTGATACAAATAAAAGTCTTAAAAGTAGCCAGAAATTTTACTCCTAGGAATTTCCTCAAGACAACTCAGGCACGAAGTAATTTTGCATTATTAGGTCAAAAGTGCATGATACTGGGCTAATGAAAGTTTATGATTACTTGGCCTTAGGAAAAATAAGAGAGGATCTCCAATATGACGCAACTGTGAAGATTACAAGAATGTGAATCTTGTTACTGGAAAAGGGATAGAAAGTAGAAATCTGCTTTCAAGGATCAGGTAATCATGTATACTAAAAGCAAGATTGACTTAATGTTGAGTGACCCAAGTAATAGAGCCTTATAAATTCTTCCTGAGCTAGGATGCAAGTGGGGAATGAATTACATTACAGTAGGTTTCACCTAAATTTCTCCTATATCACACAGCATTTTGGAATCTGAGTTGCTAGATTTTGTGGGGAAAGGAAAAGAAGAGTTGAACAATTAGTACCAGGATGACTAGTCTGGGAAGTTTTTTTGACAGTAAGAAGAGATTTTTGATTTTCTTGAGTCAGTAATTCCTAACATGCTGTCTGATACAGTGTATGTTTGCAGAGTGTGAGAAATAACATGAGTACTAATATAGCTTCAGGGATAATCAGAGGATCAAAGGATGTGAAACAACAGACAATAGACTCAGTGTCACTCTTTACGGGATCATCTTGCTATGCCTTTACAGAAGTTGGTTGGATGAATAATGAATAAGATTGTTATGTCTCAGAGGATTCTTTCCATAAGAAGCAGAATTCCAGACAGTGACCAGAGTTATCAAAAAGCAGGGGACAATTTTCTCTTAAATATTTCCTTTTAAGAAAAGTTACCTTCAAATATCACATGAAAGTGGGCAAACTGTTCCCCAACACAAAAGCATTACAAAAGTCCTGCTAAATGGACTAAAGTAAGGTGAGAGTTTGAGAGCTGGAGTTTGATGGGTATGGTGTGTCTCAGAATCATAGCATACTAGATACTAGTTTGAGGACAATAAAACTAACTTCAAACTTCAATTGCTTCTAAGAATAAGGCTCTTGCAAACTCAGGCAATCTTGGCTCAGAACTGAGTGATGAAGCTAAATCTGCAGATAAGAGTTCTACAAACCCTGCAGTGGAGAGTGGAGTCCAAGATTTGGGAAGGATGGAACTGGAGAGGACAAGGATTGTTATGATCTGGAAGAGCCAGGAAATTATGTGTGTGCACATCTGTGTGTGTTTTTCAATTCTCTCCCAAATTTGATATCACTGTTTAACTTGACCTCAATAACTTTTGCTTTTCTTCATTGGTTCTTCATATTCAATCATGAAATATGTGTCAGATGTCTATTCCATGCAAAAAGATCCCTTACAGTCTGCCTTAGCCAGCTTTTACCATGCACTTTTGACCAATGACTCTTGAGAAATAATTTATTTTTTGATATTTGCTAAAAATGACACAAATTATCAAATTTCTCTTTTGTCTCACTAAATTAAGCTTATATTGCCACCTAATGCCCAATATGCAATTAATTGGGGCTTTATTTTAGAGTCTTTGAAAGTCTTACATGCTCAGAGGATCTCTACGTCTTGTTCCTGTGTATATATATGGAATGGACGTGGCATCCTTTGTATTTTCTTCTATCAGAAATTTATACCAGGTTATTAGTGTTACTGTGGATTCACAGAACAGGAACTATATCCATTCAAGTTGTTTTTCAACACATAGCTTCTTCTAATGGATTGTAAATTGTAACTATGTGTAATTAATTTTATGGCCTTCCTTTTGAAAAAACAGTTTTTAGTTTAATGTATTTTCAATAATTATTTTCTTGTTACAAATGTTATTTTCTACTTTGTTACTATAACAAATGAAGTCAAAGATTGTCTTAATCTGTTTATGTGTATCTCTCTAGTGATAATAGAAATTCTAAGAGACAGCATTACAGGTCTAGATATAGTTGTGGTTTAAATTATTAAGTCTATGTTTGTCATAAGGATAAACATATATCTTTTAATTTCATGCAACTTGGTAACAGTTATGACTTTTTTACTATATAGGGACATGTCTGTGACAAGATTTAGTCATCCTGAAGTTTTAAGAGACATGTAACTGTCTTACCTTTTTGCTTGAATGTTAAAGTGATTCAGTACTGTCTCAAGCTATATATTATTCCAACCCAGCTGTGTCTGACATTTCAGACTGATGCTTGAAAATTATGAGCCTTATTGAACTCAGTTCTCAACAGATCTTTTCATTTCAAGACTAAAATCCAGTGTGATTATAAGACCTATTCTTTTAAGGATCTGGACATTCCTCTGCATAGACTTAAGACAGTATAAACTTCACTCCTGAATCCTAAAATTATTTATGTAAACAACCAGATGTACTCTTTGTACTCTCACTTGGGTGCCTTTTAATATATAATAACAATAACAGTAATAGCACAAGCAGTAATAGTAGTAGTAGGAGTGGTAATATTGATCACTAAAAACTGACATATATAGAACACTTGCTATGCTAGGTGAAACCACATTACATGAATTATCTCATTTAACCAACATAACAACCCCAAGAAGTATTGTGATGACCCTCAGTTTAATTTTTTAAAAAAGAACAGTATTTGAAGCAATTTGTCCAGGGTGCACAGTTAGTAAATTTCAGTATCCCATCCAAGGTTTTCCAATTCTGTTATTGTGGTAAAGACATTTAACATGAGATGTATCCTCTTAAATTTTTAGGGGTCGACACAGACTTGTTAACTATAGGCACAATGTTGTACAGCAGATCTCTAATCTTATTCATCTTGCATAACTGAAACTTTATACTTGTTGGATAGCAGCTGCCCATTTTTTCCTCTTTTCAGCCCCTGTCACAACCACTCAGTGCTTTGCCACTATGAGTTTGACTATTTAAGATACCTCATAAAAGTATAATCATACAGTATTTGTCCTTCTGTGACTTGCTTATTTCACTAAGCAATAGGTTCTTAAGTTTCATCCATGTTGTTGCATATGGCGATATTTCCTCCATTTTTAAGGCTGAATGATAGTCTATTATTTTACAGAGTGCTGATTGGTCCATTTTATAGAGTGCTGATTGGTCCATTTTACAAACCTCTGGCTAGCCACAGAGCGCTGATTGGCACATTTTACAAACCTCTAGCCACGGAGCGCTGATTCGTGTGTTTTACAATCCTCTTGTGAGACAGAAAAGTTATCCAAGTCCCCACTTGACCCAGAAGTCCAGCTGGTTTCACTTCTCAGTTCTATTTTTAATTTTTTGAGAAACCTTTATACTGTTTTCCATGGCAGCTGCACCATTTGACATTTACACCAACAGTGTACAAGGGTTCAAGTTTCTCCATATTTTTGCCAGCACTTAATTTGTTTTTTTGATATCAGCCATTCTAAAGGTGTGAGGTGATACTTCATTGTGCTTCTGATTTGCATTTCCTTGATAATTAGTAATGTTGAGCATCTCTTCATATTTCTGTTGGCCATTTGTATGTCTTCTTTGGATAAATGTCTGCTTAAGTCCTTTGCTTATTTTTAAATTGCTTTATTATTTTTTGCCGTTTTTTAGCTGTAGGAGTTATTGATGTATTCCGTATATTAATCCCTTATCAGCTATATAATTTGAAACTGTTTTCTTCCACTCCGTTGTTTCCTTTGCTGTGCAGAAACATTATCATTTTATGTAGTCCTGCTGTCTATTTTTTTTATTTTGCTGCCTATGCTTTTGGTGTCCTATCCAAAAATTCATTACTGAGGCCAATATTTTTCCAAAACAAAAGCCAAAGCATTTCCACAATGTTTTACTCAAGGAGTGTTACAGTTTCAGGTCTTATGTTTAAGTCTTTAATTTATTTTGAGTTGACTTTTGTGTGATATATAAGGGTCTGATACTATTATTTTGCTTACGGATATTCAGTTTTCCCAGTACTATTTTTGAAGAAACTATTCTTTGCACCCCTGTTGAAGATTAATTGAACATATATGTATGGGCTTATTTCTGGATCGCTACTCTCTTCCACTAGTCTATATGTCTGTCTTTATGCCAGAGCCATACTGTTTTAGTTACTCTATCTTTGTAATATATATTGAAATCAGTAAGTATGATGCATCCAGCTTTGTTCTTCTTTCTCAAGATTGTTTTGGCTTTTCAGGGTCCTTTCAGAAATGTCTTCTTTATTTATAGTATATTATTATTTGGAAATTTGGAGAATATAAACAGAATAGAGGAGATATAAACAAGAAGTTTTAAATTTAATTATGTTAACTCTAACAGGGAGTATTTGCATCAGCTAATCAATAAGGTTGATTGTACCCTGGTGTCTGCCTGCTTAATAATTGGAATTTAAAGATGAATAAGGTAAAACATAGCCTTTGGAGGAACTCATTAATGAATAACTAAACCCATTAATTATTTTCAATTAAATGAACCACTAAACATTATTTAAAATAGCATGATTTAAATGTTATTTAAACCAAAATAACAAAATATACATGTTAGTACAATATTCTGGTTTTGACACTAAAATATAAATACAGAAAAAATTGCTTTATTTTACAAACCAGCTAATTGACAAGAAGAGTTAAAGACTTGGCTGAAAGTTCTAAGGGCAGATAAAATGGTCAAACCTTGACAACAAATTGCAATTATTAAATAGCGATGTTGAAATTCATGGAAGTTTCAACTCTAAAATTAATTCTAAGCAACAAAAACTTGTCAGTGATATGGACATAGAAGGAATCTTGGAGGAATATAATATGAGGCTTAGGAATTGATAAGAGTAAAGAAAGATGAAACTGAGCATATTTAGATGTGCTGAACTTCAGGAACATTTTGACATCTCAGGGGAAATATTGGAACTGCTAAAAATTCCAACAGTGGAAGGTTTAATATAAGTTACAGGCTGAAAATATATTTTGATTGTAATTCCAAATAATATCATTGAGAAAAGAATATCACTTTTAAAATAACTACTGTGGATTCATAATTCAACTCACAAATAAACACAAAACTGAAAAAGACAGAAGATACACATGTGATTTTTAACAAAACTATATTTGTAAGGATCAAAGATACTTTGCATACTTTTGCATAATTTGGGGGTGTTATATTGCTAACAAATGACAAACGCGCATGATAGAAATTCAGTAATAAAAAGGAATAAGTTACTGATATACACAAAACATGGATGAATCTTTAAAATATTCTAAGCAAAAGAATAGTCAAAAGCACATACTGTATAATTCAATTCATATGATGTTCTAGAATGGGCAAAACCAATACATGGTGATAGAAATTAAAACTGTTGGTGTCTGGGGAGAGTGGGAATAGATTGGAAAGTGTAACTAGTGTTTAAGATGATCTATATATTGATGGAGGCATGTACATTACATAGATGTATGCATTTGCCAAAGTTCACTGAAACGTCTATTTAAGAACAGCATGTTTCTTTGAATGTAAATTATACTGAATGAAGTGATTACTATTTTCTAGCAACTCTATTTGATACTTTATACTTTATATGTTTTGTCACTTAACTTGAAGTCTTGCAGCAACTTTCTGAAAAAGGAGCTATTATTTTCATTTAACAAATGAGAAACAGAAAACAGAAATTAAGTGACATCAGAGACAGAATTAGAATCCAAGATAAGCTGCTTGCTGAACATGAATGGTCAATCACTACACTATTTTATTTTATTTTTGTTTCCTGTGAAACACAAGTTAATTGCAGTTATATTAAAGAAGGTATGATATTGTGTAAAGCTGATTTTGGAAAACAGAATATTTTTATAGAATTATATACTAGAATACCAAATAAATTTAAATTCAAACTTAAAATAATGAACACTATAGTATAAATGAATGAAATAGTTACTAAATATGAATAAAATCCAGCAGGAAGAAATTTATTTGCAGAAAAGCCTTGGTAAATATGTCTAGTTTATGCCTGAATTCCTGGGTAAATAAAAAGGAATTGATTAGAGTAGGGAAAATATAAGACAAGATAATATCTTATTCACTTTTTTTACATGAAGAACAGAATAAAAATAATAAAATCCGTTTTAAATAAAAAGACAAATAAAATCAAAATATTGTTTTATAGTATATAACGTATTTACATTAACATATTGATTAATGTTAAATGTTTATAGTATTAACAGTAATATATTGTGTATAAAATATTTAAATAAAAATAAAATTGTAAATAATAAAATATAGTTATAAATTCAGAAATATAAATATTCAGAAGTCCTAGGAGTTATGATGGAAGGACTCAGAGAAATTGGAATTTGAGTCTGACTCCATATGAAATGCATGTGGCTTCAAGTACACTGCAAAATTTGCCTTTCTATAGTAATACACAAAGAATTATTCCACCTAATAATGTTTTGTTATCACTTTGAAATTCTGGGTTCAAAAATACTTCGTAGAAGTTATAGCATGCTAAGGTGAAATATGAATCTCTTACACATTGTATACATGTATCAAAATATATGTTTCCCCAAAATATGTACAACTATGATATATCAATTAAAAATAGAAAAAAGTAAAAATATATATATACACATATGTATATATGTATGTATATAATATGAATATAAAACCATTTTAAGGATTCTCTTAATGCAGAGTCATTTATGAAATATATGCTAGAAATTTAGAGGATTTCATTGCTCTTATAATAGCCACTTATAGTAACTAAAAGTACTAAGAATAAAGAAAGATTTTACTAAATGTTCAAGACTTTATATTTACCTGAAAGAATAATATCTAACAAGTATTTGAACCCCAAGACTAAAAAGCTTAGTAATTCTACCTCAATTGCTGTCTTTGAGTTACAAAAGGTGACCTTTATATTTACTTTTAAAAATATCAAATTTATAGTTTCTACATAAAATTACATTCAATTTGTGAATTGAATTTTAAGAAAAAAATTCAGTAGCAACTCAAAATCAATAAAAGTTGAAAGATAATACAAAGAACAGCAACTACCTGTTATAAATGTGATCAAATGTCATATTTTAATAAATTATGTCATAGGATAATGAAAGCACATTAGAGATCACAGAAACAATACTTTGTTTGAGAAAGAAGACAATGAAAGTTGTGCATGAGAGTGAAAAAGATACATATCCTGATTTTCATAATAAGAAAAATAGATTGATTATGGGAAGCATAAACAAGGAAGTGTAATGTAAAATCTCAACATAATCGTTGCATATATTACTATTTAGTTAATAATAAACAACTAACCTGGATAAAATGGTAGTGAACAACAGCCCAGTGGATTATGGGAAACATTCTCTTGGCAAATTTACTAAATTCATAACTATAGTAATATTGCAAATGTTATATATATGTATATATTTTGAGATGGAGTCTAGCTCTGTTGCCAGGCTGGAGTGCAGTGGCACGATCTTTGCTCACTGCAACCTCTGCCTCCTGGGTTCAAGCAATTCTTCTGCCCCAGCCTCCCAAGTAGCTGGGATTACAGACGTGCACTACCATGCCCAGCTAATTATTTTTATTTTTTAGTAGTGACGGGGTTTCACCATATTAGCCAGGCTGGTCTCAAACTCCTGACCTCAGGTGATCTGCCCACCTTGGACTCCCAAAGTGCTGAGAATACAGGCGTGATCCACTATGCCCGGCCTGCAAGTGTTATGTTTTAATTTCAGAAAGACTTTTAGTTTCAGAATCTCTGACAAGATCCTGTGGGCAAGATTTAAAACAAAGGGTAAATATTTGGATTGCTTGTCACATATACATTCACAAGATAGATTAATGGCTTATTGTCACTTTGCAGCATGCTGTATGACATGCCCTAGGTTTTTTTCCCACAAGCCATTCTGCTTCACTTTATCATAAGGACTTCAGCAAATGCCAAGAAACATGTGAAAAAAAAGTTCAGGGAGAATAAAAACTAAGAGTAATAATTACATAGCTGGTAGCAAAAGCGACATTCAAAACATTCCAAATAAAATGAAATTATATACCAAAGCCCCAAAAATGAAATTTAGTTAAGATAAGCACATTGACCTGTACTTTGGTTATCAAATAGTAATTAATTAGCATACAAGTAAGAGGTACATCGACAATAGTCAAAAAGTTAAAGTTTTAATTAAGAAGTTCAGTGTACCTCAGTTTAGAAATTAAACCAAAAATTTTAAAAAAAATACCCTATACCATGTAAGCCTACACTAATAGAACTATAGTATCTGCAACAGGTGAGCTGGTATACCATTGTTTTATATTGATCATGATTTTTGTGTTCAGTTCTATCACATTTTTAAAGAGTCTTTGCCAAATCGTATGTTTAGAAAAGGGAGAACAAAAAACAATGAAAATACATGTGAAGGTTATTAAAGGAATTCAAGATAATGAATACATAATGAACATAAGTACTAGTTGTAATGTGCCATGAAGGAATGGCAGAAAGAATCCTGATAATGAAATAACACTCCTTTTTATTACCGAAGACACTTTGCCCTACATACATTGTCAAAATCACAAGGAGCCTGTTTCAAACCCATTTTATGATATTCAGAGTACTGATTTCCACTACAGCATACTCTATTTTCAAATACTTTAGAATTGCTGTGTGGACGGAAAATTGGCCAAATATAACTGGCAGATGACAAACTGGAAAAAAGATATGGAAGATTCCCCTGAATAACACACAAATGCTTTCATCCAGCAATTCAACGGCTAGCATTTTATTTTATGGATTTATTCATGTAAGTCAGCAATGGAGGCAGATGATCACAGCAAAATTATAAAAAATATATAATAATAATAATAACAAACTAAGGAAAACGGACACCAACAGTGTTACATCACCAGCATATACTTATACTGATGAGATAATATTCAGTAGCTAGAAAGCCTGAGTTTGAAGAATATGAAGCCCTTTGCAGAGAGAAAAGAAGATTCAGGCCAGACATAAAAGATTTATCTTGGATGTCTAGAAAGAGTGACTGAAAGATGAGACAGCGGCTAAATAAAGTTGTTGAAAGAGTGAATAAAATATGTAAGTCATGTCGAAGCAAAATAAAGTTTGTTCCCTTTAGTTCCAAAGGATCAAAAAGAAACCAGAAATGGAACATGCAGAAAAATAAATTTCAGGTGAATGGTAAGAAATTTTCCCAATCTTTAAAGCTGACCAAAAATGCTTTGGTTGTCCAAGAAATGAGTTTTCTATCCCTGAATGTGTTTAGGCATAGGCTGAGTATGCTTATTATGAAACAAATATTATGGAGGTGCTTTAAAAATTGTTTGTTAGACAAGGAAACTTATTATTGTAGTATATTATTGTACCTTGGACAGTTGACTCCATCACTAACCATTTATGCCATCTTGGGTAAGTCACATAATTTTTGGAACTCAAAGGTCTTCATCTCTAAAACTAGGGTTTTAAAAATAAAGGAGGGAAAGAATTAACTAGATCATTTTGTCCTTTTCTGCAATATACCTTTTTTGTCTTTTTTATTTTTTGACCTTTTTTTAAATTTTTTATTATACTTTAAGTTCTAGAGTACATGTGCACAACGTGCACATTTGTTACATGTGTATACATGTGCCATGTTGGTGTGTTGTACCCATTAACTTGTCATTTACATTAGGTATTTTTCCTAATGCAATCCCTCCCCCCTTCCCCAACCCCACAACAAGCCCTGGCATGTGATGTTCCCTACCCTGTGTCCAAGCGTTCTCATTGTTCAATTCCCACCTATGAGTGAGAGCATGCATCATTTGATTTTCTATCCTTGCGATAGTTTGCTCAGAATGATGGTTTCCAGTTTCATCCGTGTCCCTACAAAGGACATGAACTCATCCTTTCTTATGGCTGCATAATATTCCATGGTGTATATGTGCCACATTTTCTTAATCCAGTCTGTCACTGATGGACATTTGGGTTGGTTCCAAGTGTTTGCTACTGTGAATAGTGCCGCAGTAAACATACATGTGCATATGTCTTTATAGTAGCATGATTTATAATCTTTTGGGTATATACCCAGTAATGGGATCGCTGGGTCAAATGGTATTTCTAGTTCTAGATCCTTGAGGAATTACCACACTGTTTTCCACAATGGTTGAACTAGTTTAGAGTCCCACCAACAGTGTAAAAGTGTTCCTATTTCTCCACATCCTCTCCTCTCCAGCACCTGTCATTTCCTCACTTTTTAGTGATCGGCATTCTAACTGGTGTGAGATGGTATCTCATTGTGGTTTTGATTTGCATTTCACTGATGGCGAGTGATGATGAGCATTTTTTTCATGTGTCTGTGGGCTGCATAAATGTCTTGTTTTGAAAAGTGTCTGTTCATATCCTTTGCCCACTTTTTGATGGGGTTGTTTGATTTTTTCTTGTAAATTTGTTTAAGTTCTTTGTAGATTCTGGATATTAGCCCTTTGTCAGAGGGTAAATTGCAAAAAATTTCTCCCATTCTGTAGGTTGTCTGTTCACTCTGATGGCATGCAGAAGCTCTTTAGTTTAATTAGATCCCATTTGCCCATTTTGGCTTTTGTTGCCATAGTTTTTGGTATTTTAGGTATGAAGTCCTTGCCCATGCCTATGTCCTGAAAGGTACTGCCTAGGTTTTCTTCTAGGGTTTTTATGGTTTTAGGTCTAACATTTAAGTCTTTCATCCATCTTGAATTAATTTTTGTATAAGGTGTAAGGAAGGGATCCAGTTTCAACTTTCTATATATGGCTAGCCAGTTTTCCTAGCACCATTTATTAAATAGCGAATCCTTTCCCCATTTATTGTTTTTGTCAGGTTTGTCAAAGACAAGATGGTTGTAGATGTGTGGTATTATTTCTGAGGGCTCTGTTCTGTGGTCTACATCTCTGTTTTGGTACCAGTAGCATGCTGTTTTGGTTACTGTAGCCTTGTAGTATAATTTGAAGTCAGGTAGCGTGATGCCTCCAGCTTTGTTCTTTTTGCTTAGGATTGTCTTGGCAATGCAGGCTCTGTTTTGGTTCCATGTGAACTTTAAAGTAGCTTTTTCCAATTCTGTGAAGAAAGTCATTGGTAGCTTGATGGGGATGACATTGAATCTATGAATTACCTTGGGCAGTATGGCCATTTTTGCGATATCAATTCTTCCTATCCATGAGCATGGATTGTTCTTCTATTTGTTTGTGTCCTCTTTTATTTCATTGAGCAGTGGTTTATAGTTCTCCTTGAAGAGGTCCTTTACATCCCTTGTAAGTTGGATTCCTAGGTATTTTATTCTCTTTGAAGCAATTGTGAATGGGAGTTCACCCCTGATTTGGCTCTCTGTCTCACTCTGTAACCCAGGCTGGAGTGCAGTGGTGCAATCTCAGCTCACTGCAACCTCCGCCTCCCAGGTTCAAGTGATTCTCCTGTCTCAGCCTCCCAAGTAGCCAGGATTACAGGCACCTGCCACCACACCTGGCTAATTTTTGTATTTTGAGTAGAGACAGGGTTTCATCATGTTGGCCTAATTTTTGTATTTTGAGTAGAGATGGGATTTCACCACGTTGGCCAGGCAGGTCTTGAACTCCTGACCTTGTGATCTGCCCGTCTCGGCCTCCCAAAGTGCTAGGTATTATAGGCATGAGCCTCTGCACCTGGCCTGCTATATACCTTTTTTTTTTTTAAAGGTTATTTTTCATTGTTAAATTAGTGGTAACACAACTTGTTAAATATCCTTAGTGCTTGTTATCTTAATATACATGGAGCTTAACTATCTGTGTTGGAAGAGACAATGATTCAACTTAATATGTTCACTCTGGAAGAAGTGTGATGGAAAACCACATAGTTGTCAGCTTAGCACAGCTGCACAGTTTTAGGACCCTAAGGGAAGGGTGTTGTTTTCAGTGAAACTCAGTAACGGAGAAAAGATGCTTTAGGGCAGGCATAGAGCCAGAGGTAAGCTTGCCAAAGTTGGCATCTCTCACCCTCTCAGCATCACTGTTATACAAGGAGTCTGGGCTCTGCTGGTATTTCAGTGGTACTCCATGCCTGTCTTTCTCTTGATGTGTTCCTCTTACCTACTTCAGTTTCCCAGTACAGGTATGTTGTGTGAGAAAATGCTTTTGTAGTACCAGTGGGAGTACTTGTTAATTGCTGTGACTGAAAGCAGAATTGACAACCTCTTGGTTGTAGTGGGAGAACATCGATCACAGACTTGGAAATGAGCCATCCTAAAGGAGGAGTGAACAAAGTAAGCAGCAAGATCTTGAGTCTTTAATTATCCAATGCCCTTGGTGACTTGTGGCTCAGAGCGTGTAATTTTCTGTGGTTCAGAGCTGATGTATTGTGGTTGGGTTGGAAAAAAAAAGAGAGGGGGGAAAAAAAACTCAGTGGGAAACAGGGAAATGCCTCCATGATGCTGTAGTTCCCTTAAAAGTAATTCTCTTGTTTTATGGACTATAAAATCTTTGAATACTTCATTCTTTCATAGATTGCTCTTCAGATTTAAGTGTGCCATCATAACAAGGAAATATTTAACAGCAAAATGTCTTTTAATGTATCAGCTCACTGGGGGGTCTGCAACACTGTGCATACCTAATTGCAGACTGCTAAAAGAGAGGGAAGATGCAAAGAGCCGAGGGCAGCATGTTTTGGAACTTCCTCTGTTTTTCGTGGGGTTTTTTTTTTTTTTTTTTCTATTTAAGGTTCAAGGGTCTATGTGCAGGTTTGTTACACAGGTAAATTCGTGTCATGGGGTTTTGCTGTACAGATTATTTTGTCACCCAGGTACTAAGCCTAGTACCCAATAGTTATTTTCTCTGCTCTTCTCCCTCCTTCCACCCTCCACTAGCAAGTAGACCCCAGTATCTGCTGTTCCCTTCTTTGTGTCCATAAGTTCTCATCAGTTAGCTACCACTTATAAGTGAGAATATGCGGTATTTACTTTCCTGTTCCTGCGTTACTTTGCTAAGGATAATGGCCTCCAGCTCCATCCATGCTCCCGCAAAAGACGTAATCTCATTCCTTTTCATGGCTTCATAATATTCCATGGTGTATATGTACCATATTTTCTTTATCCAATCTATCATTGATGAGAATTTAAGTTGATTCCACGTCTTTGCTATTGTGAATAGTGCTGCAGTGAACATTCGCATACATGTTTCTTTATAGTAGGATGACTTACATTCCTCTGGGTATATACCCAGTAATGGGATTGCTGGGTCAAATGGCAGTTCTGTTTTTAGTTCTTTTAGGAATTGCCACACTGCTTTCCACAATGGTTGAACTTATCCAAAGTCAGAAGATTACTTTTCAAGCTTCTCTAGGTTTAACATACAGAAGGTGAGTGGTTGAGGAATAAGTGTTGCTCTATTTCCTAGACTCAGAGGTGGAGAGAGAGGAATTTTAATGGCCTTTGTCGATTTTAATTTTTTGTAATGTGTTTCATGAGATCAAGCTCCAGTATCACAAAATACCAATACAAAATAACCTATTATACTAATATATTGACCTTGACATACTTTTATTATAGTGATTAACTCTCTAGTTATGTGGAATAGTGTGTAGGATTTCAAGTTAGAAGGCTAGGCTTTAAATATGGGCCTATATTCTTAATTACTCCTTTGCATGGAGGCAAGTCATTTACTCTAGGCCTCAACTTATTCATCTCCAAATAGACAGTATCCCTTTATTTGTCTCATGAAGTTTGTATAAGACTTTTAAAGAAGTGTTTGTTTGACAGTACTTTTTAAACTGTAAAAGTTACACATAGCTATCATGTGCACTCAGCCTTTTCCTCGAAAACTAAACATAAGAATTAAATAAAAATAATCAGTTAATTCTTACAACCTGTATGAGTATAAGCCCTTGGATATGTTAACCAGTTGAATAATTGGCTTAATTTTTGCTTTTTGACATCTGAATGTTTTTCTCAATAAATGATTTTGGCCAAGCAGTATGAATAATTGCATTTACATATCATTTCTTGTCACATGTTTTTTTCTTGACTATTAATAATATCAAAAACATTCTGTTAACTTTTGGTTATTTGGGACAAATCTTAATGAAAATGATAATTAAGTGGTCTTAATTATTTTTAAAAAATCTTTTACAGGAATGTAAGTGGAGTGCCTATTATCTCCATTGTTAAAGCAGAGACCAAGCCTTATTCAGTTATCATGTCAAACCCCCAATATGGCATTTCTGTTACAGGGTAGTTTCCAAAGAAATGACTGATAAAAGAAGTTACCAATGGTTATTCCTTATTAACAAAACTTTCTATATTTATTATTTAAATTCATAGTCACTGCAACCCTGAACATCACAAAATGACAAGGTTTAAATGTCTTGATGTATTACCTAACACCTGTCATTAATCTATCATTGGAATTTTCCTTACAATCTTCTTATCAACTGCTCATCCCATTTATTTCCAATCACTCGCTGTAGTGGGTAACTCTATACTTTTTGAGACAGGTAATAATTCCCTTTTTGTCAGTTTTCATTTATTCCCTTATTAGCCATACAAATTTGGTCAAAAAATTTAATCTCTATGAACTTGTTTATTCCATTTTTTAAAAATATGGAGTTAAAGTCCAACTTGTATGTTTATTAAAGCAATCAAATGAAACAACATTGCCTAAAATTATTTGAAAATGGATAGTTCTTTAAAAATGGAAGTTTCATCATTGTATCATATTTAGACAGTTTTGCTGACTACATCATTCTAACTTTTCTACTACTGATACATTAAAACACAATGTCACATCCAGTGTCAACCTTCCCTTCAATCTCCCAGGCATAGTGACATCTTTGTTTCATGTAACATTTTGTTAATGCTTTTGCTATGTTTGTGTTACCTTGTATTAAAATATATAATATTTTGGTATCCAAAAACAGACCCTGAAATCCTAAGTCTCAAAAATTATCTTATTCATATTTGTATCACTAGCACTTAAAATGCCTATCACTCAATGTGTATTTAATGGATAAATGAATGATTCAATGAGTAAATGGTATGAAGATTTTTCTCCTCATAGCTCCTCCCCAGTAATCCTAATACAGCCTCTAGTTTCAGGCAATTTTGAACTTGAAGATTTTTAAGATTTTATAGTTTTTTTTCAGCAATACTTTATCAGAATTCCATTGAGTAATTTTTAGTTCAATTTCTAATAAAATCGACAGGTCATGCAACACTAACCTCTCAGTAAATCTGCTGTGTAGATGCCTAGTGTCATAGTCTGTTTAGGCTGCTATGACAAAATATCATACACTGTGTGGCTTAAACAACAAACACTTATTTCTCATAGTTCTAGAGGTTGAGAAGTGTAAGATCAATGCTCTGGCAGATATGGTGTCTGGTGAGGGAGCTGTCTAATATTTCTAAGGGTAGTAATCCCATTCATGAGAGTTCTACCATTATGGCCTAATTATTTCCCAAAGGCTTCAACTCTAAATACCATCACATTGGGGATTAGGTTTCAACATATAAATTCTGGGGGGACACAGATATTCAGTCTAGAGCATATAGTATTAAAAGAAATTATTATTTGGTTTATTTATCTACCAGCAAATATTTACTTATTTATTATAAGCACTTTATGGAAGCAGTAATGAAGGAATAAATACCCTGCTCTTCGAGAATTTATTTAGTAAGAAATATAAGAAAAATACAGGAGATCCATCAGCAATTATGAATTTTCCTTCCTAGAGTTATAATGTTATCTGTGTTTATCCATTCTGTTTCCTCTAACAATGACCCCCTTCACCTGGGCCTGACAGTGCATAGACCAATTTGAAAAGGGTTGGAAACGTTGTTCGTTTGTCACCTGTATGCTACTAAAATTTTTTTTTTCACACATATTTAAATCCCTGAAATAGACAATAGAAAGTATAGTGGAGAAAAAATGAGTAGACTGATGCCGGGAGTAAGTAAACCTTGAGCCCATGTCTCAAAATTATTTGTCATTCTATGTTACTGTTAGATGTTCACTTGAATTTACTATTTTATTGGCTTGGAATTAGTTACATGTTCCTGTCTGTTGCTTCAACTAAATGAAAATCTAGTTGTAGCCAGCTTCCATTTTTATTAAGAGTGGGAAGGCAATGAAAACAAAAAGAGGAAGTGATAGTGTGTGCAACAGAATTCCATCTCTTGTGGGGCTCATTTGCCTCTAGTCCCTCCCAGTTTTTCATCTTACTGGAACAACCTCAAAATTTCCTCTTGCTATTAGGACTGATAAAGTTTTCTCTTTAAAATGTGTAGGCTCTATATCTGTTAAAGTTGAGTTTACATTAAGAAACTGTGGATACTGAAGCCCAAATATGGTGTACATATAATAATTGAAACTAGGGAGCTCTGATGATCATCATTTTAGAGCATAGTGACATATCCTTGTAAACTCATAATAACAGAAGCAGCAGCAGTAATTCTATAATTGGATGTCCACACAGATACTATAGATAGCAAAAATCTAGGTTAGATTCATACTGCCATTCTCCTATAACATCCTGTACTTGGCCTAATATCACCATGGCACTGCATTATAATTCATTGCTTTCCTCTAATCCGCTCCTTAGACCCCAAGCTCTGTGAGAACAGACACCTGCTCTGTTTTTCTTTTTTCTTTTCTTTCTTTCTTTTGTTGTTGTTTTGTTGAGACAGAGTCTTGCTCTGTTGCCCAGGCTGGAGTGCAGTGGCAAGATCTTGGCTCACTGCAGCCTCGACCTCCCCTGGTTCAAGTGATTCTTGTGCCTCAGCCTCCTGAGTAGCTGGGATTACAGGTGCGTGTACCTGTACAGGTGAGTGTACCACTCCCAGCTAATGTTTTGTATTGTTAGTAGAGATGGGGTTTTGCCATGTTGGCCAGGCTGGTCTCGAACTCCTGGCTTCAAGCAATCCACTCGCCTCGGCCTCCCAAAGTGCTGGGACCACAGGTGTGAGCCAATATGCCTGGCCCATCTGCTTTATTTTTTCAACTGGTTAAGAGATTAGCACACTGCCATCAAGAGGAGTATTATTTGAGAACCTAGGAGCTGCAGTGATACTAAGTTCATGGACAACCTGGGTCTGAAGCCAGCATCATTTGTAACAGGACTAAGGAGCCACTGGAGAGTGAAGTCAGGCTCATCCTGCCTCCACTCTAATGAGCAGGAATGCATGTGACCTGAACTCAGATAACATATTTGTCTTTATATAGGTATCTGAAGAGACATTCGAGGAATTCAGTTGTATAGCATCCAGCATTGTGCCATATGACCACCCTGCAGGAATGATGTCCATTTCCACTACCCAAGTCATTGTTTAGTCCCTGACCAGCATACCTTTTTTGGACAGTGCCCAGCCTATACTGGCTGATCACTAATTATTTTCTGAATGCAATGAAGGAATGAATGAATGTGATATCTCTGGGCACTAAATCCCTGCATATTTTGGGGAATTTTTTGTGATATGAAAGGAAATAAACAATTCCTTTATGAGTGAGAATGCAGAAAATTCTCTCTGAATCTGAGCATTGGTTAAACATACTCATGTTACAGATGAGTGAATGAAATGATCTTTCTATGGCAAACTATGACTTAACTGTAATCACAATGTTTAAGATTCAAAATGTATGCAGAGATAACATACCTAGAACAAGCTATAGCTCAATAAGTTCTAACCTTTATTTAAAATAGTTGCAGTGGATGAAATATGCTACCTTGGCCAATATGAAATTTCTTTATATGTTTAAATGTCATTCTTTCAGACTGTTTCACTCAGTAATATGCTATGAAGATCTAACCATGTTAATTCATGCAAAACTTATTCATTTTGCCACTCTATTGTACTTACACAAATGCACGTAATCATATAAATGCAACACAAGTTATATTTTTTATTTAATTAGGAATGTGTGATTGAATTCGTATTAGTAAAAATTCCCACAGGAACCAAATGACTAGAGTTTAATAAAGGAACTATTTCTCCAAAGTGTGAGAGGATTTCAGCAAACCCGCAAGTGGTAATGTAGTACCCCATAGCTGGCAACAGTGAAGAGCCCTCCTCAGCCCTAGATCTGAAGGGAAAGAAAGCAGTTACACAAACTTTGAGAAGGCAGATAGAAGATAGAAGGAGGGGGCTGCCTGCCAAGAACTGTGGTCTTCATAGAGTGAAAATGCTGCCAAGTCAGAATGACCTTGCAGGGAGGCTGCTGACAAATACATAACTCAACCCCACCCTTCTAAGAAACCTCCCAGTTTCCGGCAGTGCCTTCTGCAGCTGAAAAAAAATCAAGAGCTGGAAGTTAAGACTGAGTCAATCGATGGTGTCCAAACTGATTCATCCATCTCTCAAAGTCCAGAATAAATGAAGAAGAATAGAGTGGATTTGGAAGTGGAAATGAGTTATTCAGCAGTTCAGCGATAGATAGATAGATAGATAGATAGATAGATAGATAGATAGATAGATATGTGTGTGTGTGTGTGTGTGTGTGTGTGTGTGCATGTGTATATGTAAATACATTGACATTTTCGGAGAAGGGGTGATGGAGGAAGAGAGAGAAGAGAAATCTGTGCTATGCTATGTACTTCCTTATGTTTGTCTCCTGGAGCTAAAGGATAAGGGTTTCTTCATTGTATAATACCTAGGGAGTGAATTGCTGTGTCATCATCATCTTCACTATCAAAATGCTTGGTAATGTCATATGGTTTTCCAAAGTATTTGTTTGAATGTGTACTTCAATCACCTGTGTATGACAATCCCTTTTGCGGTTTTAACTTTTTATAGTACTCAATATCATTTAGTTTCTCAGACTTTCCCTTATTCATAGTAAGTTTCAGCAACATTTTAAAAATCTTAATATGTGTTGAGTTTTCTTCCTCAGGGAATTATTGTTTAAGGTTCTTTTGTCTATTTTACTATTTCTTTCTTATTTATCATCTACCTGCCATTAGATAGATAGGAAGGTCGATAGATATACATACAGATATTACTTTATCAGTCATACAAATTGGAAATAACTTCTTTATATTTTCATTCTCCTTACAGTGTCTTTTATTAATCAAATGTTCTTAATTTTCAGGTAGTTTTTATGGTTATGGTTTTTGATCCTTATTTAAAACATCATTTACTATGCAGAGTTCAAAGAGAACATGAATATTGTGCCACAGATATCAGGTCTTCTGCTTCATAGTTTTAGACTTTGTATTCAATTTATATAATTTCTGTTGCTTTTTTCTTTTTTCCAAAATCATTCATCTTTTTTTCAGCTATGCAGAGGGAGAGCTATGTGTTGTTAAGCCAATTGAATAAATTATGGTATTGTATATTTCTTTATTCCATTTATTTTCTTGTTTTTAAAATAATTTAGAGTTCTATGGTTTATAGAGTTCCTTTTTTTTCTTTTATTCTTGCTTCTCTTATTTTCTTGGTCAGTTTTTTTAGGGGTTTATCAATTTTATTGATCTTTTCAAATAACTAACTTGGCTTTGGTGAATTTCTACACTTATTCACACATGTTACCCTCTGTTGGCAGTAGATCTTTTAGCCTACTTGCCCTCATTATTTTAAAGTCATCTATCTACTAGTTTGCTGTAATAGTGGTGGTTGTCTCTAATGCTCTTGCTCCCACTGAAAACTCTCTCTGTTATTCTATTCTGTGAGTGATTTTGTAGAAATCTGGAGTTATCTCTTCTTTAAATGTCTGGGATAGCCTTACTCTCTCTCTCCCTACGGCAGTCCTGGCCTAGTGTTTTTTACATGGAATAATTTTTCAAGTTTATTATCTCTTCTTTGTCATCTCAATTCTGTTGGTAAATTGCAAATTCCTTTAAATTTATCAGTAACAAGTAACGTTTCAAATATTCAACATAAAATGTGTCAGCACGTGTTCTTATAACCTTTTAAATCTCTGTTGTAATTTATGTTCCTCCTTTCCATTTCTATTTTTAATCTATTCTTTTTTTCCTTTACTGTGCTTGTCACAAATATATCAATTTTCTTAGCCTTATCAAAAAACTACTTTTGGCTCTGTTGATTGTTTCTATTTTATGTTTGTTTTACGTTTCATTAATTTCTTCTCTTATTTTTCTCTAATACTTGCCAGCTAATTAGGCTATTTATTTCTTAACTTCTTATGTTAGATTTTTAGGTTATTAATATTTAGCTTGTCTTCTTTTTTGACATAGTTAAGGCTCTACGTTACTATAAACTGTTTTATAAGCATATCATAAGTTTGATATGTATTATAGTTATTATATTTTTTATTTCTCAATACTTTCTAATACCCAGTATTATTTTTATTTGATGGGTTGTTTGAACGTGTAATCTTTAAATGTTCAAGGATATGGGTGTTTAAAGTTATTTTTATTTCTATTAATTTAAAATGTAAATTCCTTGTGGTTAAAGATTACAATCTGCATTATGTCATTCCCATAAAATTTGTTGAAACTCACTTTTATAACCTACCACATAATCAATTTCTTTAAATATTCCATGTCTTCTTGAAGACAAATGAGAATAACTTTTTGATTTAAGATCCTATATATGTCTAGTAGAACAATCTTATTAATCTGCTATATTCTGACCTATGTTTATACCATTGATCTATTAGTTACTGACAAAAAGTGTACTGAAATCTTCCACTATAATGATATACTTCTGTATTTCCTCTTTTATGTCTGTAAATTTTTCCAATAGTTGTTTTGAGTCCATGTATTATATACAAAAACTATAGAATTTGTATGTCTTCTTTGTCAATTAAAACTTCAATCATTATGACACAACCTTACTTATGTTAAGTATTAGTTTTTTAGTTAAGTCTATTTTGTTTGTTACAAGCTCATCTTTTTGTTAGCATTTGACAGGTAAATATGAGGCCACCCTTTGATTTTCAAACTTCTGCATTCTAATGTTTTGACAGTGTCTTTTATGCACAACATGTGGCTAGATGTAGTAAATTCAGGACTAAATGTCTTTTACTTTCAACTGAATAATTTTAGTCATATGTACTTATTGATTATCTACTCACTTTTATTTATTATCTTTATTCTGTTTTCAATATATCCTGTTTTTGTTCATTATTTCCTTTCCTTTCTGTCTTTTTTAATTGAGGTTCTATTTTTGCCATCATTTATTTCCTTCTACTAGAGTGCAATTTACATTGTTTATATATAATCTTTTAGTGTTTACCTTAGTTATTTTAAGCATCAAAGTCAAAATAGGTAAATTTCCTTTTTGTTGTGTTGATATCTTCTCCTATGTGACAAACTTATTTTTTAACATAGTGAGAATGTAGTTCTCTTATTAGACTCTGGCTTACACAAGTCATCAATTTTTCTCCTGTCTCCTATTCCTGATCAGGTGACAGGAAAGAAGCTCAGGGTCACCATATTTCTGATGTTACCATCAACCTGAAAAACCAATTCAACATTCATCTTCCAGTTTTACCACTTTCACTTTATTTTCAAGTTGGAATTTTTAAAAAATCTTACCAGCTTAGGGATGTATACAGTTATTTTTGTGTATTTCATTCACATTTGCGTTATAGCTGTTTAGGGTTATTTATGGTATCTAATGGATCATATTACCAGAAACTCAATTCCCTCTGAAGAATTTTTTTAAACTCTGTAAGAATGGGATTATACACATTTAAAATCTCAAACATAATATTTTCAATTAATCACTAACTTTTATTTCAATTTTGAAATATTAACATTCGTAAATTAAAATTACTCCAGGAACTATTATAAAATATTTGCTATGAGCTGGTCCAGGGCTTAGTGAAGTAATGCATTTCTGAATCCTTCAGGAAACAATATCCTGTGCAACACTTCTTTGACCATGAATGGCCTTTCTGATTCTGGGGAGAGTCAGAAAAATGAAAGGCATATTTATGAAAGTTAGAACTCAGAAAGTAAATGTTGATGATCTAAGAAGTAAGCAGCACTGCAGGAACTACTGGAATTACCACAAGACAGTCTTCCTTGACACAACTGAAAATTAACCATGTGGACTGGGGACATTATAATAGTGTCTTCAGACTGACACTTACTCTGAATTTAGGAAGGTTTTGTAGATCTGCCCAATCTTTTGTGATTAAGGTTACCACATTACTAATCCCCTTCTATTATTGAGCATATAATAAGGATTTAGTGTAGACTTTTTGCTAGAATGATAGGAGGGTAACTTTTTGTTCTAGTTAGTATTAGATGATACAAAATATATCCCATCACCAACCCCTATTAATTAGAACGCCTATTTCACCCTACAGGATGTTAAGCTCAGTACATTACATTCTTTGAGAAATGGATTCTGTGTTGCAGAAAAAATTGTGGAGGTAAGATCTGCCAAAGTTCTGGAAATAAATCCTAATGGATGGGTAGTTGGTTTGAAACCTAACTGCTTCATGATTAGTAAAACTGGTTGGCAACAAAAAAGAGAGTGCCAGAGATTTGTGTGCCCCATAAAAACTGCTCATTAAATCAAGCTTCATGTAAAATTGATTTTGACAAAGAATTTTATTTGCAGATATTCTGGCACTTTCTAATGGGAGTGCATAACAATTGTGAAAACACATATACATTCTCACATATATCTAGCTTGCTTTTCTGTCAAATGAATACAGATATTTAAATGGAAGGCTAATTTTCCCGAGGATAGATCAGTTCTATTACACTATAAAATAAACTCTAGTTGAGGCATTCTTGTTTAATTTAGGGCATACAAGAATGTGCAGAAGGCTTTTCAAATACTGCACAAAATATAAAGAATTTAACTCAAAATATTTGAAAAAATTCGATTAGCTATATAAAATTTGTATATAAAAAGAATTTTTTAAAATAAAGGATAAGCAGCACCAATAAATGTTTCATAAAAATGGATTCAGCTTTACTGCATATAGACACACTAACAAAATAGTTGCTTAATTTGCTAAAAAATATTTCATTTAAAAATACTGAAATTTGGCTGGGCACCGTGGCACAAGCTTATAATCCCAGCACTTTGGGAGGCCGAGGCGGGCGGATCACCTGAGGTCAGGAGTTCGAGACCAGTCTGGCCAATGTGGTGAAACCCTGTCTCTACTAAAAATACAAAAATTAGCCGGGCGTGGTGGCAGGCGCCTGTAATTTCAGCTACTGGGGAGGCTGAGGCAGGAGAATCGCTTGAACCCAGGAGGCGGAGGTTGCAGTAAGCCGAAATCACGCCATTGCACTCTAGCCTGTGGTACAAGAGTGAGACTTCGTCTCAAAAAAAACCCTCAAATTACTAAGCTAATATAATAAAGCAACCTATAAGGTAGGACTGTGATGTCATTTTTTTTTTATATCTCAATTTCTCCTTCTCTGTGACTGAGATGTTTTCAAACATTTCATGATCTTTCCATCTGATTTCTTGAATCCATGAATTCAGGTACTTTTTCATGTGCTGTCAGGGTAATGAGTGGACTCCCTGTTAACTAACTTAGATGATCATATGTCCTTTGGGTGAATACAACCCAGGGGCGCTCACAAACCTTGGCATTCTTAAAGGACAATGAGATGCAATAGCATACATTTTTGATAAATTAAACATCTAGACAAAAGAGATAAATCACCAATAAAGCAGCCCATATCAGGACTTTTTATTTGTTGTTATTTATTTTTGTTTTTCCTGGAGTCAGAACATATGCAATCTAAACCTTTTATAATCTTATTTCCATATCACAAATTAGCCTTTAATACATGCTTATGATGTGAATATATAAAATCCATTTTTACTAATTTCAAAGTTTGGTGCAAATAAAAAGGGTAAAATCAATGAGGATTATATTTAAAAGGTAAATATCGGTAGAGAAAGAAATTTCATTTGTAATCTGTGAGGATGTTGCAAGAAAGAGTAACTAAAAATGAATGATACAACATTACTTGCTCATCATTGACTCATTCAAATGCAAGTTTTGCCTCTTGATATTTTGTGTTTGCTCTTACATATGCTTGATACATGTGTGCATGTATCAAGATAAATCTATATATATGAAGTGCCTCTGTTAATATATCTGAGTGGTTCAAACATATTTTTATATTTTCTCTGATTCTACATGCTCTACTACCTATATTTTTAATATTTTGATTTGCAGATTTTTTTGTTTTCTTACTGATAGAAAAATTCCAGCCAGAAGGGAAATATATGTCCAGAAAACCCCAGCTCAAACATCATCTCCTTTATAAAAACTATATCCATTTTCTTGGTCAGGTAATCAAGTTATTCTGCTGTAATCATAAATAATCATCTACTATGGTATGTATTATTTTGTTTATGTTTTTCTTTTTGCTAAATTTATAGATCAGGTTTTATTCCTGTTTGCCTTGCTGGGGAGAAAGGGACAGAGGCAGGGTCGATTGAGAGAAGGAGAAATCAAACACTGCCTTCCACTTTCTAAGTAGTTAATTCATGAATGGCAGCTTTGACTTAGTAATCCTATAAAGTGAAAGTTTGAATTGCCTTAAAACATATGACTACCTCAGGAGGGGTCTCCAATTTTGAAAATTATTTTCTGATTACATGATACCAATGAAAAACATCTATATGTATAAGACAAATTGAGCTATATATATATTCCTGAGAGTTGGAGAGAACATTAGCAAAAACAGCTCTGTGTGTGGACATGGGTTTTATCCTAGTAGCTCTGTCAAGTTAAGCAGTTTAATACCTTTTACTTTAAAAAAGCTTTTCATAAAAATAAATACATTTTTTCTCAAAGAAAACATGTTGAAAAGGAAAAATAATCCACTAGATTTCTCTATTTAGTTTGAATAATTAGTTGTTTGGCCGTAGGGGAAAATTTTAGGGGGATGGAGTAATTTTCTCTCTCTCTGGGGGGAAAAATTACCAAAACAGCACCTTGTTTTGATTCCAGCTGCTTTTGGAAGGGGTGAAGTCCAGAAAAGGTATGTGTATTCTACCAACATGATCTATGGGGGTGAAAAGGCTCTATGATGGTCATAAATCTCACCGCCTCTGTGAAAAAGCTGAGAACAGGAGCGTGATGCCATCCACCTGACATATATAAATGATGCATTTTCCACTAGAGCCACAGCTCATCTCCATAATCCACACAACTGCTGAGAAGACAAAGTGAGAAATGCAGTTTATCCGATGCCATAGCTAAAACAAAATAAGCTGCAGTTAATCATTTATCGACCTCCACAAATAATAATCCTGGAAAGTAAATACCAGCAGTAGACTGCAGTGATCTAAGGAATTTTGTGGTAAATGTTGCACTTATAAATAAAACCATGAACAACAACCAATTTTGTCATTTATATGAAAACATAGGTATTATATACTACTTTTATTTCACTAGAGTTTCATTGTCAGGAATGAAGTTTCACCTTATACGTGAAACTATTTAAAGAGTATTATAGTAAAAAAAGATTTATTTTTAAAACTTTAAAGGCCAAATTTTTTTAATGAACCCCCAAAACTCCCACATCAGTTGAATTATATAACCAGAGTAAAAAATAAGTGCTTTAGAATTTCAATTAATTTGCTTATTCTGTAATGTTGACAGTTTATGATGGTATTCTAATACCATTTTTGGCCTGTGGAAATGAGAGACACATGTTAATAAATGGAAGAGTCTTTCATAATATTGTATTAGTCCCATTTTCACACTGCTATAAAGACAAACCCAAGACTGGGTAATTTCTAAAGGAAAGAGGTTTAATTGACTCACAGTTCCACATGACTAAGGAGGCCTCAGGAAACTTACAATCATGGCAGAAGGCGAAGGGGAAGCAAAAACCTTCTTCACATGGTGGCAGGAGAGAGAGAAGAAAGTGAAGGAGGAAGAGTCCCTTATAAAGCCATCAGATCTTGTGAGAACTCACTCACTATCATGAGAACAGCATAGGGGAAACTGCCCCCATGATCCAATCACCTCTCACCAGCTCCCTCCCTGGACACCTGGGGATTACAATTCAAGATGAGATTTGGGTGGGGACACAGAGCCAAACCATAACAAACACCCTGCTATTTCCTCCCTCCTTCCAATGTTTAATCCTCACTTTGGGTCTCTGAGACAGTGACCACTCAGGGAACCAGCGGGAGAACTGTAAATGGCAGCTCTCTGCTTTTCTTCAGGAGGACAGTGTTTTGTCAATAAATTATTTTCCCCACAATCCTGATACTCCTTTTCCCTTCTGTCATGCTGTTGTCCCAACCTAACTGTCCTGTTATGCCATACTATTGAGACAAGAAATGAAGCCTGAGAATGTAAACAAAGAAAGTTGCTGACCTCATTTTATTCACTCATTAAATATATATATTTAGATGAAATAAACTATACAAAATGACTTTCTAATTTACCAGCCCTCATAACTTTTGATTAGCCTTTCCATATTAAAAAACATACTATTGCTTCAGAGAACACAGATATTTATGATTTTCATCTTCTCATCCATATTTAACACAGGAATATACATTTGATATAATGGAAAATTAGTAATATATATAAATATACACATATATAATGTGTAACATAGATATATATGTATATGGGTTCTTTTTATTCATAGTAGTGGTTATTAACGGAGAGCATATTCCAATTTCTTAGAACCTCTGATGGGAAATAACTCACATTTTGTCCAGTTAAGGTAAATGTTTTAGACTTTGTACATAGTGTTCATCCTCTTACATATGTTAATGGACTGCTGGGCACTTTCACATTTCATTACTTGTGGATGAAACCAATTGGATAAACAATTGCAAAGATACAAAGCAAGTACAAAGTTCATTTTTGCTATTATCTAAAATCATTTTACACAGAAAAAAATGAACAGATATTTAAGTTACTTTAGGCATAATACATTGAGAAGACTTGGTTAAGCAAAATCAGTGATAGCACCTGATACAATCAGCTGTTTATCATCAAAGATATTACTTTTTTCTTGTAGAACTTTTAAACTCTGTTGTTAAATTGGTACTTTTGTGTAGATCTTTTCTGTAGGTTTTAAACTGCATCAACGGTGAGGAACAGGACCTAAAATCTGCTTTTGTGTCCCTCAGGACTTCATATGTGGTATTGTCCACTCACGCTTGCAGATTGATAGATTATTTAAAAAGCACAGGTTTAGACCCAAGTCCATTCTTGTCTTGTCACATCATAACAGCAATAGAATCAGGCCTTTTCTTATTAGCATAATTGTGCTTCCTCACTCCTGCTGGCTCTGCAGGGCCACATGGATGTCCCCTCCATACTGCCATGCCAAACACTCCAACACATTCTCACCCCTACTGCAAGCCACCTGCCAGGGTCATATCCACCGTTCCACATGTCCCCAAGAATCGTACTTGCTCAGCTAAGCACCACGTCCCAACCATCAGAACTTGGGCTATTGGCTCTTCTAGCAGGATTATTTGGTATAAAGGTAGAAGCAGAATTTGAAAGTTGTGGCTACCCTTAAAAACACAGACACACTATAAAAAGGTAAACCCTTGACTAAAGAGTAAAGTTGCTATGAAGAGGTTGCTGAAATACAGTCAACGAAAATAAACTCTTCAGGTAGATAAGTCACATAGTAGAGAGAAAAAATCAGTCAAAACACTGGTTTAGGTGGTCCACATACTCAAACAGATATTTGTATATAGCTGGGGTAATATGGTTTGAATGTGTGTCCCCTCCAAATCTCATGTTGAAATGTGATTCCCAGTGTTGGAGGTGGGACCTACTGGGAGGTGTTTGGGTCATGGGGGTGGATCCCTCATGAATGACTTGGTGCCCTTCTCATGGTAATAGTGAGTTTGCCCTCTGAGTTCACAGGATATCTGGTTGTTTAAAAGAGGATAGCACTTTATTCCTCCTCCTCATGTGACACACTGGCTCCTCTTCACCTTCTGCCATGATTGTAAGCTTCCTGAGACCCTCACCAGAAGCCAAGCATATGCTGGCACTATGTTTTTCGTATAGCCTGCAGAACTTTGGACCAAAATAAACTTTTTTCTTTATAATTTACCCCATCTCAGGTATTCCTTTACCTGAATACCTGGTAAAGCAATGCAAATGGACTAACACATGAGGTTACATTACACTTTGCGAAATTAAGAATAAGAGGTCATTTTAAAATAGCAACTTAATTATAATTTAATTATAGATGGTTTTTAATTATATTTCAAACATGCCTATAACAGAAGAATATATAACAAAAATATGTGTTCACCACTATAGATTGAGCAGATGATGCCATCTTGCTATATAGGTTTTATATATTTAAATAAAAATAATAAGTATTTCTGATGATAAAAGTAATCGATGTTGATTATTAAAATTTAAGAAAAAATTGGCCGGGCGCGGTGGCTCACGCCTGTAATCCCAGCACTTTGGGAGGCCGAGGCGGGCGGATCACAAGGTCAGGAGATCGAGACCATGGTGAAACCCCATCTCTATTAAAAAATAGAAAAAAATTAGCCGGGCGCAGTGGCGGGCGCCTGTAGTCCCAGCTACTCGGAAGGCTGAGGCAGGAGAATGGCGTGAACCCGGAAGGCGGAGCTTGCAGTGAGCCAAGATTGCGCCACTGCACTCCAGCCTGGGCGACAGAGCGAGACTCCGTCTCAAAAAAAAAAAAAAAAAAAATTATATCATTTTGATGTATATATGTGCTATACCTGTTGTACAGTTGGGATCCTATCAAAAACATTGTTTTCTTATGTAAAAATATTATTTTAAAATACGATTTTTATCATCTGCTGCCATTGACCTATTATTAAATAATTATGTTGTTTTTAGTTTTTACTGTCATAAAGAATTCTAGGATGAACCTGGAAGCCATTATGTTAAGTGAAATAAGACTGGCACAGAAAGATAAATACAACATGATTTCCCTCATATGTAGAACTTAAAATAGTAGATCTCATAGAAATAGAGAATAGAAAGCTGGTTATCAGAGACTGGGGTGGTTGGTGGGAGTGGATTGGTGAGATATTAGTCAAAGGATACAAAGTTTCAGTTTGATAAGAATAAGTTTAGTAGATCTATTGTATAACATTGTGACTATAGTTAATAACAATGTATTGTATTATTACAAATGTTGATAGTAGATACTGTTTCATCACAAAATTATAACTATGTGAGGTAACACATATGTTAATTAGCTGGATTTACTCATTTCATAATGTATATATACTTTAAAACATATTATGCACAATAAATACATATAATTTTATCTGTTAATTTACAAAAATATTACAAGAAAGCCAATAATCATAACTGATTCATTTCTTTCCCTTACTCCCTATATTCAACCCCTCAACAGCATTAATGAGCTATAACTCCAAATGTAAATGGAAACTGCATTCTTCCTTCTCTGACTTAAAATTTTAAAGATGCCCTGTAGACTAGAGCATTAATAGAGTTTGGTCTGTGGACTATCAGTACCCCTATCACCAAAAAGCCTGTTAAACATGGAAAATCTTGGGCCCTATCTCAGTCCTACTGAGTCAGAATCTGAACTTCAACCTGATTCATAAGAGAATCATCAACAGCAGAGTTGGAGAAGAATCACTGATATGGTTTTGCTGTGTCCCCACACAAATGTCATCTTGAATTGTAGCTCCCATAATTCCCACGTGTCATGGAAGGAACCCAGTAGAAGGTTATTAAATCATGGGAGTGGGTCTTTCCCATGCTGTTTTCCTGATAGTGAATAAGTCTTACAAGATATGATGGTTTTATAAAGGGGAGTTCCCCTGCACAGACTCTCTTGCCTGCCACCATGTAAGATGTCCATTTGCTCTTCCTTTGTCTTACACCATTATTGTGAGGCCTCCCTAGCCACATGGAACTGTGAGTCCATTAAACCTCTTTCCTTTATAAATTACCCAGTCTCGGGTATGTCTTGATTAGCAGCATGAGAACAGACTAATATAATCACTGTGCTGAAAATCACCACCATCTCTAATTTCTTAAGCTTCCTAGCTGGTCTCTCTACTACTACTCCCATGCTACACTCCATTCTCCTCTCTTCAACCAAAGTGATTCTGCTGATAAGTTTAATCAGTTTTCAGTATTTTCCTGCTGAAAATTCTCCAGTAATTTGCATTGGGCTTAGAACAAAAGCCATATTATTTTGCAAGGTTTAGAAATCTCCCTGCCTGTCTATCTCTTCATCTTCTAGGTCTCTTCCTCCTCTTACTATGCTCTGACTGGTCTTACTCATACAGTTATGTTTTTTTCTGTTGCTCATTCCACTTTCATTTCCTACTTGTCCTTGCTGTTTCCTCTGCTTGGGAAAGAGCATGGTGGCTTCTTTATATTAGTTAGCTGGAATGTCACTGCCTTGGGGAGTTATTTTCTTCTTCTCACTGCCTACCATATTACCATGTTTTATTATTTTCATAGTTCTTATGTAATTAGCATTTTTCATTGCACTTTTAATTGTTTAATTGCTTGTCTTCTCCTATAAAAAATAAGCTGCATAATACATGTTATGGAAGTAGGGCCCAGAACACTAATTTTTATGCAGGTCATGCCTGATACATATTTGTTGAATAAATGGATGCTGTGGTAATCATTCTTGTACACTAAACTTTGTGTACGTCATTGAAGATTTCCTAAGCATAATTCACCTGAATTTTTTTTTTCATGGAATCTCTTGATTTAGAATTTGAAAGCATATCGCCAAATTGAATTCCAGATCATCTCTTTATCAATTAGAGGGTAAACAAATACACACACACACACACACAATTTTATGTGACTATTTCCCAAGTTGATAGGGGAAATCAGAATCTGAAGTGTTTTTTGCTAACTACTGAAACTTGGACAACTTTGATAATATTCTGGTATTTATGTTTTTTAGCTTTTGTTTTCTTTAATGGAATATCCATCTCCTTTTCCCATGTTCCTGTTGGAGTGTTTACACTTTTCTAATTGATTTTTAAAGTTTTGGTGAATTTTTTAGGGGTTTGTACATTAAGGTCATGTCATCGGCAAACATAGCCAGTTTTAATTCTTCCAATCCAATTTGCTTTTCCTCCTTTGATTGCTCTGGCTAGGACTTCCAGTGCTATGTTGAACTGAAGTGGTGAGAGTAGGCAATCTTGTCTTTTTCTTGATCTTAGAGGAAAAGCTTCCCACCTTTTACTTTGAGTATTATGTAAGCCGTGGCCTTGCCATATATGGCCTTTATTATGTTAAGGTACATGCTTCTACATCTAATTTGTTGACAGTTTTTTTTTTTTTTTTTTTTAAATCATGAAAGGAGGTTGAATTTTGACAAATGACTCTTCTGCATCTCTTTAGATGACTATATTATTTTATCCTTCATTCTGTTAATGTTCTGTGTGTATCACATTGATTTACATATGCTGAGCCATTCTTGCATCCCTGAGATAAATTCCACTTGATTATGGAGTATGATTCTCTTAATGTACTACTGAATTCAGTTTACTAGTATTTTGTTGAGGATTTTTGCTTATATGCTCATCAGGAATATTAGTCTATAATTTTATTTTCTTACAGTGCTCTTGTCTGACTTTGGTACCAGGGTAATGCTGGTGTCATAAAATTAGTTTGGAAGTGTTTCCTCCTCTTACAATTTTGGAAGATTTTAAGAAGGATTGATATTAATTAAGTGTTTGGTAGACCTCAGCTGTGAAGCCATGTGGTTCTGGGCTTTTTTTTTCACTGGGAGATTTTATTTCTTACTGATTCAATCTCTTTACTTGTTATTGACCTGTTTAGATTTTGTATATCTTCATAATTCAGTCTTAGTGTGTTGTATGTTTCTAGGAATTTATCCATTTATTTTAGGTTACCCAATTCATTAGTATATAATTGTTCATAGTAGTATTTTATGATACTTCTTGCTTCTGTATCAGTTTTTATGTCTACTTTTCAATTTATAATTTATTTTTGTCTTTTCTATTTTTTTGGTTAGTCTAGCTAAAGGTTTTACAATCTTGTTTTATCTCTTTTAAAAAACCCTCAGTTTTGTTGACCTTTTCTACTGTTTCTTTAGTCTCTATTTCATTTATTTCTCCTCTGATCTTTATTTTCTTTCTTCTGTTGACTTTGGGCTTAATTTTTTTTTCCCTAGTTCCTTGAGGGTGAAGAGTTAGCTTGTTTATTTCTGATCTTTCTTTTATTTCTTAACGTAGGTGCTTATCTTTATAAACTTCTCTCAGAACTCTTCTGGATCTTATAGGATTTGGTATGATGTGTTTCCATTTTTGTCTCATGGTATTTTTTATTTCTCTCTTGGTTTCTTTAATCCATTTGTTGTTCAGGAGTGTCTTTTGTATTTACACACCTGCATATTTTCCAATTTTCTTCCTGTTACTGATTTCTAGTTTTATATCATGTGGCTGCAAAAGATACTTGATATGATTTTAATTGTCTTGAATTTCTTAAGACTTGTTTGTGGCTCAATATGTGATTGATTGTGGACAATGTTTCATGTACTCTTGTAAAGAATATATATGCTACAATATATAATTGGATGGAATGTTCTGTATATGCCTGTTAGATCCTTTTGGACTATGGTGTTCAAATATACTGTGTCTTTATTTATTTTCTCCCTGGATTATTTATACATTGTTGAATGTGGGGTATTGATGTCTCCTACTGTGTTGCTGTCTATTTCTCTCTTCAATTCTGTTAATATTTATTTTATGTATTTAAGTGTTTCAATATTGACTACATACATATTATATGTATAATGTAGAAGTGTATTAGTTCATTCTCACACTGCTATAAAGAACATACCCAAGACTGGGTAATTTATAAAGGAAAAAGGTTTAATTGACTCACAGTTCCACATGGCTGGGGAGGCCTCAGGAAATTTACAATCATGGCAGAAGGGGAAGCAGGCACTTTCTTCGTAAGGCAGCAGGAGAGAGACTGTGTGTGAAGGAGGAACTGTCAAACACTTATAGAACCATCAGATCTTATGAAAACTCACTACTGGGAGAACAGCATGGGGGAACCACCTCCATGATCCAATTACCTCCCATTAGGTCTCTCCCTCAATACATGGGGATTGTGTGGATTATAGTTTGAGATGAGATTTGTGTGGGGACACAGACCCAAACCAAATCAAGAAGATATAATTCAATCCTCTTGATGAATTGGCCGTCTTTCATAATATAATGATCTTCTTTGCTTCTTGTTAGAGTTGTTGACTTAACATCTATTTTGTCTGATACAAGTATAGCCATTCCTACTCTTTTTATGGTTACTATTAATTCATGTGGAATATCTTGTTTTATCCTTTCCTGGTCAGCATATGTGTGTCCTTAAAGGTGAAGCAAGTCTCTTATCGGTAGCACATAGTAGCACCTTGTTTTTATTTTTTTATGTATACAGTCACTATATTTCTTATTATTGAAAATGTAATCCATTTACATTTAAAGTAATTATTGATAGGTAAGAACTTACAATTTCCATTTTTAATTGTTTTCTGAATTTTGCTGTTTTATTCTTCTGTTTTGTGTGCTGACTTTGTGGTTTGATTTTTTTTTTTTTTTTTTTTTTTTTTGTGATGGTATGCCTCAAGGGTTTTCTTTGTGGTTGCCATGAGGTTCAGGTAAAACATCTTATAATTATAACCATCTATTTTCAGGTGATTACAACTTAACTTCAAATGCATAAAAGAACTCTACACTTTAACTTCTCCCCCCGCCAACATTTTATGTTATTGATATCACAATGTACATCTTTTATATATTGTGTATCCATTAACAAATTATAATAGTTATAGTTGTCTTCAATGCTTTTATCTTTTAATGTTTGCTCTAGATTTAAAAGTGATTTGTGCACCACCATTACATTAGTATTCAGAATTTGACTATAATCTTATCTTTACAGTTTTCACACATTCATATTTTCATATTGTTAGTTTGTGCCCTTTTATTTCAACTTGATATCATTTAGTTTTCTATCTTTTTGTTTGTAGCTCACTGAACTCCTTTAAGGCCACTGATATGGTTTGGCTGTGTCCCCACCCAAATCTTGTCTTGAATTCCCACATGTTGTGGGAAGGATGCGGTGGGAGGTAATTGAATCATGGGGGCAGATCTTTCCCGTAAGGTTCTCATGATAATGAATAGGTCTCACGAGATCTGATGGCTTTATAGGCACAGTTTCCCTACACAACTCTCTCTCTTTGCCTGCCACCATCCACGTAAGATGTGACTTGCTCCTTCTTGCCATCCACCATGATCGTGAGGCCTCCCCAGTCACGTGGAACTGTGAGTTCAATTAAACCTCTTTCTTTTAGAAAATGCCCAGTCTTGAGTATGTCTTTATCAGCAGCATGAAAACTGACTAATACAGTGACTATTTTGAATTCTTTGTCATGCAATTTTTAGGTCTCATTGTCTCTATACCTCTCCAACATGTTTCACTGGATCCTTCATATTTAGCCATATTCCTTTCATAATCTGCACTTCTAACTGATTGCTACCATAATTTGGTAAAAACTGCCAGTGGTTTGGAATCAGATATCCTTTGGTTCACATTTAGACTCAAACACATTTTACTGAGAATCTTGGACTAATCATTTCACCCCATTTGAGCCTCAATTCTTTCACATAGCAAATGCTGTCTGCTGAATATGCTCTGACTGCTAGCTCCTATGCATGTCTTACAGCCTCCTATTATAAGTGCCTATAACTCTCTGCCTGAGGGATTTTTTTTTTTGGCCTACAGAAACATGATTGGCCTGACTGTGGAGCATTCTGAAATTGCTGGTTGGTTGATGGGTCTGTAAGCAGTCCTGAGAAAAATGATAGATATACATTGGAGGTTATAGACTTGGATTTCTTATCCCTTGGGTAGGGTAAACTATGAGGCATATTCAAAAACAACTTTCAGAAATCCACACTAGGATTGATCTTCAATTACACACACTGGTGACCTGCTCATTAATATACCCTTTAGTGGTGTTTTTCCCTTCCCTGTTTGACTTCCCTGCTCTCCACCTGGTAATCTATTAGGATCAACTCCAAAATCAACTATTTGTACTTGAATCTTTATTTCAACCTTTAATTCTGGAGGGATACAAGCTAAGACACCTGTAACTATGAATAATAAAAGTGACAATTACAACAAATAATTAATTGAACATTGAAAAATATATGTCATTGAAATAAGGCCTTTATAATAATCCTCATGAGCCAATTTAGAAGATGTTATCCTCCCAATTTAACAGATAATATAATTGAATCATCATAGAGAGTAACTAACTTGTCAAATCTCACAGACTTCCATGTGATAAACTAGAATTCTGTTTCAGATCCTTGACCTCTTCAGTCATTAAACACCATTTTCAGCTGACATAGTAGGAAAAAAATCAAGAATCTAGGATGGTAGAATTAGCCAGAATAAGGCCTTGTAAACCTTTTAATGACTTCTTTTCATAAAATGGAAAGGAGAATTATTTAAGAACTTATTTTGGGTTGGAGGCACTGAGATGAGGGTCATATTTACATTGCATTGCTAGAAGATCACACAAGGGAAGATAACACTAGTTAGAGGCTATTGTAATAATTTCAGGAATTGTTAACTTTACTAAGGAAATACGAGTAGGAATTATTATACTTAATGATGCAAGGCAAGTGACAATGAGGGGAGATGAGATCTCTGAACCTTTTAGGTTTCTGACTTAACTGACCAAGTACTAAGTACTACTTTTGCTGATATGCAAGGCATAAGAAAAGAAACTAATTTAGAAGGGGATATAAGTATACTTAAGAAGTACAGGTAAACAGTCAATTATAAGGTGGAGTAAAATGCATTAACATAGGGTAAATACGAGGGCACTGGAGATACATTCAGCATCTAACTCAGTCCCAGGACATGATTGGTGAACAGAGAGATATCTAAGCTCAGAAATGAAGAATGAAAAGGTGCAATCTGTATCCCTTAATATCCTATACGTATCTGTGCTACATTTTACATCCAAGTGATTCACCTTTTGGTAGCTGCTTCTCTCAATTTTTAATATATTGCATTCTACTGTAATTTATTATTTAAAGTTTAGGGGCATTCTGCTCCCCAAAAATCCCTAAACAGCATTAATAATATTTATTGTCAACATCCATCCCTCTCTCCCTCTACTTTTCCCTTCTCCACTGACATTTTAAATACTATTTCACATTTCACATGGAAGTTAAAATACTGGTCAGATACTGACAAGTATAGGACAGAAGCCTCTCAAATGTTTTTAAGCACACTTCAAGTAGAAGTCACAGGTAGAAGAGCCTGCCAGTCTACTCCTTCTATTCTAAAATTATTCTTGGAGCTATTATTAATTCCACATTGGTAGAGATATGGAGTTTTCTCATTTATGAAGTGTCTGCCCACAGTACCCTGAAGACCTGGGTTTTCCTCCTCTGGAGGAAGTCTTAAATTTCAGTCTAGAGACAGCATTCTTGAATGTGTTGAGTAAAATAATATACCTGGATATATGTTTGGGTCATGTCAACATCCCGTGTTTCCTATAGGATAAATTTCAGCCATAAGCAGCTCTGGAACTAACCACATTTCAAAATTCAAAAAAAGTACATTATTAATCAATTCCTGGGCAATGTCTAAGCTATACTAGTGATGTGTATGGAATAACAGCTTCAGTACCTGTGAATATGTACCTTACATGGCAAAAAAGACTCTGAAGATGTGACTAGGAATCTGGAGATGAGGAGATTATTCTGGATTATACTTGAACTAAATCTAACCACAAGCATATTTATAAGAGGAAAACAGGAGGATCAGAGTCATAAAGAGGAAGTATAAAGATAAAAGCAGAGGTCAAAAAAGAGAGAAGATTCTACACTGCTGGAGTTGAAAATGGAGGAAGGGACCATGAGTCAGTAATTATAGTGGCCTCAAGTGGGCAGAAAAGACAATGGAAGGTCTGGCATGGTGGCTAATGCCTGTAATCCCAGCACTTTGGGAGGCCAAGACGGGTGGATCACCTGAAGTCAGGAGTTTGAGACCAGCCTAGCCAACATGGTGAAACCCCATCTCTATAAAAATACAAAAATTAGCTGGGCATGATGGTGCACGCCTGTAATCCTAGCTACTCAGGAGGCTGAGGCAAGAGAATTGCCAAACCCAGGAGGCAGAGGTTGCAGTGAGCCAAGATCACACCACTGCACTCCAGCCTGGGTGACAAGAGTGAAACTCCATGTCAAAAAAAGAAAAAAAAAGAAAAGAAAAAGAAATGGATTTTTCCCATAGTCTCCATAAGGAAAGCAGGCCTGTCAACACCTTGATTTTGACCCAGTAACCTCAATTTCAGACTTCCAACCTCCAGACCTATAAGATAATAAATCTGTGTTGTTTTGTGCCATTACTTTTTGGCAATTTGTTACAGCAACAGTAGGAAAACGATACACTTAGTAAACAGCACTATCATTTATGGAAAAACTATAGTTCAATCGTTTTGAAGAAAGTCATTTTATTTGCATTGAGATGTCCTGATTCTGGAATGCAGTCAACCAAATATTAATAACAACCATTAATTCACATAGTTTTTCATGGTTTTAATTTGTGTTCCGGATGAAGGAACTAAATCATGCCATAATAAAACTAAATAAAGAGTACAATAAAGTTACAGAAGTGTGTCTTCCAGCCTTAGATTTATGTCCGTTCAATAGAGTAGCCACATACGGCTATAGCCACTCAAATTTAAATAAATTAAAAATAAAATTAAAAGTTGAATTCCTCAATTACACTAAGCCATATTTCAGGGGCTCAGTAGCAATATGTCATTAATGGCTTCTGTATCAGAAATCACAGATTACAGAATATTTCCATTGTACTGCTTTTGAGAATCTCTCTCTCTCTCTCTCTCTCTCTCTCTCTCTCTCTCTCTCTCTCTCTCTCTCTCTTTCTCTCTCTCTTTCTCTCTCCCTCTCTCTCTCATTTTTAATTTGACCACATAATAGCTCACAAGTCCTATCTTCCAGAAAGGACACTGAAATATTAGAATTGACAACACATTTACACTTCTTGTAATTTCATCTTTTTATTTAGAAAAAAAAAACCCAGCAAAGTATAAAGTATCGTGACTTTCTCAGTAAAGAAGGAATTGATAATCTGGAAAATCAGGAGCCAACAAAAAAGTGTAAGTAATATTTAAGAGTGGCAAAGCACTTTTGAAAAATTCAAAATAAGAACTGAAAATGAATCCAGCAAGAAAGAATAAAACCCCAGACTGGAAGTAAACAATCATTGTAAATTAAAGAACAAGATTAAACATTCTCTCTCTCTCTCTCTCTCTGTCTCACACACACACACACACACACAAGTACATATGCACCCATATACAGTTTTCCCTCCCTTTTTGGGGGAAGAGGTCAGAAGATAATTAAAAAACACATAAACCACCATGAATTATACTCCAAAGAGAACTCATTAGTTTAACTTGTCCTGGTTTATTGAAAAATTTACCTGTAATTAAATAATCAAGTGAAATCAGGATCTTTTAAGGTCTAAAGGAATTAATACTGACTCTTGGAATTATGCTGCTAGACCTTAAACATAATTCCAATGCTAGTATTTTTACACATAGGATTGTTGTTGAAATTACATGTAGGGAAATTTTATCATAATGATGGAGAAGTGGACAGAGCTAATACTCTGCTTACAGCTAAGGCTTTTTTGCAGCGTAATAACATTGATATTAAGGAAGTCAATACATTGTGATAATACAGAAAACTTATTAGCAGTTTTAGAGGAAATAAAGGATGCGCATAAAAATGCTTCAGGCTGTCAGAAAAGCTGGATGATGATAGAAATATCGATCACAACTGCCTAAATTGATGACTACAATGTCTTGAGAAGGCAGCGGGGTTTGAGGCTTGGAGAAGGGGAAGCATAAAGTTGTTCTCAGGCAGGAGAGAGAAATTTTGTAAGGGAAAAGATGCATACTTGTAATAACTAAGATGAATATGCTAAGAAAGGACCCTGAAAGACGTAATACAGAAGCAGCCTGTTACCCATACTGCACAAACTCCCAAAGTCTTCTGCAGAAGCTATCGACAACTTAACTGTTTTGGGTGATTTTTGATGACCCATCTGGCTCCCCAACAGCAGAAGACCCTAACTGGTGCAGATTGCCAGGTAACCAGCATCTGACTCAAGAAGAGGAAAACAAAGTTGGCTATTCTAAATGTCTGCAGATTCTTCTTCTTTTCTCGTTCTCATATTTAGATCCTGTTTTTGCTTTCTGTAGATGAGATCAATATATGTATTAGTTTCCCTTGTATACAAGTAAATACCATGCTAATAATTATATATTCCTTGACAAAAAGAATGAGGTGAGATGGAGTTTAGAGGAGGTCTTTGGCTTATCAGGCCACCATTAAATCAGAATACACTCCAGATCCCTGAAGAAGACGAGTGTAATCCTCTTTAGTCACAAAGCCTCCTAAAATAGGCCTTTGCCTGTTCAATTCCCTCTCAAACTTCGAATGAGCACAGAGTTTATGTGGAACTGGGTACCATACAACTTCACTACCCTGAAAGGATCAAGTCCGGATTTCCCTGCACAGTGAAACGATTCCCCACTCCTTTTTTTATTTTATTTTTATTTTATTTTTGTTATAAAATAATCACTGAACAATTTTATTTATTTGAATATTGTTTTACTTCTGAAGCTTCCAAGAATAAGAAATACTTTAAAAAGTGATCTAAAATTTAAGAAATAAAAAAAGCCTAAATCTTTATTATAATTTTACATGGTGGAAACAAGAGTCTAGAGTGAGAAGACTTGGCTCTACTTCTTATCAGCTACTGGATGTTGTCACTCATGTCATTTAACTTTTCTGCCTCCCTCAAAAGGGAAACATTACTAAAAAATAAAAATTAAAAAAAAAGAAAAAAAAACAGCAGTCAGGTCTGAATGGTGGCATCCCCTTAATCTCTAATACGGGAGTATTTTCTAAATGCTTAGGCTCCCAGAACAATGTTATCATTAAGAGCATGGATTTAACAGGCCAGGTGTAGTGGCTCAGGCCTGTAATCCAAACACTTTGGGAGGCCAAGGCGGGTAGGTCCCTTGCATTCATGAGTTCAGAACTGGCCTGTGTAACACAGTGAAACTCCGTCTCTACAAAAAATACAAAAATTAGCCAGGTGTGGTGGTGTACAACTGCAGTCCCAGCTACCCGGGAGGCTGAGGCAGGAGAACCACCCGAGCCCAGGAGGTTTTGGCTGTAGTGAGCCATCATTGTGCCACTGTGCTCCAACCTGGGCAGCCCCACTGCTTTTTTAAAAATAAACTTTTTTTTTTTTTTTTTTTAAGAGCTGTTTTAGATTTACCAAGAATTACAAAGATCATCTATGTTACCATACATCTAATCTCTCCTACTAGTAACATCTTACATCAATATGATATATTTGTTACAATTAATTAGTCAATATTGATATATTATGAACTATGTGCTTTTTCAGATGTCCGTAGTTTTTACCTAACAGTGTTTTTATTGTTGTTTTCCCAGGATACCACATTACATGTAGTCCTCATGTCCTCTTAGGTGCTTCTTGGCTGTGGCAATTTTCTTAGACATTCAGTGTTTTTGATGACCTTGACAGTTTGAAGATTATTGGTCAGGTATTTTGTAAATTTCTGTCAATCAGGATTTGTCTGTTGTGTTCCTCATGATTAGACTGAGGTTAAGTGTTTTGGAGAGCAAGACCAAACAAGTAAAATGCCGTTTTCTTCACTTCATACATATCAACATGACTTCTCACTGCTGAGGTCAACCTTGATTACCTGATTCAAGTGTTCATCGAATTTCTCCACTGGAATGCTATTCTTTTCCTCCTCTTTTCATACTGTACCTACTATTTGGAAGGAACTCCTTATGTCCAGCACACACCTAAGGAGTGGGGAGTTAGGCTCCATCTAGTTGAGGCCAGAGTATCTACATAAATTATTTGAAATTCTTCCTCATAGAAGATTTATCTATTCTCTTTCATTTATTTTTAATTCAATTGTTTATCTATACAACTACAGACTCATGGATGTTTATTTTGGATTATAACCTAATAATACCTCATATTTGTTTCTTAAATTATTCCAATTTTAGCCATTAGGAGGTCTTTCAGTTCCTGTTTACCTTTGACATACTGCCATCGACATAGGGTTGTTTGTTTATTTTGAGCACTTCCTTACTTTCTGGCACTGAACCATTCTCTGGGCTCTTTTTGCAGATCAAAAATTGTCTGGGCTCTTTTTAATTAGGTCAGCAACTTTTGCCTCTACCCATTTCAGTAAGGTTATTGTGGATTCCCTGCCCCAGTACAAGAATCAGCCATTTCCCCAAGGATCCCTAGGATTTTTTCTTTGGACTAAGGTATTAGAAGCCAAGACCTGAATACTAAGGTACACTTCTTGCTACTGTGGTATCATTGCTTAGGCTCTCTGAGCAGACAGAGTAAGGGCATATAGGTATGTATACTAACCCATGTACATACACATATCTTTAAATATTTCTATATGTAAACACTGGTTATGTATATTAAACATGGGTTCAGACTGATGTCTCCAACTTTAATTCATTACCAGATGAACCATTCTAGCCTCTTTCCTCGCTTATCTGTACCTTCCCACTCCAATAGTAAGAAACCTGCTCCCACAATCTGTAATTAATTTACTTAATTGCTTAACTCCAGTATATGTGTATAGTAGTATCAGAGTTATTAACCCAAACCCCCATGGGAAACAGCAGTTTCAACTACAGTACTGTTTATGCAGGTTTTATTTTTTCCTTTACTGTTGCCGACTAGATTCATTTCCACATTTACTTAGGTCAGCAACTTCTGTCCCCATCCATTTCAGTGAGTTTATTTCATACATTTGTAATATAGTTAGACTGTTTCATCACAATCTGGATTTCATACCCAACAAGCCGTATATATCTGCAATAAATCCCACTTGATTGTGGTGTATAATTCTTTTTATACATTATTGGTTTGGATTTTCTAATCTTTTATTGAAAATTTTTGCATCTCTGTTCATGAGAAATGTTTGTGTATAGTTTCCCCATTTTCTTACATCTTTATCTGGTTGTAGTAACGAGGTAATGTGGGCCTCACATTCCCTCTGCTTCTATTTTGTGGACAAGATTGTGGAGAACTGATATTTCTTTCTAAAATGTTCGCTAGAATTTATCAATGAAACCATCTGGGTTGAGTGTTTTTCTTTTTTGGAAGGTTATTAACTATTGATTCAACTTCAAGAGGTACAAGCCTTTTCAGATTATCTGTTTATCTTAGTGTATATTTTAGTAGGCTATGTCTTTCAAGGAAGTGGCCAATTTCAGCTAATTTATCAAATCTGTGGACATAAAAGTATTGTTAGTATTCATTGTTATCTTTTTCATGAGCATACTCAGTAATAATGACCTTTCCTGCATTTCTGGTATTGTTACATTTTGCTTTCTTCTCTTTTTTTCTTGATTATACTCCCTAGATGTTTATAAAATTAATTGATTTTTTTCAAAGAATCAGCATTTGATTTTTTCAAAGAATCAGCATTTGATTTTTAAAATTTTTCCATTGTTTTCTTATTTTCATTTAATTGGTTTCTGCTCTAATTTTTATTATTTACTTTCTTTTGTAAGTTATACAATGTTGTTTTTTAATTTTTATGTATACATAGTAGGTGTATGGATTTATGGGATACATAAGATATTTTGATACAGGCATGCAGTGTGAAATATATCATGGAAAATGCAGTATCCATATCCTCGAGCATTTATCCTTCGTGTTACAAACAATCCAATTATACTCTTTATTTTAAAATGCATAATTAAATTATTGACTATAGTCACCGCATTGTGCTATCAAATGGTATTATGCATTCTTTCTATTTTTTGTACCCATTAACCACCCCTACACCACCCCACAATACCCTAGTACCCTTCCCAGCCTCTGGCAACCATCCTTCTACTCTCTATGTCCATGAGTTCAATTGTTTTGATTTTTAGATTCCACAGATTAGAACATGCTGTGTTTGTCTTTCTATACTTGCCTGATTTCACATAACATAATGATCTCCAGTTTCATCCATGTTGTTGCAAATGACTGGATCTCATTCTTTTGTATGGCTGAATAGTACTCCGTTGTATGTATGTACTACATTTTCTTTATCCATTTATCTGCTAATGGACATTTAGATTGCTTCCAAATCTTAGCTATTGTAAACAGTGCTGCAACAAGCATAGGAGTGCAGATATCTCTTTGATATACTGATTTCCTTTCTTTTATGTGTATATCCAGCAGTGGGATTACTGGATCATGTGAACCCCAAATATCTGAGATGATCTCAGTTAATTTATAATGTTTATTTTGCCAAGGTTGAGGACGTGTGCCCGTGACATAGCCTCAGGAGGTCCTGATGACATGTGCCCAAGGTGGTCAGAGCACAATTTGGTTTTATACATTTTAAAGACATGATGATAAGGAGCTAGAAATAAATTATTTAGGCAGATAGTGATGGCTGTTGCCTTGGCAGAACAGCCCCTTCTAACAAAAAGAAGCCACCAAATCACTTCTCTTCTGACAAAAAGCAGCCTGAAACATTGAGCTGCAAACATAGATAAGCAAGCTGGAAGCTTGTGCAGGGGAATGCCAGCAGCTGTGTCAATAGGAAAGGGATACCTGGGGGCCAGGCATGTCCAACATGGCGTCTCCATATTCCTTTTTTTTGTTACCACATATACAGTAAAGAAATGGGCAACACGGCACAGCCCAGGCAGAGGACCCGCTTGCATACTTAAAAGATTAGGGTGGGGGCAGCCAGAAATTTGTGCCCTATGCAAAAGGCACATCTAGTCCTAAACAGTTTTTCATGTCCTATGCAAATGGTGCACCTGGTCAAACCAATTTTTTGTGCTGTATGTAAATCAAACACCACTTCCTCACCAGGTGTCTATAAAACCCCCTGCTTTTCACCGCACATCTGGCAACCCATTTCTCCGGGACCCAACTCTGCAGCAGAGAGCTCTTTCTTTTGTCTACTAAATTTCTGCTTTTAACCTCACTCTTGTTGTGTCCTCTTCATTCTCTGTGGCCGTGAAACCATGAACTTCGGGTGATACTCCAGACAACGAGGTCGTTTCATTGAGACATCAATCAATGTGTGTAAGATGTACATTGGTTCCATCCAGAAAGGTGGAACAACTCAAGCAGGGAGGGGGCTTCCAGGTCACAGGTAGGTGAGAGACAAAGGGTTGCATTCTTTTAGGTTTCTGATTAGCCTTTCCAAAGGAGGCAATCATATATGCATTTATCTCAGTGAGCAGAAGGAAGACTGAATAGAACGGGACCAGGTTTGCCCTAAGGAGTTCTCAGCTAGACTTTTTCCTTTAGTGATTTGGGTGTTCCAAAATTTATTTTCCTTTCACAACTATATGGTAGCTCAATTTTTAGTTTTTTGAGGACCCTCCAAACTGTTCTTCAGAGTGTTTGTATTAATTTACATCCCCACCAACAGTATACAAGGATTCCCTTTTCTTTATATCCTTGCCAGCATTTGTTATTGCCTGTCTTTGGATATAAGCCATTTTAACTGGGGTGTGATGATATCTCATGATAGTTTTGATTTGCATTTCTCTGATGATCAGTGATGTTGAAAACCTTTCCATATGCCTGTTTGCCATTTGTATGTCTTCTTTTGAGAATGTCTATTCAAATGTTTTGCCCATTTTTGATTGGATTATTAGATGTTTTCCTATAGAGTTGTTTGAACCCCTTATATATTCTGGTTATTAATCCATTTTCAGATAAGTAGTTTGAAAATAATTTCTCCCATTATGTGGGTTGTCTCTTCATTTTGTTGATTGTATCTTTTGCTGTGCAGAAGCTTTTGAACTTGATGTGATCCCATTTGTTCATTTTTGCTTTGGTTACCTGTGTTTGTGGAGTATTGCTCAAGAAATCTTTGCTGAGACCAATGTTTAGGAGATTTTCCCCAATGTTTTCTTATGGTAGTTTCATTGTTCGAGGTCTTAGATTTAAGTCTTTGTTTCATTTAGATTTGATTTTTGTATATGGCAAGAGATAGGGGTCTAGTTTCATTTTTCTGAATATGTATATCCAGTTTTCCCAGCACTATTTATTAAAGAGACTGTCCTCCCCAGTGTATGTTCTTGGCACTTTTGTCAAAAACGAATTCACTGTAGGCATGTAGATTTGTTTCTGGGTTTTCTATTCTGTTTTATTGGTCTATGTTCTATTGACCTGCTTAATTCCTTATCTGGTATTTCAAAGATTTCACCTTGGTTTGGGTCCATTGCTGGAGAGTTAGTGTGATCTTTGTTTTGTCATATTACCAGTTATTTTTCTGTTTCCTTCTCATTTGGGTAGACTATTTCTTCTAATTATTCTTGAATTTGTGTTTGATTTGATTGTGTTTCTTTTGTTTGTTTGCTTTTAAATTTATTTTTCCCCCTTAAGGATGAGACTTTAATGCTTATAGTTACTTATAGCCCAGTTTGGTTTTTGGTGCTTTCAGGGTGAAGACTCTGTAAGAGTTCTTTGGTTATAGAGTTCTTTGTATGATGGCTTTCTCATATACTGGTTGCAGTAGCAATGTGCTCAGTGTGTGACCAAGTTCATTGTCTCCTATGCAGTTGGAATGGTAGACATCTCTTAAAGCTTATCTCACATTTCTCCATGGCATTTACTTTTTTATTTATTTATTTTTCCCCAGTATTTTATTTACTTGTTTGATTGTTCAGGCTTCAGGCCAGTAGGGGAGGTGTCCCTGGGTAGGAACCACTTGTAATTAAAGCAAGTGAGTAAATGAAGTCCTAGGCTTGACAGAAGTGGTTGGAGGAACTCTGAGTGAGTTGCACTGAGGTCTTATCAGGGGGAAGGATTGGAGCCACCTCTGATCCCCTGACAGGTGAGCAGGAAAGTTATCCACCTCTCAGACATGCTCTTGTCCCAGTGCTCTGGCTATTCAGATTAGACAGGCACCTCTTTTCATCTGAAGGAATGTTGATGTTCCAAATAGAGAGGAATTGTGACTCTGTCTCTCTCCTGCAAGCCTGAACCTGGAGGGTGCTCCTCCTGTGGGGATGCAGTCACCTGATGTGTTCCAGAAAGGCTATCTAAAGTGGCACCCACACCAAGCTCTCATAGGAGAAGGCCCAACTGTGACTATGGTGGTAGACAAGGGGGGAAGGACTTCCTCTTCTCCAAGACCTTTCATGTGCACCAGGGCTGTCTGACTGTTGGGACAGAGCCAAAGACTTTCCCCACTGAGCCTAGCACTTCAACTGTGCCTCTGCTGAAGTAAGCTTTCCAGCAGTGAAAAGATCTAGTGCTCAAGGTCTGTCATTTGGATTCTTTTGTCTCATTGTATGTTCCCTTGATGTACACTTCCACTTCCCCCGTGAGAGTCCCTGGGAGCCAGACTACTGTGAGTGTTGTTGCTCCTCTGAGTCTAGCTGCCCAATGAAGTTGCCATACTCCAGAGTGGTGCTGGAAAATGTCTGAAAGGGATCTGGCGATGTGACCTGTCCTCAAGTTTCCCGGCAGTGGGTAGCAGCACCAGTTCTAATAGGAGTGGCAGAGGAGTGATGTAGACTCTGTGAAATTCCTTGGTTATTAATAGCCTTAGCCTTAGCGTGTTGGCTTTCTTGACTGCTGGTTATAGTAGTAATGAACTGGTCATGTGGACAAACTCAGGACCTTCTGTTTAGCCAGAGTGGTGCAGGCAGTGGTGATAGCTGAGATCTCGAAGCTGTTTTCTCCTTCTTCGGCACAGTGTTATACTACCAGGAGATATTGTAATGGACTATGTTGGTTGGCCTCACTGTGGTGGTAGCAGTAGCAGTGGGATGTTTGCTTGCCTTATGTTTCAAGTGGGAGAGGTGTACTCTGGTTTCTCAGGCAATGGGCAGGGCCATGTAGCTCCCAAGAGATTGTCAATTCTGTCCTTTGTGTTAAGCTACCAGGGCGGTGGCGGGACAAAGCCAGGTGGGGCCTGGGTTGGGTGTGTTTGCACAGGAGTGGGTCTCAGGCCACTGGGTTGATGTTCCAGAGAGGAGCATTGCCACCTCTGCTGCACAGAAGAGTTTGTGCAGGGAGTAGGGAGTAGCAGGCAGTGGTAAGTTCCATAGTTCCCATGCACGTGGCAAGAAGGATCCACTCCCACAGTGTTCCACTGGCAACAGTGAGCTAAGCTCCAGTCAGCCTGTAATCAGAACTTGCCACTGCCTGGAGTCATAAGCTTTCCCCTAGGAGATTGCAACCAAGGCTTTCAGGCCACACCTCTCCCTATAGCTGCAAAGCCCTGCGCCCAATTTCAGCACCCATGACTCCTGTACACGTGACCCCTGCACTCACAGGCTGCTTTTCACTCTTCTCTGCCCCGGCCTTGGCCAAAGGAGCTCGTCCCCACCTGAGGTTGTATTGTGAAACCCCATTGGGAGCTTCTTGCAACCTGCAACCACTGCCTGAACTTTTTGGCTGTTCTCTGCAGAGTCCCCTGTGAGGAACAATAAGGAATGGCTGGCTGCCTTTGATCCATGGTGGGATCTGGGAGTACGTACAAGGGTCTTCCGGCCACTGCTCCTACTTTTATATTCCATGACCTCCCCCAAGTCAGTTCCTTCACTGGTTGGAGTTAGGGCCTTCCCCTTCAGGGTCCCTGGTGGGAGTGTGTATGCCCGAGGCAAAATCTCCCCACGTGCATGGGAACTATGGGGCTTACCACTGGGGACTCACAGCCCTTCGTCTGACTCACAGTGTAGACTGCAGCTTTCTGCCTTATTCAAAGTGTCCTTAGATTCCTTCGGCTTTTCTGTTCAGTTACCATGTCGCTTCTTGAAAAAAAGTTTACAGTGTGAAATTCTACACACTATTTTGTCCTTCCAAGTGGGAGAGGTATACTAGCAATGCCTCTAATCCACCATTTTGGAAAAAACAAAAACAACAAAAAACAACTTTGGTCCATTTTTTTCATCAGATTTTTTTGTGCTAATGAGTGGTTTGAGTTCCTTATATATTTTGGATATTAATCCCTTGTTAGTTATATAGTTGCAAATATTTTCTCCCATTTGCAGGTTGTTTCTTCACTTTGTTGATTGTTTCCTTTGCTATGAAGAAGCTTTTTAACTTTATATAAGCCCTCTTGCTTATATTTATGTTTGCTTTTGTTGCCTGTGCTTTTGCGGTCTTAGCCAAAAAAAATCTTTGCTCAGACCAATGTCATAGAGCATTTTCTAGTGTTTTCTATTAGTAGTTTCATAGTTTCCAGCCTTACATTTAAGTCTTTAATCTATTTTGAATTGATGTTTTATATGCTGTAAGACAGGGAACGAGTTTCATTCTTCTGCATATAGATATCCAGTTTTCCCAGCACCATTTATTAAAGAGAATGTCCTTTCTCTAATTTATGTTCTTGGCACATTTGTTGAAAATGAATTGGCTGTAAGTGCATGGATTTATTTCTGTGTTCTTTATTTTATTCCATTTGTCTCTGTGTCTGTTTTTATGCCAATATCATGCTGTTTTGGTTACTATAGCTTTGTAGTATTTGGGAAATTCAATAGATATCTAGTTTAATTTCAGTAATCAATAAATTATACAAAAAAAAAGATTCCTTTGAAAGTAACAAAAAAAGTGTGACTTAATAGAGAAAAACTTTGAATAACATAAATAAAACTTTGCTGATAGACCAAAAAAATAGATTTATTAATCAATGGGAAGATAGAATATTGTACTCTATTGTTCATATATTAATTTGCTGCTTTAATTTAATCCCCACCAAAATTCATTTTGGGAAGCTAATTCATGAATATAGGGGCAAAAAAAACCCCAAACAAAATATTAGCAAACCATACCATATACCACATACAGGATAAAATAATTGTAACATATTATGACTAAAATTAGTATATTTCAAGATTGTAAGGATAGTTTAACATTAGAATATATGTAAAGATCATTCTCAACAAGAGCTGATTAAAAGAGAAAAGGAATATCTGTACTTCAGAGTGGCATAAAAATAATGTCATAAAATTCAGCGTATCTTTGATTCCAGTAAACTAATAATATAAATAACCTCTAAACTTGATAAACAGAATCAACCAAAAAACTTAAACAGACATCCCTTATAATAAGAAAAATTAGAAGCATCCTCTTAAAATTTAGAAACAAACAAGAATGTCAGTTAGCACTGCTTCTAATCATTATTGGACTGGAGATCTTAGTGCAACAGAAACAGAAAAGAAATTTAAATGTGTGTGTGAACACGTGTGTGTGTGTTTATCAGAATGGGGAGAAAATATCATTATACAGTGGTTATTATTACTTAGAGTTGCTACAAACAAATATTATAAATAAGAAAATGTTAGTGAGTTGCCTGGCTATAACATCAACATAAATCAAGAAACAGATAGAAGCATAATTTAAAAGAATGTACCCTTTACATAGCAATAATAACAACAAGATTCACAGAAAAAAAAAGTCTAGTAGAATATGTATTAAGATGTAAGTGTGAAAAGCCACCCTTAAAATCTTTAAAACAAAATACATAATTATGTGTTGCTGACCTTGGGATAAGAAATAATTTACTAAGGATAAACACAAATAAGTTCATTCAATTCAACTAAATCAAAATAAGAACTTTGTTCAATGAAAGAAACAATAAGAAAAGTAAAAAGAAAATACAAGCAACAATCAGAAAGAAGAAAACTATAACACATGTAACTTACTAAAGATTAGTTCTTACAATGTAAAAATTCTCCTATTGGATGAGAGAGCAATAAACAAACATCCCACCTTCCCTCAATAAAAATAAACAAAACACATGAAAAGTCCTGTCACAATTATGGCCAATACATACTATGTAATCAGAAAAATGAATATTATGATCTTGCCTTAACCTGGGTTTTCCAGATAGCTATTACTTTATTAGAGAATTCAATCCCAGGTAGTAGGAGTGAGGGATGGGGAGAATGGAACAGGGAAAGAATGAGAGTCAATATGAAGGTGTATTAAGGAGCTAGTTGCAGCTAAGTATGACTGATTACTATAGGATTGCCTTCTGAGAAGTTGGTTAACTGCATTTCAGGTCATTCAGTCTTGGGGGTGAGCAGTGGTGAGCAGAAAGATGTACCCAGCAGTTCCCATGTTACCTAGTCAAAAATTCATCCCATGGGGCATATGCATGGCCGTAGAGCAGAGTCCTATAGCATCCCACATCTTGGCATCAACTTGGAATCCCCAGGCTGTAGAGGGGGTATGGGGAAATGTGCTATTATTTCATAGCTGCTTGAAAATGCTATAAGGCTACACTGGCTGTATAGCATCTGGAACAAGAGATAGGTTGAGAGAATCTGAAGTGGTTCATAAGGTTTGTCTGACAAAGGCACTAGGTACCATTTTATACCCACTGTATTATCAAAAATTAAGAAGTCTAGCTACATCAGTTGTTGGAAAGGATGTGAAACAATGAGATTGCATTATTTTTTGCTGGTAGGTATTTTATATATATATATATTACTGGTATATTACTTTAGAAAATAATTTAGATTTTTTCCTTATAAAGTTGAAAATTTATTTCCTATGACTCGGCAATTAGTCCTAGGTATATAAAGTGGAAAAGCTCTTGCTTGTGTTCACCAGGAGCCATGTGAAAGAATGTTCACAGAAGCACAATTAATAATAGCAAAACCTGAACAAATTCAAAGGTATAGGAGATAAGAGATAGAAAATAATTATATTTGGGTGTATCATCACAGTATGAAACATACAGCAGTGAAAATCAATGACTTTCAGCTGTACAAAGCTATATGAGAGGACCTTAAAAACATACTATTAAGGAATTATAAAGCAAGTTCCAGAACTTAATATAGTTTAGGAATACATACATATAATAAAACTATTTGGAAAAAATGCAAATGATTATTACATACCAGATTCAGTTTAATTGTTACGCGCGTGTGCGTGTGTGTGTGTGTGTGTGTGTGTGTGTGTGTGTGTGTGTGTGACGTGGGTAAATTTAAGTTACTGGTCATGTTTGTAAGGGTAAATATTAATAGAAATATAATGAAAAAAATAGTTTTCTCTGATTTACATCAGGAAAAGAATCCTCCTCCCTTTCAAAGCATTTTCTTTAGAAAACTTGTAAATTCTTTCTTTTTTCCTTTTAGATACATGTACATTTTATAAAAAACCTAAATAAACTTCTTTCCAGATTTACAACCCAGGAATATCTTTCTTAGGAACCTAGATGCTGTGTCTGTGGAATATAATCATCAAAGGTTTTCTGTTTTCTTTGGGAGAGTGGGCTCCTCACTTCAGCTTGAGTCTAGCTCAAAAACTACCTCCTATCATAAAGACATGAGAAGTTTATTTTTCCTTTGGGTAAAGCCAGTTAGCTAACATAGATAGTCACTCCAACTATCAAGTGAATTTGAGATGAACTGTGTGGGACAAACATTGCAGTCAAGTCCTCTTACTTGAGACTAGTTATTTTTTTCTCTTGAGAACATTGTTATAATGAGTTGTGTCTGCTTAACTATAGAAAAGGGTGAAATTTCTTTCTGTCTTTGTAATCTCTTTAACAGATTGCCTGAGAGGCACATGACATTTTGATTTAATGCTTACTCAATAATAAAACTGCTTTCTTTCTCTTCTACTTTCGTTGGAGAGATTTTCTGAGTGGCAGGAAATTTTGTTTTAAATTATATTTCCCTAACAGGTTCTCCTTTTGGATTTGGGACTTAAGTTCATGAGGATTCATTATATGATTGTGATGCATAACTTACAAATACACACACACAGATATGTATTATTTGGATGATCACATAATATTTTAAAACACATTAAATAAAATATTTGAGCCTGTACAAAATAATCTTCAGAGCTGAAGTTAGATAGCCAGCTGGTAATTGTTTACAGCAAATATATAAAATTAAGTTTTAATAATCTTAATATTGTAGATCTCATATAAATTAATGTTTTAAATATGCTGCTAGACTGTCTAAGGTTAGGACATGACCTTAGCAAGGCAACTCCTTTGGTCTCTGACATTTCTTAGGGATGAAGGAAATGAGATGTGAACTGTCAACAGCCAACCCTCCTAGCCATGGGGTGAACGAGTGCTGCAGTTCTAAAGAGCGATCTGAGGGGCGCAGCTGTATCTTTTTCCTGACAAGATAGCGAACTAACATGTCTCTGTCCTTCAAGCTCAATTCAAAATTTGCCACAGAAGCAAGAATTATAAGTCACGGAAACCAACATAAGAAAAGCCATGTGAATAGTTTTGTAAAACTGAAATTAAAGGTAAAAAGAAAAAAGACAAGTAATGAAAATAGAAAGAATTAGCTAAAATTACCAGAGCAATCCAAATATAATAGTATTCAAATAAAAGTAAATGTTTTCCTAGCATTTCTAGACACAGAACACTAAGATTGGATTTTTAAAAAAACAATTCAAAAATGTCTACCAAGATGTAACCAGAAATGTTGAAAATAAAAGGCATACACAAAAAATTCTAGATGCATATAATACCTAGGTGTGCAAGGTAAACCTCTGAAACTAACAAAAACTGTAGGAGAACATCTTTTTGCTGGAAGAATTCAGAAGAACATCGTCAAGGTAGTAAGATCCAGAATATCCAAGGAAATCCTGAATGTAAACAGGAAAAATAGGTAAAGGATGGATAATTTGTATACAAATAGCTGTTCATCTTTGATCACTCAACAAAAATGCAAATTAAAAGAGATGCTATTCACAATCATCAGTTTAATAATATTGGAAGTCGGCAATATAAAAGTTTTGTGAGGATGAAGAGCAATGGGTCCCTGTTTGAAATCTGAACTGGTAAAGGCTTTCTGGAGAGTAATAGGACAACACTTAATACAATTAAGTTTATATGTTTGTTTTTGGTGGTGAGTGGGTGGAGAACCTCCCTTCTGAAATGGGAAAATTGTTTTTTCAGTCTGGCATGATGTAGAGTCCTCTTTAGAACTCTCTTAGTAACTTGGGAAAATCACCCATTCTGTTTCAAGCTTTTTTGGAGGTATTTGTAGGAAAATGCAGCAAATTTATAGTGACTTAACCAAATAATGGTTATCTTCTCCTTTTCTGAAGACCTAACCGTGGGAAGAACACACAGGAACAGGAAAAGAGGAGAGAAAGAGACACCGTTATAACATTAAGATACACTAATTAACCCTGTTAGTAGACAGAATGACAGATTTGAATTTATTTACTTCTCATGTGTTTACTTGCATCATTAATATACCTGAGGAGTTACTACAGTAATGACAATAAATATACTTTTGGGACTAGATAAGTAATTGATATTTAATTTGACATGTACATGTATTTAATATCTAGGTAATAGTAAATTTAAGCAGAGGAAATTTAAAAAATTCACACCGTGGTTTATTATTGTTTCAATAGTCTTAATCAAAATGTGTATCAGTCTGCTTTCTGGAGAACTCTAAATAAAAATGTATTTAGATTTTCGTAATTTTCTAATGAACTTTAACTCACAAAAAGTCAGCAGATGTTTTCTACACCTTCAAGGATAAAAAATAGATTTCTCTTTTTAAAGAATCAGTTTTACAAGTAAAAAGTAAGCATATACCCCAGATTCCTCTGACTCCTAACAAATCCTGAGTAATTAGTTGCTAGTATCTACTTAGTTTTTAAAGAATATGACAACATTAGTAACATGAGTTTACAGTCACTGAATACACACCTTAATTTCCTCTCAACAATGTCGGATCCCCTTCTTATTTGTGAATAATGTAATTTTACAGATTTCAAATTATCTAGATAATAATGACAGTTCAAAACCATTTAAGAGGCCAAGTTTCATTTGCCAAATGTGTAACTGTGTTTTCTACTTTCAGCTTACATGACTCAGAGTTCAATAATCGTTAGTGAATTTCATCATATCACTTTTCAAAACATATCTTTAAAGTCATAATGAAATCTCAGGCCAAATAGATACATTTTCATTGCAATTTATTATTATGTAAACAATTGTTTATGGTAATATTTGAAATTGTTTAATAAATCCATTTATTTAATAATTCCCAAAGGTGTTTGGAATGGGTCTTGTCCTTCAATTTGATAAAAAGAGATAATTGTTTGATTTATTTTAGATCTATGGGAAATTTAGCACCATTTTAAGACAATGATCTTATGAAATGAAATACAAATCATCCTGACTCATGATGGTTCAGTTTATAATTTTTTGACTTGAAGATGATGCGAAAGTGATGTGCACCCAGTAAAAACTAGACCTCAAAGTTTGATCTTTTACCGAACTAGGGATACGCAGCATGATACCCTTTTGCAGTGCTGGGCTGTGGCGGGGAGCCATGACTCCCAGTCAGCCATGTGATTATGGGTAAACAACCCATACTCTACAGTGTAGTGCGTTGCCAGCATTTCTTGCGTATTTTGTTTTGTGTTTAGCGTACCATCACGTGTATAAAACACCCATCTGTGTCTCCTGCTTATGGTGAGAAGAAGAGGAAAGTGATTACTTGAGATAAAACGTAAGACAATTTCCCAGCATGAAGGCAGCAAGCCAGTAATGGCCTCTGCACATGAGTTATAACTTCCATAATCAATTATCATTACCCTCTTAAAGGATAAGAAGTGAATTAGTGATGCAATGAAACCATTGTCATCTGTTAAATTCACTGTCATTATGAAAAAACCAGTCAGGCCACTTGAAATTACTTGCCATGTGATGGAAAACAAGATTCAGAACCACATACCTCTTAGCCTATTGATGAGCCAGGTAGGCAAGAAGTTTTTCAATACACTAAAAGTGCATGCCAATGATCCTACATATATGGAACTGTTTATAGCAAGTCGTGGGTGGTTCTAACTCTTCAAAAGGCAGCATAATTTTCATAAAGTGAAGGTCAGTGGTGAGGCAGCAAGTGCCAATACTGAAGGTGTCAAAGCTTTTAAGAAAGAACTGCACAGGATAATTGTGGGTAAGAAATAATTACCAGAACAAATATTTAATGTTAATTAAATGAGCTTTTTCTGGAAGTGTATACCAGAGTGTATATACAGATGTGTCTTGACTTACAATGGGGTTACCTCCTGATAAACACATCATAGATTGAAAACATCATAAGTCAAAAATCTATTTAATACACCTAACCTATCAAACACCATAGTTTAGCTTAGCCTACCTTAAACAGGTCCAGAACACTTCCAGTAGCCTGCAGTTAGGCAAAATCATCTAACACAAAGCCTACTTTATAATTAAAGTGTTGAATATCTCTCCTGTAATTTTTTATATACTGTACTGAATGTGAAAAACAGAATGGTTATATGAGTACTCAAAATATGGTTTCTACTGAATGTGTATCATTTTCACACCATCATAAAGTAAAAAATTGTGAGTCAAACCATTATAAGTAGAGGACTGTAAATTCATCAAGAGTCCAAGACAGTGCCAGTATTCAAAGCATTCAAAAACTGTGTAATACTGGTTTTAGGCTGAAATGTTACAGAGTTCAAATTAAAGCCTTTCCTCATCTACCACTCCAAGAATCCTAGAGCATTCAAGCATATTCTTCCTGTTTATTAGCACCTTGGCAAAAAGCCTGCATGACATCCACATTGTTTGAAGACAGGTTTTTGAATTGTTTTATTCTTCAGGCAAGAGAATATTGTAGGCAAAACAATGTCACATTCAAAATTCTTCTGATTTTAAACAATGCTCCAGGGCATCCACGGCATATAGGTGACATGAATCTTGATGTAATGAGTGTGTATTTGCTGTGAAACACAACCACACTCTTCAACCAACAGACCAAGGCTTAACTGATGCATTAAAAGAATACTATTTATGCCAAACATTTTCACAGGCTATTGAAGCTACTGAATATGGTCAAACACTTAAAGAGTTTTGGAAAGGTATTAAGATTCTAAATGTTATCTGGAACATCATTGCAACATGGGAAAAAGTCACACAGCAGTACATAAATGACATTTGGAAGAAAATTTTGAAGACATATGGGAACACATTCAAAGGCTTTAATAAAAATTCCACTATTGGTGAAATAGTAATAAGATATTGGTGCTTAAGAAACAGCTAGAATTGGGCATTGATGAAATGGTTATTTATGAACTTGTTGGCATTGATGCTGGAGAGCTTTCCAACGAGGAGCTGATCAAACTGGAGGAAGACAGAAGTAAAGAAGTTGAAGCAAAGGAAGAAATTGTACTTGAGGCAACAAGAAAATGTACAACAAAGAAGCTGTCAGAGGTGTTTGCTACTGTCAGCAATGGCATGCTCATGTTAGAAAAAAGTGGACATCATTTATGAGGAATTTACAAGACATCATGGGCAGATACAGGATGCTTTTGCTTGCTATAGGGAAATACATAATGAAAAGAAGAAACAAACTATGTGGTCAAAACTTGCCATCTTCCTGGAGAACACTATGCCCACTAAACTGTCACCAAGTTTTGATGCCCCAGTGCATTCTACCAGCTATTCTAGAGCCTCATCAGAAGATAGAGAAATTGATGACCTAGGCACTGTAGTATTCCCATAATCCAGCAATTAATTTTAGTTCAATGCATCAAACATTCTGCAGGCTCACTATGCTTTCAACTGTATATGTTAATAGTGAGTACCCAAATTTTCACTTTCATTACAGTATTCAATAAATTACATGAGAGACACTCAGCACTTTATTATAAAATAGGCTTTATAGTAAATGATTTTGCTCACTGTATGCTAATGAAAATGTTCTGAATATGTTTAAAGTAGGATAGGTTAAGTTATTGATGTTTGGTGTATTAAATGCATTTCCAACTTAATATACTTTCAACTTAAAATGGGTTTATCAGGAGGTAACCCCACTGTAAGTTAAGGAGCATCTGTACTGATTTATAAAGTGTGCACACAAGCACACATACAATTTAATCTGATTGAACCTTTTGTGAATACCTGATCATTGAGGAACCAAAATAATGTTTATGGTGAAATTCTGTGTTCCACGCGGAATATTACAGATGTCTTGGATTTACCAATACCATAAGTTGTTTCCTTTTTCACTAAGACGATTTTTTTCTTACAGAACAGGATCATGCGGCAACAAAGTTTTATTTCCAGTAGGGTTGATAATAAAATATATCTTTCCTGATAGCTTAGTTAAAAAATGATTGTTGGTATAAAAAATGAAAGATATTAAAGGAAAAGTAAGAAGCATCTCTTTCCTAGCAAAGATGAGCTTCAAAGAGTTGGGGAAGAAATTAGAGCACAGTTTTTGTGATATTAAGGATATATAAAATCCAGTCCTAGTTAATCATATTGATTACAGTTTTTAAAAATATATGACATGAGCAAATGAGCTAAAGTTCATTTTAGAAATACATTTGAATTAAAGCCAATAGAATTAGATTTAATACTAGTTTTGATTTTTTTTTTTTTTTTTTTTTTTGAGATGGGTCTTGGTCTGTCACCCAAGCTGGAGTGCAGTGGCACAATCTTGGCTCACTACAACCTTCGCCTCCCGGGTTCAAGCAATTCTCTTGCCTCAGCCTCCTGAATACATGGGATTATAGGCACATGCCACCACGCCAGGCTAATTTTTGTATTTTTAGTAGAGACGGGGTTTCACCATGTTGACCAGGCTGGTCTCGAACTCCTGACTTCGTGATCTGCCCGCCTTGGCCTCCCAAAGTGCTGGGATTACAGGCATGAGCCACTGCGCCCAGCCCAGTTTTGATAAATATTTTATTCCGGTGTTAAAAAACCTAAGCGTTTACTACAGTTAAGTTCTGGCACCCAAATTCAGCAGGTCTCATATTATAATTGCTATTTGCTTTTTAACGTCCTTAAGTGACTTGTGTCAATTTTGTTCAAAAAAATTGAAATTGAGTTTAAGGAATGAAAAATAAAATAATTTTATGCAGGTATCTCTCTAATAAACCAAAGGATCAAGTGAATATTAAAAACTGACAAAGCAGAAAAAGAACTTGTTTTAAGGAGATACTTCTATTTAGGTATCTGTGTTAAATTGGGATTGTGAAAAAAATTCCTCAAGGAAATTCTTAGGCAGAAAAATGATGGCTTATTACCTAGGTTAGGGGAAACTGAAAAAGGAGCAAGGACAGGGTGCAGGTCAAAAGGAGAAGCTAGAGAAATTTACCTGAATATTATTTTTGATTCTCTTTATTGGTATCTGCAACTTTTCTCAGGGCCCTCATGAAACTCAGAACAAATCTTTAATTCCCAAACATTTTATTATTTCCAGCTTCCATGACAATCTATATAGGCAGACATCAGAGATATTGGAGATTTGGTTCCAGACCACACCATAAAGCAAATGTTGCAATAAAGTGAGACACACAATGTTTTTTGTTTCTTTACATATAAAATTTATGTTTATATTATATTGTGGTTTATTAAGCATGCAATAATTCATTTTATGTCTTAACAATGGACTTTATTGCTAAAAATGATGATCATCTGAGCCTTCAGTGAGTTGTAATCTTTATGCTGGTGTGGTAGAGGGTCTTGCCTCGACGTTGATGGCTGCTGACTAATTAGGGTGGTTGTTGCTTAGGATTGGAGTGGCTGTGGCAATTTCTTAAAATAAGAAAACAGTGAAGTTTGCTGCAGTGATTGAATCTTCCTTTTATGAATCTCTGTAGTATGTGATGGTGTTTGATAGCATTTTACCCACAGTAGAATGTCTTTCTACTGTGGGTCAAGTCTCTCAAACCCTGCCACTGCTTTATCAACTAAGTTTCTGTGATATTCTAAATCCTTTGTTGTCATTTCAACTATGTTCGTAGCATCTTCACTAGGAGTAGATTTTATCTCAAGAAACCACATACTTTTTTTTTTTTTTTTTGAGATGGAGTCTCGCTCTGTCGCTAGGCTGGAGTGCAGTGGCACGATCTCAGCTGACCGCAACCTCTACCTCCCGGGTTCCAGCAAGACTCCTGCCTCAGCCTCCTGAGTAGCTGGGACTACAGGCACACGCCACCACGCCCAGCTAACTTTTGTATTTTCAGTAGAGATGGGGATTCACCACGTTGGCCAGGATGGTGTTGATCACCTGACCTCACCACTTTCCTTTTTGTATGCACAAGAAGCAACTCCTCATCCAGTTTTATGATGCAATTACAGCAATTCAGTCACATCTTCAGGCTCTACTTCTAATTCTAGTTCTCTTGCTATTTCTACCACATCTGCAGTTCCTCCACTGAAGTCTTGAACTACCTAAATTTATTCATGAAGGCTGGAATCAACTTATTCCAAATTCCTGTTAATGTTATTTCGACCTCTGCCTATAAATCAAGAATATTCTTAATGGCATCTAGAATGGTGAATACTTTCCAGAAGTTTTTCAATTTACTTTGTTCAGATTCATCAGAGGAATCACTACCTTTGGCAGCTATAGCCGTATGAAATGTATTTCTTAAATAATAAGACTTGAAAGTCACAATTACGTATTGATCCATGGGTTGCAAAATGGATGTTGTGTTAGCAGGTGTGAAAACAACATTAGTAGCCTTGTACATCTCCACCAGAACTCTTGGGTGACCAGGTGCATTGTCAATTAACAATAACTTTTTGAAAATAATCTTTTTTTCTGAGCAGTAGATCACAACAGTGGACTTAAAATATTCAGTAAACCAGGCTGTAAATAGATGTTCTGTAACCTATACTTTGTTCTATTTATAGAGCATAGGAAGAGTAAAATTAGCATATTCTTAAGGGCCCTAACATTTTCAGAATAGTAAATGAGCATTGGCTTCAACTTAAAGTCACCTAGCTGCGTTAGTCCCTACAAGCAAGACTGCCTGTCTTTTGAAGCTTTGAAGCCAGGTGTTGACTTCTCTCTAGCTACAAAAGTCCTAAATAGCATCTCCTTTTAATATAAGGCTGTTTAGTCTACATTGTAAATATATTGTTTAGCGTAGCCACCTCCATCAATGATTTAGCTAGATCTTCTGGATAACTTGTTGCAACTTCTGCATCAATGCTTACTGCTTTACCTTTCACTTTTATATTATAGAATGGCTTCTTTCCTTAAACCTCATAAACCAACCTCTGCTAGCTTCAAACTTTTCTTCTCCAGCTTCCTCACCTCTCCTAGCCTTCATAGAATTGAAGAGAATTAGGGCTTTGCTCTAAATTAGGCTTTTGCTTACAGGAATGTTGTGTCTTGTTTGATTTTCTATCCAAACCACTGAAACTTTCTCCATATCAGCAATAAGGTTGTTTTACTTCCTTATCATTTATGCATTCACTGAAGTAGCACTTTTAATTTCCTTAAGGAACTTTTCATTTTCATTCACAACTTGGTTGTTCGACACAAGAGGCCTAGTTTTTGGCCTATTTTGGCTTTAAATATGGCTTCCTCATGAAACTTAACCATTTCTAGATTTTGATTTTGTGCAACACTTCATTTCACTTAGGCAATCGTAGGGTTATTAATTGTCCTCATGTTAATATTATTGTATGTCTAGCAATACAGTGGCCCGAGGATAGTAAGAGAGATAAGGGCACTGCTGGTTCATGGAGCATTAAGGACGCACACAACATTTATTGATTGCTTACCATCTTATATGGGAGTGGTTCATGGAGCCCCAGAACAATTGCAATAGTAATATCAAAGATCATTGATCACAGATCACCATAACTGATAAAATAATAATGAACAATTTGGAAATATTTGGGAGAAATACCAAAGTGTGACCGAGAGAGATGAAGTGAGCACGTGCTGTTGGAAAAATGGTGCTGATAGACTTGCTTGATGCAGGGTTGCCACAAACCTTCAACTTGTAAAAAAAACTCAGTGGCTATGAAGAACAACTAAGTGAAGCATAATAAATCGAGCTATGTGTGTACATTCTTTATGCCATTGCTCAGATAATGTCAGACAGTGGATACTCTAGGCTGTTTAGACCACACAGGCCTTGTAATCCTTAGCTGTGTCTATTTAGGACCCCAAATCAGAAATTCCAGTTAAGATAAGTGACTTAAATTATATAGCTGTTTTGGACAACTTTGAAAATATCGTGTTCTAAGTAAGAATTCAGAAGTTTGATCCAGCAAAGCTTGTGGTTTATTTATCCCTTCATTCAATTAAAATGTATTGAATGACTACTTTCCTCAGAAACTGAATATCATAATCAGTGCATTATGGTGAGTGTTTATACAAGATATATATTGTGGAATTATCATCAAAGATCTTGGCCCTACATGAAAAGTCTGGAGAATAGACAGTATTTGCATATTTTACATTAATGCAAAATATTTAACATGTATATACATTATTTTTATTCTTCATTTTAACCTATATTTTGATTAAGTAATATATTAATTTTCTATTTCTACTGTAACACATTACCGCAAAATTACTGCTTAGAACACAAATGCGTTATCTCACAGTTCTGGAGATCCAAAGTGTAAAATGGGTATTACCAAGCTAAAATCAAGGTGCCGGCAAGTCTGTATTTCCTTCTGGAGGCTCTAAGGAAGAATCTATTTTCTTGCTTTTTCCAGTTTCTAGAGGCCGTTCACATTCCTTGCCCATGGCCCCCTTCCATCTTCAAAGTGGCAATGGCCAATGGAGTCCTCGGATTGCATCACTCTGATTCTGCTTCTGCCATCATGTCTCCTCTGACTCTGACTCCTTCCTCCTTTCCTCTTCCACTTTCATAGATTCTTATGCTTACACTGGACCCACCTAGATAAGCTAGGATAATCTCCCTATTTTAAGGTCAGCCGATTAATTAATTCCCTTTGTCGTGTAACCTAACATATTCATAGGTTACGAGAATTAAGACATGGGCATCTTTGGGGAGCTTTATTCTTGCCTACCATAATTAGCCAACTACTAGTTTCAATTTTGTCAGATAAAAAAGATAATATTATGGCTAAGTTTGGTCAGTTACTTTGCTCACATCCAAACTCCAAACGGTGATGTCATTCCATTCACTAATCCTAGACCCTCCAAAACTACAGCAGTCAGAATTGGTGTATAGTAATTTGGTGTCATCAGAGAAGTAATTGGCTTCTGCTCCTTCAAAGGTGGTTCACTGGGGACCTAGGAATTTAATATGAAATTTAAGAGAAAAGAAGGAGAAGGAGAATACTTATTCCTACTCATCTTTCAATCTCTAACTGGTCAGTCATTCCAGTCTTTCCTTGAAGAGGTGTGACAAATTTATTAGAGTAAGCCCTAATGGTTTAGTTATATGCCCAAAGCCATTTATAGAACAGAGAACAGATCATATGTCATGTGTGACCTATTTATTAAGAAATCAATTAGGGAAAAATACTCATTATTGACAGTATAAAAATAAACTCAATGCTTTTTCCATGTTTTAAAGTTATTTCTTCCTTTTCCACTCTTTTATTTTCATCTTTGTTGTTTATTTGTTTTATATTTAACAAATATCCCTACTGAAAAGTGGCTACTTAAAACACCTTAACATTTTTAGTTGGAGCTCTGAGAAAATAGAGTTCAATACTTTGTATGGGGCCAGGCACGGTGGCTCATGCCTGTAATCCCAGCACTTTGGGAGGCCAAGGTGGGTGGATCACCTTAGATCAGGAGTTCGAGACCAGCCTGACCAACATGGTGAAACGCCATCTCTACTAAAAATACAAAATTAGCAGGGCATTTTGGCACATGCCTGTAATTCAGCTACTTGGGAGGCTGAGGCAGGGGAATTGCTTGAACCCAGGAGGCGGAGGTTGCAGTGACCTGAGATCGTACCACTACACTCTAGCCTGGGCGATAAAGTGAGAATCTGTCTCAAAGCACAGTAAAAAATAAAAAATAAATTCAATGGCCATTATGATAATATAAACTTTAAGAGCTGCATAAATAATTTATAAGGATTTGTTTTAACTGAGTGTGTTAGAGAAGAAAATGGATTACTGAACTGTTATGAATGTGATTAAAATGCCCAGGCCACTGTTCTCTCAAAAAGAGATATTTTGCCACACTTTAAAAAAGGATGTAGATAATTTCAGAATTTGGAGCACTCTGTGGGATAAGGCATGGAAGGGTTAGTTGCAACAGAAGAGGGATTAGGCAGTTTAAAAATAACTGATTTGAAAGGGAAACTTATAAGTAAATCTTATTGGTAAATGGAAAATTTCTCATCCGTTTTCTGTCCCTGTCTTCTACAAAAATGCTAAGTCATTGAAGAATTATTGAATATTTGAGAATTAAGTTGAATTCATTCCAACATAGAATGAAAAGTAAATTCCAGACAATATTATTTTATTTTACATTTATATCACTCAATGTGATAACTTGTTCAAAGCATGCATTTCTACTTGATAATATATAGCGCTATGTTTAGAATTTGTACGCTAAAACCATTCATTATTTTCTACTTATATGGCATTTTCTAAGTCAAAACTCTAATAGGTATTTTGTGTGTGAATTTCATACTTGTTTATTGCTGATTAAATAGATGGAAATGAGCCTTTCACTATCTCAAATGACAGCCTACAGATTGTTAACAAGATGAAAAGTGAAAACCTCTGTCAATTGTTTAGCACTTCCCAAATAACTAGGTAAACATTAAAGTGTGCATGAAATATTGGCATGATGTAACAACTATTATTTATTTTTCATTTGGAGGATTTGGCTTTGTGTAGTTAGTAAGTCAATAGTGATCAATGAACAGAACATATGCCTCTTGATTACTGGCTCAAAGCTATGAGCAATGGCAGTTAGTAGCACTAAAATTGAAGATATATACTAAAAGTGATTTTAAAGACATAAGTAAAGGACATTCATTTCATCATTTAAAAAAAATGAGAAATGTAAAATGACAAGCAGAAGAATAAAGGAAAACCCTTAGGATTTATTCCATTTAAAAAACACTTCTTACTTAAATATGCACAAGTAGATCAGAGAATAGAGCTAAACATCAGTAGCAAACATGTGGACTTGTTTTCAGGGCCACAGAGAGCAGAGTGCCCAGAATTTGTGAGATGTCTCCTTTTTCACTCAGTTCCTTTACATTCACCACAGTGCTATTTTAAAATCTAATTTCAGAGGAAAATTTGATTCTCATCACTCAAGCTGTAAAGTGAATTAGGTCAGTGTGTTACTATTACTATTATTTGCACAGATAAAATGCCTCAGCATTGAAAGAGATCAGCCTTAGAGTCAGAAGGATGTGCATTTTAATCCTGATTATGCCATCTAATCAGCTGGAGGAACATAAAATTTATTTACTTCTCGGAACCTATTTATTTCTGGAAATAAGGTCTGCTTTATAGCAACATTGTGATAATTAAACATAAATTTGCTTAATTCTTACATAAGGATTCAGCAAATTGTAGCTATCAATACTGTTATCTAATGTTATCATTGTTATTCCTATTATATCGTTCTACGTTTAGTTATTGCAGCCTCAGGCTATTTGCTTATTCTGTGGTTGCCTTAGTCTCCAAATATGTAAAATGGGGATAATAACAATATATATTAACTGGGTAATGTGAGGGTAAAATTAGTTAATATATGGAAATCACATCATAGAATTCTCTGTGCACTGCATGTACAATATAAATGCTAACTATTTTTATTCATATTAGAGGAATTACATTTTATAAGCATCAGTGAGCAGATTGGGGAGGTATTTGAGAAGTATAAAAACTCATACGCCACAAACATTGATTTGTTTTGTCTACACTATGGATATCAGCAGCCAATTTTATGGTTTTTTATTCCTGCACCCATATAAAAATGTCCTAAAAAATTAAATACATGGAAACAGAGAGGAAAATAGTGGTTAATGGGAGCTGGGGAGTTCATGGTGGGGTGAGGGTGATGGGAATATATAGGGAAGATATATGGGAAGATTTTTTTTTTTTTTTTTTTTTTTTACTTTAAGTTCCAGGATACATGTGCAGAACATACAGGTTTGTTACGTAGGTATACGGGTGCCATGATGGTTTGCTCCACCTATTGACCCATCCCCTAACTTCCCTCTCTCGCCCTCCTGCCCCCCAACAGGCCCTGGTGTGTGTTGTTCCCCTCCCTGTGTCCATGTGTTCTCATTATTCAACTTCCACTTATGAGTGAAAACATGTGGTGCTTAGTTTTCTGTTCTTGTGTGAGTTTGCTGAGGATGATGGCTTCATCCATGTCCCTGCAAAGGACGTAATCTCATTCCTTTTTGTGGTTGCGTAGTATTCCATGGTGTATATGTACCACATTTTCTTTATCAGGTCTATCATTGAAGGCATTTAGGTTGGTTCCATGACTTTCCTATTGTAAATATTGCTGCAATAAACATACATGTGCATGTGTCTTTATAGTAGAATGATTTATATTCCTTTGGGTATAGATCCAGCAGTGGGATTGCTGGGTCAAATGGTATTTCTGGTTCTAGATCCTTGAGGAATTGCCATAATGTCTTCCACAATGGTTGAACTAATTTACATTCCCATCAACAGTGTAAAAGCGTTCCTATTTCTCCATAGCCACCAGCATCTATTGTTTCTTGACTTCTTAATAATCACCATTCTGACTGGGATGAGATGGTATCTTGTTGTGGTTTTGATTTGCATTTCTCTAATGATCAGTGATGTTGAACTTTTTTTCATATGTTGGTTGGCCATGTAAATGTCTTCTTTTGAGAAGTGTCTGTTCATATCCTTTGCCCACTTTTTGATAGTTTTTTTTTCTTGTAAATTTAAGTTCCTTGTAAATTATGGATATTAGACCTTTGTCAGGTGGGTAGATTGCAAAAGTTTTCTCCCATTCTGTAGGTTGCATGTTCACTCTGATGATAGTTTCTTTTGCTGTGCAGAAGCTCTTTAGTTTAATTGGATCCATTTCTCAATTTTGGCTTTTGTTGCAATTGCTTTTGGCATTTTCATCATGAAGTCTTTGCCCATGCCTATGTCCTGAATGGTATTGCCTAGGTTTTCTTCTAGGGTTTTTATGGTTTTGGGTTTTACATTTAAGTCTTTAATCCATCTTCAGATAATTTTTGTATAAGGTGTAAGGAAGGGGTCCAGGTTCAGTTTTCTGCATATGGCTAGCCAGTTTTCCCGGTACCATTTATTGAATAGCAGATCCTTTCCCCATTGCTTGTTTTTGTTAGGTTTGTCAAAGATCAGGTGGTTGCAGATGTGTGGTGTTATTTCTGAGGTCTCTGTTCTGTTCCATTGGTCTATATGTCTGTTTGGGTACCAGTACCATGCTGTTTTTGTTACTGTAGCCTTGTAGTATAGTTTGAAGTCAGGTAGCATGATGCCTGCAGCTTTGTTCTTTTTGTTTAGGATTGTCTTGGCTATATGGGATCGTCTTTGATTCCATATGAAATTTAAAGTAGTTTTTTCTAATTCTGTGAAGAATGTCAATGGTAGTTTAATGAGAATAACACTGATTCTATAAATTACTTTGAGCAGTATGGCCATTTTCACAATATTGATTTTTTCTATCTATGAGGATGGGATGTTTGTCTATTTGTTAGTGTCTTCTCTTATTTCTTTGAACAGTGGTTTTGGTTTGTAGTTCTCCTTGAAGAGGTCCTTCACATCCATTGTTAGCTGTATTCCTAAGTATTTTAATCTCTTTATAGCAATTGTGAATGGGAGTTCATTCATGATTTGGCTCTTTGCTTGTCTATTGTTGGTGTAAAGGAATGCTTGTGATTTTTGCAAATTGATTTTGTATCCTGAGACTTTGCTGAAGTTGCTTATCAGTTTAAGGAGTTTTTGAGTTGAGATGATGGGGTTTTCTAAATATAAAATCATGTCATCTGCAAACAGTGACAAGTTGACTTCTTCTATTCCTATTTGAATACCCTTTATTCCTTTCTCTTGCTTGATTGCCCTGGCCAGAACTTCCAATACTATGTCGAATAGGAGTGGTGAGAGAGGGCATCCTTGTCTTGTACTGGTTTTCAAAGGGAATGCTTCCAGCTTTTGCCCATTCAGTAGATATTGGCTGTGGTTTTGTCATAAATAGCTCTTGTTATTTTGAGATATTTTCCTTCAATACCTAGTTTATTGAGAGTTTTTCACATGAAAGGATGTTGAATTTTATCAAAGGCCTTCTCTGCATCTATTGAGATAATCATGTGGTTTTTGTCTTTGGTTCTGTTTTACGTGATGGATTACGTACATTGATTTGCTTATGTTGAACCAGCCTTGCATCCCAGGGATGAAGCTGACTTGATTTGTGGTAGATAAGTGTTTTGATATGCTGCTGGTTTTGGTTTGCCAGTATTTTATTGAGGATTCTTGCATCGATGTTCATCAGGGATATTGGCCTGAAGTTTTCTTGTTTTGTTGTGTCTCTTCCCAGTGTTTGTATCAGGATGATGCTGGCTTCATAAAATGAGTTAGGGACGAGTCCCTCCTTTTCAATTGTTGGAATAGTTTCAAAAGGAACGGTACCAGCTCCTCTTTGTACTCTGGTAGAATTTGGCTGTGAAATCATCTGGTCCTGAACTTATTTTGTTGGTAGGCTATTAATTACTGGCTCAAATTTCAAAACTTGTTACAGGTCTGTTCAGAGATTTGACTTCTTCCTGGTTTAGTCTTGGAAGGGTGTATGTGTCCAGGAATTTATTCATTTCTTCTAGACTTTCTAGTTTATTTGCATAGAGGTGTTTATAGTATTCTCTGATAGTAGTTTGTATTTCTGTGGGGTCAGTGGTGATATACCCTTTATCATTTTTTATTGTGTCTACCTGATTCTTCTCTCTAGTCTAGCTAGCAGTCTATCTATTTTGTTGATTTTAAAAAACAAAACAAAACAAAACAAAACACCCAGCTCCTGGATTCGTTGAGTTTTTGGAGGTCTTTTCGTGTCTCTGTCTCCTTCAATTCTTTTCTGATCTTAGTTTTTTCTTGTCTCCTGTAGCTTTTGGATTCGTTTGCTCTTGACTTTCTAGCTCTTTTAATTGTGATGTTAGGGTGTCAATTTTCGATCTTTCTGGCTTTCTGATGTGGACATTTAGTGCTATAAATTTCGCTCTTAACACTGCTTTAGTTCTGCCCCAGAGATTCTGATACATTGTCTCTTTGTTCTCATTGGCTTCAAATAAATTCTTGATTTCTGTCTTAATTTCATTATTTTCCCAGGAGTCATTCAGGAGCAGCTTTCCATGTAATTGTGTAGTTTTGAGTGAGTTTCTTAATCCTGAGTTCTAATTTGATTGCACTGTGGTCTAAGATACTGTTTGTTATGATTTCAGTTCTTTTACATTTGGTGAAGAGTGTTTTACTTCCAATTATATGGTCAATTTTAGAATAAGTACCATGTGGCACTGAGAAGAATGTATATTCTGTTGAATAGGAGTGGAGAGTTTTGTAGATGTCTATTAGGTCCACTTGATCCAGAGCTGAGTACAGGTCCTGAATATCCTCATTAATTTTCTGTCTCCTCGATCTGTCTAATATTGACAATGGAGTGTTAAAGTCTCCCACTATTATTGTGTGGGAGTGTAAGTCTCTTTGTAGGTCTCTAATAACTTGTTTTATGAATCTGGGTGCTCCTGTATTGGGTGCATATATATTTAGAATAGTTAGCTCTTCTTGTTGAATTGTTCCCTTTACCATTATGTAATGCCCATCTTTATCTTTTGTGATTTTTGTTGGTTTAAAGTCTGTTTTGTCAGAGACTAGGATTGCAACCCCTGCTTTTTTTTTTTTTTTTTTTTCCTTCCATTTGCTTGGAAAATTTTCCTCCATCCCTTTGTTTTGTGTGTCTTTGCACATAAGATGGGTCTCCTGAATACAGCACACCAGTATGTTTCTTTTAATTGGGGCATTTAACCCATTTATATTTAAGTTTAGTATTGTTATGTGTGAATTTAATCCTGTCTTCATGATCTTATCTGGTTATTTTGCACACTAGTTGATGCAGTTTGATCTTTATAATTGGTGTGGTTTTGCAGTGGCTGGTACCCATTTTTCCTTTCTGTATTTACTGCTTCTTTCAGGAGCTCTTGCAGGGCAGGCCTGGTGGTAACAAAACCCCTTAGCATTTGCTTGTCTGGAAAGGATTTTATTTATCTTTTGCTTATGAAGCTTAGTTTGACTGGATATGAAATTCTAGGATGAAAATTCTTTTCTTTAAGAATGTTGAATATTGGCCCGCAATCTCTTCTGGCTGGTAGAGTTTCTGCTGAGAGGTCCACTGTTAGTCTGATAGGCTTCCCTTTTTAGGTGACCTGGCCTTTCTCTCTGGCTGCCCTTAATATTTTCCCCTTCATTTTGACCTTAGAGAATCTAATAATTATGTTTCTTGGGGTTGATCTTCTCATGGAGTATCTTAGTGGTGGTCACTGTATTTCCTGAATTTGCATGTTGGTCTGTCTTGCTAGGTTGGGAAGTTCTCCTGGATAATATCCTGAAGTGTGTTTTCCAGCTTGTTTCCATTCTACCTGTCTCCTTCAGGTATTCCAATCAATCATAGTTTCGGTCTTTTAACGAAGTCCCATATTTCTTGGAGACTTTGTTCATTCCTTTTCATTCTTTTTTCTCTAGTCTTTTCTGCATGCCTTATTTCAGCAAGTTGGTCTTCAAACTCTGATATCTTCTTCCACTTGGTTGATTTAACTATTGATACTTGTGTATGCTTCACAAAGTTCTTTTGGTGTGTTTTTCAGCTCCATCAGGTCTTTCATGTTCCTCTCTAAACTGATTATTCTAGTTAGCAGCTCTTCTAACCTTTTATCAGGATTCTTAGCTTCTTTGCATTAGGTTAGAATATGTTCCTTTAGCTCACTGTAGTTTTTTATTACTCATCTTCTGAAGCCTATTTCTGTCAATTCATCCATCTCATCCTCTGTCCAGTTCTGCACCCTTGCTGGAGAGATGTTGCAATCACTTGGAGGAGAAGAGGCACTCTGGCCTTTTGGGTTTTCAGTGTTTTTTCATTGATTCTTTCTCATCTTCGTGAGTTTGTCCAGTTTTGATCTTTGAGGCTGCCAACCCTTGGATAAGGTTTTGTGGGGACCTTTTTGTTGTTGCTGATTCTGTTGTTGCTTTCTGTTTGTTTTTCTTTCAATGGTCAGGTCCCTCTTCTGTAGGGCTGCTGTCATTTTTCTAGGGGTTCACTTCAAGCCCAGTTCATCTGGTTCACTCCCGTGCCTGGAGATGTCATTCAAGGAGGCTGGAGAACAGCACAGATGGATGCCTGCTCCTTCTTCTGGGACCTCTGACCTCAAGAGGCACCAACCTGATGCCAGTGGGATTGCTCCTGTATAGGGTGTCTGACAACCCCTGTTGGAGGGTCTCACCCAGTTGGGTGGCATGGGAACAGGACCAGTTTAACAAAGCACTTTTACTGTCCCTTGGTGGAGGGGGTGTGCTTTGCTAGGGGAAAACCCATTTGTCAGGGCTGCCTAGATTTCTCAGAACTATCAGGAGGAAAGACTAAGTCTGCTGGTCCACAGAGACTGTGGCCACCCCTCCCCCTAGGGTCTAAAGCCCAGGGAGATCTGGGTTCTGTCCCTGAGCCTCTGGCTGAAGTTATTGGAGTTCCTGCAGGGAATTCCCACCCAGTGAGGAAGGATGTGTCAGGGTCAGGCCTGAAGAGGCACTCTGGCTGCAGTCTGCCACAGCGGGTGTGTTGGGCTGTGGGGGGCAGGTCTTGGGACAAAGCCGTCCAGCCTCCCTGGCTCCAGCAGGGGAAAAGTGCGGCCAGGAGCTATAGAGATGAGTGCCACCCTTCCCTCGCCCAGGAAGCTTAGCTTGTTAGGCAATTATCAGTCCCAGTGCTGGCTGCTGCTCCTCCCCTAAGGAGCTCAAAAGGCTTAGACAGCAGACAGCCTCAGCTGTGGTGCTGGTCACCCCTCCCCCCACAGGAGCTCCCCGCCCCACCCCGGCAGGAGGTCAATAGGCTTAAGCAGATTCCAACTGAGGCTGTTGAGAATCTGCGTGGCTCCCGGGTGGGTTGGGACTCTAGGCCCCAGTGGTATGGGTTTGCAAGTGGGATCTTCCAATCCCTGGGTTGCACAGTTCCGGGAAAAAGCATGGTTTCCCTGGCGGGGTAGCACACTCACTCACTGACCCCCTTCGCTGGGGGGTGGGGGCTCCCCTGCCCCGTGTGGCTCTCAGGTGGGCCACCGTACCACACTGCTCTTCCTGCCTTTCCCTGGATCACGCCAGCCTCCTAGTCAGTTCCCATGAGAGAACCTCCACAGCTTGGTTGCTGGTAAGGATTCACACGCTTATTATGGTTTTTTCCAGTGGGAGCCTCGGATCGCCTCTGTTTCTAGTCAGCTATCTCGGCCCTACCCCCTGGGAAGATATTTATTATCCTGTGTTAGAATCTGAGAATCTATGGTTTAAAGTAATGAGTTCTTTCACCTTTGGCATCTGGTATGGTTTTTTTTTGTTTTTTTTTGTTTTTTTTTTTTTTTTTGAGACGGAAAGTCTCACTCTGTCGCCCAGGCTGGAGTGCAGTGGTACCATCTTGGCTCACTGCAACCTCTGCCTCCCGGGTTCAGGCGATTCTCCTGCCTCAGCCTCCTGAGTAGTTGGGATTACAGGCACCCGCCACCACGCCCGGCTAATTTTTATATTTTTAGTAGAGACGCGGTTTCACCATGTTGGTCAGACTGGCCTCAAACTCCTGACCTCATGATCCACCCGCCTCCGCCTCCCGAAGTGCTGGGATTACAGGCGTGAGCCATCGCGCTTGGCCAGAATTTCTTTGTTAATGTTCTTTATTATCTATTTTCATCTGAATAATTATACACTAAGTATATATAAATCTTTAAGTCACTTGAAGATGAAAATCTTATGGAGATGAGATTAAGCCAACTTGTTTGCAGTTGAGATTTAATTTCGGAGCTTAATGAGACTTTTTGTCCACTATAGATCTACAATGGTTTCTTTTGAGTAGATAGGAAATTAAATATCTCACAACAATCAACATTGAAGGAGTATCGTACTTTTACAATGATAAAGGAAAGCTTTTACTAACTGAATAGTCCAAGAGTATTGGCAAATAGTCAATTTAAATTTCTCAAATTAACAGGAAATACTTGATTACTTTGTATAAAATCCAAACAGGATATGTGGAATGATAGAATATGTGTTTGATTCCTTTTAAGTTTCGTATAGGAAATTAATATCACTGTTGGTCATAAAGTTAAAAGAGGTGACTTGCATCATTTTTGTATTGAAGAGTTGTCCAAATTGTTTTCATTATTTTTGAGGAAAGAATTTCAGGGCTTCCAAGTTTTTAAGTTACATATTTAAAAATAAACTTTTTCTTTTTAAATTTTAGATTAAAAGTGTATATGTTAAGGCTTGTTACATTCGTATATTGTGTGATGCTGAAGTTTGAGCTTATAATGATCCCGCCACCAAAGTAGCAACAAAGTGCTCAGTAGAGTGTTTCAATACTTGCCCGACTCCCTCGCTTTTTTTGGCGTCCTCAGTGTCTATTGTTCCCATCTTTGTGTCCGACTGTACCCAATGTTTAGTTCCTACTTATAAGTGAGAATATACAGTATTTGATTTTCTGTTTCTGTATAAATTCACTGAAGATAATGTCCTCTAACTGGATCTATGTTGCTGCAAAGGACAAGATTTTGTTAGGAGCAGCAAATTTGATGAGTCTGCAGCAAATTCGATCCTTGCCTCCTCAGAGGAAAGAATATTCAGCTGAGGGACAGAAATAGGTTTAAGTCAGAGGGAGAGACTGAGGCAAGTTTTAGAGCAGTAGTGAAAGAAAGTAAAGTACACTTGGAAGAGGGCCAAGCAGGTGACTTGAGAGATCCAAGTGCCCCATTTGGCCATTGCCTTGAGGTTTTATACATTGGCATGGTTCCAGGATTTGTGTTTCTTCTCCCTTCGTTCTTCCCTTGGAGCAGGCTGTCTGCATGTATGGTGGCCTGTCAGCACTTGAGAGGCGCCGCATGTGCAGTGCGTTTATTGAAGTTGTGTGCATGATCACTTGAAGCGATTTTCCCTTTTCAGTCTAGTGTTCTTAGAGGGAGGTCATATACTGGTTATACTCCACTATCTTGCCTCTTAGTGTGCATGCTTGAGCCTCTTCACCCATCTCCTGAGATCTTATTGGGAAGCTGCTAATCACCAGCTTCAGGTGTTTTCTATCTATTAGGAGACGTCTTTCCCTGGTGCCAGCTGTGACCAATCATTGTTTTAGTGAGATTGTTTAACAACAGCCTGACCATCACCTGATGGTCGCCTGACATTCCTGAGTGGTAGGGGAGCTCTCCTGCCCTGCACATATCTGCCTAACTACCTACTCTAACAATTTCACTCTTTCTTATGACTACATAGTATTCTGTAATGTGTGTGTGTGTGTGTGTGTGTGTGTGTGTGTGTGTGTGTGTGTGTATCTCCAATCTATCATTGATGGGGAAGCAGGTAAATTCCATATCTTTGCTATTGTGAATAGTGCTGCGATAGACATACAAATGCATGTGTCTTTTTGGTAAAATAATTTATTTTCCTCTGGGTATATACTCAGTAATGAGAGTGTAGCATTGAATGGCAATTTTGGTTTTAGTTCTTTGATAAATCTCCAAACTGCTTTCCACAGTGGCTGAACTAATTTACATGCCTACCATCATTGTATGAGTGTTCCCTTTTCTCCACAGCCTCACCAGCATCTGTTACTTTTTTTTTTTATTTTAATAGTAGTGATTCTGACTGATGTGAGATGGTATCTCAGTACAGTTTTCATTTGCATCTCTCTGATACTTACCGATTTTTTTTTATGTCTGTTGGTCACTTGAATGTCTTTTGCGAAGTGTCTGTTTATGTCCTTTGCCCAGTTTTTAATGGGGTTGTTTTTTTCTCATTGATTTTTTTAAGTTCCTTAAAGGTTGTGGATATTAGTCATTTGCTGGAATCATAGTTTGCAAATATTTTCTCCCATTCTGTGGGTTGTCTATATACTGTCTTGATAGTTTCTTTTGCTGTGCAGAAGCTCTTTAATTAAGTCCCATTTGTCTGTTTTTGATTTTGTCACCTTTGCTTTCAGGGTCTTCATCATACTTTGCAGAAGCCAACGTCTACAAGAGTATTTCCAAGGTTTTCTTCTAGGATTTTTATAGTTTGAGATCTTACATTTAAGGATTTAATCCATCTTGAGTTAATTTTTGTATATGGTGAAAGGTAGCGGTACAGTTCCATTCTTCTGCATATGGTTAGCCAGTTATCCCAGCACCATTTATTGAATAGGGAGTCCTTTCCCCCCTTTTTTTTTTTTTTTTTTTTTTTTTTTTTTTTGGTCAACTTTGTTGAAGATCAGTATGCAGCTGTATTGCAGGAGGCTCTATTCTGTTCCACTGGTCTATGCCTATATTTTTGCACCAGTACCATGCTATTTTGGTTACTGTAGCCTTATAGTATAGTTTTAAGTCAGGTAATGTGATACTCCCAGTTTCATTCTTTTTGCTTAGGATTTCCTTTGCTATTCAGGCTCTTTTTGGGTTCCATGTGAATTTTAGAATAGTTTTTTCTAATTGTGTGAAAAATGATATCAGTAATTTGATAGAAATACCATTTAATCTGTAGATCACTTTGGGCAGTATGGAGACTTTAACAATATTCATTCTTTGAATCCATGATGCATGGAATGTTTTTCCATAATTTTGTTTAGAAGTGTTTTGTAGTTGTCCTCATAGAGATGTTTCACCTCCTTGGTTAGATGTATTTCTGGATAGTTGTGTGTGTGTGTGTGTGTGTGTGTGTGTGTCTGTGTGTGTGTGTCTGTGTGTATGACTATTGGCAACGGGATTGCATTATTGATTTGGTTCTCAGCTTCAACATTGGTGAATAGAAATGCTACTGATTTGTGTATGTTGGTTTTGTATCCTGAGAGTGCTGAGTCATCAGTTCTAGGAGTTTTTTCATAGAATCTTTAGTGTTTTCTAGGTATAGAATCATATAATCAGTGAAGAGAGATAATTTACTTCCTCTTTTCCCATTTAGATGCCTTTTATTTATTTATCTTGCCTGATTGCTCAGGCTAGGACTTCCAGTACTATGTTGAATAGGAGTGGTAACAGTGGGCATCTTTATCTGTTCCAGTTCTTAAGGGGAATGCTTCCAGTTTTTGCTCATTCAGTCTGATGTTGGCTGTGGGTTTGTCCTAGATGGTTCTTATTTTGAGATATATTCTTTTGATGCCTTGTCTCTTGAGGGTGTTTATCATGAAGGTACGTTGGAGTTTTTCAAAGGCCTCTTCTGTGTCTACTGAGATGATCAGATGTTTTTTTGTTTTCAATTCTGTTTATGTGGTAAATCACATTTATTGATTTGCGTATGTTGAACCACCCTTGCTTCTCAGGGATTAAGTGCACTTGGTCATGGTGAATTAAGTTTTTGATGTTTTGCTGGATTTGGTTTGCTAGAATTTTGTTCAGGATTTTTACATCTACATTCATCAGGGATAGTGACCTGCAGTTTTCTTCTTTTGTTGTGTTTTTACCAGATTTGGGTGTAGGTGTTGTGTTTTTGCCAGATTTTGGTTAGAGAGGAGTCCCTTCTGCTCAATTTTTGGAATAGTTTCAGTAGGATTTGTACCAGCTCTTCATTGTATGTCTGGTAGAATTTGGCTGTGAATCTACCTGGTCCACAGCATTTTTTGGTTGGTGTATTTTTTTAAATTACTGATTCAATTTCATTACCATTATTAGTTGGTTCAGGATTTCTGTGTCTCCCTGGATCAATCTTGGGAGGTTGTGTGTTTCCAGGAATTTATCCATTTCTTCTTGATTTTCTAGTTTGTATGTATAGAGGTGTCCATAATGCACTCTGCTGATCTTTTGTATTTCTGTGATAACCGTTGTGTTGTGATGTCACCTTTAACATTTCTGATTGTGCTTACTTAGATCTTCTTTTTCTTTATTAATCTATCTAATTATCTGTCGATCTTGCTTATCCTTTCAACAGACCAACTTTTTGTCACAATCCTTTGTATGGATTTTTTGGGTCACAATTTCATTTAGATCTGCTTTGATTTTAGTTATTTCTTTTCTTCTGCTAGCTTTAGGTTGAGTTCTTGTTTTTCTCCTTCCTCTAGACGTGATGTTAGATCATTAATTTGAGATGTTTCTATCTTCTCAATGTGGATGTATAACAATACAAACTTTTGTCTTAGCACAGCTTTTGCCATATCCCACAGGTTTTGGTATGTTGTGTGTCTATTTTCATTTTTTTTCACTGAACTTATTTCTCCCTTAATTTTGTTGCTTACTCAGAAGTCATTTAGGACCAAGTTGTTTAGTTTCCATGTATTTGTGTGTGTTTTTTAGAATTCCTCTTGGTATTGATTTCCATTTTTGTTCACTGTGATCACAGACGATGCTTGGCATGATTTCAGATTTTTTGAATTTGTTAAGACTCACTTTATGATTGAGCATGTGGTCAATCCTAGAATATGTTCCATGTGTAGAAGAGAAGAATGTACATTCTGTGGTTATTGGGTGGAGTATTCTGTAGACGTCTATCAGGTCTAATAGGTCAAGTATTGAATTTAAGACCAGAATTTCTTTGTTGGTTTCCTGCTGCAATCATCTGTCTAATGCTATCAGTAGGGTTTTTAAGTCCCCCCATTACCATCTGTTAAAGTCTTTCGTTAAGTCTAGAAGTAATTGTTTTATAAATATCAGTGCTCCAACGTTGGTTGAATATATATTTAGGTAGTTAAGTCTTGTTGTTGAGTTGAACCCTTGATTATTACGTAATGCCCCCTTTGTCCTTTTTTCTCTGTTGTTGGTTTAAAGTCTATTTTATCTGCTACAAGATTAGTAGTCCCTCCTCTTTATTGTTTTGAATTTGTTGTGATAAATCTGTTGCCATCCCTTTACTTTGAGCCTGTGGGTTTCACTACATGTGACATGGGTCTCTTGAAGACAGCAGAAGAATGAGTCTTGCTTTTTAAAATCCAGTTTGCCACTCTGTGTCTTTTAAGTGGAGCATTTAGGTCATTTACTTTTTAGGTTAATATTGACATGTGTAGTTTTGTAACAACTTGTTAGCTAGTTGTTTTGTAGTTTCAACTATAGAGTTGCTTTTGGGCTTCGTGGGCTCTGTGCTTGCATGTGCTTTTATGATAGCAAGTACCATTATTTTGTTTCCGTGTTTAGAACTCCCTTAAGCATCACTTGTAAGGCTGGTCTGGTGGTGATGAATTCCCTTAGTAATTGCTTGTTTTGGAAAGACTTTATTTTCCCTTCAGTTATGAAACATAGTTTGTTAGGATATGAAATTCTTGGCTAGCATTTCTTTTCTTTAAGAATGTTGAGGCTGGGCACGGTGGCTCACTCCTGTAATCCCAGAACTTTGGGAGGCCAAGGTGGGTGGACCACGAGGTCAGGAGGTTGAGACCATCCTGGCTAACATGGTGAAACCCCATCTCTACTAAAAACATAAAAAATTAACCAGGCGTGGTGGCACGCACCTGTAGTCCCAGCTACTTGGGAGGCTGAGGCAGGAGAATCACTTGAACCCAGGAGGCAGAGGTTGCAGTGAGCCGAGATCGCACCACTGCACTCCAGCCTGGGCGACAGAGCAAGACACCATTTCAAAAAAAAAAAAAAAAAAGAGCTGAAAGTGGGCCCCCATCTCTTCTGGCTTGTAAGATTTCTGCTGATACATCTATTGTTAGTATGATGGATTTTCCTTTATAGCTGATATGACCCTTTTCTCTTGCTTCATTTATAGTTTTTTCTTTCACATTGACCTTGGATAGTCTGATCACTAAGTGCTTTGAGGATCATTGTCTTGTATAGTATCTCATAGGAGTTCCCCAGATTTCTTCTAGCTATATGTCAACCCCCCTAGCAACTTTGGGGAAATTTTCCTGAATTGTATCTTCAGATATGTTTTCAAAGTTTCTTATCTTCTTTTCTTCTGTCTCAGTAATGCCAGTAAGTCATAGATTTGGTCACTTAACATAATCCTGTATTTCTCAAAGGCTTTGTTCATTTTATTTATTCTTTTGTCTTTAGGTTTTCTTTTTTCCACTGAGTCATTTAATAGGACCAATCCTTGAGCTCTGAATTTTTTTCTTCTGCTTGGTCTAATCATTTGTTAAAGTTTATGATCATATTTTGAAATTCTTAAAGTAAATTTTTAAATTCCAGACATTCCATGTGGTTCTTTCCTAATGTAACTATGTTGTACTTTCAAATCTTGGATCATTTTTCTGGCTTCTTTGTGTTGGATTTCTCTTGGATCTTGTTGAGTTTGCCATTTATATTCTGAATTCTGTATCTGTCCTTTCAAACATTTGACTCTGTTAGGATCCATTAGGAGTTAGTGGGATCCTTTGGAGGTGATTAAACACTCTGGCTTTTTGTATTGGTGGAGTTCTTGTGCTGGTTCCTTCTTATCTCAGAGAGCTGATGCTTTTTGGTTTGTTTGGTTTTTTTTAATTTGCTATTGTTACGATGAGGCTTCTTGATGTCTTATTCTTTTCTGCCTTGGGGGTATGACTGTGGTATATAATGTGTATGATCATCTGGCTTTATTTCTGGATGCTTTCAATGTGCCAAGGCTCTGTACGTGTTCCATGGTTGAACTTAGGCTCCTGCCGTGGCTTTCTCAGACATTGCTTGTTGCAGCAGTCTAATTCATTTGTTGGTGTAATTTAGGCTGCTTCCAGGAGATGGTGCATAAGAGTAAGAGCCAGCAGGTTAAGGCAAGGCAGAGCAGTGGAGCACAAAAAACACTGACCCCTAGGGCGCATTCACCTTCATTGTGGGTGGAGCTGCTGGAGAAGCCCTTGGAGAAGTGGACTCTTAGCCCATACTCTTTGGGTCTCCACAGCAAGAGCCACTACTGAGTCCATGACATTGCACTGAGGAGGGGGGTGGGGGGGTTGAAAGAATTCCCCCTTCTCTACATTCATTCCTGGGCTTTGGTGGTGCCCCCTTCAGTGGCCAGCACCATGTTTGCATTTCCTTTGACTCAAACTGGGCTTTGGCGGGCTGTGATACCCGGTCCCTTAAGGATGATCCATATTGAGGGGTAGATCTCCAGGGGAGTGGAGTCTACCTCCCTTCCACTCCTCAGAGCTAATGGGGCACTGTCCCCCAACTGACCAAGGGAACCAGCTGGGGCATCCAGCAATGGCACACACAGAATGGTTCTGGGTTGCAAAGCTGTCCCTGGTTTCTAGTCTGGTTGCCCGGGAGAAACTTCAGCTTCAGCAACTCCCATCACTCTCCAGTCCTGTGATGCGAGACTGCCTAATTCCAGCACCTAGTGCTGAGGCATTCTCTACACGCACTGCTCAATTCTGACTGTGGGGACTCTCCCCCCATTCCAGAGGAAGCATGCCAATCTCTGGCCCCAGACTACAATGCCATGTCACCAAACAATGCCTCTGAACTCTCAAAATGTTGCCAGCTGTGGGCTTGTAACTACAGCGGGTGGATCCTCTCTCAAGCAAGCAATGTGGGCAAAAAGCTGTGGAGAGTGTGGTTTGCATCTCAGTCTGACAGCAGCCTGTTGCAGAGCAGTGGATATTGTCCTAGATGTGCATGGGATGGCCTGGTCTCCCTCTCCCTCCTTGGCTGGGCAGTGGCTGCAGCTACATCAAAGCTTAGGCCAAAAGCAGAGTGCAGGCTAGAGTTAAACTCTCAAAATCGTACCTTGAGCCTGGAGCCAGGGAGGGTAGGACACCACCTGGGCAAGCAGCTTGAGCAAGAAAGTGTGGGGAGTGTGGTCCACTCACATCTCAGTCTCAACAGCAGCTCCTGGCAGAGCAGCAATACTCTCTCAAGCGTGAATAGCGAGCCTGTTTTCCCCTGTCCTTCCTTGTAGCACTTCAGTGGCTGCAGCCATGTCCATAAACCCCTGGCATCTGGGCTCTCAGAATGGCTCCCAGCTGAGGCTGCTCCAGGCTTGGATGTGTGTGGGATTCTGTATGGGTTCCCTTTCTGGAGCAACATCTCTGTGCAATCTTTATGCAGCTCCAGATGTCAGGCACAAGGCCATTGTGGGTCAAGGGTTTCTTCCACAGCCAAGATCATAAAAGCCTGTTTCAGAGCCCTGAGTATTTCTCTCTTGCTGTTTCCCTGTGTCCAGGAGCCACTCTGAGGTCTTAGCCAGTTCCCAGCAGGGCAAGCTGCCTTGAACCCTGTCCTTATGTACTTCCAGGGCTTCCCATCTCTTCTCTGGTGAATCCAAGTGTTCTCTCCTAGATCATCTGGTCAAAATGTGTCTACTTACTATTCTGGCTCTTCTCTGTGGAGGAAGCACACACTAGAAAACAATAGGAAGAGCTTAATGTTTTAAAAATTAAATTAGGTAACAGTTTTAGAATTTAGGATAAGCCAAACATTACCGTAATTATCTCACTTTATCTTCACACCAGCCCTATTATTAACACTGTGCAGTATTATTTGGATTTTGTTGATTAAGATACTGAAACTGAGAGAACTTATATCGTGTACTCGTGGTCAGTCAGATGGTAAGCTTGGCAGAGTGAGGGTTTGAATCAGGCCTGCTTGAATCCAGAACCTCCATTCTTGAATATCAGAGTACAGGTTATATGAGGCTGCTAAAGGAACATGATGAACCAAAATACTGAGTCTGATGCAGCCATTGGGACTTTCAGAGAAATGGCAATGGAGAGAGTTATTGTTTGGCCAGCACTTCTTTGATTATTCTCTTTAACCTATGTGGATGGGGTCATAATGGATGAGGTAGTCTTGTGCCTTAGTTCATTTTGTGTTGCCATAATCCCACAGACTGAATACTTTTTAAATAACTGAAATTTATTGACTTATGGCTTTAGAGACCGGCTAGTCCAAGAACAAGGTACTGGTATCATGTAAGGGCTCTCTTGCTTCATCATTCCATGATGGAAAATGGAAGAGCAAACAGAGTTTGAGAGAGCGAGAACAAGAAGAGGCCAAACTAATCCTTTTAGAAGCAACCCACTCCTATGATAATAAACCCACTCCCATGATAATGACATTAATCCACTCATAAGAGTTGTGCCCTCATGACCCAAACACCTTTTATTAGGTCTCACCTCCCAACACTACCACACTGCGGAGCTAGTTCCCAACACATGTACTTTGAGGAACACATTAAAACCATAGCACTTTGTATTCTTCTCATTTGGAGAGACATATGGCTATTTATAAAACTAAAAATGATATAATTAAGATGAAAGTGAGCTATAGTAGATATAATGGTTTATTAAAGATCAAATTTTTGAGAGTGGGGGAAGAGATGTTGAAAGAAAGGCATTGGGGCTGCCATTTGCCCTGGAGCTTTTACAACTAAAGCTATTTCTAAAGACACATTTGTGTAGACATTGGAGGTCCCCATAGTAGCTTCAAGCATGGTAATTTTCTTAATACCCACAATCTGATTCACTGCTGTATTATTTAATCCACTGTGAGCACAATTCTGGGGTGCTCTTGTTAATTTTGTAAGGTTGAAAATGGATACAATCAATTTTTATTAACAATAGATAATATTTGTTGAATGTTGCATGGCCTCTTCTAAGATATCTATATGCTGCAGAAATATGAAGACCCACTCTTCAGATCTCTATGAGCCATAGAGAAGAAAATATACAGGACAGCAAGATAAAGGGTTTATTTTGTAGCTAAGTGCTACAAAGTTTCTCTATTGCCTCTAGGATATCAAGCAGTACAAATCAATTTTGTAAGTATTAACAACAGACCTGCTTCTCTTGCAGTTTAATGATTTGTATTATGGGTTACCTTTTTCTCTCAGTAATGCAAAATCCTCTTGAGCAGTACTTGTTTTGCAAATTTTGTCAGCATGATGACAAGGTAGTGTGAATGTGCACTGAAAGAACCCTGCAGTTTTAAAATATTCAATAGTTAGTCAAGGTATAATTTAGCCTCTCTCTTGAAAAATCCATAGAAGAAATTACCAAAAATGCTTACTTTGTTTGTTCTCATAGTTTTCTCCTAAAATAGCTTGCACTTACTATGATCACTGATAGAATGTAACCTTCTATTCTGATTATTACTATCATAAAATGGTGAACATTTTATTTCATATTCTTTGGAGAATTCCAGAAGTTTAGGGACACACAGGTACAATTTTCTTCAAGGTACTTTTTTTTTAAATGAGGTACATGTGAGGGTGACTGAGAACTAGAACACCACAGGAGATTCAGGGCCAAGAGTTCCATGTCTATAGCCATCATTCAGCTTGAAAGTCAGATTGACAAAACAACAACAACAACAACAAGAAAAAACACTAAAGTCCATTCACCTTGGGAACTCAAATAATCCGTCAAACAAATATGAAAGTTCTCTTCCAAGCCTACGCAGTCATTCAATAATTCAGTTTTAAAGCTCCAACATCTATTCAGTATTATATGTTGGTAGTATGTAGCAGATGTTGATAATGTCCTGCTCATACCCCTTTGGCATGTGACATTTCAGTGCATATCAGCAAGCTTGTTAAAAATGTTCATCTGTGTTGAACTGGGAGAATGTTGGGTTGAACAGAACACTCTTGCTGGTATGATCATTTAGGCATTTTAAAGGTATGGGAAGAAAATGCATACAAGCACAATGGAGTTGGCTGGTTATCACTAACTTGTATTGACATCTTACAGAGAGATAATGAGAAAAGGAAGGGTCTTACCAAAAGAATGTTATACAAACCAAAAGAACTCTTTTGTACTTTACAAATACAAGCAGTCCTCCATATTTGTGAGTTCCACATCTGTGGATTCTACCAACTAGGGATTAAAAAATATTCAAGAAAAAAAGGATGGTTGCATCGGTACTTAACATGTACAGACTTATTTGCTTTTCATTATTCCCTGAACAATACTGTATAACAACTATTTACATAACATTTATACATTTATATCATATTAGGTATTATAAGTAATTTAGACATGATTTAAAGTATATAAGAAGATGTACTAAGGTATGTGAAAATACTACACCTTTTTTTTATAATTTCAACTTTTATTTTAAATTTAGGGAATGCATGTGCAGGTTTGTTACCTTGGTATATTGTGTGATGCTGAGGTTTGGGGTATCACTGATCCTGTTACCTAATGTATTAGTCCATTCTTGCATTGCTATAAAGAAATACCTGAGACTAGGTAATTTATGAAGAAAAGAGGTTTAATGGGCTCACAGTTCTGTAGGGTGTATAGGATATGTGGTGCTGTCTGTTTGGTTTCTGATGAAGCCTCAGGAAGCTTAAAAGCACAGTGGAAGTTTAGCGGGGAGCTGGCATATTACATGGTGAGAGAGAAAGTAAGAGAGAGAAGGAGGAAGTCCCAGACTTTTTTAAACAACCAGATCTCACATGAACTAACTGAGTAAGAACTCACTCATCACCAAGGGGATGGTGCTAAGCCATTCATGAGGGATCTGTCCCCATGATCTAATACCTCCCACTTAGGCCCCACCTCCAACATTGCGGATCACATTTCAGCATGAGATTTGGAGAGGACACACATCCAAACCGTATCACCCAGGTACTAAGTATAATACCCAATACTTTTCCAACCCTTGTCCCCCATCCTTCCCCCACAACTAGTAGTTCCCAGTGTTTCTTTTTGCCATCTTTATGTCCATGAGCATCCATTGTTTAGCTCCCACTTGTGAGACATGCAGACTTTGATTTTTTGTTTCTGCATTGATTTTCTTAGGATAATGGCCTCTAGCTGCATCCATGTTGCTGCAAAGGACATGATTTTGTTCTTTTTTATGGCTGTATAGTATTCCATGGTATTTATGTACCATATTTTCTTTATCCAATCCACCACTGATGGGCACCTAGGTTGATTCCTTGCCTTTGCTATTGTGAATAGTGACACCATTTTATATCAAGAACTTGAGAAAGTGTGGATTTTAGTATCCATGGGGTTGTTGGACTCAATCCCCCATGGATACCAAGGGATGATGACTTCTTTTTCTGACCAAGACTTTTACAACCCCAGCCTGAGAAGGGTATGATTACTAGAGGCTTAGATTCCCTAGAAATGTGGGCTTTAGGCACACCTCCATAGCTGCCACAGTCTACCTTTCGTATCATACAGATCTACTTTTGTACAGATGTTCGGGGAACAGCTCTTTGATAATCCCCATGTCTTCTCTTCTGAGAGGAAACTTCCAAGAAAGAGATTAATGGGACAATCTATAGCCACCTAACCTATTATTTGAGGCCCCATTATCCCCATTAGTTACAGTAAACCAAGCTCTGTGACAGTCTCTATGATAGGTCTATGTCTTGATGATATCCAGTTTAGCAATTTTTTCTTTTATTATTCATGCTTTTTGTGTCCTAAGAAAGCTTTGAGTACCTCAAGTTTGTAAGGATATATGCATGTTTCCTTCTATAAGATTTATGGTTGTAGACTTTACCTTTAGGTTTCTGATCTTTTATAAGTTAATTTGTTTGTTTGTTTAGTGTGAGGTAATAGTTGATTTTTTATATGAATATCAAGTTGATCTAGCATAATTTTTGACAGTACTTTTCAAAGAATCTAATTAGAAAAAGTAATCTACCTCTATCATTACAACTGTTACTAAAGCAATAACAACTGTCTTTGGTGCCTTACTATTGTCAAGGAAAGATGGCAAGTTCTTTATATATGTTATCTCATTTTTAATTTTGAAATCAGCATGTGAATCAGTTTGACTTTAAATACTATGACTGTCTACCACTGAGGGTAAAACTTCGAGCTGTTCAGTCCTTATTTATTGCTTTTCTATAAAACCAGGTTGACTTTCTAATAGATTCTTTAAAAAGTATCAGCAAATTAAGACAACTCTAATAAGGAAAATAAACACTCGAATGAGGACCATGTCCTGTCATTGTTCTGAAATAGTTTTTATGATGCATTACTAAATTTAAAATACTATCAAAAGTGTGATTATTAGGTATATTTTTCCTTCCTTTGATAATCCATATTATGATATCTTAGATCAATAGGTTTAGAATTAATCACTTAAAACACATTATCAGAGGCTCACATGTATTTAACAAAGTTTTGTTATATACACAAATTCTACAAAACAAAGTCAATAATCCCTATATATCAATTATGTAAAATGTAGTGGCTGGTTTTTCCTATACCTCTATAAATCACAAGTACATATTGATAGTACTGTAATAACTATACCACTGAAATTTAGTGGAATATTTTCAACATTTATAAATGCAGTGCGGTTAGTAATATTACTAATTTAATATTACTAAATATTACTAAATATTACAAATTTAAAATTGACTTATTTTAGGCAGGCAAACATTAAATACAGTAGAATCACATGTTAACATTTTAATCCATTATTTATTCACTTTCTTAGCAATTAAGTTCAAACATTGCTCCTATTATTATATTTTGCATGATGTAAATTAAATCTCACCCATCAATTTTGCTTCAAGAGAATGCCCCACTGAGCAAGCAAGATGGTTTATCACTGAGAATTCAAACAGTTTATCATAGCTTATTATTGCTAAGATTTGTTGTGTTTTTCATTTTCTAAAAATGTGGCTTTATATTCAACAGGACAAAATTGGTTCATTCAGATATTTAGTTATGATTTTTTTAATAAACCATTCATGCATTATTTAACTTTTTTCCAGACAATTACCTTGTTTGGAGGAATACATTGTGTGTGACTCTAACACAATCAAGTTTTCCTGGTAGCTGTACTTATAAGGCCAGTACCAGCTTTATGTGGAGAAAAAGTAGATAACTGCCTAAAGAGCCATGATTGAAATGTTTCACATAGTCCTCTCAGTCCCAGAGCATTTCCTTCATCAGCTTTCATGGGGTAGCTGTGGATTTACCTATGCAGAAATTCCATCATTATACCGGTATCCATTGTTTAGACAACAAAAACAAGGACATATCCTCTAGAATTGTGTTGGTCAATTGAAATAGCTACTAGCCAGGTATGGCTAGTTAACTTTAAATTAATTAAATATAATTAAAAATTCAGTTCTTTAGCCATAGTGATCACATTTCAAGTGCTCAATATTCACATGTGGTTGGTGGCTACCATATTGGACAGTGTAGATCATTTCCATCACAATAGGAAGTTCTCTCACGCAGCACTGCTCTAAAAGGTCTAGAAAGTATCTGTTTAATAAATTAGCCCTTGAATACAATTCAAGTTACATTTTATGAGAGCTGTGGATATATCTAGCATTATGTATGCTGGGTGAAGGCATAGATGTTATTATTTGTTAAGTGCCACAGCAATCCTTATGGATAGATGCTGTTCTCATTTTAGAGATGAGAAAACAGAGACTGTGCACAACACAAAAGAAAATGACAAGCTAATTCATGCTCTTCTCACCAAAGCATGCTGCCTCAAAAAGTGAAATGTAATCAAAGACAGTCCTTAAGAGTGAACATGAGAGAAAGCTACAGCCTAGCCAGAGCTCAGTTTGGAAGAGTTTCTTCCCTTAGGTGAGGACACTAAAATAACAATTGTTACGGCTGGAAATAATGACAATGGGGATGGAAGAAAAAAACAAAACACTGAAATGCAGGGCCTTATCCAGAGGGAACACTTGGGTATTTCGGTTTTTTCTCTAACATATTCAATACCTACTATATTCTATCTTAAGGCAAAATTTGATATATGTAAAACTTTAATGCATTAAGATAACCTTCATAAGTTTATTTAAAGAATGGGAAAATGGAAACTACTTAAATGTCTAACAATAGAAGTATACTTAATGAAACTCAACAGAATGTTATCCAACCCCTGGAAACAATTGTTTGGAAATTGATATAATAATTCAGAGCAGTACTTTGATGTGTTGTTGAGAGCAAAAGGGAGTGCTAACTCGATAAATGTATATACAGTAAAGATGACAGCATTGAATGGAAAGACATAAAACTCTAATAGTTTGAACCACTGGGTAGATAGAATCTATTTTTACCTTTGCAGTGCTTAGCAATTACATAAATTGTACAATTAAAAAATGTTTAATAACCTTGAGCAAGAGGACAATATGGAAATAGCCACAAATTAAATGAAGAGAAGCAGAAGTTTGAAGACTTTCCATTAAAGTCCACCTGACATAGAAGAAGCAGTTTTTCCCTATGTATTCATCACACACATACACATGACATCTTCCAATCTATGCATTAGTGTAACTTAAATATTTATTGGTAAAAAAAATTCCTGGAACTAATAAGCAATTATAGCAAGCTTGCATAATATAAGGTTAATATACAAAAGTTAATTACTGTCTTATATACCAACAATGAACAAGTGGAACTTGAAATTAAAAACAGAATACCTTTAGGGCATCCAAATTGGAAAAGAAAAAGTCAAATTATTCTCATTTGTAGATAATGTGACCTTATATTTGGAAAAACCTAAAGACCCCACCAAAATCACAACTAGAACTGATAAACAACTTCAGTAAAGTTGCAGGATGCAAAATCAACATAAAAATCAGTAGCATTTCTATATGCCATCAGCAAACAATCTGAAAAAGAAATCAAGACAGTAATTTACAATAGGTACAAATAACATAAAATACTTAGGAATAAATTTAACCAAAGAAGTAAAAGATCTCTACAATGAAAGCTATAAAACATTGATAGAGTAAGTTGATGAGGACACAAAAAAATAGAATATGCAGCCATAAAAAAGAATGAGACCATTTCTTTTGCAGGGACATGGATGTAGCTGGAGACCATTATCCTTAGCAAACTAGTATAGGAACAGAAAACCAAATTCCACATGTTCTCACTTATAAGTGGGAGCTAAATGATGAGAGCTGATGGACACAAAGAGGGTAACAACAGACACTGGGGCCTACTTGAAGGTGGAGGGTGTGAGAAGAGAGAGGAGCAGAAAAAATAATAATTGGGTACTAGGCTTAGTGCCTGGGTGACAAAATAATCTGTACAACAAACCCTCATGACATAAGTTTACCTGTATAACAAACCTGCGCATGTACCCCTGAACCTAAAATAAAAGTTTAAAGATGTAACTTCTAAACTAATATTCTTTTTCTAGCTTTAGGAGTCACTGTAATTCTCCCTTAGTTAATGTTTCTGAAATATGTCAATCTCTCTATTATTTCAATTAGGCTTCTTGAATTTATAAGCTTTTCTCTCTGATTTAAGATGTCATTTTGTTAGTATTCTATGTAAGATAATGAATTCAAGTGACACTGAAAATTTGTCTCATAAGAGTTATATTTTAAAGGTATAAATAATCTCTCAGTGCTAATTTAAAACTTTCCATCTAAAAATAACTTTTTTTTTCTCTTTTAACATAAGCTCTGTTGCTTATGGTGTTATTTGATTTAGCAGTTCCTATTTCACCTAGAAATAACAATGCTTATTGTTAGACATACACCTAGACACACAGAAGTTACAACTCTGCCCTGTCAGTGCTCTTGAAACTAACTGTATCATCACTGGACCAGGGACTTGTATTAGTCTGTTCTCACACTGCTAATAAAGACATACCTGACACTGGGTCATTTATAAAAATAAAGAAAAAGGTTTAATTGATTCACAGTTCCACATGGCTGGGGAGGCCTCACAATCCCAGCTGAAGGCAAATGTCGAGCAGAGTCGTGTCTTATATGGCAGCAGGCAAAAGAGCTTGTGTAGGGGAGCTCCCCTTTATAAAACCATCAGATCTTGTGAGACTTATTCACTATCATGAGAATAGCATGGGAAAAACCTACCCCCATGATTCATTTACCTCCCACCAGGTCCCTCCCATGACACATGGGAATTATGGGGGCTAAAATTCGAGAGGAGATTTGGGTGGGGACACAGCCAGATCACATCAGGATTCTTAAATTTAGTAGAATCTAGACATTTTATTATTTTTGCTTAATCACTACATTATATTTGGAATTAAATATGTCATTTTTTTCAAGCTAAGATTGCTTTTGTTATAATTGCATAGCTGCAGTCTTTGAAAATATTTTAAACACCTTGCTAACATCCTGATTATGTCATTACCAGAGGTTGTAAGGGTGATGAGAAACAAATGAAAACATACTTTTCTTGCAGAAATGAAAAGAAATGAAGCAGTGACTTGTATAAAATAAAGATCCACAATTAAAAGTGGCCTGTAGTACTAGCTACAGCCCATGAGCTCAAGGTTACAGTGGGCTGTGATAGTGCCACTGCACTCCAGCCTGGGCAAAAGAGCAGGACCCTGTCTCTGGTCGGGGGGAGGGGGAGTTGAGGTCTATAGCTATTAAATAGATGTGTATCTTGAAAGCTCAGCATCTTCTGCAGTGATATAATTTGGAATACTAATATGTAACCTGTTTGAGTTTATTATACTGCATTTTGGTAGGAAAAACAAAAACTTTAAGGAATAAATTAGATCTGATGATCTAGTTTCCAATGCCAATAAATATGTGATGCTTTTATATTATTATTTGATGTGAAATACAATTCATGGTATAGTTCTATTATGGTTATAAAGACTAGATGTGGCACATAATGCAAATATTCAATCATTACATGTGTTAATTTACAGAGAAGCCAGAATGGGGGAGGCAGGAGAAACCTCTCCTTGATTGATTTTGATTGCCAGAAAATACAGAACTTTATAAAAGTCAGATCTGTCCTCAAGATAAACTTTGATGTCTCATGAGCTCTCAATTGAACATCATAGGGTACTAATTGATTTCCTTCATAAATCAAGTCTTATTTCTGACTTTTGTCTCTCAGTTTTTAATATCATTATCATTCCAGTCGTTCAATTTCAAAATTCCGGAGAGACCTGTCACTTTTCCTTCACAAACAAATCTAATGAGATATTTCTTTAATTGGTCCCTTTTTTTCTTACACATACTGCTACTGCGCCAAATCAGGCTATAATTTTTTTGTCTCATGGACATTTATATTTTTCCGCTTATCTGAAAATTTTACTGCCCTTTTCACCTAATAAAGTGCTACTTCTCTAAATAATAGTTGTTTCATATTTCCTATGTGTCTAGTCTATTTTCTTTAATGCCATGGATTAGAAGTGATGTGTGCAGCTGAAGTGTTATCTCAACTATGATTAAGCCACTTGCCTTGGATTTCCTTCTTTCCCACTGGATGGAAATGGCAATGACCCCAGGTACTTTGGTAGATATTGATTAAGGATGGCTGAGCTACACTACAATCCTGGGTTCCTGGATATTCTCATGCAGCAGCATTCGTTTACTTGTCCTGGACTTCTTTATATAAAAGAATAAAAGACTTCTAACTTATTTGAATAAAATACCATCTAATTGAGCCATTGGTTTTGAAGAGGACTCTGTTAGTTTAATCTATGCCTTAACAAATAAAAAGAGCAAAGTTATTTTTGGCAGAGCAATACCATGAGAAACACAGCTCAACATTTTTTAAGAAAACCAAACTGAAAGAAATCCTGTTAAATGCTGAATGTTGCTGAGTTTTAGGGAGATTTATTTGTCAGCAGTGTTTAAAGCAGTCTCCTGCTAAGAATCTCACTCTGAAGGCTGGGAAGGGCGTGTGGAGCAGGATGAAGAGAATGGGTGAATGGGTACAAAATACGCATAGGAAGTGTAAGTTCTAGTGTTTGATAGCACAGTAAGAGTGACTATAGTTAACAATTTATTGCACATTTCAAAATAGCTAGAAGAAAGGATATTGAATGTTCCCAACACAAAAAAATGATAAATGTTTGAGGTGACGGCTATCCTAATTACCTTGATATGATTCTTGCACATTGTACACAGATATCAAAATATCACATGTATCCCACAACATGTACAATTGTTAGGTATCAATAAAAATCAAGCAGAAAAAAAGATAACATAAATGACAAAGGAATGTGGGTTTGAATTTTACATAAATATTGATAGAAAAAATTTTACCTAAAAGATTTAAAGGGTAAGCTAATCTCATGTATCTGTAATTATCATATGCTCCCAAAAAGTATAAAGGGAAATTAGGGCTTAAATTCTCACTTTAGGTATTCAAACATCTGTAAATAAATTGTATTAAATTGTTTCAAAACTTAGACAAATGACAGTGTGATTATTGCACCATGAGCATTATAAACTAAGCATGTCCAAAATTAACCTCAACTTGTACACTTCCATTCATGCCCCACTGACCTGAACTTAACCATATGACCCCATCCCAGCATAAATTTAGGAGATTCTATTACTAAAAGCAAAAAGTTATAATAGATATGGAGGAGAACTAGCAGTCTCTGCCAAATGTCTACCAAATAGAGTATATATTTCTAACCTGTGCATTCAGTTGGTTTCATGTTCCAATGTCAGGCTACTTTTCAAGAGTCAAGGGATTCAACTTAGTTTCTAAAGTGAACCTCATATTTTCCTAGCTTTTCCAAGTCTGCTAGAAATATTCTGGCAATATTATTTGGTTTTCTGCAACCTTGACCTACGAAAATTTTCTATGAAAATTCTGCCAGTTCTTCTACACTCAGACCAAATTCTGCTCTCATGAAGCTTTCCTAGATCCTTTTCACCACACTTTAATCACATATTCATCCATACTTTTTTGGGCATCATCTCTATGCCAAACCTTGGATTAAGTATTAGATGATGGTAGATGAATAAGAACAATTTTCTGCCTTGGACATTGTCTCTCTCACTCTTCTATATCTTCTTGTTTTATTTCACATGCTAGTTGTCACATTCTATATTTAATTGGAATTATTTGTTCACATAATCAATTTTGGTTTCATCAATTCCTTGAGGCAAGGAAACAGAGTTTGGTTTTTTCATTCTATTGCCATTTAACAAAGGACATTACCTATTGTAGTCACTGTTTTGAATCAGCCAAGAGAGTGAGTGAAATTATAAATCATATTGTCAGTATTCTCCAAAGCATATTTCATATTAAAGTTCTATGACTCACTACTTTTTAAACTGACTTTGCCTCATAGTATCATATTATTTCCACTCAAATTTGTTAGCACTGCCCAAATTAAAGTAGGCTTTTTGGTTTAAATCTAGAAATATTTTTTCAATCAACTAGTTCCTGAGATAACATAAAATAGATATTTCAAAATAGAATAAGCTGGGCTTTTGGCACATTAAACACAGACATGTCTTTGTTAGTCCCCCTGACACCTCATTAAAATAACAGTACATGAAATAGAAATGTGTAAGGCCACAATAGTGAAAAGCATAGGGGTAGAGCCATCAACAGACAAGAAATGAAACAATTACCCATAAAATGGAAAGCATATTGCCTTCCATAATGTTGGCAGGCCTTATCCAATCAGTTAAAGGGCTGAATAGTACAAAAAGGCTGACCCTCCTCCAAGTAAAGATAATTTTTCCTCACTGATAGCCTTTGAACTAGGATACAGAAATTTTTTCCTGCCCTCTTACTTGAACCGAACCTTTGGTTCTTCCTTGGCCTTGAGTCATCCAACCTCTGAACTGGAAGTATCCCATCAGCTCTTCAGATTCTTAGGCCTTTGAACTCAAACTGGAATTAAACTATTGACTCTACTGTGTCTGCAGCTTGCTAACTCACTTCAAAGACCTTGGACTTGCCAGCCTCTATAATTGTGTGAGCCGGTTTCTTATAAATCACATATATAGAACCAATAAGATGTGTGTGGGGGGGGGGGCGGTGGGTGGTATATGTATGCAGACATACACATCCTGTTAGTTCCATATCTCTGGAGAACCCTGATTAATACAGAAAGGAGAAGGTGATTTAGAAATTCATTTAGAGTAATGGAACAAGAAATAGAGGTTTAAAATATTTGACAGGGAGGATAAGATGAGTGGAGGAGTTGAGATTACTGTTATGAAACTGACTGGGGAGAGACAACAGCAGGATAGTCAAGCAGAAACCTTTTGTGTTTGTTCCTCCCCGCAAAAATAACCCAAAAGACAAACTACATTTTGATTAAAATAACTAAAGGAAAGCACCAGTGTGCATCAGAGGAGTAGCAGAAACCCTGTAGAACACAGAAACCCAGGATGATTACATGGAGAAAGAAAGAAAATACCTGGCCTCCACCCCATCCACCAGCCCAAATCAGCTCAGGACCAGCAGGGACTTCTCCCTGTGGAGAAAAGGTAAGCAAGAGTACTTCAGCAGCTCCAATCAATATCTTAGACACCTATGGTCCTTACCACTGGGAAATCCTACAGTCCTCACATACACTAAGCCCAGTTGAGGGAGCTTCCTGGAATCCACACAACCATGTTCCCCATAGATAAACAGCCAGCAGTGCCCCACTTGCTGTGGCCCATTGGGCTACACCATCTTGGAACTGGAACTACTGCTGGAGTGTGTCCTACTCCAGTGGTGAGTGGCCACAGCACCCTTCCACCAGTGAAACTTAGCTGCCACTGAGCCACCCCTGCCTGGTGGTCTGCCGTACCTGAGCCAAACTACTGCTGCACCCTACCCCATGGGGCCAAGCTACTGTGGAGCTGGTCCATCTACCCCTCCCAGTCACTACTGAGCCTTGCCTCTCAGGGCTTGACCTAAAGCTGTACACTGCCTTCCAATGAAACAGCGCATTGGCAGAGCCATTCTATCTACCCCCTCTACTGCTGCTGCCCCCTATCCCCTGTGCCTGAGCTGATGCAGCACCCTGCATCCTGGGGAAATGATGTCTTGGCCACCCAGAGCAGTCATGTCCTCTCAGTGCCTGAGTAGAAGCTGTGCCCTACCTCCAGTAGTACCTTAGATGCAGAGAGCACTCATGCTCCCCTGTTCCTAAGTGGAAGCAGCACCCTGCATCCCAGGGAAATGGTGTCTTGGCTGTCCAAAGCAGTAATGCCTTCCAGGCCTGAGCTGAAGAGGTGCATCACCTCCTGGGAAACCAGTGCCTTGGCCAAGCCAAACAGACCTACATCCCAGAGCAGAACTGACATAGTACCCCATGTCCCAGGGAAACAGAGCTTTGACTGAGCTGAGAAACCCCGCCCTACAGGCAAAACAACTCTAGTACCCTGCTTCCCTGGAACTAGACTAGGACCCTAGACACTTGAGCTTTTGAGACACCCTTCCACCTGGGAAGTGGAGTCATGATTGTGCTGCTTCCTGCCCCCCAACGGCACAGGCTACACTCTACCATTCCGAGATCCTTGCTGGCGCTGTGTCTGGACTCAGAGTTTGAGATACTGCCGTGTCCCATCATCTAAGGATCCAGAGTCACCACTAAAAGATGCAGGATGAGAAACCAACACACAAAATTGTGTAGTGTTTCTATGCACTAACAGTAAACTATCTGAAAAGGAAAGCAAGAAAGCAATCTCACTTGCAATAGCTACAAAAAAGATACCTAGTAATAAATTCAACCAAAGTGATAAAAGACCTCTACAATGAAAACTATGAAACATTGATGAAAGACATTTAAAAGGATACAAATAAGTGGAAATATAACCCTATCATGATTAGTAGAATTAATATTGTTGAAATGTTCATACTGCCCAAAGAAATCTACAAATTCAATGCAATTCCTATCAAAATAACAATGACATTATTCACAGACATAGAAAAAAAATCCTAAAATTCATATAAAACCACAGAAGACTGAACAGTCAAAGCAATATTGAACAAAAAGAACAAAGCTGGAGACATCATACTACCTGACTTCAAAATATGGTAATCGAAACAGCATGGTACTGGCATAAAAACGAACACACAGACTAATGAAACAGAATAGATAGGGAGCCCATAAATGAACACATACATCTACAGCTAACTGACTTTCAACAAAGACGCCAAAAGCACTCACTGGGGAAAGGACAGTACTCTCAAAAAATGATGTTAAGAAAATTGGGTATCCATATGCAGAAGAATAAAACTAGACCCCCATGTCTCACATAAACAGAAATCAAATCAAGATGGATTGAAGATTCAAAGGTAAGACCCACTAACTATGAAATTACTAGAAGAAAACATAGGAGAAATGCTATGATATTGGTCTGGGCAAGCGATTTTGGATAAGACCTCAAAAGCACAGACAACAACAGCAAAAAAAGAATCAAATAGCATTACCTGAAACTGTAAAAACTTCTGCACAGCAAAGAAAATAGCAATATGAAGAGACAGTCTACAGAATGGGAGAAAATATTTGCATACTATACATCTGACAAGGGGTTAATATCCAAAATTTTATAAGGATCTGGAACAACTCAATAGCAAATAATATAAATCAATTAAAATCAGCAAAATATCTGAATAAACATTTTTCAAAAGAAGAGATAAAAATAGCAAGCAGGTATATGGAAACCTCTTAGAAGCACCAATCATCAGGCAAATGCAAATCAAAACCACAATGGGATATCACCTCTCTCTAGTTAGAATGACTGTTATTTTATTAGAAGAGATAAGTGTTGGCAAGGATGTGGAGAAAAGAGAACTTTACACACTATTGGTGGGAATGTAAATTAGTGTAACCATTATGAAAAACAAAATTGAGGTTCCTAAAAAAATTAAAAATAGAATTGCTATATGATCCAGCAATCCCACTACTGTATATATGTACAAAGGAAGTGAAATCAGTATGTCAAAGAAATAACTGTACTTTCATGTTTAATGCACCAATAGCAAAAATATGAAATCAACCTGTGTCCATCAAGGGATGAATGGATTAAAAAATGTGGTATATATACACAATGGAATACTATTCAGCCCTAAAAAGCAATAAAATCCTGTCATTTGTATTAACATGAATGAACTTGGAGGACATTATGTTAAGTGAAATAAGACAGACACAGAAAGACAAATACTACATGATTATCACTTATGTGTCGAATATAAAATGCTGATCTCATAGAAGTAGAAGGCAGAAGAGCGGCTACCAGAGGCTGAGGAGAGTAGGGGAGAAGCAAGGAAGGCGTGAGGTTGGTCAACAGATATAAAGTAGATAGGAGGAAATAGTTTTGGTGTTCCATTTCACAGTAAAAGTGATTGTAGTTAGCAATAATATATTTCACAAAAGCTAGGAAAGGGGATTTTGTATGTTCTCACTACAAAGAAATGATAAATATTTGATGTAATGGATATGCTAATTACCCTGATTTGATCATTACACAATGTATACACTATGCAAAAAGTAGATTATACCCCATAAATATGTAAAATTATGTGTCGATTAAACGCAACACTGTAAAAAATAAAAAATAACAAAACTGACTTGGCAAGATAAGAAATAGAGGGTGCGGGATGGTGTAAATAAGCCAGTTGCTTATCATCAATAGAGAAAGCCACAGACAAATATTAAAGTCAATAAATGTAAGCATTATTATATAATATTTAGAAATAGGACAGCAGCCATAAAAGGACCTTCAAGCAGAAAATGTTCAAATTGATTATTTCTGGGGAGTGAACCAAACAAGGGATGATTGGGGATAGAAGATTATTGATTGTATTAAACACCTTTCTGTACTATTTTATTTAAAAACGTGCATGTATTACTTTGGCAAAATTATAAAAAGTTGATTTTTGTTAAAATGAATTCAATACCAAATTTCTTTTTCAAAAATAGCAAAGCATCAAATAAGACTATAAATTCTAATTTTATTTCTCTATATGCAAAATTCATTTCCCTATTATTAAAAAGCAAATTGTCTCTTGCTTTGTATAGTGAACGGAAGGCATATATATCATTTCGTATGAATCAACACATTTAATATGCAAGGAAATTATTTTGTAACTTTTCCAGTTGCTCACAAATAGTAAGTGACAGGCTAAGGAATCATGCACCTTTTCTTGTGACCATAGAGCAGATGCTCTGAAACTATTGCCTTGGAAGGGAAATTTGGGAAGGCAGTGTAGGGGCTGAAAAGGAGCGTTATAAAATCATAGACATGGTATTAAATTTGGCAATGGCATGAAACATTGATAGTTAAAAATAAAAGGCTTTTGGAAAATACTGAATGAAAGGTTCAGGATAAAATTATGACTCTTTCTCATGCATGCACCCTCCTTCCTCTTCCCTGAATCCATCCCACACCTACTGTCAAAAAGATAGTGCTAAAACAAAACTATGAGTATTACAATCTGGGTCCCCATACTACCCTATGAGTAACTTTATCCATCACTTACTCTGGTGTACTATAGGTGCCACTTCAATTATCTGTCTCCCAAAAAGATTGTAAAATACATAAGGATGGGAATATATTACATTTATGTGTGTATCTTAATGCCTAACAACACATTTTGTATACAGCTTATACTCAATAAAGACTGGTTAGATTAGCAGAATAATTGTGTTTAGGCTCAGACTGCCCAAGATATCCCTGCTCAATTAACATTGATTTAGTGTTCATTATGTGCCAGGTACTGAGGCATGGTCACTGTCTTTGAGAAGTTCACAATTTAGAGCTAGGGAAAGTCACATAGATAGATAGATAGATAGATAGATAGATAGATAGATAGATAGATAGGGCACAAATACAGTTGTTCAATATTGGGAGAGTTAGGAAAGGAAAGAGACTATCTTTAAATATCACTGGTTAAAAAGAGTGAAATGGTACCAGCACTATTACTTTAAGGTATTGAGGACTCTGCAAATCATATTTTAATATGGTCTTAGTAGGGAGGATACTCACTGGACAGTGTGTTCTTAAGCCATATCATTCATTCGGTACAGGAAGAAATAATTATCTAGGTTTCTACATATCTGTCATTTGGATTCATTGGCTTCATGCTGATACACAATAAATTTTGTTTTCATTGGTCTCGGTTCTTTTTATCCTCCTAGAAGCATAGTTTAACAAGAAATAAATTCTGGTTTGATCAGTTGATAAAGGGTTTCTCCTTTTTGTTTTCACAAATATCTTTGGAGGAAATGTCCACAGGGTAGTAAACTGTGTGCCTCGCTATATGCAGGTTTCCTGGAACTCTTCCAAAATATAAGGCAGCTTATATCAATGATCATTGCTAGTCATGTTTTTTTCAATGATGAGGGGGTGAACAAGTTGAACTGTGATACTCTAAGAGTGTACTTTATGATGGTGCCAAGTAAATGGGGAAAAATAAAATTCATTCAAAACAAAACCCATTAAAAATTAAGCAATCTTTTTGACAAATATAGTAATTTTGACAAATATAATACTTTTTCATATATAATTCTATAACATTACATAAACAACTTGGTTGAACTGCAGTATCAGAACCAATTATCTTACTAATTATCCAGATTAAATATACTATGAAAATTTCACTGTGACTAAGGAAGTCTGTTTTAATTAGATGGGTTACTTTTCATAGGTTTTCTCAATAAGCTGAATTATATATTATATTAATGATCTGTCTTAGTCAATCACATCCTTCTAAATCTTATCTATATCACAAATGTTTCATGTTTTCCTTAGTTAGAATTTAAATTAATTATGACCGTTGACTTAACTATTTCTCAAACTTTCAAGTTCTTTTTAATATTTATACTCAATTAGCCCAATCTATACTTACATCACCAAAAAATCCAGTTGTGTGCTTTGCACTATATTTCAAAAATTAGATTTTCCTTGTGGTCTTGAACATAAGCCTTTTTTTATGCCAGAAAATTACACTGGGAACCTGCCTCTGGAGTCTTAAAATAATCATAATTTAAAAAAATTTTTTTTGTTGAACAAAATTATATATATTTATCATGTACAACATGTTTTGAAATATATTTAGGTTGTGGAATAGCTAAATTGAGATAAATGAAATTATTTTTTGTGGCAAGAACACTTAATATCTCTCTTAGCAATTTTTAAGAGTATGATACATTGTTATTAAGTGTAGTCACAATGTTGAACAATAGATCTCTTGAACTTATTTCTCCTATCTGATTTTCTATCGTTTGGACCAACATCTCCCCAATCCTAGCCTCTGGTAATCAACATTCTACTATCTACTTCCATGAGTTCATCTTTTCTAGATTCCACATGGGAGTGAGATCATGTAGTATTTGTCTTTCTATGCCTGACTTATTTCACTTAGCATAATGTCCTCCAGGTTCATTCATGTTGTTACAAATGATGAGATTTCATTCTTTATTAAGATTGAAAGGTATTCCATTATGGACATATAGCACATTTTCGTTATCCATTCATCTGTTGGTGGACACTTAGATTGATTACATATCTTGGCTATTGTAAATAAGGCTACCATGAGCATGAGAGTGCAGATATACCTTTGAAATACTGATTTCATTTTCTTTGTATGTATAACCAGTAGTGGGATTGCTGGATCACAGGGTAGTTCTATTTTTATTTTTATTTGTAGATCCTTCATATTGTTTTCAATAATGGCTACATTAATTTACATTCCCACCAACAGTGTGCAAGGGTTCCCTTTTCTCCATACTCTCTCTAAAACTTACCTTTCATCTTTGTGGATAATAGCCATTCTAACAGGTATGAGGTGATATCTCACTGTGGTTTAAATTTACATTTCTCTGATGATTAGTAATTTTGAGCATTTTTTTTTCATATACCTAATGGCTATTCGTATGTCTTCTTTGAGAAATTTCTATTCAGATCTCTTTCCAATATTTTAAATGGGCTGTTTTCTTACTATTGAGTTGAGTTCATTATATATTTTGGATATTAACTCCTTGTCAGATGTATAGTTTGCAAGTATTTTCTTTCATCCTATAGGTCGTCTCTTCATTCTATGGTTTGTTTCCTTGGCTGTGCAGAAAATTAAATTTTACCTAATTCCATTTGTCTAATTTTGTTTTTGTTATGCTTTTGGACTCATATCAAAAAAATCATTGCCCAGATCAGTGTTGTGGAGCTTTTTTCCTATGTTTTCTTCTACTAAGTGTATTGTTTCACATCTTACATTTCAGTCTTTAATCCATTTTAAATTGACTTTTGGATATGGTATGAGATAAGGGTCTAATTCCATTCTTCTGAATGTGTTTATCAAATATTCTTAATACCATTTATTGAGGAGGCTATCTTCCCCATTGTGTGCTCTTGGTACCCTTGCTGAAAATCAATTGACTATAAATACGTGGACTTATTTATGGGCTCTCTATTCTGTTCCATTCATCTATGTGTCTGTTCATGTGCCAGTACCATGCTGTTTGGGTTGGTTAGCTTTGTAGTATATTTTGAAGTCAGATACTGTGATGCTTTTAGCTTTGTTCTTTTTGTTTAAGATTGCTTTGGCTATTCGGGGTCTTTTGTGGTTCCACACACATTTTAGGATTTTTTTTTTCTATTTCTGTGGAAAATGTTACTGGTATTTTAATGGGGATTGAATTGAATCTGTAGATTTCTTTGGGTGGTATGGACATTTTAGCAATATTAATGGTCCAATCCATGAGCACAGAATGTATTTTCTTTTATTTGTGTCCTCTTCAATTTTTTTAAATTGCTGTTTCATAGTTCCCAGTATATGGGTCTTTCCCTTTTTGGGTTAGATTTATTCCTAGTATTTTCTTTTATAGCTATTGAAAATAGGCTTGTTTTCTTGATTATTCTTCAGGTAGTTCATTTCTGGTATATAGAAATGCTACTGATCTTGTATGTTGATTTTGTATCCTGCAACTTTGCTGAATTCATTTATTAGTTCTTAGTCTTTTCATGGAATCGTTAAGGTTTTTTTATACATAAGATCATGTCATCGGCCACAATTTAACTTCTTGCTTTCCAATTTGTATACCTCTTATTTCTTTCTCTTGCCTTATTGCTCTAGGCTAGGACTTCTAGTGCTATGTTGAACAGAAGTGGTGAAAGTCAGCATCCTTGTCTTGTTTCTTATCTTAAAGGTAAAGCTTTCATTTTTTTACCATTGAGTATGATGTTAGCGGTGGGCTTGTCATATATAACTTTGATTGTGTTGGGGTACATTTCTTCTATGCCTAATTTGTTGATAATTTTTATGATGAAAGGATGCTGAATTTTTAAAATTGCTTTTTGTCCATTGCTCAAGATGATCATATGGTTTTTGTCCTTCATTCTGTTAGTGTGGTGTATCGCATTTATAAATTTGTGTATGTTGAACCATCCTTGCATCTTGCATCCCTGAGACAAATTTAACTTTGTCATGGTGTATAAGCCTTTTATTATGATGTTGAATTTGGTATAATAGCATTTTGTTAAGTAATTTTTCATCTACGTTCATCAGGGATATTGGCTTGTAATTTTCTTTTTTCATAAGTATCCTTTGTTTGGCTTTGGTATCAGGGTAATACTGGCCTCATAAAATGACCTTGGATGTATTTTTTCTTCAATTTTTGGGAAGAGTTTGAGAAGGATTCTTATTCTTCCGTAAATGTTTGGTAGGACTTAGCAGTGAAGGCATCAGCTACTGTGCTTTTCATTTTTATCACTCATTCAATTTCTTTTTTGCTTTTTCTTCCTGATTCAAACTTGATAGGTTGTATATGTCTAGGAATTTATTCATTTCTTCTAGTTTATCCAATTTGTTGGCATAAAATTGTTTATATTAGTCTTTTATGAGTCTTTATATTTCTGTCATACCGGTTACAATATCTCTAATTTCCGATTTTATTCATTTGAGCCTTCTTTTTTTCTTAGTCGAGTTAGTCAATTTTATCTTTGAAAAAAGCAACCCTTAATTTTGAGAATCTTTTCTCATGTTTTCATAGTCTCTATTTCATTTATTTCTTCTCTGATCTTTATTATTTCCTTCCTTTTGCTAACTTTGTGCTTAGTTTGTTCTTATTTTTCTAGTTTATTAAGGTGTAACATTAAGTTATTTGGGATCTTTCTTCATTTTTTACTGCTGTAAACTTCCTTTTTTATAACTGTTTCTGCTGTGCTCCATCACTTTTGGTATGTTGTGTGTTCATTTTCGTTTGTTACAAGATTTTTTTTAAGTTTCCTTTTTAATTTATTCATTGACCCATTGGTTGTTCAAAAGTATGTTGTTTTATTTTCAGGTATTTGTGATTTTTTTTTTTTAATTCCACCTGATATTGATTTCTAGTTTTATACCATTGTGGTCAGAAAAGATACTTGATATTATTTCAATCTTTTAATATTTGTTAGGACTTACTTTGTGTCCTAATGTATGATCTCTCCTGGAAACTGTCTTGTGTGCCCTTGAGAAGAATATTTTCTTTAGCTGTTGGATCAGATGTTCTATATATGTCTGTTAGGCCCATTTGGCCTAAAGTGTAGTTTAAGTCCGATGGCTTTTTGTTGATTTTCTGTCTGGATGATCTGTCCTTTGTTGAAAGTGGGGTCTTGAATTCTCCTACTATTATTATTTACTGTCTGTCTTTTTCTTCATATCTATTACTATTTGCTTTATATATTTAGGCATTCCAATGTTGGGTGCATGTATTTGTAATTTTATATCCTCTTGGTGAATTGACCCCTTTATCATTATATAATGATCTTCTTTGTCTCATTTTAGTTATTGACTTAATGTATATTTTATCTCATTTAAATATTGCTACTCTTACTCTCTTTTGGTTTCCATTTGCTGCAATACCGTTTACCATCCCTTCACTTTCAGTCTATGTGTGTCCTTACAGGTGAAGTGAGTTTCTTGTGGCAGCATGTATGTCATTTTTTTTAAAAAATCACTCAGTCACTTTTATATCTTTTGCTTGGTGAATTTATTTACATTGAAGGTAGTTATTGATATGTAAGGACTTATTGCTGCCAATTTGTTAATGGTAATTTTGAAGTAGTTTAATGATCACTCAGTAGAAGCGCAAGACTGCTTAGAATACTTTGCATCTCTTTCTTTTCTCCTTCACCTAGTCCATGTCTAACAATACTTATAAAGTTTGGCCTCAGTCTGTGTTACCCCTGCCCCACTCCATAAGCATGATAATGAAATATTGCCAAGGCAAAAATGCTATAAGGGGTAGGTTAAGTTTAAAGACAGTATAGAAAAGGGTCTACTTGGCATTTTTAAAGTTGAATTCTAGCAATCTCTAACCTGCTAAAATAAAACTATAGAAATACATTTCGTAGAAAAACTATAATCAAGGTCCTTGATCAATATATTTTTGTGATTAGGAACTAACCTCATACACTTTTTCTACTCAAATGAAGATTACTTATACCACTGAAATTCATGCTTTGCTGTTATGCTCCCAATTATTTGACTACTTCTTGCAGCCATTTTCCAAATATAAACTTTGTCTTAATTTACCCTGTTCTTCTGGAAAGCCAAAATGTGTAAGAGTAAGATCAATACTTGTTAATGTATTATCAGCTCATTTGAATCATGCAGCCTATCACTGAGCATGGATATGAAGTACTTACTGTATTCCAGACACTGTTCGTGGCATTGACACAGGATTCATGAAACTTTCATTATCAAAAGCTTTCTTTGGAGAAGAGGACTGTTTTGATTTTACTTTGTTTTGTTTGCAGAGATGGTGTTTGCAAATATATTACAGGAACTGTTTTGGTGAAAAATAATCTTAATAGTTTGATTTAAAAATGTTACTGCAATCCAAAGCATTCAGTATGGAAAAGTACCTCAGGCAGCAGAGATCACTCATGTTATACAGTGGACTGGTGAGCCACAGAAAGATGTAGATTTTGAGATTTGCTTCCCTGTTAAAAATATTCTTTAAAAACCCTTAATATTAGAAAAAAAACTAAATTAAACTTGAAATATTTAAATGTGAGGGAAAGCAGCTCATAATTAGCATAAACATTTGGAGTAACTACCTGTAGATAGTTATTCTCTCCTCTTAGCTTGAGTCCCTAAGTCTAAATCATCAAGCCTGACCTGACCACTTCAGAGACTGACAATAGATGTAGCAAATAAGAGTCTAGTTGGGTGTCTAAAAATATTCCCTTCATAAAAGTCAGAACTAGATTTCCAGGACACAGACCTAGAAACCATGTTTCTTTGTTTCTCCTTCCCCTATTTTTCTCTGTCTCACTAGTGATTTTGTTAATTAACAGTTTATCCAAGTATTATATCTCTTAGAGGCTCAAGAGAGTATGAAATTGTCCTACTGGTAATGACAAAGATGAAGGAAAATCTTAGTCTTATAGCTGTTACTCTACATCTAGACTTAATATTTAATATTTTAAAGACTACTCTGGTGACAGAAAAATATGATTCTATGGCAGTGATTCTCAAAATGTGATCCCTAGACTAGCTACATCACCACTACTCAGGAAAGTGTTAGAAATGCAAATTATCGAGCCCTATTCCAGACCTAGTAAATCAGAATATCTGGAGCTGGGGCCCAGTAATCTGTGTTTTAACAAGTTGCTCTGGTGATTCTCATGCACGATAAAGTTTGAGAACCATTGGTCTGTGCAATTACTATGTTGTATGTGAATATATTATTTAGTGATACAAGAAGGCTTAGGTTGAATTATTGGTTAGTAATTTACATTGTAAACCACTGCCTTAGAATGTAAAACAGACTAGTTCAAGTCCATGGGGCTCCATCATTATTGTATTTCATTACACAGCATGTAGGTCTGTTGGCAGAGAAAGAACTAATTGTCTTAGTAAATACAAAAGAAGGAAATGCCAGCTGGTGAGTGGCAACACTTGTTTAAACAAAGGCTTCCAACTAAAAATGCACTCAGTAGTTAGGGTTTTAAATGCCATCATATTCATTCTTGATACTTTGCATAATCTTCAAGAATTATTATTGTTTCTTTGTCCCTGTCTTACGTTATAGTGATCTCAGTCAGCTCATTTACCATTGTGGTTTTACCATGTTAATGTTATTTGTTCTAAATAATGCTAATTAGTAGTATTGCTAATTTTGATGCCAAGGCAATATTGTTGTTGAAGAGAAAGTAGGAGTTCCCTGAATGAACGTAAAGGCAGAATTTTATCCCTATGAACTCAATTTTTCATAGTGGAAAATTCAGCCCTGTTCATTTCCTCCTCTCTCACTCACCACAAGTGATCTGTTGTCAGGTCCTGTAACTTTTTTCTCAGCCTTCTCCATCCACCTTCTGCATTTCAATTCCTTTGCCACTGCTGTGATTCAATTGCTAATCATCTCTCAACTGGTTGACTCTAAATCCAGAGACCCAGAAAGGATTACTGTATCTATAAAATCCCAACTATTTCACAGTGTCTAATAGCCATTCTAGCGTCTAAAGTGAGCTCAGGTACTTCTTTATTGCTGCTGTTACCATAAGCGAACTGAATAGGAGAACCACCTAGGTGGATTGTGATGGTTTCGTTCCTTTAAAAATCTCCCCTGCCTGCCTCATAATGTACTATATTAATGATGATTGCAGTAATTCATTTAGTCAAAATTTTTTTCTTATGTGTCAGGAGCTGTTTTAAACATAAAGATAACAGTAGTCAACAAAGACAAACATCAGAAACACTCTGCTTGTAGAATTCATAATGTAATGTTAGTAATGAGTGGATGAAGACATACTGTTATATCTACATCTATATCTATAGCTATATCTACATATATATCCACATCTACAGGTGTATTAATATCTAGCTATCTATTTTGTTATTTTTGATATGATGGTGAAAGACGTCTTCTGCTGTGGTGACATTTGAACAGAGACCTGAATGAAGTGATGAGGATGCCATCTGGCTATATGTGGAAAAAATGTTCCAGTATAGCAATTGAGGAGCGTGGGGGAAAGAAAGGAGAGTGATATGAATAAAGAGAGATAAGGAAGGGGCAGGGTAGAAAAAGAGGTCAGAGATAGGAAACAGATCACCAGGGACCATGTAGATTATAGTATAGGATTTACTTTTTGTTTTAATGAGATGAGAAGCTTTTAAGATTTTGAGAAGAGAGATGATATAATGTGGTTGATATTTTTAAAGGATAACAGTGATAACTGTGAAGCAGAGACTATAGGCAAGCAGGAGTTGAAGCAAGGACACCAGTTAAGAGACTATTTGCAATAAAACTTATAAGATTTGATGATGGCATAAACCAGGGTGGTAGGGGTAGAGGAGGTGATATTTCCTATTGGATTTAATGTGGTGAGTGGTGAAGGATTGGCAAGAGTCGAGGATAAACACAAAAATTTTGGCCTGAGCAAACCGAAGGTGAAATTACCATGTGCTGAGACAGGGAAGGGCTTAGAAGGGGAAAATTTGCTGGGGAGAGGAGAGAGGGGATGTTGTTGAGGAAACAAGATTTTAGCATCGAATGCATTATTGGGATACCTACTGGAAATCAAATTAAAATAAGCCATAAATTATTGGAGTCATGAATTCAGGTAGGAGATTTAAAAATATACCCTTAAGTCTCATTCTTTTCTAAATTAATTTTTTTATTGTATAGTGTTGTCTAATATTTCTGTTCTTATTACAAATCCAAGCTGCTCATTCCTCAAAAATACAATATACAGATATATAAAAGAAAACTAAAAATTAGTATCATCTATTCTTTCCAGATATCTGTTGTCAACACCTGAGTGTACATATTTCCAAATCATATGTTATATGCATACATATTAGTTTAAACCATATGAAACTACTACTATTCAATCTTTTCAACCTATACAAAATTGTATATTTCATCCCAATATATAGAGATATTAACACTTCATTTAAAAAACGTGCAGAGCATGCTTATATATGCAATTGTCAGATGTTTGAATTATTTCAACTGATACTCTTATGTTGCACATGACCGGAAAAACCTGGAATAACTGGCTGACAATTAATTATAATAATGAAAGGAAAATGGTAGTGTAAAATACCCTGAAAAACTTCTATAATATACAATGTATCTATAAAAAATTAAGTGTTACATAGGGGCCCAGATAGACAGAAGGCATGAGTTCTGAGATCTACTGCACAGCAGAGTGACTGCAGTCAATGATAATGTATTGTGTATTTTAAAATAAGAGACTAAATTTCAAATTTCTCATAAAAATTATAGGTAAGCAAGGTGATAGATATGTTAATTAGCTCAATTTAATTGTTCCACATTGCATACATATATCAAAACATCACATTTGCATCCTATAAATGTATACAATTATGATTTGTAAATTGAAAATGCTAATTTTAAAAGATAGAAAATATCATTACAAGTGAAAAAATAAAAGGTCCCATGCTACCCCAAAACTAACAACAGACATAATACCCAGGGCGAATTATTTTCTAAATGACTTTATTTTTTAGAACAGTTCACAGCACAATTAAGAGGAAGGTACAGAGATTTCCCCTCTACTTCCTGTCCCCCACAGATGTATTGCTTCCCTCATTATTAACGTCCCCCCACCAAAGTGGTACATTTTTTTACATTTGATGAACCTACGATACATCATCATTACTCAAAGTTCATAGATTACATTAGGATTCACTCTTGGTGTTGTATATTGTATAAGTTCAGACAAATATTGTATAGTGACACGCATCTATCATTACAGTATTATACAGAGCATTTCCACTGCCTCCAAAATCCTTTGTGCTCCCTCTATTCATTCCTCCCTCCCACCAACCGCTGACAACCACTGATCTCCATAGTTTTGCTTTCCATGTCATATAGTTAAACCTACGGTATGTAGACTTTTCAGATTGGCTTCTTTCACTTAGTAATATACATTTACATTTCCTCCATGTCTTTCTGTGGCTTGATAGCTCATTTCTTTTCATCACTAAATAATACTCCATTGTCTGGATGGACCACAGTTTATCCACTCACCTATCAAAGGACAGCTTGGTTGCTTCCAAATTCGAGCATTGTGAATAAAGCTGCTATAAATAAAGATGCCAGTAAGTTTTGAGGCAATTTGTTATGCAGCCCTAGTAATTTATATAAGGTGCTAAAAGATTATATTCAGGAATCCATCTCTTACTCAACTCTGTTTTCTTCTACATTGGCTTCGATCGCAAGCAGTTCTCTTCTGGTATTAGCTTCAAGTTCTCATTTTCTTTCTTATTATAGTTGCAGCAAAAGTTTCAAGTAGAGGTCCGATTAGGGCAGCTTTGGACCAATTATTAGTGCCTGGGAGAGGCAGTGTTTTAATTTATTCAGGACTACAGAGACTGTTCTGAAATTGAGGTTGGAAATTCTCCTCTAAACCACACAGGCAAAAAGTGAGAGAAAGGTGGCCTATCTAAGGGAAATCAAATTCTGAAACCCAAATGTGAGGCATATGTGTTCAGATAAAGACAACATATTTTAGCTACAGAAGTTTCAAATATAAATAAGAATAGAGTATTGTACACTAATACTTTTAATTTAAGATATTAAAAATAAAATGGTAAATTGTCTTTACTTCTAAGGTTATAATTAAGGAAATAACTTATAATTTTAAGTTGAAGAGAAGGAAACAGATGCAAGCAGAGTAGTGAGTCATTTGGAAGTATTTTTCAAATCTCACTAAGGATTTTAATAACTGAAAACAAACAAACACTACCCCTCAACTGTTAAAGTACATATTCACTCATCTCAATGGCTTTTTTATTTACTGTGTTTAGAAAAGCAACACTAAACAAATTGGGGAATATTTGTTGGTGACCAAGCATGATGTGGATGAGATTGAGATTACAGATTTAATACTTCCCTGGGTCAATTTTGGGACGTAGTCAATAATCTTAGCTATGTATATCATTGTTCTTAAGGAAAGCACGAAAAATATGTATCAGCTAGCACATTTCTGCTTCAGGAAAAATTACCCACAGTGGAAGTCACAGAGTTATTTGAGGATTAAAGGTAAAATTACAGCATGCAAAATGACTTTATAAGCCATCAATCACTAAATAAATTTAAGAGATTATTCTAGTGACAAGATATGCTAGTAAACATATAGAAAATGGATTGTCGTTTCTTTTTTTTTTTTTTTTTTTGGAGACAGAGTCTCGCTCTGTTGCCTAGGCTGGAGTGCAGTGGCGCGATCTCGGCTCACTGCAAGCTCCACCTCTCAGGTTCATGCCATTCTCCTGCCTCAGCCTCCCGAGTAGCTGGGACTACAGGCGCCTGCCACCATGCCCAGCTAATTTTTTTGTATTTTTCGTAGAGACGGGGTTTCACTGTGGTCTTGATCTCCTGACCTTGTGATCCGCCCGCCTCGGCCTCCCAAAGTGCTGGGATTACAGGCATGAGCCACCGCACCCAGCCGGATTGTCCTTTCAACTTCAATCTTTTGTTGTTTCTTGTAGGTATTATAGATTTGTTTTTGTTTTGTTGTTGCTTTACAAATGAAACAAACAGAAACCTAAATTATACTGTGGGGCAAAAAGAAAACAAATAATTTTCAAAAAATGTTTTTGTCTTCTTTTTAAATGTTAACTCGAATGTTTTCTTTCATTAAGGATGATCTTGGCTGTTTTACAAACTCCCTATGTCACATTTCTCTGTATAGCATCATAAGCAAATCTATATTTAGTGTTGGGTAGGTGCAAAGCATTATGGAAAGTGTTAGAAGTACTAACTTCTTACAGTAGTCAGATATACACCCTACTATCAAGGAGTTTACACTATAGTAGAGTAAACTGCCAAACCATTTCCACCTAGATAGTAAATACCATAGGACAGTACCCATGTCATATTTATTTCTGTAGATTCATTTCCAGATCACTTAGCATCATGCTTTGTTTGTAGAATAAGTTTATTAATGCAAAGACAACTAAGACTACTCAAATATCAATTGTGGTACAGATTGCAATGCCACCGAAGCTCAAACGTCTCTAAGCTGGCAAAAGGATATTTGTGTAGAAGTTGAATCACGAGTTTGTTTTATGGGTATAGAACTGGAGAGGACAAACAGTGTTTACACAAATATCACAGCAACCCCAAGAGTATATGTTGTCATTTATATTTTTCAGGTGAGGAAATTGATGTTCAAAAAGCTTCCAAAATAAACCTTGATCAGTATCCCAGGTTGTAATTGTTAAAGCCATTACTTCAAACATTTTCTTACTTCCAGGTTAGCAGAAAGAAAGTAGGTATGGAAGTGAGAATGAATACAACAGTTTTCCCAGAACATAGTTCTTATAAGGGCAATAGAAGCCATCCATTTTAGAGCATAGTTAAGAAATAGTTAAAGGAAAGGTTGAGTGGCATACTAAAAATTCTTTATTTTATAAGCAATAGAAAGACATTAAAGATTTTTGGGTATTGTGTGACAAGTGAAAAACAGCGATTTGGAAAAGTTAATTATCCATGATGTTGGCAATGGCCAATAAATGAAAAAGTCTAATGCAGGGAAATGAAAGCAGAGAACGTTACAATATGTCATGTATGAAGTGGTGAGTGCCTGAATTACAGTATACAAAATTCTTAATTCCTCACATGCCCCTTGCTTACTCTCCATAAACCAAATATTCCAGTTTAATAATAACTTTGCTTAAGGATACAACTAATCATTTCCCAGGATACACAAAATAAATTATATTTTTTTCTACTATTATTAGCATCTTACATTAATGTGGTTCATTTATTATAATTGATGAACAAATATTAATACACTTTTATTAACTAAACACCAAAGTTTTACATTAGAGCTCAATCTTTGTATTTGTACATTAATGGGTTTTAGCAAATATATAATGCCATGTATCCACCATTACAATACCATACAGAATAATTTTACTGTCCTAAATATCTTCCATACCCTGCCTATTCACCTCTCCCTTCCTCCCTCCTCCTGGACCACAATAATCACTGGTCTCTTTATTGTCTCTATAGTTTTTCTGTTTCCAGAATGTCATATAGTTTAAATTGCAGCCTTTTCAAACTTGTTCATTATTTACTTAGCAGTACTTAAGGTTCCTCCATGTCTCTTCATAGCTTGATAGCTCATTTATTTTTATCACTAAGTAATATCTCATTGTATAGATGTACCAGTTTGTTTATCCATTGACCTCTATTGTGACATCTTTGTTGCTTTCAAGTTTTGACATTTATAAATAAAGTTGTTATAAACACTTGTGTGCAGGTTTTTATGTGGATATACATTTTCAACTCACTTGGGCAAATACCAGAGTACAATTAATTATTTGTATGGTAGGATCATGTTAACTTTGCAACAAACTGTCAAACTGTCTTCCAAAGAAGCTATACCATTTTGCATCCCCATCACCATCTTTATATGTATAATCAAGATTATTTTTGAGATTTTTATCATAGTTTTTTATAATAATATACATTTTTTGCCTAAATGAGTTTTTGCTTTGGCCATTTTACAAAATTTCAAATCACTAGTATTAATTGGGAAAAGGCTATTCTCTCAAGTCATACATAGTCTTCATATTAGTTTTATATCTTATAAACTATTGATGCAGTCTCTCTATTTAAAATGTAGAGCAATTTAGCAAAAAATATTAAATAATGATGTAGCTTATTTTTACAAGGATTTCTCTGGTTGATGGGTGGAAAGTCAACTATATAAGTACAAGAGCAGAAATAGAGAGACCAGATATTATAATAGAAGAAGTAGGTATTCGATGATCCTAAGATCTAGAGCACTAACTCTGGAGATATTGTGAAGTGCTCAGCTTCAGAATATAACTTGAATGTAGAAGCAACAGGACATAGTGATAAAATGAATGTGGAAGATGAAAGAAAAGACTAATGATGACATTTGTAATATTGGCATGAGCAATTAGATTTTAACTGAGGCACGTAGGGGTGAGGGTCTTGGGAAGAGTCAATAATTCAACCTGGACATACGATATATGAGATAGCTATTAAACATTCAAATGGAGAGATGAGTATTTGGATTTAGTAGTCTCAAATTCAGTAGAGTTCATAAGAATCTAAATTTGAGAAACACTGGCATATATAAAGAAATCAAAGCCATGGGACAGAATGAAACCTAAGAATTGAATATAAACTTCTTCCTAATACTGTACTTATGGTTCCAAGTAAATTCACTTACGGTCAAAGAAACTTACCTTATTATGGATATGGCTAGCATTGGATGTGATGGAAGTGTCACATAGTATAAGTGACTCTTCTTATATTATGGCTTGGATGTCTCTGTTTTCTTCGAATTGTCAGTATATCTCAAAGTTGGATATCTAGCCATTTTGTAAATATATAGATGTTCTGGGTTCTCTTATATTGTCTTTCCCCTTTGTTTCTGTTGTAACAATTTGGGTCTACCCTTCAGTGTTTTACCCCCTGCAAGATTGTACACTAAAAACAGTGAATTACTTCTCATTGGCTAGTCTATTTAAAGTAGAGCCTGTTCTTATTAACTCAATTGCAATACCTTGATTTTTAGATCTATCAAATACGGAACAATAAAATGTTCAAACTGCTAAACTTCAGGGGTATTTAATGGAAGGACAATTTATAAAGGTGTGGAGAGTCTGTTAGGAAAGTACAAGCACTGTAGGGCACAATGTTACTAATCCTATGCCTAAAGAATGAGAGTAGAAGGAAATTTCCAGAACCTGGAGACAAAGAGCTGTGTGAAGAAGCGCAACTGACAGGAACAAACAAAGTTGGGGATTTGTAACCAGCTTAAGCGGATCTGCAAGGAGGAGGCAGAAAGAATAAGCACCCTGATCTTATTTGTCTCCCAGTTTCCTACCTGTGGGTGTTCTTAATATTTAGGACTCTCCATGGGTGCCACCATGCCCAGCTAATTTAAAAAAATAAAGTTTAGAGACTGCATCTCACTATGTTGCTCAGGCTTGTCTTAAATGCCTGGCCTCAAGCAATCCTCCCACCTCAGCCTCCCCCATAGCTTGGATTACAAGTGTGATCCATCATGCCCAGCTCTGTTATTTTAAAGAAGAAAAATTGCTCTTAACTCTCATACTCCAAGAGTCTTTAACTCCAGGCTAAACACAACTTTGGCACAGACATTTGGTAAAGTGGAGGGAGCTGACAGTGCCAAGGAAATTGATAGTGCCAAGGCTAAAGGGATATTGAAGATGTGTAGGCCGGGCACGGTGGCTCACGCCTGTAATCCCAGCACTTTGGGAGGTCGAGGTGGGTGGACCACCTGAGGTCGGGAGTTTGAGACCACCCTGACCAACATGGAGAAACTGCGTCTCTATTAGAAATACAAAATTAGCTGGGCGTGGTGACACATGCCTATAATCCCAGCTACTTGGGAGGCCAAGGCAGGAAAATCTCTTGAACCCGGGAGGCGGAGGTTTCGGTGAGCCGAGACCACGCCATTGCACTCCAGCCTGGGAGTGTAGCAGAAGGTGCTTATAGACAATATATTCAATCACATGGCTAGTTGCAGAAAGGAAAACGATGGCCATTACACATTTTATTTATTAATATAAGTCAACTTTAATTCTCTATTTTGTATATAGACTATTTGGTTAACTTGAAATGTTAAAATGAAAAATATTATTAAGTGATAGTGACTAAGCTAATAAAGGAACATATATTATCCAGAGACAAACAGAGTTATTTATGGGCAGGGTGACTATATAATTTATTTTTATAACTTGGAAAATTTAAGATATAAGGGGAAGATAACAAAATTATAAATTAAAACTATCTATGTCAGTGAACCTCAAAATTAGTTCTGTTCAAAAATTTTCTATAATGACTCTCAAAAATCATATATGTGCATACATTAAAACAATTTAATTCATATTCTGAACATTAAAATATAAGTGAAATAATTATTAAATATCCACATACTTCTATAAATTTTTAAATATATATTGCTAATAGTGTATCATTAGTATTTTTCTATAAAACATATTTTTCCAATGTTGTCTTGTTTTAAACTTTTTCCAAGATAATATCTGCAACTTCCTCGAAGTTGCATTTAGTGGCTAATAAATTTTGAATTGGTGACAATTTTCGAATGCCTTGTCTCTGTAAACTTTAATAATTTTAATTGAGAGAAGTATCTCTGTATAGGTGCTTAGTTGCCTGGTAAGCTCAAGCTAAATCTGCTAAATGGGAGATATTGTCAAGGCTGTTTTTTCATATTGAAAAGAATAAATATGTAATTTCAAATATTTTATTTTTTATTCATACTAAGTGTCTTTGACAAATATTTTACCAGAAAAACTTATAAGTTGCTTCTATTCATGATGCTTTTTAAATATTTCATTGGATTTAGAGACCATATAGTCATATTCTTTCTATTTATCTGCTTTTCAGGACAGAATACATTTTTTTCAATTAAAAATATGAACTCCATTAAGACATTCTTCCTACATGTCTAGATTTCCAGGCACAATTATAAAATTTCAAAATTAGATATCATATTACATGTAAGCTCTTATAGTTTATTGTTTCTTCCTTGCCTTTGTAAAAATAAATTTTAATAATTTACTGTTTATAAGCTTTTTAAAAATAATTGCAGTTTGCAAACAAAGTTCTTTGTTGCTCCCTTTTGTGACTACTGTGATTAAAGCCTTCATACTGATTTTGAACAAAATGCAGCTGACACTTAGAAGAATCATTTAGAAAAACATCGTTCAGACAACAAATATGGTCAATTGGTATGCAGTAGTGATGGTTGAATAATTGGATATCCATGTGCAAAAAATAACCACAAAAAAAAATGTAAGAGAGAGAGAGCTCCCACCCATACCTAGCACCATATACAAAAATCATTTCAACATGGACCCTAGATATTAATTTAAACCCCAAATTATAAAACTTGTAGAAGAAAATATAGGAAAAAATTGTTATGGTCTAGGATTAGCAAAGATTTCTTAGATACAACACAATAAGCACATTCCATAGAAGAAAAAAAAATTGGACTTCATCAAAATTCGAAAGATGATTAAGAGAATGAAAAGCCAAACCACAATTCTGATAAATTATTTGTGTCCATGGTATATGTAAATTAAAAAATATGTAAATATATATTCACTATATATGTACATATGCATATATATACACATACATTCTCAAACGCTAAGAAAACAGCCCAGTAAAAACTGAAAATGGACAAAAGATTATATGGACACTTATCCAGAGAGGAAAAATGGATGCCAAATATGTGAGGATGCTTATCATTAGTCATTAGGGAAATGAAAAATTAAAACCACAATAAGATACAACTACACATGTATTAGACTATCTAAAACCTCTGACCATACCAAATGTTGGCAAGTATATTAAACAATGGGAAGTTTCAGTCACTGATGATTGGAATGTAAAATAGTACAGCCAGTTTTGAAAAAAGTTTGGAAGTTTCTTTTTAAAATTGTTTATATTTAAGATGTACAATATGACATTCTCAGATATACATACATATTGAAATTATCACTACAAAGAAATTTACATATCCATCATCTTTCATAGTAATTTTTTTGTGGTTAAGAGTACCTAAAATTTATTCTCTCAGCAAATTTTCAGTATTTAATGTTATTAATAATAGTCTTCATGCTATACATTAGAGCTCTAGACTTATTCATCCTACCTAACTGCTAATTTGTATCCTTGAACTATGTCTCTCCATTTTCTCCCCTATCCCCACCCCTTGTAACCACAGTTCTACCCTCTATTTCTACTTATTTACCTTTTCTCTTTTTAGATTCCACATACAACTGAGATCATATACTATTTGTATTTCTGTGTCTGGCTTAGTTCACTTAGCATAATATCCTCCAAGTCCATCCATGTTGTCACAAATAGCAGTATCTCCTCTTTTAAGACCAAATAATGCTCCATTGTATGTATGAATCACAATTTCTTTATGGATTCATCTGTCATTGGACACTTAGGTTGTTTCCATATCTTGGCTATTGTGAATAATGCCATAAAGAATATGGGAGTACAGCTATTTCTATGGAGTGCTGATTTCATTTCATTTGTGTAGATACCCAGTAGATGGACTTTAATTTTAAAAATTGATATTTTTAGTTTTATTAAAGAGATAAATTAGTTGTTAAATAAATGCAGTAAAATGTCATAAGTATTAAGTTTCCCAAAAGAATGAGATACCTTATTAAAATTGTAGATTTTAATTCAATGAAATATTTTTATTCACTTTAATAAACAGTCATCCATCTAATTTTTCTCCAAACTTGTATGGGTTTCTGAAATAATTTGGAAATATTGAGGTCCACTTGCCAATGAACTCGCTTCCTTATTTGCAAAATAGGATGATGAATTATCTTAACTGCCAGGACATGATTGTTGTGACTATAATGTGACAGATTATAGAGAAAGGTTTAAATAAAAGAAACATCCTACAGAAATATAAAGCATTTTATCATGAAAATAATCAAATATTTGTTCCATATTTTTTCAGAATCAAAATTATTAAAAGCAAACCCATCTGGATTTTTTAGGATAAAGGTAAGTTTATGTGACAAAAATGAAAACACACATGGCTAAAAGTAGACAAAAGCATATTTATTTCTCAGATGAGCTCAATAGGCTAAAGGTGTGGCTCAGTTCAATCATGGTATACAGTGGTGTAGATACTTTCCACATTGGTGTAGCATCATTCCCTAGCATATAGACTACTTCTGTATGGTCACAGTTGTTCACTGCCTCATTTGGCTTTAACCAAAAGGGGATAGGAAATAGGGAAAGTTCAGATTCACAAAAAAATTGTTTATGCTTATACTTTATTAGCAAGAATTTAGTTGAGTGTCCAAACATGGCTACCTACAAAGGAGGCTGGGAATATTGTCTTCAATTGGGTTAGCCTATATGACCAGGGAGAAAAGTGCAACAAATTTAGAGGAGAAAACTACCAGTCAGTTGCATCCCCCTATGCAGCATATCTGACCACTTAGTATTTACTATGGAATTCAGTAATAATATTTTAATGAATTTCTTTGTATTCATGATGTAATTGACTTTGTGCCTAAGTCATACCGTTTATCTTTTACTCTGTGTGGATTTTCTTTACAGGCTATAATTTAGTATAACACAAAAAATATTTTGACAAGTCTTCTGCATTTTATAAGGATTTTATCTCTTCTAGTCACAAAGGAACTCTGTTCCATCATCAGATGTCTTGCTTCTCAGTATCGCACTGTGTAAAACTTCATGAGCGTTGTGGACGAAATTAATGTTTGAAATTGGTTAACTTCGATGGCATCTGTGAGGGATACAAAAAAAAAAAAGAGTGAGAGAATATCTGAGCTATTTCAGAGAAAAACATGTTTTATACAAAAAGCTTATAATGCAACTTACAGATTTGGCAAAATGCCCAAGAGGTAGTTCAACATGCCGTAGTAATGGGAGGTTGCTTTAATACGCTCATGAAGAAGCAATTTCTTTGTTAAAGGCTTTCCAATTGAATGAGTATGCCCTGTGCATACCGTAGGAGGCCTTCCTTTCCTAGGAACCCATGTGCATTGCTTAATGCATGTCTGGAGACAAACCTAACCTTGATTTTCCAAGGGAAAAAAATCTTACCTTTAATTCGAAAAATGGACTTAATATATCAACCCATTAAGCCTTTCATTATTAAGTATTATTTCTAGGATTAGGAATAACCTCATACTATTCAAAACTCCCTCCGTTACAAGAAGCATGTGGTTTGGGACAGAAGGTCTCAAATCTAATTTCAAAATTTCCATGGTTGGTGTAAATTACTTTGGGCAGAAAGGTGGTAGCAGAGTTCCTATGAAAGATACTATTTTAAATGTCATGGAGAGAATCGATAATCAAGGTTTGTAACATAAAGTTTCTTTTGGCAGATACAAGAATGGAGAGAGGCTCTATAAATTCCCTAAGGTCTTTTGTCTTATTCCTACACAAGGAATTAATAGTAAGTGAACAGTTTGAGCAACTTAAAAAAATAATTCCTTCATGATCTGGAGAATGAAAAATGAGAATTCAAAAGAACGTGTTAGAGTCATTAAGCAGCTATTTCAGAACTTGTGAAAAATAGGGGATGTGAAGTCATCATAGTGAGAAACCAGTTACGTGCTTATTTTTTTAAAAATATTTTACAAAAATGTATCATAGATTCAGACAAGTAAACAAATCTTAACTGTACAACTTGTTAAATTTTCACTAAGTAAACACATCCATATAACCACTACCAAGATCCAGGAGTAGAATATTACCATCACCTTTGAGGTCCTCCTTGTACCTACTTCTAGGCTCTAAGTGCCACAGTAAAAGTAACCATCATCCTGCTTTCTAACACCTTCAACAAGTGTTGCCTGGTCTTGAACTTTATATGAGTGAAATTATACATATATAGTCTTTGGCATCTTTCACTAAATGTTATGTTGATACTTATTCATGTTAATGGTGTGTGACAATAATTTCCTCTCATTGTTATATAGTGTTCAATCGTGTGAATATTTTGCAGTTTATTCTTTCTAGAGATGATATGCATTTAGATTGCTTCCAGTTTAGATCACATGTGAATAATACTGCTATGAACACTTTTGCATCTATAGATAGATAGATAATTGATAGGTAGATTAGATAGATAGATGCAGGTACACACATTATTTTGGATTATGCATACTTAGGACTTGAATTTATTTGTCATGCATAAATAAAGTATATATATGTTCAGATTTAGGAGGTATTGACAAAGATATTTCCAAAGCAATTGTACCAAAATAAACTCTCAACAGCAAGATATGAAGGTTCCAGTTACTCTCTATCCTCAAAGATCCTTAAAATTGTCAGTCTCTTTAGTTTTAGGCATTCTGATTGGCATGTGATTACAACTTCTTTTGTTTTAAAATTCATATGTAAATTTGCATTTAAGCATATAAAAATAGTTTAATTCATATATGATTTAGGGGCAGTAAAATTAATTATATAATATCACTAAATATAATAAATCATTGCAAACTTCAAGCATTCTGCACTATATATGGATATACATAGAGACAGATTTTAGTTTGTGAATTATTTACACATGTTATCTTAATAGCAATTTATTTTAGTAGAAATTTTAAGACCTTCATTATCCTTTAGGAATCAGATGAAACATTTTCTACATTTCCATTTGACTGAATAGGTTATATCATAAAATATAATCAAATTATTGAAAGAAACACTTTAAATTAATAGCACATGCTGAGTTTCTATCACAAAATTTGGTTCAAGGAGTTTATGTTCCTTTCCGTTTAAGGAGTTGAGTCATTATGCTGCAATAATGAGAAATTAATAGATTTTTTAAGTTCTGCAAGCAAAAAATCTTACACTCCTACATTATTCTTAATTATAAAATGTTATGGCTGATTTCCTTCAATGTTGATCTATACAACAAAGGTACAATTTTAAATGGATGTAAACCTTTCACTAAGGCACATGGAAAATTTAGTTTGTTCTTAACAATTGTTCAAAAATTAAATAGCCTGCAATTTAAGAATCATAGACTTCCTGCTAAAGAAATAGTTGATACAAAAACTAAAATATCCTTATAACTCACTACCTCCAGACCTTCTTGAAAGAGGGAGCTGGTTATCAGTTATCACTGTTTTGTAGGTCTAGAAAACCATCTAAAAAATAGTAACAAGGCTTCATAAATGTTTCTTTCATTGATTTTATTTCTTAATATAACATAGTATGATAATAAGGTGGATTAATCTGTGCAAGTTCTCAAATGATCTAAGGTTAGAGGCACTGAATATAGAAAATGAACCCACAGGTTAGAACTCAATAACATTCATTTACCCTTTAAACAACTGGAGAAATCCATTATCACTCTGTTTAAGATGATTATCTTATTGCCAGCTGTACAGTGTTTTATCTGCTTTTTTAAATAATTAAACTCTAACCCTGTTGGAGCAATTTAAGCTTGATCCTAATGCTTTCCTCTCTGTAGCATGCCCTTTCTCATGTGACTTTGTAGTTTCACTAGAGGCAGAGTTAACTTTCTTCTTGATTTGGGCTCAACCATATGACTTGCTTTGGCTAATATGTTTTAGCAGAAGTGATGCAACCAAAATCATGAAACCTACTTGGTTAGTAGGACTATGCTCTTGAAATTGTGCCATCACTATGAGAAGAGAATGGGTCTCAAACTAATGCTGAATAAAATGAAGCCCAATATGTAGCCAGGAATCATGCCCAGCAGAACTTGACATTTGAAGCAGCCAATCAGATGATTAAAGGAGCGATTACCCAATCCACAGTTAACCTCCATACCCATGAGTGTAAAAGTAAATCTTTATGGTTACATGCCACTAAGTTGGTTATATAGCATTGTTGTCGCTGTAAGTCATTGATATAATTCTTTTTTATTTTTGAGACGGAGTTTTGATCTTATCACCCAGGCTGGAGTGCAATGGCTCAATCTTGGCTCACTGCAATCTCTACCTCCTGGGTTCAAATGATTCTCCTGCCTCAGTCTCCCGAGTAGCTAGGATTACAGGCCCCCACCACCATGTTCAGCTAATTTTTGTATTTTTAGTAGGGACAGGGTTTCACTATGTTGGCCAGGCTGGTCTTGAACTCCTGACCTCAGGTGATCCACCCACCTCGGCCTCCCAAAGTGTGGAATTACAAGCACGAGCCACCACGCCCGGCCTCACTGATGTAATTCTTAAAGGCAGACACTATGTTGAATTCGAGTTTGTCCATAGCTTTTATCTAAATGCATATAGTAGGTGATCAAAAAAAGATTATGATATGAAATATATGAAAATAATTATTTTCAAAAGCCCAAGCTTCGAGGACTTCATTTTCTTCTCAGTATTTTATTTATTTGCTGTTATTTTATTATTTTATTTTTTATAATTTCAACTTTTATTTTAGATTCAGGGGATAGCATGTGCAGGCTTGTTACATAGGTATATTGTATGATGCTGAGGCTTGGAGTATGATTGATCCCATCACCTAGGGGCCGAACATCATACCCAATAGTTAGTTTTTCAACCCCCACCCCTTCCCTGCCTCCCGCATCTATTAGTCTCCAGTATTGTTGCTATCTTTATGTCCATGAGTACCCAATATTTAGCTACCACTTATAAGTGAGAACATGCAGTGTTTGGTTTTCTGTTCTTCCATTAATTCGCTTAGGATAATGGCCTCCAAATGCATCCATGTTGCTGCAAAGGACATAATTTTATTCTTTTCATGGCTGCATAGTATTCTGTGGTATATATGTATTATGTTTTATTTATCTAATATACCATTGATGGGCACCTAGGTCCATTCCAGGTCTTTGCTATTGCGAATAGTGCTGTGATGAACATACGAATGCATCTTTTTGGTATAATAATGTATTTATTTATTTTTTGATATATACCTAGTAGTGGGATTGCTGGGTCAAATAGTAGTCCTCGTTTAAGTTCTTTGAGAAATCTTCAAACTGCTTTCTACAGAGGCTGAATAATTTGCATTCCCACCAACAGTTTATAAGCATTCTCTTTTCTCTGCAGCCTCACCAACATCTGTTGTTTTGGGACTTTTTAGTAATAGCCATTCTGACTGATATGAGATGGTATCTCATTGCGGTTTTGATTTGCATTTCTCTGGTGATTAGTGATATGGTGCATTTTTTTCATGTTTGTTGGCTGCTTGTATGTCTTTTGAGAAATGTCTGTTGATGTTTTGCACACTTTTAATGGGGTCGTTCTTTGCTTGCTGAGTTGTTTAAAATTCTTATAAGTTCTGGATATTAGGCCTTTGTCAGATGCATAGTTGGTGAATATTTTCTCCCATTCTGTAGATTGTTTACTCTATTGCTAGTTTCTTTTGCTGTGCAGAAGCTCTTTAGTTTAATTATGTCTCACTTGTCAATTTTTGTTGCAATAGTTTCTGGGGACTTACTCATAAATTCTTTCCCAAGGTTGATATCCAGAATGGTGTTTTCTAGGTTTTCTTCTAGGATTTTTATAGTTTGAGATCTTACATTAAAATTTTTAATCAATCCTGAGTTAATTTTTGTATACGTTGAAAGGTAGTGGTCTAGTTTCATTCTTCTGCATATGGCTAGCCAGCTATCCCAGCACCATTTATTGAACAGGGAATCCTTTCTCTATTGTTTACTTTGTCAGCTTTGTTGAACAGCATTTGGTTGTAGGTGTGCAGCTTTATTTCTGGGTTCTCTATTCTGTTTCATTGGTTTATGTGTCTGTTTTTGTACTGGTTCCATGCTGTTTTGTTTACTGTAGCCTTATAGTATAGTTTGAAGTCAGCTAATGTGATGCCTCTGGCTTTGTCCTTTTTGCTTAGGATCGCTTTTGCTATATGGCCTATTATTTTTGTTCCATATGAATTTTAGAATACATTTTCTAATTCTGTGAAAAGTGACGTTGGTAACTTGATAGAAATAGCACTGAATTTGTAGATTGCTTTGGGCCATATAGCCATTTTAACAATTTGATTCTTCCCATCCATGAGCGTGGATTTTTTTTATTTGTTTGTGTCATCTATGATTTCTTTCAGTAGTGTTTTGTAATTCTCCTTGTAGAGATCTTTTACTGTTGTCAATATTTATTATCAACATTGATACTGAGAAAAGCTGAAAGAATAGTACAGGGAACACCCATATACCCACCACTTATATTTGCAAACCTAACATGAAAGTTGATATGTCATTTACAATAACCAATAAAATAAATAATCTCATAGAATGTTCATGCACTTTCCCCATACATTGTGGTTATCACTTTGTTTTATCATTTATTACATTCCTTAAGTAACTCAGGAAAAAAAAAAAACAGATCAAGGCTAGTATGCTAAAGGATAACTACTCAATACATGCTCTATTGGGATTTTAGAAAGAGTAATTGAATTACTAAGACAAATTACATAATTGCATTGCATATACATTACATTACTAAGTATACATTTAGGTAAGAATGGTTTCTGTTATTGATTATCTTTCCCTGGCATAGTTTTTTTGAGAAATGCCCAAATAGACATACTGAGAAATAACACTTCATGTTGAGGAACAGGGAATCATTTTCCATGGAGTGGAACTAGGCTAGGTTTGCCATCTCTGGGTGTCCCACTAGACACAGGGTCTCTTCCAGACCTGAAATGAAATTTAGGGGAGGTATGATGAAGGAGAAGAAGTGACTTACATTTCAGGGCTTATCATTCCACCCACTATACATTGTGTAACTATAAATAAAGACTCAAAGGTGTTTAAAACAAAGAGATTATGAAGTTGAGGAAGCACAACCTGGTCTAAACCACTCAGCATGCTATACATCCCTCTCATGCTATGTGCATTTGTGTTTTTTGTTGTACTGTTGAAGCACACCAGTGTGCATTTAACTCATACTAATTTAACTACATACACTCAAAAGGGAAGAATGGAGGAATAAGAGAAGAAAAACAATTAAAATATTTGTAGTGATTCTGTAGTTATTCCATTCAACCAAACATACATTTAGATAGAAGAAATAAGTTCTATTATTCAATAGCAGGATAGGGTGACTATAGTTTGCAACACTATACTGTATACTTCTGAATATTCTGAAGAGAAGAAATGTTCTAACACATATTAATTATGAATACTCAAGGTGATGAATGCCCCAAATTCCCTGACTTGATCTTAACGTATTCTATGCAAGTATCAAATACTCATATGTACTCTGTTAATATGTAAAATATTATGTATCAATAAAATAGAAAAAGAAAAAAATACATGTTTTCATACACTATAATCTTAAAATATAAGCAAAATAGTTCATCTGTTGCCAAACTGAAGAAAGAGAGCTCTCCTAAAGGAAGAGCTAGATAAAAGGCTATCTGTGAGATGGGATGTCCAGACAAAATCAACCCCCACAATTCTAAGGAGGATCAAAGGTAATTTTGACTTCAAATGATATTGTGTACACTGATGTTAAAATCTAAGCCTCACGAAAAATTGATTTCAGTCCCCTGACATGAGAATAAAACCTCTCCCAAATGAATTATGAAGTATCCAATCTATCACACAGAAATAAGATTTATTAAATTTTATAATGAATTAATATTTATCAAATACTACTAATATATGAATCATAGTTTTACTGTTTACCATCTGTAAAATGATTTCCAGTAGTTATTTGCCTGTTTCTTATCTCCTGTACTAGATTCTAGACATTTTGCTCTTTGCATTGCTCAGAGCATTAGAATATTTCACTGCATAATCTTGTGAATGAACAACTAAATAAATTAGTAAAAAAACATTAAATGTAAACAGATGGGAATATAGATACTATGGTTTTATATTATGCTAACTCAAAATAGAGTCAGACAAATTATGTTAAAAACAAAAGAGGAAAAAGCAGTGTGATATAACAGCTACGACACATAGGAGATCTAATCTGATGAAAAGCAAATCTTTTCTTTTTTGAATCATTTAATTGTAAGGATTGACTTGGAAAAATATAGAACTAAAAGAAAATACTACAATATTTTATAATGCTAACATTTTTTGACTTCTTAAAACAATCCTACAAGGCAGGTACTATTCTTATCTTCATTTTTTAGATGAGAAAACTATCACGTGAAGTTAAGTAATTTGCCTAATGTCACACAGCTGATGTTATTGCTGGACTTTGAACCCAGGCAGGCTAGCTCCAGCCTGTATATAGAATCTTTTTGTTATAGTACCTAGTATAGGTATATGACACTAAAAACTTATATCTATACAAATGTTTCCCCTTTTTGCCCTGTTGGGAGTGAGAATTCTTATATATATGAATTAGACTGTGAATATCAACTCTCATTTTAAGAAATATATTCCCAAAGCAATGTACTTGGCCATGAAATAATAATTTTAAAAAGGAAAAACCTTTGGAAGCATTTTTGAATCTAACACTATATGAGGAAATAATGCACAAATCAGCAAAATCAATCAATTCTACATTGTAGAAGCAGCTTATAAGAAAAGAGATAACTCTTCGGTACCAACAATTGATCAATACATGTTTTATGAGTAAAAAACAAAAGCAGTCTTTATTGTAACTGTAACTGTACTGAAGTCCAAATAAAAATCTAAACGTATTGATAGTCTTTCTCAGCTTTATCACTAACATTTCACGTAACAAATTGCTTCTTGAACCCATGTTCTATCTACAATTTATCTGAAAACATCATTATCTATTGTGGTTTAGTATCGTTTGGATAGGTAAAGACAAGCACCCCAAGAAGACTGAATACAGGCTGTATCTTGTCAATTACTTAGGAAAGCCCTGATCATTGTGTTCTCTTTATATCTAGGAGTAGGTATGTTTCTGTATTTTTCTATGTGTGTTAATAAATTCACATTTTCCAGTGCTCATTATAATGAAAATTGGGGCTGCCTATTTCCCATTTGTTCCTCTTCTCTGCTGTCACTCCTTTCCTATGATTGAGTACTTAGAACTACTAAATAAATGTTTGTGAATAATGAATAGTATCACATAAACAAAAATCCTTAAACCCCAACCACCTTACATGCTGATTTTCTAGCTTCCAAACATCATAATTCACGACTACTTTTCTAATTGATTATCTTGACATCCAAAAGGATAAATCCAATCCAATGAATCTTCTGATTTTCTTTGGGGCAATTTTAATACAACCCAGAACATTCAGTGGAATCCACAGGACCTTTACTACTTCTTTTAACTTTAAGATTGGCAGACTTATCTAGAATTTGATTCAGATTAACTCAGCCAGTAAGTTCTGAGGTAAAAAATGAGATTGTGGTTTATTCCCCATAAGCCTAAAAGACATGTATTTTTTATTTTACTAGTAGCACTTCCATTCAGACCCCTGATATTTGGTAAATCTATTATTTCATTTTGATAAACTGTAAAATTACAACAAAAGGCCACTTTCACCTTATTTACAATATACAGTTAGAATTCATTAAATATAATTTATGTATTAGGCAAAGGTACAATACTAATAGATCAAATGTTACTTCCACTGCCTGCTTTTTAAATAGCCTGTCTCCCCAAATAAGCAATCACATATATGAGCAAAGACACATTTATACTCTAAAAACAAACATCCACCATTAAAATACCTAAGCTTTAAAACTTCCAGATGGATGGTTTCTAATTAGGAAGAGGGAGAACCTAACACTTTCATAGGTAGTAAGAAAAGTGCCTAACAAAGGATTTTAGCTAATCCCGTGTGGGTGGAAATTTCAGTCAAGAGAAAAGAAACCTCATAAGAAAGATGTTGAACAGAAAAAACAAACTTTTTTAATGCTACAGGAAGGAAAAATACAGTAACTTACCAAAATTTGACACATTTGTCTGTGTCACCAGATTATAGGGCAAACAGGCTATATGCGTCTATCAGAGTCAATAAGAAAACACCTTTTTAACACCTCCCATGTGATATGACCTAGGTCAGTAAAATTCAGACCTAAGGAGGAGGCATCCTTTTTTTTTTTTTTTTTTTTTTTTTTTTTTTTTTTTTTTTTTTTTTTCTTCCAGATGTGAGTGGGAAAATACTTTGCAACACCATTGAGGTCATTATGATGAAAGCGATTAAAGGTGATCTGGGGTAAATATAACAACATAGTTCACTGACTGACGGTACAGAGTCTTAAGGTTGAAGTGGCTATATTTGATCCTGGTTCTCCTATATTTGTCTGCATGGCCATGAGTAAATTATGCAACCTTTCAGGTCTTATCATCTCTTTATATAACACCAAAGTAATAGAATTCTTATAAGGAATAAACAAGATTTTGTATGTGAAGCTCGTGGGACAGTGTCTGTAATGTAGCAGAGCTGTAGTTATGGGTTTGAGATGTTAACAAGACTCATAAGACAAAATTAGACTTTACTCTGATTCTACATTTACTTAGTTTCATAGAACAATTCAAGGCAGGAAATACAACAGGTAGATCATCAGCATCTCATTGGCAGACCCAGCATCTATCCAAGTTCACACATTCTTTTTCCCGTTACTCTTCTACAGCATGAGCACCAAGGTGCCTGTGGGTCACCTTGAAATATAAAAGCCACAAGCCCATCTCCTTATTAATCTTTTATACTGTCCCAGTCACATAGGCCAGAGTCCTGCATGCCAAGCCAGAGCTCTGTCAACATAGGCAGCTTCCCACAACAAAGGGGGGAGACATAGCTTTTCTCATTTATCTTTACTGTTTGCAAGGAAACAATGGTGCAGATCCCCAGATCATTCTCTGTAAGGTCTGCATCAGCCCAAACCTTATTATAATCCTTGATTCACAGTCAAGCATGTAGAAAGTGTTATAAAAATGTTGCCTGTTATTGCTCCAATTAGCAAAACAGGTAATATTTTAGGTGAGTTAGTGTGTACTCTCACGGCTAATGAAGGGTACTGACAATAACACATAAAAGTGAAGACTCTGGAAGAATTTAAATGATCCATTGAGTATTGAGACAGTAACTGTATGTTGTAAATAGAAGGAGTTGCTTTTTTTTGTCTGATCAGTATCCACTTCCTCTTTATTCTGGTAAGAATATAATATTGTAGTTTTTCTTTGTGAGGTTTATTCTTTCTTCAATCCCATGTAGTTCTGATGGGTTGAACCACCCTTCTATCTAATGGCAGGACTTGCATCACAAATATCTGCCCCTGTGGTGAATTCAGGACTGACATATGACTTAAGCGAGGTCAATGAGTATTACCTTGGATTTTTCCAGAGATATTACAAAAGAATTTTTTTTTCAGCCACTAGTTTGTTACAGTAGCACTTCCTGGGAGAGTGTCAATGACCTGATACCAAATGGATAAAGCCTACCCGGGAATAAAGGAGACACAGAGAAAATCAATGACAAAAGATGAAAAGAAGGTAAAATCAGCTCTCTGGAATTTTCAAAAATGTAAGTCAATAAATTCCTTTTTTATTTTCAATTCAGTTTGAATTTGATGTCTGTTAAATGGAGTCTATAAGATTCTTGACTAATACAGGGCATGAATTGGATGAGGAGATGCACTTGGAAAGAGCCTGCTTAAAGAGAAAGAGCAAAATCTATAACAAATAATTCTAGCAAGTATTTGCCAATGTAGATCAATTCTATACATGTATCAATGGCTGAAAGAGGTGGTCTGAAAAGGACTAGGACTGAGGTTGGAGAGAGGGTCAGGTAAACCATTTATTGGGAATAGACACTTATGAATGTCCCCTGGCAGATATGAACAGTCTATTGTAAAGCAAAGATGAATTGCAACAAGCTTAATTCCTGGAAAAGACTGGCAAATCTTTGGCACACAAGACATATCCAGTCTGTTGCCCAAGACATAGGACTTGGCTTCTTTCAAGAACCAGAAATCCTGTGGGGATGAAAAAACCTGGAGTTATCCCAGAGACAGAGGCAGAAGCAGCCAGAGACCAGAGGGAAGATGAAATTGACATTTAAGGAAACTTCCTGATTGTGTTAAAAAAAGAATTCTTGTGGATCCAATGTGAGCAGTGTGGAGATGAAGGAGGAACATGGCTGGTATTTGGGGAGGGACTACTATGCGACAGGCCTTGCTATTTTACATTACTAGGAAAATATAAAAGATATTATTTGCTTCCCAAAATTATTGGATAAGAAAAATAAAAGGCCAGTAGAACTAAAAGTTTTTTTAATGTTTGTCATTCAAATGAAATAAACACTTTTAATGAATCCAGTAAAGTTGTAGGATATGAAATCAACATACAAAAATCAGTTGTTTCTCTATTCATTAATAATATACTATCTAAAAAGAAAATTAGTAAAGCAATCTCATTAACAATAGCATCAAAAAGAATAAAATAAGGAAGTGAAGGACTTCCTTATTTCTGAATTTTAATAAATTAGAATTTCTGAAACCATAATAAAACAAATTTTACAAGACATGAAAGTATCTCCTGTTCATGACAGGAAGAATTATTATTGCCCAAAACAATCTACAGCCTCAACGCAATCCCTATCAACATCCCAATGGCATTTTTTCCAGAAATATAAAAAACAATATTAAAATTCATGTGGCACCACAAAAGACCCCCAAACAGCCAAACAATCTTGATAAAGAAGAACAAAGCTGAAGACATCACACTTCTTGATTTCAATATATATTACAAAGTTACAACAGTGAAAACAGTAAAGTACTGGCATAAAGACAGACATATAGACCAATGGAATGGAATAGAGAATCCATAAATAAACACACATGTATGGTCAACTGATCTTTAATGAAGCTTCCAAGAACACCCAATAGAGAAATAACAGGTTCTTCAACAAAGGGTGCGGGGAAAATTGAATATCCACCTGGAAAAGAATTAAGTGGGATACTTGTCTTACACATATATTTTATTCAAGTATAAATGGATTAAAGACTTAAAAGTTAAGACCTGCAACTATAACACTCCTTGAAGAAAATACAGGAAAATTCTTCATGACATTGGTCTTGGCAATGATTTCATGGATATGACACTAAAAGCACAGGCAACAAAAGCAAAAATAGACAGTGGAACTAAGTCAAATTAAAAAGCTTCTGCACAGCAAAGCAAACAACAGAATGAAAGGGCAACCTGTGGAATGGGAGAAAATATTTGCAAACCATATAGCAGATAAGGGGTTAACTGCCAAACTATATAAAGGAGTCAATAACAACAACAACAAAACCCTAATAACCCAGTTAAATGGGCTGAGGACTTAAATAGACATTTCTCCAAAGAAGACATACAAATGTTCAATAAGTATATTAAAAGATGCTCATCATAACTAATCAGGGAAAGGCAAATCAAAATTATAATGAGATGTCGCTTCACATCTGCCAGGATAACTATTATCAGAAAAGTCCTCTAAAAAGACAAATGTTGGCATGATTGTAGAGAAATTGCAACAGTTGTACACTGTTAGTAAGAATGCAAAATGGTGCAACCACTAAAGAAAATAATGTGAAGATTCCTCCAAAAATTAAAAATAGAACTATCTTATGATCCAGCAATCCCACTTCTGAGTATTTAGCCAAAAGAATTGAAATCAGGATCTCAAGAACTTATTAGCACTCCCATATTCACTGCAGTACTATTCACAACAGCCAAAATGTGGAAACAACCTAAATGTTCATCAAGGGATGAATGAATAAAAAATTTAGTATATGCATTCAATGGAATATTACTCTAAATATACAGAAGGAAACCCTGCTATGTGCAATAACATGGATGAGCTCTGAGGACACTATGCTAAGTGAAATAAGCTAATCAAAGAAGGGCAAATACTACATGATTCCACTTTTATGAAATATCAAATTATAACATTTATGGAAGCAAATAATAGAATTTGGGGTATCAGACTTAGGGAAATGGGGAGTTGCTAATCAGTTATGCAAGATGAATATGTTATAGAGATCTGCTACATAACATTTTTCCTATTAACAATATGGTATTGTATACTTTACAATCTGTTAAGAGGGTAGATCTCATGTTAAATGTCTTACCACAACAAATAAAAAAAAAATAACAGTTATCAACAGCAAAAAATAAAGCAGTGATTATATACTTTTTAAAAATAGTAGAAAATGGGACAATTTCTCTTAAGGACAATCTCATTAGTGGAGATGTTATGTAGCATTAGATATTCACATAAAAATATCAAAATTTTAAAAAAGCAGCATCATATATAGCAATAAAATATTTCTCTTTTATTGGTTAATAGAAAATATTGATGACATACAAATATACTAGAGACTTAAAATCAAACTTGATATAATACAAGTAAACATTACAGGGTTATGTGATATATTCTGGTCTGGCATTTCTGTAAATTAGGTAAAATGAAGCATATATATACAAAAGTATCAGTATATAAAACATCATTCCTAAAAACTGCAGATGATTGAAAGTTAAGCTGTATTATTTAATAGTCTAATATAATTTATTCACAATTTACTACATGATAATGTTAACAGTAAGCATAGAGTACTTAATGAGGGCTCACTAGGAATATGTTGAATAGTTTCACATATGTTTTCTAATTTATTAAAAGAATTCCCTCAGGCTCCAGCACACTACAAGATCAAATGACATCACATTAAAAGTAAAAACCTAGATTTCCATGACTCTTACCCCCAGTGCTTATAAAGGACTTCCACTTACTGCAAAAATCTCACACGGTTATATCTGAGAGTCTGCAGGTGTGAACCTATGTATGTTCATATAAGTGCCTATAGTTGCTGGGTACCTTCATAGTCACAGGCAATGGGCATACTATTGAAAACTATTTTCAGCCACTGTGGGACACTCTGTTATTCCTCCAGACATCCAGAGATAAAGTCTCTTCTAGTCATCCTCTGGGTGCCATGTCCTATTTCTGTTAGGTCAGACATCTAGAATTGTCGCTGAGCAGTACAAATGAAGGCTTGATACACTTCTGTTGGCAAAGCTGTTCAAGAGTGGTGCAGTGAAGCAGTACAGTGAACCCTTAAATCAGAATCTCTGGCTCTACCTGCCTACTGTGGCATGTGCTTGTTCACTGTTATTAGTATACTACAAAAGATGAAGCATCTGATAAATGTTGCCTTCCCTGCTGTGTTTAAGTTCCCATTCAACCAGATATTTGGCTCTTTGTTCATGCCAACTTGCAAAAAAGTAACTGACAGTCATGTATTAGCAATGAATTGGCCGGCCATCAGTTCAGTGCTGTTTTGGGGATACTGCCAATGCAATGGCTCAAAAACTCCCCATAACCGACCCGATATTCTAGCCAGAGATTTTTTTAAAAATTATATGTTAGAGATGCTCTAAGTTTGCGTGGAAACAAACGTGGCAATATTTTCTCCATATATTTAATACAACATTGAATCAGTATGTCATTAGCTCTGCCCTGGCCACCTCTAAAAGTCACCATATTGAGAAAGCTCCTCAGCTTACCTTCATGATAAAAGCTTAAAGAAAAAGAAGGAGGTTGTTTCTCCTGTTAAGAAAATTAAGGCCTGAAATGATATTTTTAAATGCCTATGCATTTTAGAATACAAAAGCTGACAAGAGTAAAATGAAGAACCAGCAAGGATGCATCCACAAAGGAGCACTTGCCCAAGGATCTGCATCGTTAACATTTACACTCATTAAGATTTGAGAAATAATTTGAGGCAGTTGTTACCAACCTTTGCAGTATAGTAGAAGCATCTGGGGAGGATTAACAAACACTGTATTCTGGATCCCAGCCCCCAAATCTCTGATGTAATTGGTCTGGCATGTAGTCTTTGTGCTCCACAGGTGATTCTAATATGCAGTGGAGGTTGAGAACCACTGTGACAGGGGAATATGATATTGATTACTGAAAACATTTACAAAGGTGTTTTAAAGGCCATTTCTCTTCTGAGGAGAAATATGAAGAAAGTGTTCATCAATGTGGCAAAAGAAACTGGGGAGGTTTTTCTAGGAGAAATAATGGTGAATATAAAAACTCAGAGGCAAGCCTAAGACATGAACTCTCAAAAGTAATTAGGTTTGGAATACAGAGGTTTATGAACGTGACCGGATGGAAAATAGGGACTTTTAGATAAAAGTGAATAAACAAGTCGAGAACCTTACCACCCAGAATCAGGAAATTAAATTCAAACTGAGAGCCAATTAAGAGCCATCATAGGAGTCTGCAAATGGCAGTGGCATGATGAAAACCATGTTTTAAAATGAAAACATTGGCCAGGTGCAGTGGCTCATGCCTGTAATTCCAGCACTTTGGGAGGCCGAAGCAGGTAGATCACTTGAGGTCAGGAGTTCGAGACCAGCCTGGCCCACATGGCAAAACCCCATCTCTAACAAAAATACGAAAATTAGGCGGACGTGGTGGTGTGCGCCTGTAATCCCAGCTACTCGGGAGGCTGAGGCAGGAGAATTGCTTGAACCCAGAAGGTGGAGGTTGCAGTGAGCCGCATTGTGCCACCGCACTCCAGCCTGGGTGACAGAGTGAGACTCGGTTAAAAAAATAAATAAATAAAAAGAAAAAAGAAAACATCACTAATAGCATAGCAAGGTAGTCAATCCAATGTATGTTTTTAAAAAACCACCTCCAGGGAGCTGCATTTCCTTGTTTCTCCCTAAGAGGCATTTTAAGCTACAACAATGAAATATATCCACAAGGAAACTACATGTAGGATCATCAAATTATCTAATATTTAACAATGCAATTTTATGATGTCTGTTGAGTTAGGCCAGATTACAATTGTTAGTATATGTTTAAAGACTGATGAAAATGAAGATTTTTGAGTTAATTTCACTTTGTTGCAAATAAGCAGGACAAAGGATCCATGCACCTGCACATGATGCCATGAAACCTGAGTTGTTCCTTGGGAAGCAATTATGCTTGAAGTTAGATTGCCAGAGCAAGCAGGAAGTGAGGACTCTATCATGTGAGAAGAGCCAAGAACAAAGGACTCAGTACTTTTTAAATATTATTCTGCTTAAGGTTTTTTCTTTGTACATCAGCACTCAAAGATCCCCCTCAATATAAAAGGACATCATTGCAGGACCACAGTAAAATACTTTCTTGTTCTAATTTTTACTTCGTTCTTGGGACAGCAGTAGGCCTGAAGACTACCAACTATACCTGGCAACAACCAGATCAGGAATGTGCTCTGTTGAACCATTGGGTATGTAATGGTGCTTGTCAATGGAGCTGAGTAGATTCAGATAAGGGGAGGCTCTACTGAAGAACTAATCAGTGACGGGATGATCAGTTGAGGTCATTCGGTTTAGGTGTGGTACTCCTAATCTAAATATATCAAACTAAAAGTCTTTAATTTGGGACTTACAAAACAAGGATTTGAGGAGAACCCCAAAAAATATATTTGGTAGAACCATATGAAAGATAGGTTAAATGGCTAAACTTAGCACTTACATAATTAATTGTAACAAATTTGGCCCAGGTATTGTCAGACTCTGCCAGGTTTCCAAGTCTTATATTCCCCTTTCCCAACAAATGAGACAATTTGCCTTCTATCTGATGCTTCAAATTTTAAGACATATTATAACCTTATGTGGTCAGAGTTCCTTAAGGTATAATCCTTGACCTTAAGGTATTAAATTTTAAGGTATTAAAATTCCCGAGTTTCTTTCTCCAAAAATGTGACTCCTTGGTCCTATCAGAGACCTCTTCAATCAGAACATCTGGTGGATACAGCCCATTAATATCCATTTGTCTATGTTATCCAAATACCAAAGTTGAAAACCACTGCTCTGGTAACTTTCAAATATAGTGCTTCCTAAAGTCAGGGAGTTGTATACTAGGCAGGAGTTTTATGCTACCAGCCTAATACCAGACTGGGTACCAGCATTTAGATATTGAAGTTCTAAGGCCTGCAGGTATCACATCCCCACTTGACAAAAATTTCTCCTGGTCCTGTTGACCAGTTTTGGTCCTTGCCTAGTATTAAAGTCACTCTCCCAGACTATTACATATTTTGGTTGTTAATAAACTCTCTGTTTAGTCCCGATGCTAAATCTCAGTGATTGCTATGGCCTCCACTAGCACATTATCAACTTCTAACAGTTCTTTCTCTATGGTCTGGGATGGAAAATGATACAGTATTTCAAAATATTGCTGATTATGGTCTGATTAGCAGTAATGAGACAGAAAAGAATAAGGAGACCCACTATCTTAGACATACCCATTTGAACAGGTATATTCTAGAGGGCAAACTCAATTATTATCTTAGATAGGAATTCCAAGCCCCAGGGTGTGGGTGAAGGATCAAAGTGCTAAATGTGTAGGGATGGTACTCCAGGGACTCTTTATTGGAGGATTCAAAATAAAACTGTGTTGATTTCTTAATTGCTGGCAATGTCAATGGAGGAAACAGCAGTCAACATTGGAAAATCAGGATTGACAGATTTGGGGATCATGCAATCTTAGAAGTAGGTAACAGAGTTCCAAGTATTGGTCTTTACTATAAGGGCAGAATTCCACCCAACTGGAGTGAATTTTTTTTCTCTTAAACTTCATTTCTTATAGAAGTTACCAAGTCAAGAACTTACAAACAGGCAACCCCTCTTTGGCATATGATATAGGGACATATCTTAGAACGTACTGGAAGAAAGGATGACTTGATGGGCTAGGGCCTCCTAAATCTCTCCTGTGTTAGGTTGAACCTGAGGCTGCTTATCAGAATTATCCTCAGAGCATCTTTGTTATTATTGTCTTGTTGTTTATATACAGATCCAGAAATCCAAGAACCATATAATGAGAATCTCCTATGTTCTGTACATTTTAAAACTGCACAGGTCATTCATATGAGCTACAGTCCTAAAAATCAGAATCAGGCTGAATCTGAAAGGGGTACCGGGCAATGGGCAGTGGTGGTGAAAGTGTCAAGTGAATGTAGCTATTGGGCCAATCAAAATAAATCTCTGGGCAAAGTGCGATAAAGAATATTAATGCTTAAGAAACATAAAGCAATTCTTTTTTTCTGGTCCACCTACTCCATTGAATCATAAAATGTAAATAAAAAGAGTTCAGCTTTGTATTCCAAAATTGTGGAGGGTTGAGAATTACTGCAATCCGAGGAAAGGGGAGCCTTTTCAGCACTTTTACCTTTCTCTCGCCCCTGCAAATATAGGTTGCCATGACACACAGAAGATTTTATTTATACCCTATGGACCATTACACATTTAGGTCTGTTATTCAAAAGAATTTCCTACTATGAAAAATCTCTGAAACATCTAAAGAAAGTAATTTTGGCACTTTTCTATCATTCAAAAATTGATAAGCGATTCACTTCTCACCTCCCAGTTATATTATTTTAGATGAGGGAATTTTGTTATCAGTGATTCTTTCATATCTGTCCAGAAAACCCATTACAAACAACCACAGGAAAGCAACTATCATCTCGCTAAAAGTGAGAGTAAACACAAGGCTTAATTTGTTCATGTGCAGTAAACAGTTTATTTTTGAAAGCAGAACCTGAAGTGAAGATTTTATTTCTTTGTGGTCATTTTGATCTCCCCAGTTGAAAGATACTACTGAGAGATAAGGAAGTGTCAAAACCTAGCAGCAAGTAATCAGAGTTGAAGGAATATAACTTTCTTTGGCATTATTGTCTTAAATCTTCTTTGGCTCAAGATAGTAAAGCTTGTACCCCTTACGGGCTTTCTTCTGAGATGGCTTGAGATACGAATCTGGCCTGTAGATACTTTAGGAGCCAAATAGTGAAATACAAAGATTCAGTTGGTAATTAGATGCTTGGGATTCAGATCTTGCTGCCAAATGAGGAGGAGAAGGCAAAATCTGTTATATTGCTTCTAAGTTGGAGAGGCTAGGTCACTTCGTGATTATGTTTGTCAGATACCCAAGATCATTATCACCATGGAAAAAGACAACAAACTCCAAAACAGCTTTGATCAGCAGGAGTGCACACCATGGATCTGGGACTAGAGAGGACATCATATCCCTGAGACCAGAGTGGCTTTAGAGTGGGAGTTCAGAATTGCTAATTGGCTCACTGTTTACTGAGGGATACACCCTCCTGTTGCAACATGCACTCAGACTAGTAGAGCTCTTGTATGCATTGTCTTTTTCTTTTAAATGAAAATAGTAATTCTATGAAAGATGATTTCACAGTAGGTATAAATATCTAAAGCTGCAGTTCTTTACTGGTGCCAAGGAATCCATCCTGTTTGTTGTTTAAGTTGAAAGTCAGTTATGTTGTGACTGTACCTTATTCAGTTACATTTTGAAATTACTTTGACAGACATTATTTTTCCTCAAGCAACCTTTTCTGAAGCTGAACAGACAACTTCCATAAACAAATAATTGACACTTCTCTAGAAAATATAAACCTCAAGGTGCAATATTCTGTCTTTGGAAATAGTAAAAATATATACAAGGAATAAGCTGGTTTATAACAAGAAAGCCAACTATTATTTCAAATCTCCAGACTAACACTTTCACCTTTTCACTTTATTCCAGATAACTGCTGCATGAAGGTAAGTACGGGGGAAAAAGGAATCTGACACAAAATTGGTTTTTAGTATACTCTGGAATGAGATGATTAGTGCTGGATCAGACCCTGATCCAACTTGGGTCAACCACGCTCTTTTCCATGGGAATTTTAAACTCACATTGAGAGAAAGAATGGCCAACCTTGCTAAACATAAAGTCAACATCTATGAGTTGTTTTCAACAAATCATCTACCATATTTTTTTCTTCAGGAAAATCAGGGGAAGCCTATCTCAAAGGGAAAAACAAAATAAACAAACAAGCATAAAGTGACAATTTGTGCAAAAGGAATACTGGGGAAACTGCTTATAGTTCACTTCTGTGTTCTGGAAAAATCCCTGACTCAAAGTTCATTCAGATACCTCTGAATCCTGATATTAAATATCACCCCCACATTTTGTATGTATAGTCTAGTGCAAGTAATGCAGTTTCTCTGACTAGCAACAGTAATCTTTTCTAATACATTAATTTTAAAATGTGGAAAAAAGATCTTATTGCTAGTGATCAAAAATGTAAAATCTCTGATAATAATAAACTTAACACAATGTTATAAATGATATGGGATTTTGTATCAAAAATATAATTACTGAAGTATATAAAAGAAGATATGCATAAATGGAAAGAGGTAATCAATTTCTATGTTAAAAAGACTCATATAAAGACAAATTCTCATTCACTTAAAATATATTCTGGATGAATTATGGCTATCTTTTAACTTGACAAAATGATTCTAAACTTCTTTTTAGAAGAATTAACAAAAAAACTAGAAAGAAGAAGGTAACTTTCAGTGTTGTATATTAGAATCTGTATTAAAATGCTAATTATTACAATACTGTGTAAATGTGCAGGAATAGAAAGATCTCTGAAACATAAAATCCAGAAACAGACCAAGTTTTATCTAAACAATTACTGTTTGATTAAGAAGGATTATCTAACAAATAGGGCTTGGTTAAATTATTATTTTTGAAAATATAAATTAAAATTGGAGCTCTATATCCAATTACACAACAAAATCAATCTCAGGTAAATTAAATACAGAAATCTAGTTAAAAATCATACATGTACACAAATTAGAATAATGTATGGTTAAATATTAATTTGACTGCTGGTCAAGGAAGACCTATTTAAGTACAAAAGTAAATAAATAGGAAGGCCTAGTTGGAGGAATCAGGCAAGAGAAAGAAATAAAAGGCATCCAAATAGGAAAAGTAGAAGTCAAAATATTATATCTCTCTTCACTGATTATATGATTCTGCACCTATAAAAACCTAAAGATTCTGCCAATAGGCTACTAGATCTGATAATTTCAGTAAGATTTCAGGATACAAAATCAATGTACAAAAATAAGTAGCATTTCAATACACCAACAGTGTCCAGACTGAGAGTCAAATTAAGAACATAATCCCATTTACAATGACCACACAGAAAATTATATACCTAGGAATACAGCTAACTAAGGAGGTGAGGGATCTTTAAAAGAAGAACTACAAAACACTACTGAAACAAATCAGAGATGACTCAAATTAATGTAAAAACATTCCATGCTCATAGCTTAGAAGAGTCAATATCATTAAAATGACCATACTGCCCAAAGCAATTTACAATTTCAACACTATTCCTATCAATCTATGAACATCATTCTTCACAGAACTAGAAAAACTATTATAAAATTCATATGGAACCAAAAAAGAGCTGAAATAGCAAAAGCAATCCTAAGCAAAAAGAACAAAGCTGGAGACATCAGGCTACCTGACTTTGAACTATACTGTAAGGCTATAGTAACCAAAACAGCATGGTACTGATAAAGAAAGAGACACATAGACCAATGGAACAGACTAGAAAACTTAGAAATAAAGCCATACACTTGATCTTCAACAAGGTCAACAAAAGCAATGGTGAAAGGACTCCCTATTCAATAAATAGTGCTGGAATAACTGGCTAGCCATATGCAGAAGAATGAAACTGGATGCTTACCTTTCACTATATATAAAAATTAGCTTAAGATGGATGAAAGATTTAAATGTAAAACCTCAAACTAAAAATCCTAGGAGAAAACCTAGGAAATGCCCTTCTTGACATAGTCTTGGCAAAGAATTTTTGGCTAGGTCCTCAAAAGTAATTGCAATAAAAACAAAAATTGACAAGTTGGACCTAATTAAAGAGCTACTGCACAGCAAAAGAAACTATGAGCATGTGAACAGAGTACATAGACAACCTACAGAATTGGAGAAAATGTTCACAAACTATGCATCCAACAAAGGTCTAATATCCAGAATCTATAAGGAACTTAAATTAACAAGCAAAAATGAAATAACCTCATTAAAAAGGAGCAAAGGACATGAACAGACACTTCTTAAAAGAAGACATACAGCCAACAAACATGAAAAAATGTTCATCATCACTAACCATCAGAGAAATGCAAATTAAAACTACGGTGAGATACCATCTCAGGCCAGTCAAAATGGCTATCAAAAAGTCAAAAAACAAATGCTGGTGAAGCTGCAGCAAAAAGGGACGCTTATACACTGTTGCTGGGAATGTAAATTAGTTCAGCCACTATGGAAGGCAGTTTGGAGATTTCTCAACTTAGAACTACCGTTCAACCCAGCAATCTCATGATTGGGTATATATTCAAAAGAAAATAGATCATTATACAAAAAAAGACACATGCACTCATGTTCATCACTGCTCTACTCACAATAGCAGACATGGAATCAATCTAGGTGCCCACCAATTGTGGATTGGATAAAAACAAAAAATGTGATACGTATACCCCATGAAATACTATGCAGCCATAGAAAGGAATGAGACCATGTCCTTCACAGAAATATGGATGCAGCTGGAGGCCATTATCCTAAGCAAACTAATGCAGGGAGAGAAAACCAAATACTGCATGTTCTGACTTCTAAGTGGGAGCTAAACATTGGGCACACATGGACATAAACACGGGAATGACAGACACTGGGGACTATTAGAACAAGCAGGGAGGGAGTTGGGTATGGGTTGAAAAAGTACCTATTGGGTACTATGCTTACTACCTGGATGTGGCATGCTCATGTAACAGATATGCACATGTACTCCCTATATCTAAAATAAAAGTCAAAATTTAAAAATAAGTAAACATGATATATGGGATTATATAAAGATTTAAGATATTCTTATGTGAATAATAACCACAAGCAAAAATAGATATATTGGGAAAAATATGTTCACATTATATATCAAATTAGATCCTAATATTTTAGATAAAACAATCTTAAACAGATAAAGGACATGGACTAGCAGCTCGGGAACAAAATAAGAAAAATTAATAAACATGCAAATTCGCAAAGTATCCAAGGAATTAAATTAAAACAACAATGAAATTTCACTGGCCAATTTGTTGTTCATTTATTTGTTTTGCTATATTAAGAAGTACCTTAGCACTCTTGCATGTTTCTGAATTAGAGTAAATATGTATGACCTTACCATTAAGCTGCTTTCCAAAACATATGAAAAATGCTCAGAGCCTAAATCAGTTATTTAATTTGGGGAACTTATTCTATGGAAATTATGAAAAATATTCACAAAGAAGTAACCATGAAGATGGAGAGTGCAGAAATTTTACCACCTGAAATGGCTAAAATATACAGTAATAATTTATCAATTAAATTGTTGAAGGCTGGGTCCATCCTGCAGACCCTGGCTAAGCAACAGATGAAAGGAGTACTCAGACACAGGTATGCAGTGTTAGAGCAGCTAGGGGACTGCCGAAGAGTGAGCAGTTTTTGATAAGCTGGAGCTGCTTGCTTTTATTTAGTACAGACATAATGCCAAAAGCCTGGAGCCAACACAGTCTGCGGGTAATTAATATTATTGTTCCCCCTTTCTGGGAGCAGTCTTGCATGGATGATCAAAGGTCGATTCCTGGTTAATATAAGTAAACAAGCCTATTCACGCTAAATTCCCCTACACTTCCTTGTACTTACTCCTTGCCCTCTGCCTCAGGGTAAAAGAACAGCTTCCTTCAGCTTCTTTTCCCCCAAAGCTATGCAGAACCTTCTGACCTTTCAGAAAGTTTGTGCCCTTTCCCCATAATTTATCCCACCACTCTGACCAATCTCCTACGTCTCCCCCTTTTCTGTTCTTTGCATCAGGTTTTACTGATTGAAGAGGACAGGTGTGTGCAGCAACAGGTTTGACAGGGATACCAGTTACAGCTCCTGTTCTGGCTTTGCATCCTAGAATTAGTAAACAGCATAAGACAAACATGAGTATAATCAGTAATACTTTTTTCCAATCAAGGAGTGACCCCCAGGAGTGGGGGCCTATCCAAGAGAGATGTTCTTGCACATCCTTCCATATGCCTGTTTGTTGGGCATGTAGATCTATGGTGTTTAGGCATTCTTGAATTTTAGTTTTAAGTTGCTTTATGTCTGCTGTTAAATTATCATGTACGGTTCCCCAGAGGTGGTGTTTCACCTCATCCCAACTATATATTGATTGATTCCGTGGTAGAGAGGTGACACAAATATGCTTCTGCTCCCAGTCGCAGTTTAATTGCTGTTGGAATGCCAGTGCATCTTGTCATTCCCCTACCTATTCCAAGGCAGCCTTGAGGGCTTGCAGATGTGCAATAATTTTTTGATTTATACCCTGCTGTAGGAGAAGTTCATTAGACACATTTCTGGCTAAGCTATCCACAAAGGTAGCTATTTGTGCCAGTTCAGTAATAGATGCAACAGCAACACTAGCAGTGGCTAGGATGACTATGGCTGAGACCTTAAAGGCTATAAGTATACCTATGAATCTTTTGTGTCTGACCTGGGACAGGGCTCATGCTAAGGTGGCAAGAGCAGAGGAACCTTGCCAATTGCATATCAAATTGACTGGTAGTAATGCCTCAGATTGTCTTCTTAATACCATGACACTAGTAATATTTAAATTAGATATATTGTAATTAGTGATACATGAGGCGAACCAAGCCTGTCCCTGCACTCAGGTCACAAACATGGAGTTTTGGGGTGTTATGGAAATACTGGTTTCCATAAGGAAAGTATATGGATGGAAAGTGCAAATCAGGCATTGAACTGTGTAATTATGAATAAAGGTCATAGTATAATTGTTACTGGAATTTTGATATTTCCTATGCCAGGTTTTAAGGGTGGTGCTAAGATGTCCCAGGTACCATAAAGTGTCTTGGAGTGGCATGGACTTTATTTGGGGTCTGGGGTTTCCTATCCCCCCGTCGGCCCAAATCACAGGGGAATGGGATGTGCCTATGAAACTGTGATTGATGCCACAATGGACGTGGACATCAGTATGGTTAGCCTGCAAGTGGCCGTGGGGTCTCCAGTCTACGATGTTATCATTGCCTAACTGGAGGCTATGGGCTTGTCCCCTATGACAGACCTCCCAGCCAAAGTGGGATCCATTACTTTCCTGCCTTTGTCCTTTAGCGCAGGGAGGAATGTTGGGAAAGTGGCATTGGTTGTTTGCCCAGTTTGACGCTACCTTCAACCAAGAATGTTAAGGCATTTCCTTTGCCATGATGTAGCCATAATTGTGTTTGAGCAGGTACACAGTAGGGGTTAGAACTTTTATAACTTACGCACAGTGGGAGGATAGTGGAGTTATATGTAGTGTTACCTGACACTTTAGTCCAATGTGTGCCATTAATGAGGGACCTTACTGGGGGTATGTCAATCCCTCCTAGCCAAGTAGTCACATTGTTAGAGGCTGGGAAGGGGGCGTCTGCCCAAGCAACAAGGTGGAAGAAGGGCAGATCCAGAAGATGGGCCCAATAGAGAGTAGCGGCTACAGGTTGCAGGCAGAGTGAGAGAATAAGAAAGGTTAATAACCTACGAGAGTTGCAGTGTACAACAGAAAGCATAGCAAGGAACAAATTATCTGGAGTGAATGGTATCTGTGTCCAGAGCAGGATTTGCTCAGCCTTCTGAGTTGTCTTCTTTAGCATCCCCCAGGTAATATCCAGGGTCTGTGTCATCTGAGACCCTGAGCCGCATCGTCTGGGGCTTTGGGTCCTGCAGGGTCATTTCCTTCATTTCTGGTACCAGGTTGGGTCCTAGCCACACCATGGCATGGTTTGATGTGTTGTGCTGGAATCCAAAGAGGACCTGAGGGGTGTGAATACAAGCATATCATCTTCACCACGTTAACAAATCATTTGGACCACACCATACATTACTATTTATATCTTTCCATAAAGCTGCAGGTTTTATGTCTTAAGGGGCTTTTGCAAAATGCTTTTCTATGGCTGATTGAAATTTATCTAAATTTAAACAGTCAAGGGTAAATAAGGCTTGTGCCAGTAGTGTTGTACGGTCCTTACTCATATTCCCCCTTTTTTGTTTTCTGAGTATCTCTTTAAGGGTGGAGTGGACACGTTCTACTATGGCCTGTCCTTGGGGGTTATATGGGATGCCTGTGGAATGTTGGATGTTTCATGTGTGACAAAATTGATGAAATTGTGAGCTGGCATAAGCCAGACCATTACCAGTTTTAATTTTTTGGGGTCATCCCATAAATGCAAAAGTTAAGAGAAGATGTTTAATGACATTTTGGGAAGACTCTCCATTGGAAGAGCATGAGCACTAATTAGACGGGAACAGGTATCAATGGATATATGTACATATCTTAGTTTTCCAAATTTAGGGATGTGTGTAACATCTGTTTGCCATAATTGATTAGGTTCTAGTCCTCTAGGGTTAACACCTGTTGAAGGAGGGGATGTGCCTGTGAGCTGGCAATCTGGGCACTGTAAAATAATTTGTTTAGTCTTTGGGTGAGTTGAAATTGTTTAGTTAAGTTTCTCCAATTTTAGTGGAACAATTGATGCAATTGGGTGGCTTGGTCAAGCAGTGACATCATAACCTGCAGGTCTGCTTGATCACTGCCATGAATTAGTGGACTGGGCAGTGAGCTGTGGGCCCAAACGTGTGGAATAAAAATAGGATATGTTCATTGATCCAGCAGTTGCTGAAGTTGAAGAAAAGGTGCACACAGGGTGGGCTTGAGAGTGGACTTAATGAGGGCTGTCTCAATGTTCTGCAATAAATAGAGTAAGCAGAGTCACTAACTTTTTCCTCTCACTAGGCTGAGAGGAAAAAGTTTCTAGGACCACTATTAGGGCTTTAACCTCAGCTCTCTGAGTACTAGTAAATCCAGATTGAGTGAGGGAGTTACGCGGTTCCCACCAAATAGCTGCCTTTCCGTTTTTACCACAGCTATCAGTGAAAAGTGTTAAAGTGTTAGGTATGGGGGAGTAAACAACCTTTGTAGGTATAACTATAGGAGTATGAGATAAGAACTGGAGTAGTAAGCAGGAAGGGCATGTTTTATATGACCCACATATTCAGAGAGTGCTATCTGAAGGTTTAGAGATAGGGGCAGGACTGCTTCAAATTGTTGTTTACTTAAGGGTATTCTTATGACATCAGGGTCATAACCTAGCAATTGATTGCATCATCTGTGGCCTGTATAGATGACTTTACTAACTAGCTGGACATACGGAGATAGTGTTTTAGTCTAGCATGTGAGCAAAAAACCCATTCTAGGAAATGTAGCCCTGGGGCCATCTGTCTTATTAATCCTGTTGGGGAATGTTTAGTAGGAAATACAAATAATTGGACTGAATATCATGGGTTTATGCGCTCTAGTTGCCTCTGAGAAATAGTTTGCTTTATTTCCTCAATTTCCCTTTCTGCAGCAGGGGTTAAATAGCTGGGGTAGTCCAGGGCTGCACTGCCCTTTAGCATAGAAAACAGGTTCTGTAATTTATCAGTAGTTATGCCCAAAGTGGGGCAAAGCCAGTTAATACTGCCCAGTAATTTTTGATAATTATTTAAGGTGTATAAGTTGTCAGTGTTCAGTTTAGCCTTTTGAGGTCTCACTGACCAGGAAGTTAGTATGTATTTAAGATATTTCCAAGGAGAGGTCATCTGTCTTTTTTAGGTGCTATGATTAAACCTTTTAACTGTGTATTCTTTTTGACAGAGATATATACATTTAAAAGTATTGGCTCTGTTGGTGCTGCCAGTAAGAGATCATCCATAAAATGAATGATCTTGCAATTAGGAAATTCTTTTCTACTGGGGAGCAAAGCCTGATTTACATGATACTGACACATGGTAGGACTGTTTAGCATTCCTTGAGGAAGTACTTTCCAGTGAAATCCGCAAGCTGGCCATTCATTATTGATAGCTGGTAGTGTAAATACAAATTTTTTTCTGTTCTGTTTTGCAAGGGGAATAGTATAAAAACAGTTTTTAAATTAATAATGACAATGGGTCAACCTTGAGGAATCCCTGTGGGGGAAGGGAGCCCCTGTTGAAGGGGCCTCATAGGTTGCAAATTAGCATTGATAGCATGTAAGTCATGTAAAAGTCTCCATTTACCATTTTTTGGGAATGACAAAAAAGGGCGAATTCCAAGGACTGTTTCATGGTTTTATATGGCTGGCTTTTAATTGTTCCTTAACTAATTCATGGGCTCTTTGTAATTTCTCTCCCTTTAAAGGCCACTGTTCTACCCAAATTGGATTATGAGAGAGCCACGTCAGGGGCAGGGAAGGAATAAGTGGCTGTTAATAGAAAGGGGTCAGCAGAGTGACCCCCTAATTGGGCTAATAGGTCCCATCCCCAAAGATTAACAGGGATGGGCATGATTAGAGGTGTATGACTGCTTTCCTTCCCTCTGAATTGCTACATGTTAGGGAGTGTGCACTCTTCCTGGCTGTATGTGCTTCCCCGATGCCAACAATTTTTGTTTCTTAGTGAGCCAATGCCAAGTTTTGATCACTAATGATCGAAATGTCCGCTCCTGTGTCTAATAAGTCAGTAAAATTTTCATTTCCAATTTTTAAGGTAATCGTGGGTCTCTGATCAGTGATTAATTGGTTCCAGTATACTCTTGTGGCTCCCGTGCTTCCAAAATCTCCTTGTCCCCTTTCCTTACCCTGGGTGTTGGGGATCCAGTATGGTACAACTAGTAACTGAGCTATTTTAGATTTGAGGGGAAGAATATGTAGACCTTTATATTGCAACATAACTAATATCTCACCTTGACAATCACAATTACCCTGGTGAGCACATTGATTCCTTTACTGGATAGGCTTGATCACCCTAGGACTAATCCCAGTGTTCACGGAGGCAGTGGGCCCTAGATTCCTATTGCAACCCTTTTAGGGTCTTCTCCTCCTTTTAGCACTAATTTGTTGGGGGCAGAGTTAAGTCCAGTCCTGTACTCCCCAAGGTGGCTGCTCTAAGAGAATTGTGGGCCTCCCATCTGACCGAGGAAAGCCTCTGGTATTGCCCCAGTTTGGAGCAGGGCTTATGGCTGGCCCTGCATTAAATTTCCCACCTGATTACTTAGGGGGGTTCCTTTTTTAAAAAATCAAATTTAGACTTGCATTGATTTGCCCAATGTTTCCCCTTTTTACATCAGGGGCATATAGAGGGGGGTACTTTTCCTGAGTTACTTTGATCTTTACTATTGGGGCATTCCCGCTTCATAAGACCTGGCTCTTCACATAGAAAACAATTTGGGTTTTTCTCCCTTTTCACGTTAGGAGGCTTTATTGCCATAGCCAATATTCTGGCTTTGTGTGTTTCAGTCCCCACCAGCTGACATGCTCATATAAGTTTCCCAACTGTAGCTGCCTTTCCTCTGATTGCCTGCATTGCCTGCTGGCAGTCTACATTAGTATTTTCATAAGCAAACTGCAACAATAAGATATCAGCGGCCTGTGCATGATTGCTTTTTAATTGCCTGGGTTAACTGATTGATAAATTCAACAAATGGCTCCTGAGGCCCTTGTCGAACATTTACAAAAGATCCCTGTTGAATTCTGCATTTGAGAATTCGGCCCCGAGCCCTGAGAGCACACAAAGACACTTGTGCATAGGCCTGGGGAACAAAACTTAATTGTTGTTGTACATCGACATAGGGACCACTCCCCTGGAGCATAGCAGCCGTTATGTTTTGCCTGGCAAATTGATTCTGGTTGGCTTGTTGTTTGCACAACTCATCATATTCCGTCATCCAGAGGAGGTATTGACTGGTCTCTAAAGTTGTTTTAGCTAGCACTGACCAGTCCCATGGGGTCATATGGAAGTTGTCTGCTGTAGTCTCAATTAATTCTTTCATAAATGGGCTAGCAGCTTCATTTTCTCTAATGCTTTTCCTTATCTCTTTATAAGTATTGCCTTGTCGATCTTGCATCACCGGGCAGGGCAAGAGCTCCCCTTTTAATGCTGCTTGCCTAAGACAGGGTTCCATAACTGTAGTGTATCCCTTGTCTTTTTTCCAATGTATTAGGGGAGAGGGCTCAGGGAAAATCTCTTTCCTCTTTTGTATCTTTACCCGGTAATAGCAGGGCTGAGGAAGGAGGTGGTGGTAAGGTAGGTGATGGTTCTTCCTCCCTTCCCTTTTTAGGCTCTTCTGTGTAGAGCAGGGCCAAAGCAGCCTTAAGGCCCATAACGTTAAAGATGTTACTGGGACCTATTGCCGTTGTGCATCATGATGTTTAAGATTTCTCCCCACTTGCTCCCAGAGCTCTAGGTCTAGCGTACCTTCTTCTGGGAACCATAGGTTATGGGAAACAACAGTTTGCATTAGATTCCTTAACTGAGCCTGAGAAACCGAGGCTCTGCCAGCTTTAAGCAGCTGTTTTAATATTTTTATATACTGTTGTTATTGATCTGATAACTGTTGTCCCATGATGAAACCCTAGCTTGAAAATTCCCTCAAACTTGGAAATCCCAAGCGGGCACCAATGACTTACTGCACAGTCTCTTCACCTTCATTTTTGAAGGTTCTGTCACAATCCATTGCAGTGATCCTCATACAGGGCACCAGCTGCCAGGTCCATCCCGCAGACCCTGGCTGAGCAATGGATGAAAGGAGTACTCAGACATAGGTATGCAGTGTTAGAGCAGCTAGGGGACTACTGAAGAGTGAGCAGTTTTAATAAGCTGGAGCTGCTTGCTTTTATTTAGTACAGACATAATGTCAAAAACCTGGAGCCAACACAGTCTGTGGGTAATTAACATTGTTGTTCCCCCTTTCTGAAAGCAGTCTTGTGTGGATGATCAAAGGTCGGTTGCTGGTTAACATAAGTAAACAAGCCTGTTTATGCTAAATTCCCTTATACTTCCTTGTACCTACTCCTTGCTCTCTGCCTCAGGGTAGGAGAACAGCTCCCTTCAGCTTCTTCTGCCCTGATGCTATGCAGAGCCTTCTGACCTTTCAGAAGGTTTGTACCCTTTCCCTATAATTTCTCCCACCACTCTGACCAATCTCCTACAGTTGAATGTAATTGTGATAGTTAAAAATAGTTATTAGATTATCAAATAGTAATAAGAGAAGCTCACAATATTACAAGGAATGGTAGATTATAAAATAGTATTCATAATAGTCCATAATAGTTTAAATTATAAAGTTGTTTAAATAAATGACTAGACGTATACAGACCAAAACTACAGTTATAGATAGATTTGTATGGTGAGATTTTTATTTTCCAAAACCTTCCAAATTTCCCAGAATTAAAACAAAAAGTATAATCATGCCAACAGAAAAAAATAAGTTAAAAAAATAGTAACAATATCAACAATTCAAAACAACAAAGCAAAAATAAAAGAGAGAAAGTAGGCAGGAAAAGTCATTCCAGACACAGGGGACCCATGCACAAAAGTACTAAAGTAGAAAAGTTTGAGATATTCTGGAAACTCCAAGCAATTCCATGTAGCTAAGACACAGGCTAAAAAGGGGATAATACCATAAAAGAGTGTATTAGTTTCCTTGTGATGCTGTACTGAATTACTACAAACTCAGAGCCTGCCATGAGGAGTCTGCTCTGGAGATACATTAGTGGTGGGGAGACCAGTTATACGTGTTACCTTAACAAATCAAGGGTAAGTTTTTAATTAGCCTGGATAAAATTTCATTTACACAGAGACTTGTAGAATGTGAAAGAATGGAGGGTAAACTGGTGTCTTCAAAAGCAAGGATGAGAGCGATTACCGACCTCACTCCTTTCCACAGATCCAAAGCCTGTGCTTAGGGCAGTGCTTTACATGTAGCAGGGGATCAAGAGATTCTTGTTGAGTTACACTTGCTGAGTTACAACTTGCTGATTTGACCCAAGCAATAATTCATTCTATTTTTCTAAGTTTCTAGAGTTCAATGATACCATCTCAGACTTCCTTAAATCTGTCTGAACCTTTTAGTTTAGCATTTGGTCAAGCAACAACATTGTTTTGCTTATATTCTTTATTTCACCAACTATGTTGACATATTATTCTGTTATTAAAATTGACCTGTCATATTAGCCACTATCTAGTTGGTGAAAGAGTGGTATTCTATGAACTACACCTTTGAAAGCTTGTTTTTGTAAGCAAACTTTCATACTTTGTGGATTCTCCATATAGATATGGCTGATATTTTTCCAGGTAGATATGACTACAACCTCTGTTCTTTTTTTTGCGTGTGTGTACTTTTGTTATGGCTTCAAGGACAAGTACTACATAATCATAAAGGGATTTATTGAGTAGTTGTGAGGTTAATAGAATAACAACAACAACAACAAAAAACCTTTTCTGTATATTTTGCATAGCCTTACTTCCCTCTCCAGTATCCTGATATATCATAAAATTTTGAATAGTAGTCAGTGTTTGTCATGTCAATTGCTAAAATGGATAGTTCTCTGTTATTTTAAATGTAAGAACCTGAATAAAGTATAAAAAGAGCAGAGCTCAAAAGTTCAGCATCTTAGAAACATTATGCGAATATTTACAATAAACTCCATGCTATTTCTCATCTTAGTAATTTTAGAATTTATTCTGAATCATCTTTACATTGAGTACACAAGTATAATTTAATAAGCATCCTCAAGTAATATTAATGAATGACACTTATATTCAAGTTATGTCAATATTAGATATATTAATGACAAAGACACCAGAGCATATTTTATATGACAATATAATGATCTTGCAGGGCAGAAATAGCTGATAATTCAGGAGAAAGGAAGACTCACTGCAAAAAGAGTATCTTATAAAAAAATGTAAATCAGATAAAGAGATCGTGTGGAAGGTAAAGCATTTCGCCAGTAAGTGCAGTATGAAGGGCAAGTAAGTTAGTAATGGCCAGGGACTTGCTACAATTGAAGGACTCCAGAATATAAGCTGAATAAGAAAGGAAGTGAGTATATGGGGGGTGGGATTGTGGGTACAGAAATATTAATGTAATATATATAGATTGGAGATTTAGGGGCCATTGAGAAATAATGGAGTGAAGATAGGGAGTAGGCTAGAAGGACTGGCAGGGGTGGTCAGAGTTGTAATTACAGTCACGCACAACATAACAATGTTTGGGTCAACGACAGACCACATTTATGAAGGTAGTCCTATAAGATTATAAAGGAGCTGAAAAATTCCTATTGCCTAGAGATATCATAGCCATTTGTAAAGTAATAGCATAAAACATTACTCACGTATTTATGATGATGCTGATGTAAATAAACCTACTGCCCTGCCAGTCATATGAAAGTATCACATATACAACTGTGTACAGTACATAATACTTGATAATAAATTAGTATGTTACTGGTTTATGTATTATACTATACTTTTTTGGTTATCTTTGTGTGTACTCCTACTGATTTTTATTAAGTTTAACTGTAAAACAGTCTCAGGGAGGCTCTTCAGTAGGTATTCCAGAATAAAGCATTGTTATCATAGGACATGGCAGCTCCATGTGTGTTATTGCCTCTGAAGACCTTCCAATGGGACAAGATGTAGAGGTAGAAGACCGTGACGTTGACATTGATCCTGACGCTGTGTAGTCATAGGCTAATGTGTGTGTGTATGTATTTGTTTTTAACAAAAATGTTTAAAAAGTAAATAAATAGAACAAAACTTATAGAAAAAATATTTTTGTACAGCTGAACAATGTGTGTATTTTAAGCTAAGTTTTATTACAAAAGCGTCAAAAAGCAAAAAAAAACTTGAAAAGTTTAAAAAGTAGAAAGTGTAAAGTAAGCAAAAGTTAATTTTAGAGAAAGAAAAACATTTTTATAAATTTAGGGTAGCCTAAGTGTACAGTATTTATAAAGTCTATAGTAGTGTATAGTAATGTCCTGGCCTTCATATTCACTCACCACTCACTCACCCAGAGCAACTTCCAGTTCTTCAGACTCCATCCATGGTAAGTACCCTATTTAGGGTACCATTTTTAATCTTTTGTATCATATTTTCACGGTATCTTTTCTGTTTATGTTTAGATAAACTAATACTTGTCATTGTGTTACAACTGTGTACAGTATTTAGTAGTCGCATGCTATACAGATTGGTAGCCTAGGACCCATAAGCTACACCATATAGTCTAGGTGTGTAGTAGGCTATACTATTTAGGTTTATGTAAGTACACTCTATGATGTTTGCACAACTAAATCACCTTATTGATGTGTTTCTCACAATGTATTTCCATCATGAAGTAACTCATGACAATACAAGATTACATGTTGAGCATCCTTAATCCAAAAATCTGACACCTGAAAAGCTCCAAAATCCATAACTTTTTGAGCATTGACATGACACCACCAGGGAAAATTCCATACATTAAGTACTTAAACGTTGTTTCAGGCACAAAATTATTTAAAATATTGTATAAAGATACCTTCAGGCTATGTGTATAAGGTGTATATGAAACATAAACGAATTTCATGTTTAGCCTTGAGTCCCATTCCAAGATATCTCATTATGTATGTGCAAATATTCCAAAATCTGAAAAAAAAAATCTAAAATCTGAAACACTTCTTTCTGGTCCTAAGCATTTCACAAAGGGATACTCAACCTCAGTACTACTATTCTGAGTGTTAAGTGGGAGAAATAGAAGGTGTCCTGGGAGCCTAGAACCAGACAGACCTAACAAAGTTTGCAATGTCAGGCAGTCTTCCTAGCAGAAATGATGTTTAAACTTAGCCTTATAAGATGTGAAAGGGATAGGCTGAGAAAGTTGAAAGTGTTATATTTAGAAAGAAGGCCTTGATCTGTTAAACTTATGGTGCATTGGAGCAGTTAATTAATTTATTTATTCAGGTAACAAATTTTCTGAGTGTCTTCTATGTTCCAGGCACCATTTTAGAGGTAAGAGACAGAAATATGTAAAGCCAAGGAGGGAGAGTTTGGGGAAGCCACGTTGTAGGTGTTGGATAAGGATTTCAACTTTTATCTTGCAGGCAAAAAGAATCCATTGAAATAATTTGGACAGTAAAGGAACAGATTTGCATTGTTTCCATTATAAAAGCTATACATGATTATGGTTTAAAAATTAAAGAAGATTAAACTAAGAAAAAAAGATATTCCCTTTTTCTGGTTATTTATCCCACAGACATAAAACTATTAATATTTCTATTGTTTCCTTACAGACAGACACAGACACAGACACACACACACGTGTATTAGTTTCCTTTACACAAATGTAACAATACGTATTTTTTCTGTAACTTTTTTAGATTTAATATATTTTGAACCTTTTTATATTAGTACTTATGTATCTACTTCATTTATTTAAAAACTTTATTTTCTTGCAGTACAGTATTTTAATATATTTAATTTTCCATTTGTTATCAGACATCTAGGTTGCTCCCAGTTACTTGCTGTAGTAGTTTCTGAGGCCTGCCATAACAAAGTACTACAAATCAAGTGGCTTAAAACATTAGAAATGTATTGTCTCACAGTTCTGGAGGATGGAAGTCCAAATTCAAGGTGTCTGCAGGGCAATACTCCTTCTGGAACCTGTAGGGGAATCTTTCCTTGCATCTTTCTAGCTTATGTTTATTTGCCAGCAATCTTGGGCATTCCTTGGCGTGCAGTTGCATAATTCCAATATTTGTCTTTGTTATCACATGATGTTCTCCCTATGTGTTTCTGCCTAAACTTCCCTTTTCCTATAAGAACCTAGTCTACTCCAGTATGACCTCCTCTAAACCAATTACATCTGCAATGACCCCATGCCCAAATAAAGTCACATTCTGATTACTGGGGGCTAGGACTTCAGCATATCCTTTGGTGGGACACGACACATGACTCTCTCTAATACAGAATGCTGCTAAAACCCTTCTTGTACACATTTTTTTCCAATTTATGCAGTGAGTGCATTTATGAAAACACTAAGAATCAAAATGTAGCTAGGAACTCAGCACCATCCCTATCCATAGCTCCTCCTAATCTCTAACCTTTCCCACTCCTATCACAATTGATTAATTTTACCTTTCTGCAGTTAATATAAATGGAATCACATAGTATATTCAATTTTGTTTTTGACATATTTGGTTCTTTGAGGTTCATCCATGCAATTAGTTTCTGCACTGTTTTATTTGTATTGATATATAGAATCAGTTCTCAAACTGTAGTCTGGGCACCCTTGGGAATTCCCGAGACCCTTTCAGAGGGTCAGTAACATCAAAACTATCATCATCAGAAGATATTATTTGACTTTTCATTTTCTTTTGAGTATATAGAAGTTTTCAAACGCTATATAACATGTGATATCAAAACAGAATGAATGCAAAAGCAGATACGCTTCTTTCACTAAACCAGGCATTGAATAGATTTGTAAAGTTGTAAAGCAATGCCACTCTATCCAATAATTTTGTTTTGGAAAATAACAATTTTTCATAAAACGTTATTTAACGTGGAATAAGTGGGCTAGAGGATAATTCTTTGAGCCTCTTCTGTTTCTGCACTTTCTTATGAATGGAAGGACTCCCTGACTTTGTTCCGGAGTGCTTTTTCAAGGATGTTTATATAAGGAATAGCTTTGGGAAAGAGAGGTACTGTCTCCCTCCTGAACAAAGGGAAGATATGCTTACTGCTCATTATAAAATAATCAGGCTCCTAAGCTCAGGGTTTCTCTCCTGTAACATTACTCATTGCATGTGCTGCTGTCACTTGGCCCTAATCATATTGTCCTGGGGGAACTTGGGCTTGGAAAACTGACATAAGAGAATGCTGATACTCTGTGTACTGCTATTGCTCTAAGTTATAATGTCCTTTGTCTTTGACCTGATATTCTTGTGTCTTCTACCAGCATGCATGGAACTCTGGCAGGCGAACTTGTTAGCTTACAAGCAGAGTAAATTCTCAGACACTTCACAATTCTTGACAGAACATTTAAAACATCTCAGTTTCAGTTGCTAATACTGTCAATATCGATAGACAAAACTCGTATAAACAAAAGCATTTTAAGGTCTTCAATTTTTTGTTAGAGTGTAAAAGTGTCCTTAGATAAAAAGTCTAAGAACCATTGCTATTATAGGTTTTCATTGTATGATGTGTCCTATATTTATTTGTCCATTTACTAACAGACATTGGGTTGTTTCTCATTTTGGCAATTACAAATAAAGCTGCTGCAAACATTCTAACATATGTTTTTTTTGATTCAGTTTTATTTTGGGAAGATATGTGTGCTTTATACTATTATAAATAGTACCATTTTTAACATTTTCCAATTTTGCTAGGATATAAGAATGCAATTGATATTTTTGTATTAACCTTGCCAATACCATTATTAATTTGATTAGTCTTCCTGTTATTTTTTATTTTCTAAATAGACAATGATATATGAGAATTAGTTTTATTTTTTCCTTAAAAACACACATACTTTCGTTCATTTTTCTGACATTTTTGCACTCTTGGAACTTTCAATTCAATGATGAATAGAGGTGATTATAGAGTACATCCCTTTATTCTTTATCATAGAGGGAAGGCTTTCAACATTTTGCTATTTAATTCAATGTTTCACATAGTTTTATTTTTTGTAGGAAATCTTGACAAATTTAAGAAAGTTGTCTCCAATTTCTAGTTCGCTAAGAGGTTATATTTTCTTTTTGGTAAGTAATGTTTGGACATTGTATTTTATCAATTGCTTTCCTCATATCAATTGAAATGATCATGTGATTTTTTAATCCTTTATTTGTTGGTGTGCAAAATGGCACTGATACATTCTTAAATATGAATCCAACCTTTAATTCTTGTAAAACTACTTGACCATAATATACTTTATGTATATCTTGATGTGTTATGCTATTTTTTCATTTATGATTTTTGTATCAATTTTTCTGATACTGGCCTGTAATTTTCCTTTATTATGAGTCTCATTAGGTTTTTCAACTCAAACTTTACATTAGAGTCCCAAAACAAGTTGGGAAGTCTTCACTTTTTGGTTCTCTAGAAAAATTTATATCAAATAGATATCTTTCTTAAAATTAAACTTTTAGAAGAATTTACCTGGGAAGTAATTTGTGCCTGGAGTTCTCTTTGTGAGGATTATTTAATAAAATGTGGCTATTCAGAATTTTTTTAAAATTTTTCCTTTTAAATTTATATGTAATAACTGTACATATTTATGGGATACAGTCAATAATGTGTTTTAAGAAATTGCCCATTTTATATGTTTATAATTATTCTAACATTATTAATAACATCCTTTATGCTCTCTTAAATATCTGTGTAATCTGTAGTAATTTATCTTTCTTTGTTCCTCGCATAAATATATATCTCTCTATATATAATTATTATTACACTTTAAGTTCTGGGGTACAGAACTTGCAGAACGTAGAGGTTTGTTACATGGGTATACATACATGTGCCTTGGTAATTGGCTGCACCTATCAACCCGTCCTCTACATTAGGTGTTTCTCCTAATGCTATCCCTCCTCTGGCCACCCCCAACCCCCGACAGGCCCTAGTGTGTGATGTTCCCCTCCCTGTGTCCATGTGTTCTCATCGTTCAACTCCCACTTAGGAGTTAGAACATGCAGTGTTTGGTTTTCTGTTCTTGTGTTAGTTTGCTGAGAATGATGGTTTCCAGCTTCATCCATGTCCCTGCAAAGGACATGAACTCATCCATTTTTATGGCTGCATAGTATTCCATGGTTTATATGTGCCACATTTTCTTTATCCAGTCTATCACTGATGGGTATTTGTGTTGGTGCCAAGTCTTTGCTATTGTGAACAGTGCCACAGAAACATACGTGCCCATGTGTCTTTATAATAGAATGATTTATAATTCTTCGGGTATATACCCAGTAATGGGATTGCTGGGTCAAAAGGTATTTCTAGTTCTAGATCCTTGAGGAATTGCCCCATATTTATGGGATACATTCAATAATGTGTTTTATTAAGAAATTGCCCATCGTTCACAATGGTTGAACTAATTTACACTCCCACCAACAGTGTAAAAGCATTCCTATTTCTCCACATCCTCTCCAGCATCTGTTCTTCCCTGACTTTTTAATGATTGCCATTCTAACTGGCATGAGATGGTATCTCATTTTGGTTTTGATTTCGATTTCTCTAATGACCAGTGGTGATGAACATTTTTTCATATGTTTATTGGCTGCATAAATGTCTTCTTTTGAGAATTGTCTGTTCATATCCGTTGCCCACTTTTTGATGGTTTCTTTTTTTCTTGTAAATTTAAGTTATTTGTAGATTCTGGATATTATCCCTTTGTCAGATGGGTAGATTGCAAAAATTTTCTCCCATTCTGTAGGTTGCCTGTGCACTCTGATGATAGTTTCTTTTGCTGTGCAGAAGCTCTTTAGTTTAATTAGATCCCATTTGTCTATTTTGGCTTTTGTTGCCGTTGCTTTTGGTGTTTTAGTCATGAAGTCTTTGCCCATGCCTATGTCTTGAATGGTATTGCTTAGGTTTTATTCTAGGGTTTTTATGGTTTTAGGTATAATATTTAAGTTTTTAATCCATCTTGAGTTAATTTTTGTATAAAGTGTAAGGAGTGGATCCCAGTTTCAGCTTGCTGCATATGGCTAGCCAGTTTTCCCAAAACCATTTATTAAATAGGGAATCCTTTGCCCCATTGCTTGTTTCTGGCAGCTTTGTCAAAGATCAGATGGTTTGTAGATGTGTGACATTATTTCTGAGGCCTCTGTTCTGTTCCATTGGTCTGTATCTCTGTTTTGGTACCAGTATCATGCTGTTTTGGTTACTGTAGCCTTGTAGTAGAGTTTGAAGTAAGGTAGCATAATGCCTCCAGCTTTGTTCTTTTTGCTTAGGATTGTCTTGGCTATGCGGACTCTTTTTTGGTTCCATATGAAATTTAAAGTAGTTTTTTCCAGTTCTGTGAAGAAAGTCAATGGTAGCTTGATGGGAATAGCATTGAATCTAGAAATTACTTTGGGCAGTATGACCATTTCCATAATATTGATTCTTCCTATCCATGAGCATGGGATGTTTTTCCATTTGTTTGTGTCCTCTCTTATATCCTTGAGCAGTAATTTGTAGTTCTCCTTGAAGAGGTCCTTCACATCCCTTGTAAGTTGTACTCCTAGGTATTTTATTCTCTTTGCAGCAATAGTGAATTGGAGTTCACTCATGATTTGTCTCTCTGTTTGTCTGTATTGGTGTATAGGAATGCTTGTGATTTTTGCAAATTGATATTGTATCCTGAGACTGCTGAATTTGGTTATCAGCTTAAGGAGATTTTGGGCTGAGATGATGGGGTTTTCTAAATATACAATCATGTCATCTGCAAACAGAGACAATTTGACTTCCTCTCTTCCTACTTGAATACCCTTTCTTTCTTTCTCTTGCCTGGTTACCCTGGCCAGAACTTCCAACACTATGTTGAATAGGAGTGGTGAGAGAGGGCATCCTTGTCTTGTGCCAGTTTTCAAAGGGAATGCTTCCAGTTTTTGCCAATTCAGTATGATATTGGCTGTAGGTTTGTCATAAATAGCTCTTATTGTTTTGAGATATGTTCCATTGATACCTAGTTTATTGAGAGTTTTTAGAATGAAAGGCTGTTGAATGCCTTTTCTGTCTATTGAGATAATCTTGTGGTTTTTGTTATTGGTTCTGTTTATGTGATGGATTACATTGATTGATTTGTGTATGTTGAACCAGGCTTGCATCCCAAGGATGAAGCCGACTTGATCATGGTGGATAAGCTTTTCGATGTGCTGCTGGATTTGGCTTGCCAGTGTTTTATTGAGGATTATCACATCGAAGTTCACCAGGGATATTGGTCTAAAATTCTTTTTTTGTTGTGTCTCTGCCAGGTTTTGGTATCAGGGTGATGCTGGCCTCATAAAATGAGTTAGGGAGGATTCCCTCTTTTTCTACTGATTGGAATAGTTTCAGAAGGAATGGTACCAGCTCCCCTTTGTACCTCTGGTAGAATTCAGCTGTGAATCCATCTGGTCCTGGAATTTTTTTGGTTGGTTAGGCTATTACTCCCTCAATTTCAGAATTTGTGATTGGTCTACTCAGGGATTCGACTTCTTCCTGGTTTAATCTTGGGAGGGTGTATGTGTCCAAGAATTTATCCATTTCTTCTAGATTTTCTGGTTTATTTGTGTAGAGGTGTTTATATTATTCTCTGATGGTAGTTTGTATTTCTGTGGGATTGGTGGTGATATCCGCCTTTATCATTTTGTATATCGTCTATGTGATTCTTCTCTCTTTTCTTCTTTATTAGTCTTGCTAGCAGTCTATTTTGTTGATCTTGTGAAAAAACCAGCTCCTGGATTCACTGACTTTTTGAAGGGTTTTTCCTGTCTCTGTCTCCTTTAGTTCTGCTCTGATCTTAGTTATTTCTTGTCTTCTGCTAGCTTTTGAATTTGTTTGCTCTTGCTACTCTAGTTCTTTTAATTGTGATGTTAGGGTGTCGATTTTAGATGTTTCCTGCTTTCTCTTGTGGGCACTTAGTGCTATAAATTTCCCTCTATGCATGCCTTAAATGTGTACCAGAGATTTTGGTACGTTGTGCCTTTGTTCTCATTGGTTTCAAAGAACATCTTTATTTCTGCCTTCATTTTGTTATTTACCCAGTAGTCATTCAGGAGCAGGCTGTTCAGTTTCCATGTAGTTGTGTGGTTTTGAGTGAGTTTCTTAATTCTGAGTTCTAATTTGATTGTACTGTGGTCTGAGAGACAGTTTGTTATGATTTCCTTCTTTTGCATTTGCTGAGGAGTGTTTTACTTCCAACTATGTGGTCAATTTTAGAATAAGTGCAATGTGGTGCTTAGAAGAATGTATATTCTGTCGATTTGGGGTAGAGAGTTCTGTAGATGTCTATTAGGTCCACTCGGTCCAGAGCTGAATTCAAGTTATGGACATGCTTGTTAATTTTTTGTCTCGTTGGTCTCTCTGGTGTTGACAGTGGGGTGTTAAAGTCTCTCACTGTTATTGTGTGGGAGTCTAAGTCTCTTTGTAGGTCTCTAAGCACTTCTTTATGAATCTGGGCCCTTCTGTATATATATTTAGGATAGTTAGCTCTTCTTTTTGCATTGATCCCTTTACCATTATGTAATGGCCTTCTTTGTGTCTTTTGATCTTTGTTAGTTTAAAGTCTGTTTTATCAGAGACTAGGATTGCAACCCCTGCTTTTTGTGCTTTCTATTTGCTTGGTAGATCTTCCTCCATCCCTTTATTTTGAGCCTGTGTGTGTCTCTGCACATGAGATGGTTTTCCTGAATACAGCACACTGATGGGTCTTGACTCTTTATCCAATTTGCCAGTCTGTGTCTTTAATTGGGGTATTTAGTCTGTTTACATTTACGGTTAATATTGTTATGTGTGAATTTGATCCTGTCATTATGATGCTAGCTGGTTATTTTGCCCATTAGTTGATGCAGTTTCTTCATAGCCTCGATGGTCTTTACAATTTGGTGTGTTTTTGAAGTGGCTGGTACTGGTTCTTCCTTTCCATGCTTAGTGCTTCCTTCAGGAGCTCTTGTGAGGCAGGACTGGTGGTGACAAAATCTCTCAGCATTTGCTTGTCTGTGAAGGATTTTATTTCCCTTTCACTTATGAAGCTTAGTTTGGCTGGATATGAAATTCTGGGTTGAAAATTCTTTTCTTTAAGAATGCTCTCCTGGCTTGTAGGGTTTCTGCCAAGAGATCTGCTGTTATTCTCATGGGCCTCCCTTTGGGGGTAACCCAACTTTTCTCTCTGGCTGCCCTTAATATTTTTTTCCTTCATTTCAACCTTGGTGAATCTGACAATTATGTGTCTTGGGGCTGCTCTTCTTGAGGAATGTCTTTGCAGTGTTCTCTGTATTTCCTGAATTGGAATGTTGACCTGCCTTGTTAGGTTGGGGATCTTCTCCTGGATAATATACTGAAGAGTGTTTTCCAACTTGGTTCCATTCTCCCCATCACTTTCAGGTACACCAATCAAACATATATTTGGCTATTTCACATAGTCCCATATTTCTTGGAGGCTTTGTTCATTTCTTTTCACTTTTTTTCTCTAAGCTTGTCTTCTTGCTTTATTTCACTGAGTTGATCTTCAGTGTCTGATATCCTTTCTTCCACTTGATCGATTTGGCTATTGATACTTGTGTATGCTTCACGAAGTTCTCTTGCAGTGCTTTTCAGCTCCATCAGGTCATTTATGTTCTTCTCTAAACTGGTTATTCTAGTTAGCAGTTCATCTGACCTTTTTTCAAGGTTCTTAGCTTCCTTGCATTGGGTTAGAACATGCTCCTTTAGCTCTGAGGAGTTTGTTATTTCCCAGTTTCTGAAGCCTACTTCTGTGAATTCATCAAACTCCTTCTCCATCCAATTTTGTTCCCTTGCTGGCAAGGAGTTCTGATCCTTTGGAGGAGAAGAGGCATTCTGGTTTTTGGAGTTTTCAGCCTTTTTGCGCTGGTTTCTCCCCATCTTTGTGGATTTATCTACCTTTGGTCTTTGATGCTGGTGACCTTTGGATGGGGTCTCTGAATGGACGTCCTTTTTGTTGATGTTGCTACTATTCCTTTCTGTTTGTTAGTTTTCCTTCTAACAGTCAGGCCCCTCTTCTGCAGATCAGCTGGCGTTTGCTGGAGGTCTACTCCAGACCCTGTTTGCCTGGGTATCACCAGCAGAGGCTTCAGAACAGCAAATATTGCTGCCTGTTCCTTCCTCTGGAGGCTTCATCCCAGAGGGGCACCTGCCAGATGCCAGCAAGAGCTCTCCTGTATGAGGTGTCTGTCGGTCCCTCTGGGAGGTGTCTCCCAGTCAGGATACACGGGGGTCAGGGACCCAGTTGAGGAGGCAGCTTGTCCCTTATCAGAGCTCAAATACTGTGCTGGGAGATCCACTGCTCTCTTAAGAGCTGTCAGGCAGAGATGTTTAAGTCTGCTGAAGCTGCACACACAGCCACCCCTTCCTCCAGATGCTTTGTCCCAGGGAGATCAGGGTTTTATCTGTAAGCCCCTGACTGGGGCTGCTGCTTTTTCAGAGATGCCCTGCCTAAAGAGTCAGTCTAGCTGCAGCAGCCTTGCTCAGCTTTGGTGGGCTCCACCCAGTTTGAACTTCCCAGATGCTTTTTTTACACTATGAGGGGAAAACTGCCTCCTCAAGCCTCAGCAATGGCGACGACCCTCCCTGCACCAAGCTAGAGAGTCCCAGGTGGACCTCAGACTGCTGTCTACAGCAAGAATTTCAAGTCAGTGGATCTTAGCTTGCTAGGCTCTGTGAGGGTGGGACCTGCCAAGCCAGGCACTGGAGGGAGTCTCCTGGTCTGCTGGTTTTGAAGACTATGGGAAAAGTGCAGTATCTGGGCCAGAGTGTACTGTTTCTCCCAGTACAGTCTCTCATGGCTTCCCTTGGCTAGGAACGGGAAATCCCCCAACCCCTTGTGCCTCCGGGTTGAGACAATGCCCCACCCTGCTTCGGCTCACCCTCCCTGGGCTGCACCCACTGTCTAACCAGTCCCAATGAGGTGAACTGAGTACCTCAGTTGGAAAAGCAGAAATCACCCACCTTTTGCGTCAATCTTGCTGGGAGCTGCCCTGGCATATACATTTTGTTTATTGTCCCAATCATTCTTGCCAGTGCATTAGCAGTGTTTTAGTCTTTTCAAAGGACCATCTTTTCACTTATCCCTATCACTTTCCATTCTATTAATTTCTTTTATCATTTCCTTTTTATTGTATTTGTGTAGAATACACTGTCCTTTTTCTAATGTTTTGATAAGTTGTTAGGATGCAGTCTGGAAAACAGAAATCACACAAATACTTAAAACAGATGGCTTTTAACAAATAGCATTGTTTAATTCCTATTCTCAGCCTCAGATAACCACTAATGCTTTTTATCACTATAATTTAGATTTGTCATGGCTGGAATTTTATGTAAATAACATCATATAATATATACTCTCTTATACCTGGCTTTTTCACTCAGTAAAATGTTCTCCAGATTATCTGAAATATCTAAGATTATCACCAGAATATCTAAGATATTCCATGTTATCCGTAGTTCTTTCTTATTACTAAGTAGTATTCCATCATATAGATATACCATAATTGATTTGAGTTGTTTGCAGGTTTTGGTTATTAGGATCATCTTGATTTGTTTTCTGTTGCTAATAACAGAATACCTGAAACTGGGTACTTTATAAAGAAAATATATTTATTTCTTACAGTTATGGAGGCTGAGAAGTCCAAAGTCAAGGGACCACATCTGATGAGGGCCTTCTTGCTGGTGGGGACTCTGTGCAGAGTCCCAAGTTGACCCAGGGCATCACATGGCAAGGGGACTGACCATACTAATATGCTAGCTCAAGTCTCTGTTCCTTTTCTTATAAAGCCATCAGTCCCACTCCAGTGATAACCCATTAATCTATGCAGGAGATTAGGTCATTTATGAGGGCAGAGTCCTTGTGACCCAGTTACCTCTTAAAGCCACCCCCTCCCCCCGATAGTGTCACATTAGGGATTAAGTTTCAACATGAATTTTCAACATGAATTTTGAAGGAGATAAAAATTCATACCATAGCAAGGATAAAGAGTCTATGAACAGTACTATATAAGTTTTTGTGTAGATATATATTATTTTCCTCAAACAGGTGTGGAAATTCTGAGTTATATGGAAATTATATTGAGATATTAAATGCAATTATTAAGAAGGTTTAGTTAGTGACCCTCTTATAGTCCCTTAATAGCTTAACAGTATACTTTTCAGTATTAGGCACTTTTTTCACTGTAACTTCATTGATATATTTGTGGGTTGTTAGGTGATGCTACACTTAAATTCTAGGCCTGAATTCATGGTAGTAAAGATTTGTTAAGTGTTAGCAGTATTGTAATTACTTTATGTCATTTAATTTTTTATAATAACCCAAAAGAGTCTGTATTCTCAATTTTTAGATGAGGTATAAACTGAGGCAAAATCACATTAATTAACTTACCCAAAGACACAAGCCTAATAAGTTGCAGAGCTAGGAATTGAACTAAGTTGTCTTCTCAAGTCTACGTCTCTGTTATCTTAAATATAGAATTAAAGGGTAAATATGTACCTAAAAGTTGAAACAAGAAAGAAAAAAGATGCACGTGGATTTAGCAGAAACTGCAATATTTATTGAAATGAAGTAGGTTCTGGACGTCTAATTTTGTTCAATATATGCAAATTACAAATTACATATAGAAATTGGGCTAGAAAATAAGTTTAGGTATATTTTTAAACTCTCATTAACTGTGTCTATCTTGTGAAACTCTGATAGCCTCACCCAGTTTAAGAACTATTTATTTCAGAAGTCAGAACTCAAACTATTTATCTATAACATACATACCGTATTAGTCTGTTTTCACACTGCCAATAAAGACATACTTGAGACTGGGCAATTTACAAAAGAGGTTTAGTTGGACTTACAGTTCCACGTGGCTGGGGAAGCCTCACAATCATGGCAGAAGGCAAGGGGGAGCAAGTCATATCTTACATGGATGGCAGCAGGCAAAGAGAGGAGCACTTGTGCGGGAAGCTCCCCCTTTTTATAACCATCAAATCTTGTGAGACTTATTCACTATTTCGAGAACAGCATGGGAAAGACATGCCCCCATGATTCAATGACCTTTCACCGGGTCCCTCCCACAACATGTAGGAATTCAAGATGAGGTTTGGGTGGGGACACAGCCAAACCATATCACACACCAAATATTGCTTATGTATTATTTTGGTATTAGACTAGTTTTTGTAAACACTAATAGTACATAATTGATTAAATAATTAAAATGATACATGCCAGTCTTGGTCTGTTTTTGGTGCAATGGCAAAATACCATAGACTAGGTAATTTATAAGTAATAGAAATTTATTTGTTATAGTTTTGGAGGCCTGGGAAGTCCAAGATAATGGTGCCAGTACATTTGACATCTGATAAGGGCTATTCTATAGATGGCCTTTTGTTGAGGCGTTCTCACACGGTGGAAAAAACACTGTGTTCACACATGACAGAAGAAATGGAAGGGCCAGGAAGCTGCAGCCTCCATGGTAAGGACACTAATCCCATTTATGAAGGCAGAGCCCTCATAACTGCTTCCCCAAATAGTCTACCTCTTAATACCACAATGGGAATTAAGTTTCAATATAAAAATTCAGAAGAGCACAAACAAACACTCAAACCATAGCAATGTTATATTTTTGGGTTTTCTTCTACTTTTTGCAGTGGCTGTTTGAGTTTCTGTACAATTTCTTCTACCAGTTGTACAAAACAAATGCCTATATAGCTGTCATATCGTCACTTTATTTCTCAGCTGTTGACAAGGAATGAATGAAAAATCTACAGTGTTACCGTATTAATCATGATGATAGGAAAAGTTCAATTAATGTCTCTTTCAAAGAAGAAAAGTAACAGTTGTTTAGTATCAATTTTTTGACTATGTGAATCTCTTTTTTTTAAGAAATTATTTTAAAACTTGCTAGTAAAAGAGGCTTTAAAATAACAGTTTATGTTCTGAAATATAGAAACTACATTACAATCTCTGTATGTAAACAGAATGTATGTTTGTTGGGTGCAATGCTTTTCAGTTTATCACAGCTCCTATTGATATAGAATATTGCCATTGAGATCTCTAAAGAGAATAGTAAATAATAATTTCCTGAGAAAAAATAGTATCTTTATTAGATAAGTGAAAACAGTTTAATCTATACTGAGAGACCTATAAGACAAACATCTGAGAGAAGAAAAGTCACACTTTGTACATGCCGCCTGAAAAGGATTGCTTATAGGAAGCAAAGGGGCCATGTGCATTGTAAGATAGAAAGACAGGAATTTGAACTAAACAAACATAAAATATCTGCTCACATACTTAGTACTTGTAATACATATTACAAATATTTTTCTATTTGCCCAAGAAGAAAATTCCCTTGTATGAGCCATCTCTGATTTTATAAACTGTAGAAGAAAAATCATGAAAACAATAGCCAGTTTGGTTAAAAAAAAATACAACATTCAAGGTTTTAGAACTGATATTTAGTTATTACAAACTGCACAAATTCTCAAAACTATTAACTGCCTTAAAAATAAACTCTTTCTTTCATATCGATTATAAAAAGGCACATTCACCGGGGCCTATCATGGGGAGGGGGGAGGGAGGAGGGTTTGCATTGGGAGTTATACCTGATGTAAATGACGAGTTGATGGGTGCAGCACACCAACATGGCACAAGTATACATATGTAACAAACCTGCACGTTGTGCACATGTACCCTACAACTTAAAGTATAATAATAATAAATAAATTAAAAAAAAAAAAAAAAAAAAAAGGCACATTCACCACTCACAGAAACGCTGATTTCGGATTGCAAGAAACCCATGCAAAATCTATATGGAATACCATTTACAGAGTGTCGTAAAAGTGAAATGTGGCTAATGAGCCCTTCCCAGTGGTTTGCGTCATGCTCATTTCTAACTCTGCTTTTATGGCAGCTACTGTTCAGGAAAAAATCCCATCCATTCCATGTAAATCTGGCTGTTCCCTGTTCTAGTACCAGTGTTAGGAAACTCAATTTAAATCAAGCCTAATCACTTCTGCCAGCTGCAGTGCACTTCCCAGTACTCCTTACCCACCTGTACATTCTAGCATGACTTTGTTTCTTGCATCTCTCAGCCTTACTCCAATTCAACCACGCTCTAATTGGCTGGCTGGGGATTCCACTGTCACTCAAGCTAAACCCCAGGCTCATTGAGAGAATTGGAAGCTGAGTTTGCAGTTTGAGTTTGGCTCCCAGGGTACATATTTCCTGGCCTTTTTATTTTTTCAAGCTCCTATAAGTAGCCAGAGAGAAAGCTAAAACAATGCATGAAACTATACCTTAAAATACAGCAGCTTTTTCTTTTCTGACAGGTTTAATTGTTTAGTTCCATGCTGGTGGTCAAGAAGGGAACTGAAGGCTTGTCTTCACATTTTGCTGTGAAAAAAAATGAATCATGACATCATTCCATGGCCCTTTTCAACAACCACTGGTTTACCACTTTTTAAAATGATCTCTTGTGACCTAAACATTATTTGGTTTCTGAGAGGAAAGTTAGCAATACTTTTCTGTAAGTACCAATTCAGACAATTTAAGATTTAGTTTTCTGCTTCTAAATTAGAGCTGTTAGCCTCAAATCATTTAAATGTTTTAAATTCACAAAATGCAAAATATTTCTGGATTGTTACTAATGTCCAAGATACTAGATAATATAAGAGACAAATTGTATCTCAGTTACGCTGTGCAAACATTAGGGGAGATATTATTAGCTCTGTGTCACTGAGTTTTAATTTCACTGACAATGAACAAAGGACCAGCTGGTGGAATCTCTTACTGTGTGATAAGTGTTAGGGGGGCTACAAAGAAACCTGACACAAAGTCCTTGCCTTCAAGTAGTTTCCATCTTTTGAAGGAGATATTTAAATAGAAAATGCCCAGTTACATATAAATTAAGGACCAAATTTGAAACACAAGCCAAAATTAATAAAGTACTCTGAGAAGGTGAGAGATGACTAAGGTAGGTATTTGTCTCATTTATCACTCTTGACTAGCCATTTTCTCCTCTGCTTCTCTGGTCAAAGGCAGAGCAGCAGCAGCAGCAGCAGTAAGCCCAATAACTGGTTAACCTCAGCCCTCAAATAATTCTAAGTGGCTTTGTGTGATTCAGCAGGAATGCACAGTATGGCCACTGCACAATCGATTTCCCTGAGTCAATTGCAAATCTGACTTATATCAAAACTACAAATTTGCCAAATTGACTTAAGCAATGAAAAACAACCTTTTTACCCTAGATTTAAATTCATGTGAACAAGTACCAGACTAGAGTTGACTCCTAGGGGACCGAAGTGAGCTTTTCTTTTTCTTTCTTCACAGTTTTTTTTTTTTTTTTTTTTTTTGTATTAGTTTATGTCTGTTTGTTTTTTTATCACATAGCCTTAATATAACACAATCTTTTTAAAATGCCTTGTTTTCATTTCCTAGCATAAAATTTCCCTATGCTCACTTTTTATTTCCAATCTTGGTCAATTAAATATTTTAGTATATATTTTCCAGTTGTTGCTTATTTTCCCCCTTTTCACAATTATCTTATTTAACTTTATCATATGCTTGACCCATTTTGTTTCTACTAGACAAAATGTAAGCAAATCTCCTCAATAAATGTTTGTTGTTGCTCCATTAAAAACAACATTAAATAGAATATAAACCTTACTTACAATGTTCTCACTTCTGAGGAGCTGTCATGTCATTGAGTTGGCTTTTATTAACTCTGGGAATTCAAATGGTTTATCCCTTTAAAATGGAACATCCAAACAAACAGTAGATACAGAGTACCTACCCTGCTCCTATGCTCACACAAATCACAAATCTAAGTCATTGGACTTGGCACTGAGAAGGATGGAATGAGTCTCACTGTCTTATTTCCTGTTATATAAAATCATTCTGTGTAATTTCAGATTTTTTTTCTCTCTGGAAGAAAGTCCCTTAAGTATCTTTGTCTGAAACAAGCTATTTTATTAAATACTCTAAGCAATTTTCCTAAATCTTTATTCTTTGTTGATGAGGATGAGGATAATGTTGATTTGGGGGGTTGTCTAGTCCAAATAATCTTTCCGAGCATATTACAAGCTAGAGATTTATATGAGATTGTTTTTTCAGTGATTTCAGCTTTACCAGAAAGCTGGTCCCTTCTCTTGTAGCTAACTTGCTGAAAGATAATAACTAAAACCCTGTGGCATAGAAGGAAAAAATATCAGTTTTTAAAATATGTAAATTTAACTATTAATCATTAGCAGGGTTCTTAAATTCCCCAAACCTCAATTTCCTCATCTCTAAAATGAAAACACTGAACAACATGTTTTTTAAGATCTGCCATAGGTGGATACTGAAATAAAGATCAATTGCATGAAAGCAAACTTCTTAGAAAATTTAATTATTAAGCCCATAGATAGCGCAGAACCACTATTTACTTCATTTTCCCAAACTCTTCCTTTTCCTACCATTGAGATGAATCTCCATTAGATTGGACCACCCAGTGTTCTCACTCTTTCTATTTTACTTCACCGTTGTTCTTCTGGTCTTCTCAGATCCCTTCCATCCTCACAAGTCCAGCTTCCTTTTCCTGTCAATCTCATGACGCCCATTAAGGTAAGGGACTTCAGATTCTGAGTGTAGCAGGCAGGGATGAACTGAAATGGTATAATGAAAAAAAAAATCATAAATTGTTTTCTTGGTAAAATTGATAATGATATAACATCAATGTATTGTTACACTAACAGCATATCTATTCTCCCCATCTTACCTTATTACTATTGGCCTATCTTTGTTTTGATCAGGACCTAAGAAGGGCTACATCAATGTATGCTAATATCACATTTTAGAAAAGAAGTTAGGAGGTAAATAGCATGCCTTCAACACATGATCCTGAGGCACTCTCCACATTATTTGTCTTTTCATAAGCAGGTATGTCCTGGTGAAAGTTGTCGCTTTCCTACTGTTTTCAGTGACTAGAAGTCTCCACTGTAATAGGATATTCAAGCTCTTATTTCCCTAGGGATCAAGCTCATTATGAAATTGGACCTTCTAATTTCCATCTCTCATCAAAAGGATGTCTGTTCTAAGTATTGATTATTCAAGTCCTTGTAGATAAGCTGATAAATGATTTTAAATATGCTAATGATCGCTCATTAATGTGTCCACACTAGTAAGTGTTTCATTTTTTAAATTTTATTTATTTATTTTTGGAGACAGGGTCTCATTCTGTCACCCAGGGTGGAGTGCAGTGACACAGTGATAGCTCGCTGCAGCCTGGAATTCCTGCACTCAAGCAATCCTCCTAAGTAGCTGGGACTACAGGTACAGGCACCACTACACCCAGCTAATTTCTGTATTTTTTGTAGAGACAGGATCTCACTATGTTTCCCAGACTGGTCTTGAACTCCTGACCTACTGATCTGCCCACCCTGGCCTCCCAAAGTGCTGGGATTACAGGTGTGAGCCACCGCACCCGGCCCAGTATTTCTGTTTTTAAAAGTCTTCAGTGACTATACTAAAAGAATCCAACTATATAACCATGTGAAAATCATAAGTTCAACTGAAGGACTAGAGGGGAGGAAATATTTTGGGCTTGGGAAATTTTTAGAATTGCTCTATTTATATCAATGAGGAGAATGCTTATGAATAAAATTATCAATAAGTGTTTGAAAACAAAATGAATGACTTTGTCTATTAAGGATCTACATACAGAAGAGTGAATGATTATATACATAGAATTGACTGAAGTTCTTCTGTTTTGTTTTGTTTTTTTCCGAGACAGAGTCTCGCTCTGTTGCCCAGGCTGGAGTGCAGTGGTGCAATCTCGGCTCACTGCAACCTCCATCTCCCGGGTTCAAGCAATTCTCCCTGCCTCAGCCTCCCGGGTAGCTGGGATTACAAGCATCTGCCACCACGCCTGGTTAATTTTTGTATTTTTAGTAGAGAAGGGGTTGCACCATGTTGGCCAGGCTGGTCTTGAACTCCTGATCTCAGGTAATCTGCCCACCTTGGCCTCCCAAAGTGCTGGGATTACAGGTGTGAGCCACCGCACCTGGCCAGAAGTTCTTAAATACAAATGCATATGTATATGGCAATTCAGACAGAACGTTCATCTGTACTCCATGACTCTAAAGTTTCCAACCACTTCCCACAATTTTGTTTCCCTGTTCAATAAGCAAAATGCCAATGTAACAAGGTACCATAAGGCAAAATTTTCTCTTAGAAGAACTTTGCTATCACAAAATTCCTATCCCTTTCCCATACCTCTTTCACATTTAGGGTACTTAATCGGTGGTTACAACTAAACAGAGCAGGCCTTGCTTCAGTTTTCTACCTTTGGGATAAACTACTTAAACTGACATCCAAAGTACTTGAAGACTTTGTGAAGGAACAGATCAGGAAACGTTGAGGACAAACCAGATGGGATTTAGAGGAAAAGTAGCTATAAGTAAGAGGGATTTTTGAACATGCTGACATTTAATGAATATGTAATGTCTTATGCAAATAAACACACATAACTTTTTTCCTTGAATCAGTACTTCTGATAATCAGAATCTGATACCATTTTCACTTGGTTTAAACAGAAATATTTTGAGTAATTCAATAACAATTCAACCACGTTACTATTTGGGAAGCAGTCTGTTACAATAATCAACATCCATAAGCTAACAATATGCATCTGAATTTCTTAAGCAGATCATGATTATGCAATGTTTTCAGCAATACAGAACAACTGAAATACAAGACATTTGAACTGGATTATTCCCTCCATGATTCTTTTCTGATATTTAAAATGATACTTCATCATTCTTATTTCTGTCCCATTAATGTTCCTCCTTCAACTCTGATGTGTAAAGGCATCTCATACTTCAAACTACCAAAAAACTAAAATATGACTGTTGGTTCCTGTTCTTCCCACCCACCACAATAAAACCTGCTTCACATTAAGTCATATTTAGTTTGAACAGCTGTCCCAATTTGCCTAGGACTAAGGGTTTTCCCAGGACACAGCACTTTCAGTGCTGAAACTGGGAAAGTCTTAGACATGCCAGGATGAGTAAATCACACTAAGCCATCATCCGTGTACACTCATGCATCACTTAATGACAGGAATACATTCTGAGAGATGCAGCATTAGGCAATTTCATTGTTGTGCAAACATCATAGAGTATACTTACATAAACCTAGATGAGATAGTCTACTACACACCAGCGTATATGCTATAAACTATTGTCATATGCTACAAACCTATACAGCACATGACTGTACTTCATGCTGTAGACAACTGTAACACAATGGTAAGTGTGTGTGCGTATTTAAACATATCTAAATATAGAAAAGGTATAGTAAAAATACAGTATAAAAGATAAGGGTACACCTATATATGGCATTTGCCATGAATGGAGATTGCAAGTCTGGAAGTTGCTCTGGGTGAGTCAGTTAATGATTGGTGAGTAAATGTGAAGGCATAGGACATTACTGTGCACTACTGTAGGCTTTGTAAGCACTGTACACTTAGGCTACACTAACTTTATTTTTCAATTTTTCTTTCTTCCATTGTAACACTGGCATCAGCACAAATATGTGAGTACTATGTTGTGCTATGATGTTACAACAGCTATGACATCTATAGGCAATAGGAATTTTTCAGCTCCATTATACTCTTATAAGACCACTGTCATCTATATGGTCCATTGTTGATTGAAACATTATGTGGCACATGACTAGTTTTTCTAAATCAAAATCTAGGTGTCACCCAAGATTCTTCCTCCTTCTTAATTCTCTAGATCTAAACCATTAGTAAATCTTGAAGTCCCTGCTATTAAAATGACCCCTGAACTCACCACTCTTTACGTCTCAGCTGTAGCCACAGCAGGTGGAGCCAGCATTACCCCTTACCTGTGCTACAATAAGGGCTAAGGAAGTATTCCCCTTGTAGCCTTGCCCATTTACAAAACTCTGTACCCGTGAATACCAGATCATGCATGATCTTGTCTCATCTCCTATTACTCTTGAACCTGCCACTACAATTCAGTTAGGCTGTCTTTTGTTCCTGTTCCTCAAACATGCTGAGTTTGATCCTGTCAGGAGATCTGTGCACCACTGTTTCCATAGCTTACGCTGATAATCACCTGATTTTTCCTGCAGCTAATTACAGTGCTTGCCATATATTCTAAGATTACATAGAACCTCCACAGAGAGCCTCCATTGACAACGCAATTTAAAAATCCACTCAGTGACTTTCAATCACATCACCACAATTTAATTCTCTGTGTAACAAGTATTACTGTCTGATATTTTCGTGTTTCTACTTGTTTATTCTATATTTTAAGGTTAATTTTTTACAAAAGGTGCATAATTATGCACACCATAAGAACACAATCCTTTAAAACAGATGCAAAAATATGTGCAATGAAATATTTAAAACTAAATGTGTATCTTTGGAAGGTAAGTCATGGGTGATTTGTATTTTTTTATTTATGCTTTCTATATATTCCATATTTCTATTATATTCAATGCTTTTATAAGTTTATAATTAAAATCAGTATCATAAAAGGGTTCCAGCCTCTGCTATGGCCTCTGCTTGGAAGCCTCACCCAGAATTGTTTAGTAGGCCATAATCCCCGTTGCTTTGTCTTTTTTTTTCTTTTTGTATGCCTTTAGCATAGTACTTATTGGATCATTTGCAATTTTCTCTTTGTAAGTCTCACTCTACATTCTGAGCTCCAGTGATGAATAAAAGGCAAGGTCTGTGTCTTTGGGTTTTCATTCCTAGTATCTACAGCATATATAAACAAACTCTGCCTTTGAACATTTCCATTCATAGTTATGCCATCTATATTGCTATTTATCCATAATTTTCAAATGGTTTTACACTTCTAATTCCTATCTACACATGTTTAGTTGCATAGTTTTTCTTAAAATAACAATCTCAGCATATGTCAATAAACTATCTTAAGCATGTCACTTGAAACTGCTCAACCACCAGTTCACTCCCCTTTTAAATTTCAATAATCATACATGGCAAACTCCTCAGGATAGTCTAGATTTCCTATATTTTGTTGCATCAACTACATAAATATGCCCTAACTAGGTTGATTATGTGTTTCACTTGCTTGTTTTTTTTTTTCCAAAAATGTCTGCTGTAGAAAGTTTTCTTAGAAAAATAAATTTTTTAATTTAAAATTTTTCTTTAATGAGCAAAATATTTGAACAGATACTTCACCACAAAAGACATACAGATGGCAAATAAACACATGAAAGATGCTGATAACCATGAGTCATTAGGAAAATGCAAATGAAACCCACAATCAAATACCACCACATACTTATTATAATATATGCAATTAAGACTGACTATACCAAGTGTTGGCAAGGATGTGGAACAATTAGAACACTCAAGCAATCCTGGGGAATGTAAAATGGTGCAAATTATTTGGAGAATAGTTGGACTGAGTCATGTAGTAGGTGCATATTTAAATTTTCAGAAAATATAATTTTTAATCCTATTAGAGTTTTAAAAATTAAAAATCTTGGCATATATATTCTGGAATTAATATGCCTTTCTCTCCCTGGATTTGTCTTTCTTATTGAGTGTGCAAAGGAAATAGCACAAAAACTCATGACAATCTAGTGATGTGAAAAACATAAATCTGTCACATGACAACATTTTAAGTCCCGCAATTGTGATGTAAATCATTTACCATTGACGTTGCAACATAGGAAAAGTTAACAAACATTAGAAATTCTAATTATATCACTCTAATTTATATATCACTCTAATTTATATCATGTACCATGGAAATCAGAGAGTTAACTTCTCTTGGGAGAATTAAGTAAGGTGATAGATGTCTTGCAGCTTACAAATAAGTAAGAGGTTTCCAGGTGAAAGTTAGGAAAAGGTGATCCAGGAAGACTCAATAGCATTATGAAATGTATACAATTGGGAGGAAGTTAAGAGTGCAGGGATTTTAGAGAAAACTGGAAGGAGAGAGGGTTACAGATATAGATAGGGAATCAAGTTAGAAAAAATGTATTTGTATGTGGAACTGAGGAGACAGTGTTTATTCACTATAAAACTGGGAGCCATTTGAATAGAAGATTAGAAGTTTTAGGTGATTAATCTGACAGAACTGTAGAAGACGAATTTAAATAAGAGGACTTAGGAAGAATGCCTGAGTGTCTTAACATAAAATATACTGGTACAATTTATTGCCTTTGAGATAGCTTCAAAATGTATCTTATTTCTTATTTTAGATTATTTAGATTTATCAAGCTATATATTATCAAACTATCTCTTACTCATTTCCTTTTGTGTTTGGTTTGTTTTACCTTCTGCAAAACCATGAAATTAATATATTCTTTCAAACCAAGCGTGTATGAGGCAATATCTAAAAATCATTCTTTAAGAAAATACAAATATTTTAACACTTAGTAATAAAGAATACTGAGCAAACTAGTAATAAAGAGTACTGAGCAAACTACTAACATTTTTTATGCACCAACAAGCTTGTAAAAAAAGGTTAACAGATAACAAAATAAAAATTCAGTCCTCTAGACCACCCATTCTATGAAATTTTAATTATCAACCTGAAATGGCTCTAATTTAACATTTATCTAAGCTACTTTTAAATGGTGTTTTTTTTTTTCACAATAGTAATTTTGGTTCTCACAGATATAAGGAAGATAAATATTTTGCCTGAGGAATCACTCAAGATCTGATTATTAGTCCACCGCCATGTTATTGTTTAGAATTTTGAATAAAAGAGGAGATATAAATACCATGTCATTTATCTATGAATGAAGTTTCATTTCATTTCATTTCTAATGTTCAGTAGCAAAGTATCTTGACTATAATTAATAATGTATTACATATCTCAAAATAGCTAGAAGAGAGGACTTGGAATGTCTTGAGTATAATCAGTTATATTTTTTTTCTAAGCAACTGTAACAAACACAGAGAAAGCTGAAATACATCTCTAGATCTATGTTTGAAGGCACCGGAGAAATATTAAGGCAGTGAAGATTCAAGGGGTCAACATGCCAAGAGAAAAAATCCAGAGCAGTGAGCCTCAAATACCACACTGCTTTACTTTTTGAGGCATTTGTAAATTCGCAATTAGTATTAATCCAAACAGAAAGCAGTGGACTAAGAGGATGGGAAGATGAGCAGAGCTACTAGTAGTCTTATGCAGGTCAAGTAATAAAAGCTAAGGTTACGGCCCATCAAATATGAGGGGCCCTGGTAGCCACTACAGATATTCAGTTGTGATGGCCAAAGGATTAAGAGTGAAATAGATTAGCCTGTAAAAATACTGCAGCCCTGTTTTGAAACAGCTAAACTCCAAATTGGGTTAGGTTTACTAACCCTGAATATCACTGCATGCCAGAATCAAAGTACATTCCTTCAAGAGTACATCATCCAGTGATGCAAATTATTTCATAGTGTGTTTTGTATAATGTCCAGCAATCCATTAAAAAGTAAGCAGTCCTATAAGACCCAATGCATGAAAAAGAAAAGACCAAATAAATAACAGAAGCAGAATCTAAGAGATTCAGATATTAGTGTTATCAGAGGTGAGGTTTAAAATGACTGCAATTAATATGTTCAAGAAAGTAGTTGAAAGCATGAAGAATTTCAGAAGACAACAGAAAATTATGGCAAAAATAAAATATCTAGAACTAGAAAAGATAACTGATATCAAGAACACAATGAGTGTGCAATAGCACATTACACACTGTTTAAAAAGGTGCAGTGAACTGGAAGACAGTTCAATGGAAAAATGCATATTAAAATATGGAGAGACAAGGGGTAGAAAATACAGATGAGATCATAAGAATCATACTGAACATGGTGAAAACGTTTAACATATAAGTCATTAAAATAGTAGAAGAGAGAATGATCAAGAATTTTCCCAAGTCCATGAAAGACATCAAGCCACAGATTCAAGAAATACCTCAAATACCAAGCAGAAAATATGCAAAGAAAACCACTCCAAGACATATCACAGTAGTAAAACTGCCAAAAAAAACAAAAAACAAAAAACTAACAGTTGATGCCAAAAGACAATGGAATTAGTCTTCAATGTGTGACAGGAAAAAACTGCAAGCATAGAATTTTAGACCGAGAAAAATGTCTTTCAAATAAAGGCAGCAAAAAGACATTTTCAGTGAAATAAGAACTGACAGGAATCAATCATCTCTAGCCAACATGCAATAATGAAAATATTAAGGGAAGTACTTAAGCAGATCAAAATGAACCCATTTGGAAGCAGAGAGGATTGAAGAGTAGCACAAAATATTAAATTAAAATAAATAAATATTGGCTGTCTAAAAAGTAAAAATGTTATGGTATTTAAAATAAGTGTATTGTAAGAGTATATGAAAATGACAGCACAAAAGATGGGAGTTTAGTAAAAGTATTATCAGTCTGTTTTTCTGGAAGTGATTGAAGTACTAATTTACAACATACTTTAATGAGTTAATGATGAATATTTTAATTGCTTAGATAAATGAGGAAAGTTAAAATATAAGCTGACCAAGTAGAAACAGTCAATATTTACAAAAGCAAAACAAAAGAAGGCAAGGAAAAAGAAAAATGGACTGAAGAAAAGTTAGGGAAATTAAAGAGCATATAGTTTTATAGTTGATTCAACCCCAAATATATTATTTACATTATTAAATGCATTAATTAAAGTGTTTGAATGTGAACTGGACTGTAGTAAAAACAAGCTTGGAAGCAAGGATCTCACTGTGATGGTTCAAGAGGGAGAGGTTGAATGAAATGATGTCAGAAAATAGCAAAGAGACCGTTCAGAGACACAAAGTAGGAAACAAACTAGGCAGATAAACATGGTCATGGGTGCTGACAAGTTGATGGGTGCAGCACACCAACATGGCACATGTATACATATGTAACAAACCTGCACATTGTGCACATGTACCCTAGAACTTTAATTAAAAAAAAAAGTCATGGCTGGTTGCAGAGAAGATGATAACATGAAGTAGATATGGGATCTTTAATTTACTCTAAGATTGTGTATTAGTTTGCTAAGACTACCATAAACAAGTGTCACAGACTAAGTGGTTTAAACAATAGAAATTTATTGTCTCTCAGTTCCAGAGGCTGGAAGTTGAAATCAAGGTGTTGGTAGTCTTTCTGAGGACTGCGTGGAAAGGATCTGTCCTACGCCTCTCTGCTTGGTTTTGTGGATGACTTTCTTTTCCCTAAGTCTTGTCACATTGTCTTCCCTCTATCCGTGTCTGCGTACAAATTTCCTCTTCTTACAGGGACATGAGTCGTATTGGATTAGGGCCCACCCTAATAACCTAATTTTAATTTGATAACCTTTGTAAAGACCCTATTTTCAACCTATTTTCAAATAAGGTCACATTCTGAATCACTGGAGGTTAGGACTCCAACAATGTGAGTTGGGGGTGGGAGGACATAACTTCAGCCACAATAGATTGCTTATCATTAGTGTAGTGATCTGAAAATAAAATGCATTTGGACTGCTAAATAAGCCTTTTGAAAATGTTAGCAGAGCTATAAAAATGTTAGTAGAGTATATAATTCCCGTTATACACGAGTGGAAATAGATTCTGCTATCATTAGCAGTAAATCAACTGAAGGATCTCTTATCTGTGTACAATTATGGGTTCCACACATAGAAAGATTTCAAAATGCTGTAGAAGATAGAACTAAAGTGTTAGTCAGATACCAGTTAATATCATTTACAAAGAACAAGAGATTTGAAATCAGTTATTTAATAAAAAGATATTCACTTCTTTTTTTCCCATGCCCAGAACACCCAATACCCACCCCCAAAATGTTGGATGAGTTTCTACAACTCCTTTTAAATATTGTTTGTGGCATTTTAATGACATCATAATTGAATACACACTGATATACATTGATATTTTTTAAAGTTCTACTTAGAGTACATAAATGCTCAGCTATCTTGCCTCTTTTATTTTTAAATAATACCTTAATACCATCACATTAAATTATATTTTTGTCCTTCAAAGTGGGTTGTGTGAAAAACAAGAAGTTTGCAAGATATTCAATTTGGGTAGAGGAGGAAGGAAAATGTAATCTATTTTAATTCCAGAAATATAAAAAATTAAGCTTTTTTGATTTCTCTGGTAAAATTTGTGCATTTGAAACCTGATCCCCAATGCAGACATACAGGGAGGTGAAACTATTAAGAGGTGTTTAGATAATGAGGGTACCAGCTTTGTGAATGGATTAATTATGTGGATTTGTTATCCTGGGAGTGGGTTACCTATAACAGAATGAGTTTGGGCCCCCTCCTGCTCTTTCTCTTTTTCTTACCCACTCTTTGCCCTTCTGCCATAGCTTGACAGAGCAAAAAGGCCCTCAGAAGCAGCAGCCCCTCAATCTTGGACTTCCCACCCTCCAGAACCATGAACCAATACATTTCTGTTCATCATAAATTAACCAGTCTGTGGCATCCTTTATACAGCACAAAATGGGTTAAGACAGAAAATTGGTATTGGAGAAATGGAGTGTTACTATAACAAATACTGAAAATGTGGAAGCAGCTTTGGAACCTAACTCTTGTTCATATCAATGAGCTTATTGAAAATTGGTTTTGTTATACTTTGTTTCACTTAAAGTCACAGTATCCAAGAACCTATCAACAACATTAAGTGAGGACTTACTGTGCAGGTATTAGAGTTTTCTCTCTTTTTTTCTTAGTTTCTGTAGAAAAGTATTTCTGAATATTGTTTGTCTTTTCATAAAACTTAGTTTTTTATTTTTAAAAATTGATACATAATTGTACATATTTTTGGGGTACATGTGATATTTTGATACATATAAATAATGTATAATAAATAAGAGTATTGGGATATTTATTATAGATCAAACATTTATAATTTATGTTGGGAACATTCCAAATCTTCTCTTCTAGCTATTTTGAAATATATAATAAATTACTGCTAATTGTTGCCACCTTAACACTAGAACTTACTCCTTCTACCTAACCGTATTTTTGTACCCATTAACCAATCTCTCTTCATCTCTCCCTCCCGCCTACTTGTCCCAATCTCTGGTGACTGGCATTCTACTCTCTACCTTTGTGAGACAAACTTTATTTAGTTCCCACATGTAAGTGAGAACATGCAATAAGCATCTTTCTGTGCCTGGCTTATTTCACTTAATATTATGACCCAGTTACATCCATATTGCTCTAAATGACAGGGATTCATTCCCTTTTATGGCTGAATAGTATCCCATTCTGTATATATACCACATTTTATCTCTTTATTCATCTATTGATGCATACAGATTGATTCCATATCTTGGCTACTGTGAATAGTGTTACAAAATCATGATAGTGCAGATTTTCCTTTCTTTGTATAAATAACCAGTAGTGGGATAGCTGGATCATACGATATATCTATTGTTTTTTGAGTAACCTCTATACTGTTTTCCATACTGGGTATATTAATTTACATTCTTACCAACAGTGTGTTAGTGTTCCCCCTTCTCAGAATTCTCACCAGCATTTGAGATAGGCAATAAGAAAAGATGTAAATTGAAACATCAGTAAATCAAAATGGGGTGAGAGATGATGTTAGAGTTTGTTTTGTTCCTTTTTTATTTACTTGCAATTAAAAATAACCTGCTATAACTAAAGAGGTCTTTTATAAACCTCATGGTAACTACAAAGCAAAAACCTATAATAGATACACTAAATATATACTAAACGTATATATCACAGAATAAAAATGTGCCACTAGAAAAAAATCAATTAACCACTAAGGAAGAGAGAGACAGGGAAAAAAGGCACAAGGAATCTAAAAAAAAAAAACAAACTAGTAACAAAATGGCCACAGTAAACTCTTACCTATCAAAAATAATTTGAATATAAATGGATTAAATTCTCCAATTTGAAGACAGAATGCCTAAATGGATTAAAAATAAGACCCAACTATATGCTGTCTACAGAAAACACTTCATCTATGAAGAAATACATAGACTGAAAGGGAAGAGATAGAAAAAGTTACTCCATGCAAGTGGAAACCGGAACAGAGCAGGAGTAGTTATACTTTTTTTTTTTCTCTGTCACCCAGGCTGGAGTGCAGTGGCGCAATCTCGGCTCACTGCAAGCTCCGTCTCCCGGGTTCACGCCATTGTCCTGCCTCACCCTCCTGAGTAGCTGGGACTATAGGTGTGTGCCACCACGCCTGGCTAATTTTTGTATTTTTTTAAGTAGAGACGGGGTTTCATCATGTTAGCCAGAATGGTCTCGATCTCCTGACCTCGTGATCCGCCTGCCTCGGCCTCCCAAAGTGCTGGGATTACAGGTGTGAGCCACCACACCAGGCCGGGAGTAGCTATACTTTTAACAGATAAAACATGCCTTAAGAATGGAAAAGAAAAAACAAAGAAGACCTTTGTATGACAAGGGAGTCAATACAACAAAAGGATATGACAAATTAAAAATGTATATGCACCCAAAACTAGAGAACCCAAATATATTATTTATGACAAATGTTGATATTTTCTGTTGCTTTCTGTTACCTGTTTATTTCAGTGCTGATCTTTGTTACTCCCTTTATTCTAACTTTGGGCTCCTTTTGTTCTTCTAGTTTCTTGGGGTACAAAGTTAAATTATTTGAGATTTTTCTTTTCTATCAATGTGGACATTTATATGCAGCAAAAGCTGTTCTAAGAAAAATGTTAAGTTTTTGTATGTTGTGTTTCCATTTTCAATTGTGTTAAAATACTTTTTGATTTCCCTTTTGATTTCTCCTTTGATCCACTGATTTCTCAGAAGTATATTGTTTCATTTTCACATATTTATGAATGCTCCATCATTCTTTATATTATTGAGTTCTAGTCTCATACCATATCATTGAAAAAGATATTTGATATGATTTTAAACTTCTTAAATTTGTTAAATTTTTAACAATTTGTGAAATTGTTTTGGGGACTAACATGTGATCTACCTTGGAGAACATTCCATGTGTGCTTGAAAAGAATATGTATTCTGCTGCTGTGGGATGGTATGTTCTGTAAATGTCTGTTAGGTTCATTTGGTCTACAGGGTTGTTCAAGTTTGTTGTGCCCTTACTGACTTTCTGTCTATGATCTATCCATTGTTGAAAATTGGGCATTGCAATTCCATACTATTATTGTATTGCTATTTCTCCCTTCGGTTCTGTTACTACTTACTTTATATACTTAGGTGTTCTGATCTTGACTACACACTTACATTTTTATATCCTCTTGATAAATTGACCCCTTTTATTATATAATTGCAATATTTGTTTCTTGTGACTTTTTTTTTTTTTTTTACTTAAAGTTGTAGCATCAACTCTGATCTCTCTTAGTTACCATTTACAATGAAATATTTTTCTTTCTTTTTTTTGTTTTTGAGATGGAATCTCGCTCTGTCACCCAGGCTGGAGTGCAGTAGTGTGATCTTGGCTCACTGCAAGCTCCACCTCCTGGGTTCATGCCATTCTCCTGCCTCAGCCTCCCGATAAAATATTTTTCAGTCCCTTTACTCCCAGCCTATTTGTATCTGTAAAGCTAAAGTGAGTCTCTTATTGGCAACATATAATTTAATCTACTTTTCTTTCATTTGGTCACTCTACATCATTTGATTAGAGATTTAATTATTTACAGTTAAAGTAATTGTTAATAGGTAAGAACTTACTACTGTCATTTTATTGTTTTCTGTATGTCTTATAGTTAATTTTCCCTCTTTCCCTCTCATGCCGCCTTCCTTTGTGTTTCATTGATTTTTTGTAGTGACTTTCTTTGATTTTTTTTACACTCTATTTTATGCATCTTCTATAGTTTCCTTTGTGTCTACCATCGGTGTTGCATAAAACATCTTACAGTTATAACAGTCTATTTTAAGTTGGTAACAACTTCAACTGCATACAAAAACTTTGCACTTTAACTTCTACCTCCATATTCATGTTATTGATGTCAATTTACATCTTTTATGTATCCATCCATTAAAAAATTATTATAACTATAGTTATTTTAACACTTCTTTCTCTTTTGTACTAGAGTTAAAAAGTAGTTAACACATCACTATTACAATATTGGAAAATTCTTATGTTTTCATATTATTCATTAGTGTCTTTTCATCTCAACTTGAAGAGTTCCCTTTAGCGTATCTTACAAGGCAGATATAGTGGTGAAGAAGTCCCATAGCTTTTTTTCATCTGGGGGAAGTCTTTAGTTCACCTTTATTTATGAAGGACAACTCTGAAAGCTATAGTATTGTTGGTTGACAGGTTTTCTCTTTCAGCACTTTGAATATATCATCCCTCTTTCTCACGGCCTGCAAGATTTCTGATGAGAAAACTATTCATAGTGTTGTATCTTTGACAAAGCAAATAAAAACATAAAGTGGGGAAAGGACACCCTGTTCAACAAATGGTGCTGGGATAATTGGCAAGCCACATGTAGAAGAATGAAACTGGATCCTCATCTCTCACGTTCTACAAAAATCAACTCAAGATGGATCAAGAACTTAAATCTAAGACCTGAAACTATAAAAATTCTAGAATATAGCATCAGAAAAACCCTTCTAAACATTGGCTTATGCAAGGATTTCATGACCAAGAACCCAAAAGCAAATGAAATAAAAACATAAATAGCTGAGACTTAATTAAACTAAAGAGCTTTTGCATGGCAAAAGGAACAGTCAGCAGAGTAAACAGACAACCCACAGAATGGGAGAAAATCTTCATAATCTATACATCTGACAAAGACTAATAACCAGAATCTACAATGAACTCAAACAAATTAGCAAGAATAAAAACAATCCCATCAAAAAGTGGGCTAAGGACATGAATAGACAATTCTCAAAAGAAGATATACACATGGCCAACACACATACAAAAAAAATGCTCAACATCACTAATTATCAGGGAAATGCAAATCAAAATCACAATGCGTACCACCTTAATCCTGCAAGAATTTCCATAATCAAAAAATAAAAAAATAATGTTGGCGTGGATGCAGTGAATAGGGAACATTTCTACACTGCTGATCCAAGTGTAAACTAGTACAACCACTATGGAAAACAGTGTGGAGTTTCCTTAAAGAACTAAAAGTAGAACTACCATTTGATCCAGCAATCCCACTACCGGGTATCTACCCAAGGAAAAGAAGTCATTATACGAAAAAGACTCTTGCACATGCATGTTTATAGCAGCACAATTCACAATTGCAAAAACATGGAACCAACCCAAATGCCCATCAATCAACTAGTGGATAAAGAAACTGTGGTGTGTATATATATGTGTGTGTGTGTGTGTGTATACATATATATGTGTGTGTGTATATATATGATGGAATACTACTCAGCCATAAAAAGGAGTGAATTCATATTCTTCGTTAGGGAGTTTTTGGATTTCCTGTTCTTTAAGGTTGGTTACTGGTGCTTTATTTTTTTTTCCTTTGCTGGTTTTAAGTTTCCCTGATTTTTCATAATCCTGTGACCTAGCATTAGTATTTGTACATATAAAGAAGTAGGAACCTCTTCCAGTCTTTTTGCGCTGCATTTGGCAGAGAAATCTTTCACAAGTCAGCCCATCCAGACATTCTGGGTGGGCCCACTGGCAGGGACTGCAGGTGAGCTTGCTGCTAGAGTCCTTGGACTGGCTTTCCTGGTGCTAAGGTCAGCAGGCATGTGGGCCTGGCTACTGTGTCCACAGGGCTAGCCTAATGCCTTTGTCTATAGGAGCAAGCCTGGAGCCTGGGCCAACTGATGCAGGTCTTGTGCCTTCATCAACTTGGGTGAGTTTCACACCTGCATAAATGGGGCAAGCCTAAACTGTGGGTCCACAGGTGTGGGCCTGGATTCTGGGTCTCTGGGGTCCAATGGGGGTAGGCCTGATGACTGTGTCCACAGGAACAGGCCTGGAGTTTGCATCCATAGGGATGGACCTAAAGACTGGATCCATAAGAGCTGGCCTGGGGCCACTGAGGCTGGCATAGTGCTAAGGTGGGCCTGGAGCCTGAATCTGCTGGGGGATACCTGGAGCCTGGATCTTCAGTGGTAGGTTTGGAGTCTGAGACCTTGTGGGCTGGCCTGGAACTTGAGTCTGTGAGGGCTGGTCTGATGAAGTGGTTCACTGGGGCTTGCCTGGTGCTGAGGTCTGTGGTAAAGCTGAATGCTTAATTCACTTTCCTTTCCCCGTACATAGGGTATCTCTCTCCATGCTTTACTGTGCAGATGTGAGAAAGGGATAACACATGTAATGTAAAAGCGTCCTTTCTGTCCTCTTCACTGCATTTTTCTTATTTCTGCATTCCACTTAAGTGCCATAATCTCTCACCTGGATTCCTTAGCTCTTATGAAGGTATTTTTATGGGTGGATGATTGTTCAAATTGATGTTTTTGTAAGAGCATGAGAGCTGGAAATTCATATTTTTCTATCTTGCTGACATCAGTCTCCGAATATATTTTGAAGGTAAAACCAATAGTACTTGATGTGGAATTAGGAGAGAACAGGGGAAAACTGAAAATAGCTCTAAGGTTTAGGGCCAAAGCAACTCAAATTGACATTGGGAAGAGCATGTTTGGTTCAGGTGGGGTGGAGGAGGTCATTAAGGACAAAGGAAGTGCATTAGCAAGGAGAAAGAAAGTTTGGAAGTATTATATAGGAACGAGGAGTGGGCCCACTCTAGATCCATGGTACAAACAATGAGTTTATGAAATACTAGAGCCAGTAGAGAAGGAAGCTGCAACGGAAGCAGTGCTATCAGGGGAAAGCAAAGTTTCAGATAGAGTAATAAGATGAAGGGATCATCTTAAAGAAAGATCTAAGGTATACAGATTTATGATGTGGAGTTTTGCTGATCAGAATAAAATGAGGCTCAGAGACACTAGTGGAAATATTTGTGAAAAGAGGGTTTGGGATAGATTAAGGAATGTACAGAGTCATGTGGGTATAAGAGTCAGGGAAGAGGGACATACAAAGTGGAAGGCATTATATAGTAATGCCTACTGACCTAATATTTTGATAATTGATATTATAATGTCATTTGATTAAAATATATCATTATTATTTCAAATATAAATCAAGTTCCAAAGAACTCTTGAAGACGAACCATGTCAAGAAGTTCAATGCTAAGAATGCTAATAACAATGTAGTTGGAGATTTAATCCAAATACATGAAAATTTTTATAAATCTAGTAATTTATAAAAATTAAAAATATAAAATTGTTGTAAGGCTATATTTAAACAAGCACCAAATGTGTGACATATTTTTCAAAGTACAAGTTCAGAGGAGAGATAACTAAGTGTGGTCTCAGGTTGCCTGAGGAGGTATAATAAAAATAGTGAAAAACAACATAGTTTCAAGGGGGAAGAAGAATTTTAGGCAGACAGAAAGATAAAAATGTAAGGAATTTTGCTGAGTTTCTAGGTAGATTTTCTTCTATTCAAAACATAAATTCTACATGAATACTGAAATATTGTATTAGTATGATTATTAATTATTGGATATTTCTTTTCAAATGTATTAACCAGCTTGTCTCTACTGACATAGCAATACATTTTTATTTTTAATTATGCTACTGACATAAAAAGAAAGCAAAGACAGCAGATGTGTATTCCACAGGATTTAAAGATTAATCTATCCTCCATTGCACCCACTTAGTTTCAGGCAGGAAGAAACACTTGCTAATGAGTCAGATGATTACCAGCATGGAGTTTATTTAGAGGAATTCCATGTGTGAGGGTGGGCTTGGAGTGAGTACACTCAGAAGTGAAAATGTGAATGCCACTCTTTCAACATTATTAGCAAAAAGACATGCTGACAGTGCTTTGCACAATTGAAGTTTATCAATTGTTAGTGTTTTAAAGTGAAGCTTAAATCGAGATGTTCTCCTAACAGAGACTAATTTTATAGGTGTTGGTAAGCTGCCCACACAGCAGAGGTATGCACGATAAAAACCAGAAATTGAAATAATGCCATGTACTTGGAAAGTCTATGGCAAGAATTCTACTGCCATCAAGAGCATCTTTCCTTCATAGCAGGTTAAATGTGTCTCTAATTCAATTTGTAAAAGGCTAAATCTTTGTTGGAGAAATAGCTGTACCAGCTCCCCCAAAGCACTATGAATACTCTGTCTATATCAAGCTGAAATTTATTTTACAATAACTATTTGCTTTTAGATGTAAACTAAACAATTCACTACAACAATACATGCTATTAATCATTAATTTGCTATGAATGTTAGAGGGATAATCTGCCACAAAACAAGCATTTCTTCTTTTGATTTCAGATTATAATAATTGCTTGGTTATTTTGTTTTAGTAAACAAAATACTTCAAATTTATAAGTTAATGAGTCTGTTTGCAAACATATGATAAAATATATTTTCTAACTTTGAATTTTTCAATTCTATGTTAAAATGCTGTTTTAATTTTTGTCTTTTCTCCAAAAGACATCTTATCTTATCTCTTTTTAGGAAATCTGCTGATTTCAGAAATATTTAAGATACTTGATAATCTGAAAGGGGCTGCACAGTTTCACTTCTCTCAGCATTTAATGATATCCAATCTTAGGTAATACTCTTGTACAGCTACAGTGAAAAAATCATTACTCTTTCTAGAGTGAGTCTGACATATCCCGAAATAAAAGATTTACTTGAGGATTGTCTCCTTAAACATCATAGTATCACAGAGTTTATAGTACAGTTGCTCCAAGGTTTGTACTTAAAGGTGATTCTGAGCAATAGTTACAGATGTTGACATTTATCTGATAATGTAGATTAAGATTTTTGAATTAAGTGACTTTGCCTTTCTCATAATGGTGTAAATGGTCAAATATATTAATGAACAAAACAGTTGCTTACAGCATTTTTGTTTCCTAATAGACCCACTACCTAGAATCCAGATACCTGGGTTCTAATCTTATTTGCTATTTGTTAGTAAAGCTAACTAATCTGAGTCTGTTTCTGTTAATATTTAAGACAGTGACGTTAACTTATATTTCATGGTTGTTGAAAGAATTAAATGATTGCCTGTCACATATTTGGTCACATCATAACTAAAACTAACTGCCTATATTGGCTCTAGCCCCATAAAAATTATTTAAATCAATTACACGATTATAAAAGGTGATAGAAGGGAAATATTCTCTATTACGTAATAGCAAGTATCTGGGAAAACAGTTATTTCCACAGGCATAGAATCAGTATTATATGCTCTCTATTTTCCCATCCTCAACACACACACATGTGCCACCATGGCCTCCACACTACCAGAAGGCACAAGGCACCCGTTAAAGGAAAGACTATTACCTCCATATAGTAATTGATAGGAATTGGATGGAAAAAAGAAAGATATGCAGGCCAAGATCTAAATCTGGATAACATGAAAGTCAAGGTATAAAAGAAAGGAGAACATTAGTACAATGAGTAAACAGTTATTCTAGGATTTTGGCTTTAGAAATTTGAAGAGCATCTGGAAGACGCAAAGCCAGCAGACAGTGGATATAGTATCTAGAGTTCAGGAATGAATTCTAGATTAGATGTATATATTAGAAGTTCAACAGCATTTAGGAACTAATTGAAGTCATGTGTATGGTTGAGATTTCTCTATAAGAATACATAGGATGAGAAAAGGCAATGTCAAAAGATAGAATATTACCTTAGGGACACCTGTATACAACCGTAGTCAAAGGAAAAGAAACCCACATTGGGAAATAAAATATTTGGTAGATAGATATAAGGAAAACAAATATGAGTAGTCTCACAGAAATTTGGGAAAAAGGAGAAATAAGAAATAGGAAATAAGAAAAGCGATCATTGGATTTAATGGTTATTTTCTAGGAAAAGTGACAATTGCCACATTTATCTGATGTCTATGAAATTAGTGACTTAGAAGTTGCAAAAACAGTAAGTATAGCCTATTAGGAAGTTGCAAACAGGGAAAAAACTGGACACTATTTATTGTGGGACATAGGCTCTAAATACGGTATTTTCAGAATACGTCTTAAGCAGAGGAATATTCAGTATAAAGAAAGAAAGTTGAAATGCAAGGGAGAGAATAATAGATGCCAGAGGAGAATAGAAATGAGTCCTGAAGAAGAGGAATGGATTAACATCTAAAACTTAGTTTGATTTCCCATGACTCCAAGGAAGGATGGATAAAAGGTTTCATTAATGCATAAAAACTGTCAGATACAACATAACATCACTTGGTCATCTGCCAGAAGTCACATTCAGCTAAGATAGTTCATACAATAAATTACTGACTTTCAATGCTGATAATTCTATTATTTCAACAGTTGAGAAGGCAGCCTATGAAAAAGTGCTAAACTCTACCCACTAAAAAATTGGAGGTGAGGTAGAAGGGATAAAATGTCTGGAAGAAAGTGACTGAATCAGATAAGAAGTTTCAACTGAAATTAAGGAAATGTCTGGAGCCTGAAATGGGCTATAGACAACAAGAAGACGGCTTCTAGAAAGTTCATAGTAAAAGCCACTGTGATGAGTTGGGTGGAGATTACAAACACAAGATTCATACCAAAGGATGAAAGATACTGAGAAAGATAAATAACAAAATTTGTTTGACTTCTGATACTGTGAGCTAGAAAAAAGACTATGAATCTAGATCAGAACATGATGTCCAGAAACAGGTGGTTTTATCTGACAATACAGAACCTTTCAATATTTATTTTGATTGAATCTTTGCTACCAAGGACCATGATTTTCAAACTGAAAATAATAAAGCGAGCATGGTCAAAAGGTATTTGAAACTCACAGGAGATGACATAAGAGAGAATAATTTCCAGTATTAAAGAAAACAAATAATTCCCAGAGCACAAAAAGTACTGGCAAATCCAGCGAATACAATCCTTTAAGACTGTTATTTTTAAATAGAAAAACAAGAAAGGTGCAAGGAAGCATGAGGGAAAAATCATCTTAAGTACTTTTCTTAAAAGAGAGATCGCAGAATCTTAGGAACCATAATGCCAGAATAGGAACCATAATGCTAAAGGCAAAATGCTATAATGTATTATTATATAAATACTTTGTACATATGAGAGATCAAAGAAGGAAAAAATGATAACACATAGCTTGTGGGGTGTCTTAGTCCATTTTGTGCTGCTATAACAGAATAACACAGACTAGGTACTTTATAAACAATAGAAGTTTATTTGGCTCACCGTTTTGCAGGCTGAGAAGTCCAAGAGCATGGCACTGGGATCTGGTGAGGGCCAGGGCCTTCCTAGTGCATCTCGCCATGGCTGAAGGTGGAAGAGTAAGAGAGCAAAAGAGAGCAAGAGGAAACAAAGCTGACTTTTACCAGGGAGCCACTCCTGTGATAACAGCATAAATCCATTCATGAGGACAGAACCCTCATGGCCTAATCACCTGTTAAAGGTCCTACTTCTTAATATGATCATAATGGCCATTACATTTCAACCTGAGTTTTGGATGGGTATTCAAACCATAGCATGGGGATATCCACAAAGGCTCTTTAGAAGAGATGCCTTTTGAACAATAAAGAATGGGAATATTTTAACATGAGAAAGAGGGCAGGAGCAGAGCAGGGGCAGTGGGTAGGGCATGTCAGACAATGGAAATAGCACTTCAGAGAAAGAAGCAAGAGTGTACTTGTTATGTTTGAAAAAAATAAGTGGCATACATATGGTGGAATAGAAAATAGATCTGGAACTAAAATGAAGTAAGTGGGTATATTATGCTTTTCCTGGTAATGATAGTGTTAGCAAATAATAGGTTAGCTTGAATGCCAAGCTAAATATTGACCTTTTTAAAATTTCAAGGTGTAGCATTCATAATATTAAAAAAACTCTATCTACTTTAAACTCACAACCAAATCAAGAGGGAAGAAGCAAGGCCTCTATCAAGACATCTTTGCAAATTCTAACATGTTAGGGGTCCTTTACAGAAAGCCTCGTTAACCCTTCACTTTACTGTAGTAAAGGTCAATACTGCAGCACTTCCTACACACTTTAAAGGTTTTCATTATTCACTTCTTAATATGCCTTGAGTCGTCTTCAATACATCCCTTCACAGTGTAGGTGTTCTAAGGGTTTTGCTCTATTTTATAAGATGTCAGCCTGGCAGGCAGAGTTGTGGAAAGAGTGAGTGATGAGAGTCAAAGATGTTCAGAACTCTGATGACCTAAGTATTACATTTTGATCATGTGCATCTTTTTAAATAAAAAATTCAATAAAGGTCTTGATACTTCAAAGACTGTTACCCATCAATACTAGGTCCCTTATTGTCAAGATATTGTCACCATCAGCCTTCTTCAGACTAAATGCACAATGCAATATGGCAATTTTATTTATGCATGAATAAACCTATTCCATTGCCTTAACTTTCTGTAGTAAAGCAAACAATATAATTTTCTGGACAGTTGGAAAAATAACACTTGTACATTTCAGTAGCATTCCAACAGATGTACTGGTAGATATTTTAATAGCTTAGGCAATAACTTAAACAATAGTGTTGATTATAGACTTGGAAAACTCAAAATTATAAAACATACATAAATTGAATTTAGGGTACTAGCAAGGGACACATGTTACACTGATCTGGTTTTGAACTAGGGATCCATATGTTTGGCTCAGATTTAGCCTTCCAGTTAATCATCTGTAAGATGGGAATCATTTACATAATTGTGATAGTATCAGAAACAAAATAGAATATAACTGTACATAGTAAATGTCTAATTTTATTGTAACATTTATATTTGCGTCTTTTAATAAGGGTATTTCTTGACCCAGATTTGGCACAGATATTTGTCTAAACGATTATTTAAAATATTTGAAACTTTTGGAAAACATACGTAAACTCAAGTCTATTAAGACCATTTTGTTTTGAAATATTAATTTTTCTCAAGCAACCTATTACTTCACAGGGACTTCTGTTGTATCTTCAACATAACCCATTTTTTTCACAAGTAACTCAGCTTCAACTTGCAGGGAATATTTCATCTAGTCAAGTATTGACATAGAAAATGTATTCCTGTCCTAACCCAGGCAATAAACAGCCGACACATAGAGGTTCAATATTTGTGCACCAAGTGTTATACAGATGATTTGTGATGACACAAAAGTGTACTTTTCATCTTTTTGAAAGCATTTCCTTGGCTTTCTGCTGGAAGAGGGGAAAACCTGCCATCACACGTTTCTATTTAGACACCTGAATTTCATTGAGGAGACTTGGTGACAGAGTGACATGATTACATGCTGCCTAGTGGTTTTGCTGAGCAGGGGGATACCAAGGCAGGTTTGAGGATGAGGGAGAATGTGAGAAATGAGTTAGTTCATGCATTTGATATGTGCTTATTTTTCTTAACCAAAATGACTATATGTAGTTATAAAAAGACACACTGTTTTTGTATGCATCTTTCACATGGCCATATTTTAACCCCCAATTAGCTGAAGTCTCCCTGGTTTTCCCTAATGTCCAGCCAGCTGGCTTCTGAACATAAGGCAGGCCTGATGCCAAATCCTAGAGTATCTGGCACCTACAGGTATAATGACCTGCCTGTGGCCACAGGTCACCTACATCTACCAGGCAGGAGTGACAATTTGATTTTTATATCTCTTGTCATTACAGTGAAGCAGACGCACAGTACTCATGGCATCTATTTCCTGTCACTGGAAGAAGGAATTGGTAACCTTTTTTTTTTTTTTTAACTAGGTCATTTTACTTGCTAATGAAAACAGGTTTTCCTGAAGCAGCTAATAACCTCAAGGCACATGGATGAGACAAATTTCTTCAAAATGGGGACATAATTTCTTCTCAAGCTGTTGAATTAGTGTCACCTTAGGCCAGAGGAAACTGGGAATGCAAGCCAATTGAGAAAAAAATTCTTGGGGGATGACCCTCAAGTATAGAGCACTCATTTTACAAAACAGATTAGGTCTATTCAATACACAGAACAGCTACAGTTTTACCTGGTTCATACGTATCTCCTCAATCCCAGTAGATACATTCACCAGTTCTCCACAAGAAATAGATTAAAAGGGAGTACCCATCCCAATGAAACGCTCTTAGCAGCCCAGTGAATGGAAGAAATGGAGAGCAAAATGCAATCATCCATCAATGACAGCCACCACTGTGCTACTTTTAGCATCTTTGGAAGCCAGCAGCTAGAATGGCAGTCCCACTCAGAACACCTACATCTATACCCAGCTCCTACCTACACAGTAAAACTAGGAAGCTTTTTCTTCCTGGTTGATCATTTTCCATTTTTAAAGTGTTTTTTTGAAGAATATCAACAAGTGAAATACATATCATTTTCACTAATGGCCTTGATCTCCTACAACTCCAAACACAAATCTTGAATAAATCAACCACCAAAGTAATGCTTTTTATTTGAGATATTTTACTGTTCTTCAAAAGTGGAAATATCTCAAATGAAGCATAGATCTAAACTGGTAAGGAGTACAATAAAAATGATATATATATATATATAGTACATGTGTATGAATGTATACATATATACATACTTGATGTTTCACATTTAATATTTGGCATTTCCTCATGGGAATATATCTCTATTCATTTCTGCATTAAAAAACAAATTTTGAAGCAAAAATGTTGTTCCTTTTACCTTTCGACATCTATTTAATTAATTATGTTTAGGAATAGGGGGCTTTAAGATTATAACAAAATCTACATAGTTATTCTGCTTCCTCCAAATAACTACTGGTCCTAATAAAGCAAGTTCACACTTAAAAGGGCATCAGTCTCAGTCTAAGAGAGTCACTCTATTTTTTTTTTTTAATTTTGAGACAGAGTCTCACTCTGTCACCCAGGCTGGAGTGCAGTAGCACGATCTTGGCTCACTGCAAGCTCTGCCTCCCAGGTTCACGCCATTCTCCTGCCTCAGCCTCCCAAGTATCTGGGACTACAGGCGCCCGCCCCCACGCCTGGCTAATTTTTGTATTTTTAGTAGAGACGGGGTTTCACCTTGTTAGCTAGGATGGTCTGGATCTCCTGACCTTGTGATCCACCCACCTCGGCCTCCCAAAGTGCTGGGATTACAGGCGTGAGCCACCATGCCCGGCCTCTATTTTTAACACATTAAAAAGTCTAGTGTGAAGGGAGACAAATGTTTAATCTCTCCATTTGGATTGGTAAGGTATATGCAGTTTGTGTTTCTCTCGCTCTCTCCCTTTGTGTGTTCGCCCTGTTGTATATTGTGTAACTTACCTCCCTGGAGACAACTTTAACAGACACACCTCAGGCCCTGGAAAGTGACCCAATACCTTGGAAATAGGCATCAGGCCAGGTTGACAGATGGATATCAGTTTGACAAGAAATATGCTGGGCTACGGATCATGTAAGTGCATCACAAGCCAAATTCTCCTTTGAAACCACTCAAAGGGAAGTCTGTGAATACTTGCATGCTTTTATACGTGAAGAGATTTTCTAATTAGGCTATTACGGTATTATCTTAAATGGATTACTTAGAAGTAAATTTAGTTGTTCTTGTTTGTTGATTTTACTTTTTTGTTAGACTTTGAGTTTATACACTTATCCATATACAACACGAAATGGTTTTTATATTGCTGAAATTTGTGGAATGCTCTCAGAAATTGTATCCAAAAGGCTTCTGTCCTCCTGCGCAAGTCTCTAGCCAAAGCAGGAAAATAATCACTCAGGACTGTTTCTCCTGGATGCTGAAACTTGCTACGGAATTGCTAAATGTATTTTACCCCATCTTGTACTTGATTGAACCTGCTCTATAAACTAAATGAAGATGAAATATCACCTCCTTTGATAATCACTAAATAGTTCACAGATTAGCATGAAACTGCAAATGAAGGGATAATGTGTCTTTTTGAGAAAAACAGATGCTTTCTGTTCTAAAGTATATGTGATAACACAGTGGAATAGTTAATGTACAATGCATGCCATCTGCTGACTAATACAGAGTATTTACAAGGGTAAATACTTCCAATAAACTGTGCTTAGTAAATGACTATCTGACTTAATACAACTACATTTGAACCACAAATTTGATTTTGCTCGTTGTTTTAAATTTCCTGGCCATGATTTGGCATTAAACTAATTAGAAAAAAAAAGTTAAAGGTAATTGCTTTGAGGTCAGATGCCATGGTAAGTTTTCAAATGCCTCTCAGAGATATAATAAATAATGAATAAATTTGAATGCTTCTCCCTTTATCCATGTGAATTGAAGAAATACATTTCTTAAAACCCCATAGGGAGAATAATGAATTTCTGTACTTTTCCCGTTTCTAATGTATGTTTTTTGCTACTTTACAAATCAATTTGAATGTAAAAAACATAATTGAAGAAATGTGATTTGTTATGTCTTTGTTTAGTAACAGATGACTTTTAGAGATTGTATACAATTTATAATCAGTAGAAACAATTCAAAGAAATGATGATGACCTATCTCTGTACTGTTAATAGTTAAATCTGTACAACTGGAATGTGTTTATATGTAAATCCATTTAGCAGTGCAAAGCAATTTTCAGGTAGTGATTTTATGGCTATAATAATTTCTGCCGTCAAAGATAAATAGAATAACAGAATAACAATATTAATTATATTGTTTTCTAGACTAAAATTTTACCTCTAATGATAACCTTTGATTTACTGCCACAGATAATTCATATTTTCAGTTTCTAAGGTCAAATATCATTTTAAATGCCATGGAAACTTTATCACCAACTTCATTTGATTTGTACATGTTATCAGATTATAATATCACCACCTCTGCATAGGTATTTATTTAAATTGATTATGTGAATTCCCATTTTAAGGGTCATGAGAAAAGAGAGTATAAAGCAGAAAGAAACTGAAAGTAATTTGAGTCTTGAAATAAAAGAATCTTACTTTGTGATCAATTAAACACTTTTTCACCTGAGGGCAGTTCTTAGTTCTTACAATGAGGAATAGTTAGAACTCAAGGGAAGTCTCAGTCTTACTGCCTTGAGGAGTCAGAATATAAAGTTTTAGGTGGTCTGAATGGTTGGGAATTGAGGAAAGAATTCACAGAAAAGAAAGTCAAAGAGGGGGGCTCCAAAATCTGCATATAAATTCTATTCAAATATTTAGCTGACCTCTACACTGTGCATGTGCAAGAAAGACCAGGAACAACAAAAGGAAGGATAGCTGCCTATTTCAGCAAAGACAGAGTTTGAATCCAGCCAAGGTAACCAACAAAATCAACACAATTCAGAAGAAGAAAACAGAGTCTCTACAACATATAATTTAAATGTCTACTAAATAATAAAAAAAAAAGTAGACATAAGTGAAATGTGACTCATGTTTAATAGAAATCAAGTCTGAAAGGACCCAGATGTTGAAATTAGCAAGCAAAGGTTTTAGATCAGCTATGAGAAATATGTTCAAAGACTTATAAGCTATGGTCATAATGAGTGTACCAATGGGGAACATCAAGAGAGAAATGGAAGTTATTTTTAAAAAGACCAGACAGAAAGTCTGGAAATGTTAAAATACAATATCTGAAAGTACAAGTTCAGTAGAAGTGCTTAATAGGAGATTAGGAGAAGACAGAAAAGATGCAGTGAACTTGAAGAGAGATCAACAACAATTATCTAATTAGGAGAGCAGGGAGAAAACATACCGAAAAACAAAATAGAGACTAGTGACCTGTGGGACAATATTAGGTGAGCTAATACATATGTAATTGGAATATTAGAGAAGACTAGAAGAGAGTGAGAGGATGAGGCAGAAAAAAACTGAAAAAAAAATGGCCAAGGTTTTATAAGTTTGGGAAATATATATATATATATTTCCAAACTCAAAAGGTCCAGAAAACCCAAAGCAGGATAATGCCCAAAAAACATGCCTAGGCATATCATAATCAAACTTCTGAAAGCCAAACATAAATATAAAATTTAAAAACAGGCAGAAAAAAACAACATATTATATACAGGAGAAGAATTAATACAAGTAATGACTACATTCTCATCAAAGGAGACCAGATGTTATATTTAAATTTCTGAAAGAAAAAAAATCGTTTAACTCAGAATTATATGTCCAGTGAAAATATCCTCCAGAAATGAAGCTCAAATAAAGACATTCTCAAAAAGAAGACCTGCATTAGAAAAAAGAAATGCTGAAAGTATTTCATGAACCCAAAAAGAAATTGTACCATAAAATGGTGTTAAAAATGAAATGAAGAACACCAAAGAAGGCCAATATCTGGGCAAATGTAAAGGACAAGTTTTTATTGCCATGTATTTTATTTTCTTAAATTTCTTTATTAGAACCACGACTGTTTAACTCAAAATGTGAAAAAGTAATTGTGGGTTTCATAGCTATGGTACAGTAAAACATAAGATAATAAGAATTAAAATAGCAGTAGGTATAAATAGAGTTATGAAGGCTTTAATATTATGTGGACTTTGATTCTGTAATTTACAATCTCTAGATCTACTGCTAAAATAACCCAAAGAGGTATAGTTAAATGTCAATATAGCAGGTAAAATAGAATCTTAAAAAAAATAGGCCATACTCCTTAAGAAGGCAGGAGATAGGGGAAAAGAATATATATGTATAAAAATTGATATACCATGAAAACAATGGTCTTAAGAAACCTGATATGGCTATTGTACTGTAAATCAGTGTAGACCATGCATACTGCTAGTAGAGATAAGGATGAATACTTCACAATGATAAAATGATCAAATCCTCAAGAAAATATAGTCCCACATGTGCATGCACCTAGCAACAGAGATTTAAAATACGTGAAGCAAAAAACTGACAGAACTAAAGATCAAAAGTAGATAAATTTATAATCATAGTTGAATATTTTAACACCCATTCTTAGCGATTTATGGACAAGTACACCAAAAGAACCGAAAAATACATAGAATATTTGTACAAGTAATCAAAACAAATGATCAAAATCAACCAACTTAATTGAAATATATGAAAAACTATACCCATGAAGAGAAGAATACATTTTCATTCAAGAGCACATGGAACAGAACAATGACCAAGATAAATCAAACTTCGAAGGGACCGAAATCGTAGTGAATATGTGCTCTGCCTACAATGGAATGAAATTAGGAATCAATAAAATAATGTATCTAGAAAAGGCTCAAATGTTAAGAAAAATTATCAACTTACATCTAAATACCCATGGGTCAAATAAATCAACATCACTTTTTTCAGGAATATTCAAATTAAAATATAACTGTGATACAATTTCACAAACACTAGAATGCCCCCCTCACCCAACAACAACAACAAAAACAACCGAAAACTACCAAAACCAAACCCGAAAACACCAAATGTTGGAGAGTATGTAGATCAACTGCAACTCTCTTACTTTTCTGGCAAGCAATTAAAATGGTATAACCACATTATTAAATATTTTAGTAGTTTTTTTTTTTTTTACAGAGGTAAGCACACACCTGCTTTTTGACTCACCATGTATACCAGGTATTTATTCAAAAGGAAAGTAAACATATATTGACAAAAAGATTTGTACAAGAATGTGTATTGCACCATATCCATAATAGCTAAAAATCAGATACAACCCATCAACCAAAAAAATAAATTAGGGTGTATCTATGCAATGGAACTACACACATAAAAATAATGAACTAGTGATACACAAAATAATAATGAATCTAAAGAACTGTAGGTTTAGTGAAGAATCCATACATGAAAGAGTATATTTTGAACAATTTTTTATCTGTGAAGTTTAAGGAATAGGCAAAATTACTGTATTGTGATGGAATTCAAAAAGAGCTTGCCAATGAAGGTTATGGGTTGGCTGGAAGTGGACATGAGAAACTTGTCTGGGGCTATGGAGTTTTCCTATTTATTGATTGGAATAATTATCACCAAATTACATACATATTTATCAAACTGTACCCTTCATAACTGAGCATTTCACTGTATGTAACTTTCACCTAAAAATAACTGTAAACAAATATTGGACTCTAGTTAGTAGACAACGTTTGCTTTTTGTAGTGGCATGGGTTAGCAATTCTGAAACTAATATTCTAGGTGTGAACAAATAAGTTAATATATTAAAGATAATAGGTGGAAGTTTTCTCATTATTGGAGAAAAGTTACAAAGACGGAAGAGAAGGCTAGAATAAACCCTTTAGTATGGAACTGGAGTTATCAAGGAAATAAATTTGTGTGTGTGTGTGTGTGTGTGTGTCGGTCTGTTTGTTTTCTAGTTCAGTCCACGTAAAGTAGCAATAGTTTCCTAGAACATGGCCTACCTACTACCTACATCTTGGTTTCTAAATACCATTCTCCACCAAAACAAGAAATATGGCTTCCTAGGAAAATAGCTGACTCCAGCATTGAGACTGTGCCAGCAAATAATTAAGTGCTCAAAGAATTGCAAGAACACACAAAAGCATACCATAAAAGAAACTTGCACAGCTCAAATCTGGGAAAATTTGAATATCAAAATAAATTTAAAAATACTAAGGGAATACAGCCAACTGAGTAAAATAAGAGCCCAAGAATCCATGTTTTCATTTATTTCATATTAATACTAAATAAAGAAATAAGTTAATAAAGAAGGAAAAGATCTTCATAGTACAATGCCAACTAATTGATATAAAATCCATCATAGTGTTACAATATTATCAATGGAAGATAAAGCTAATGGGTGAAAACTGAATGAAAAAGGATATTTCTATAGCCTCACTGCATCACTCCACAACTTATAAATTACAAACAAAGATATAGTTACTTTACATTGGCACATTCTGGCAGACAGTATTTTAACCAAGTTCAGAGAATGTATGCATACACATATACAAACACACACACATTTATAGAAGGAGGGAATGATTAAGGAGCAAAACAATATAAACAATTGGTAGACTCAATAAGGATATATGACAGTTCTTGGCACTATTTTTATATCTTTTATCTTTGAATTCATATTAAAATTAAAAGTTAAAAAATAAAATATCATCAATGTTCTGGTTCCACTGTAGTAGTATACACCCACTGCAACCCATTGTGCCATTGGTGACAACAACAACTCTGACCAAAATATAAAAGCCAGCTACCTGAGGACTCTGAAAAGTAAAGAAAAGCAGGAAGATTGTGGAGGGAGGGGATCAAAACATGGTAAAGCAACCTGTTAGGAGGAGCCTATACTCAGCTTGTTTTCTAAGTGTTTTTAGAATCTTGCTTTATTTTCACATAAACGAAACTGAAAATCATACACAGTCCATCATGGTTGCAGTTATGTTAAAAAAAAAAAAAAAAAAAAAAAAAAAAAAAAAAAAAAAAAAAAAGGTTCGTGCAGTGGGATAAAATCCAAAGAAATTTTACTGAATAGATGCAAGCTATATTTTTTTAGTATAGGTAAACATTTTTAAAATGTTATGGCTTGCCATCGAGTACATGGAAACAAAGAAGGGAACAACAGATACCAGGGCCAACTTGCAGGTGGAAGCAGATAACAGGGTATGGATAGAAAACCTACCTACCTATTGGGTACTATGCTTATCAGTTCGGTAACAAAATAATCTGTACACCAAACCCCTGTGACATGTAATTTACTTATATAACAAACCTGCACATGTACTTCTGAACCTAAAATAAAAGTTTAAAAAATGTTATGGTTGGTATATATTATATCTTATGATTTCCCATTTAAACAAAAGTTTTCAATTTACCAAAACTTTTGGCCATAATCCTGTGATATGATGGAGTTTCTACTCTACTAACAAATTCGCCAGTGGCAAAAATAATGAAAACAAATGGTATTCGGTCAATATAATATGCACATGTACAAAATTTTGCTAAGATTGTGCTTCAACAGTGTTTTGTATTTTCCAACTTTAACAAAGGAATTTCTTAAATTCCTGTGAGATTAAAAGAAAATTAGATTAAAATTAACCCAAAAATGTAATGATATAGACGATTAAAAATGTCAAAAAGTCTACGTAAATGCTAGATCTTTTAGTTTTGAATGTCTACTGTTTGGAATACTTGGAGGAAGTTTGGATATTTTATAGAATTGGGAGTTATTAAATTAGAATACTTGCAAATGATAAAGTATAATTTTTAACAAAAGCATAGGAAGAACATAAAGTTTAAAGTTAAATATAAATGTAATAAATTTTATTGTAGGTATTAACATTATTATTACCATAATTTTTATGTGCTACAGCACTAAAATCACTCTTACTGAGGAGATCTTGAAAATGTACTGTTTTCCTCGGAAGCATATAAAAGCGTTGGGACTGGAGAAAGAGATTACCTTGATCTCTTGTACATTAATAGAGAACAAACAATAAAACACAAATCATTGTAACAGATGATCATAAATTGTTGCCAAAAAACCCACATGGTTATGGGACGAGAAGATCAAGAATTGAGTGATTGTTATCTTCAACAATTTGGGGGACAAGGTGGAAGACAGATTAGAGAAGGTTACATTTTAAGGTGATTTTTCCTTTTCAATTTCTTTGATCAGTGTTTTGTTATTTTCATTGGAGAGGTCTTTCACTTCTTTTGTTAAATTTAGTCCTAGATATTTAATTTTTATAGCTCTTATAAATGGGATTGCTTTCTTGATTTCTTATTCAGAGTACTCACTGTTGATGCATAGAAATGCTACTAAGTTTTATATGTTGGTTTTATATCCTGAATTTGTTTATCAGATCTAAATAAATAGAACTGATTATATATTATAGGAATAGTTTTTTTGATGGAGTCTTTAGTTTTTTCTAAACATAAAATCATGATGTCTGCAAATAAGACCATTTAACTTCCTCCTCCCAATTTGAATGCCCTTTATTTATTTCTCTTGCCTAACTGGTGTGGCTAGGATTTTCATAGCTATGTTGAATAAAAGTGGTGAAAGGTGGCATCCTTGTCTTGTTCCAGTTCTAAGAGGAAAGGCTTCCAATTTTTCTCCACTCAGTATGCGGTTAGCTGTGGGTTTGTCATATATGGCACTTAATGTTTTAAGGTATGTTCCTTCTATGTCCAGTTAAGTAAGGATTTTTGTCATGAAAAGATGTTGAATTTTATCAAATTCTTTTTCAGCATCTATGTTTTCTTGGTCTTTTTTAAATTTTAATTTTTGGATTCATGGGGTACATGTGAAGGTTTGTTACAAGAGTATATTGTGTGATGCTGAGATTTGGGTTTCTATTGATTCCATCACCCAGAGAGTGAATATAGTACCCAATAGGAAGTTTCTCAGCCCTTCCCTTACTCCCTCCCTCCTTTTGGAGTTCCCAGTGTCAATTGTCCCCATCTTTATATCTGTGTGCACTTACTGTTTAGTTCCCACTTATAAATGAGAACATAGAATATTAGGTTTTCTATCTCTGCATTAATTCACTTAGGATACTGGCCTACAGCTGCATCCGTGTTGCTGCAAAAAACATGATTTTATTCTTTTTTTATGGCTGCACAGTATTTCATGCTGTATGTGTACCACATTTTCTTTATCCAATCCACTGATGATGGGCACCTAGGTTATTTCCATGTCTTTGCTATTGTTTCAGCATCTATTGAACTGATCACATGGTTTTGGCCTTGATTCTATTAATGATGTGTCTCATTTATTAATTTCCATATGTTGAACCATCTTTGCATCCCTGTGATGACTGCCACTTATCCCACTTGATCATGGTGAATGAGATATTTTTAATATATTGTTGAATTTGATTAGCTAGTATTTTGTTGAGGATTTTTGCATCTATATTTATTACATATTGGCCTGTAGTGGGGTGGGGTGTGTGTGTGTGTGTGTGTGTCCTTGGCTGGTTTTGGTATCAGGGTAATTCTGCTGGCCTCATATAATGAGTTTGGAAGTATTCCCTATTCTTCAATTTTTTGGAATACTTTGAGCAAAACTAGTATTCATTATCCTTTAAATGTTTGGTAGATTGAACGATATCCCATGTTTATGGATTTGAAGAATATTGTTCAAATGACTGGTATAATCAACAATGATAAATAGATTCAATGCAATTCCTATTGAAATATCAATGACATTTCTCATGGAAATAGAAAAAACAATCCTAAAATTTGTTTGGAACTACAAAGGACCCAGAATAACCAATGCAATTCAGAACAAAAAGAATGAGGCTGGCTGCATCACACTATCTCGCTTCAAAATACACCACAAACTAGTTAAGTAAGCATGCTACTGGCATAAAAACAGACACATATACCAATAGAACACAATTGAGAATAGAGAAATAAATCCACATGTTTCTAGCCAACTCATTTTTGAAAAAGGTGCCGAGAACATAGATTGGGGGAAAAGCAGTCTCTTCCATAAATGGGACTGGAAAACCTGCATATCCATTTGCAGGAGAATAAAACGAGATCCCTGTCTATCACCATATATAAAAATCAAATTGAAATGGATTAATGACTTAAATTTAAGACCTGAAACTATGAAATTACTAGAAGAAGACATTGAAGAAATGCCTTGGGACATTGGTCTGGGCAAAGGCTTTAGGAGTAAAATCTCAAAAGCATAGGCAATAAATAAAATATTGACAAATGGGATTATATCAAGCTGAAAAATTTCTGCCCAGCAAAGGAAACAATAGAATGAAGAGACAAGCTACAAAATGGGAGATAATATTTGCAAACTATCCATTTGACAAGGAATTAATAACAACTCAATAGCCCAAAAAAAACCCATTTCAAAAATAAATTATTTGAATAGACATTTCTGAAAAGAAGACATAGAAATGACCAACAGCTATATTAAAAAAATGCTCACCATCATTAATCATCAGGGAAATAATACAAATAGAAGCCACAATGAGGTGCCACCTCACTCCAGTTGAAATGGCTATCATTGAAAGACAAAAAATAAAATGCTGGTGAGGATGCAGAGAAAAGGTAACTCTCAGACACTATTGGTGGGAATGTAAATTAGCAGAGCCATTATGAAAAAGAGAGGTTTTTCATAATGAAGGTTTCTCAAAAAACTTAAAATAGAACTCCCATAGGATCCAGCAATCCCACTACTGGGTTTATATTCAAAAGAAAGGAAATCAGTATGTCAAAGACATATCTGCACTCCCATGTTTATTGTAGCACTATTCACAACAGCCAAGATATAAAATCAACCTAAGTGTCCATCAATAGGTGAATGGATAAAGCAAATGTGGTATATATCCATGATGGAATACGATTCAGCCAAGAAAAAGAATAAAATTCTTTGATTTGCAACAACACAGATGAACTTGGAGGGCATTATATTAATTGAAATAAATCAGGCACAGAAAGGCAAATATTGCATGTTTCCACTTACATGTGGGAATTTAAAAAGTGGATCTAGAGGTAGAGAGTAAAATGATGACTACCAGAGGCTGGGAAGGGTAGACGAGAGGGAGGGATGAAAAGAGTTTTGTCAGTGGGTACAAACATACAGTTAAACAGAACGAATAAATTCTAATGGTCAATTAAGGTGCTATAGTTAATAATAATTTGCTGTATATTTCAAAACAGCTAGAAGGGAAGATCTGGAATATTTCCAACACAAAATATAAATATTTGAAGTGATGGGTATCTCGATTACTTTGTTTTTATTATTACACATTCTATGTGTGTTTCTTTTTTCATTTTAAGTTCAGGGGTACATTTGCAAGTTTGTTATATAGGTAAAGTCATGCCATGGAGGTTTGTTGTACAGATTATTTTGTCATCCAGGTATTAAGCCGAGTATCCATTGGTTATTTTTCCTCATCCTCTCCCTCCTTCCACCCTCCAGTAGGCCCCAGTATCTGTTTTTCTCCTCTATGTATCCATGTGTTCTCATCGTTTAGCTCACACTTACAAGTGAGAACATGCAGTATTTGGTTTTCTGTTCCTGTGCTGGTTTGCTAAGGGTAATGGCCTTCAGCTCCATCCATGCTCCTGCAAAGGACATGATCTCATTCTTTTTTTTGGCTGCATAGTAGTCCATACTGTATATGTACCACGTTTTATTTATCCAGTCTATCACTGATGGGCATTTAGGTTGATTCCACATCTTTGCTATTGTGAATAATGCAACAATGAACATTCGCATGCATGCATCTTTATGATGCAATGATTCATATCCCTTTGGGTATATACCCAGTAACAGGATTGCTGGGTCAAATGGTAGTTCTGCTTTTAGCTCTTTGAGGAATCACCACACTGCTTTACACAACAGTAGATGTGATTTACACTTCCACCAACAGTGCATAAGTGTTTCTTTTTCTCCACAACCTCACCAGCCTCTGTCATTTTTTGATTTTTTAGTAATAGCCATTCTGACTGGTGTGAGACGGTTTCTTATTGAGGTTTTGATTTGCATTTCTCTAATGATCAGTGATATTGAGCATGTTTTCATATGCTTGTTGGCCATATGTGTGTCTTCTTTTGAAAAGTGTCTGTTCCTGTCCTTTGCCCACTATTTTTTACATTGGATAAAATGTATTATTTCTTCCATGTATGTTTGCTTGAATTTTCCAGAGAAGTATTGTGGGTCTTGAATTTTCTTGTCTTTATTTTTTATTTCAATAGCTTTTGGGCTACAACTGGTTTTTTGTTACTTGGATGGTGGTGAATTCTGAGATTTTAGTGCATCTGTCAACTGAGTAGCACACATGGTACATAATGTGTAGGGTTTTTTTTATCCTTATACACCTACCCCTCCTGACCTCCCACTTCTGAGTCTACAAATTCCATTCCATTACTCTGTATGCCTTTGCATACTCATAGCTTAGCTCCCACTTATAAGTGAGAACATATAGTTTTTGGTTTTCCACTTGTGTGTTACTTCACATAGAATAATGGCCTCCATTACAAGTTGCACAAAAGACATTATTTCATTCATTTTAATGGATGAGTAGTATTCCATGGTGTATATATACCACATTTTATTTATCCACTCATTTGCTGATGGGCACTTAGGTTGTTTTTACATCTTTGTAATTGTGAATTGTGCTGCTATAAACATACGTGTGCAAGTGTCTTTTTTTATATAATGACTTCTTTTCCTTTGGGTAGATACCCAGTAGTGGGATGGCTGGATCAAATGGTAGATCTACTTTTAGCTGTTTAAGGAATCTCCATACTGTTTTCCATAGAGATTGTACTAATTTACATTCCCACCAGTAGTGTACATGCGTTCTCTTTTCCCTACATCCATGCCAACATCTATTGTTGCTTCACTGTTAAATAATGGTCATTCTTGCAGGAGTAAGGTGGTATCTTAATGTGGTTTTAATTTGCATTTCCCTGATGATTAGTGATGTTGAGCATTTTTCCATATGCTTGTTAGCCATTTGTATATCTTCTTTTGAGAAATGTCTATTCCTGTCCTTTGCCCACTTTTTAATGGGATTATTTATTCTACTTGTTGCTGATTTGTTTGGGTTCCTATAGATTCTGGATACTAGCCCTTTGTTGGATATATAGTTTGCAAATATTTTCTCCCATCCTGTGGGTTGTCTGTTTCCTCTGTTGATTATTTCTTTTGCTGTTCAGAAGCTTTTTAGTTTAATTAGGTCTCATTTATTTTTGTTTTTGTTACATTTGCTTCTGGGGTCTTACTCATGAATTCTTTGCCTAGGCCAGTGTCTAAAAGAGTTTTTCCAATGTTGTATTCTAGAATTTTTATGGTTTCAGGTCCTATGTTTAAATTTGTGATCCATCTTGAGTTCATTTTTGTATAAGGTGAGAGAGAGGGATCCAGTTTCAGTTTCATTCTCCTACATGTGGTTTGCCAGTTTTCCCAGAACCATTTATTAAATAGGGTGTCCATTCCCCAACTTATGTTTTTGTATGCTTTGTCAAAGATGAGTGGGCTGTACATATTTGGCTTTAATTCTGGGTTTTCAATTCTGTTCCATTGGTCTATGTGCCTACTTTTATACCAATACCATGCTGTTTTGATAACTATAGACGTAGTATAATTTGAAGTTCTGTAATGTGATGCTTCCATATTTGTTCTTTTTGCTTAGTATTGTTTTGGCTATTTAGCCTTTTTTTGTTCCATACTAATTTGAGGACTTTTAAAAATTATTTGCCCACGTTTTAATTGTTTTTTTTCTTGTAAATTTATTTAAGTTTCTTATAAATGCTGGATGTTAGACCTTTGTCAGATGCATAGTTTGCAAATAATTTCTCCCATTCTGTAGGTTGTCTGTTGATAGTTTCTTTTGCTGTGCAGAAGCTCTTTAGTTTAATTAGGTCCAATTTGTCAATTTTTGCTTTCGTTGTGATTGCTTTTGGTATCTTTACAATGAAATCTTTGCCTGGTTCTATGTCCAGAATGGTATTTCCTAGGTTATCTTCCGGAGTTTCTGTAGTTTTAGGTTTAATATTTAAGTTCTTAATATATCTTGAGTTGATTTTCGTATACAGTATAAGGAAGTGGTCTAGTTTCAATCTTCTGCATATGGCTAGCCATTATCCCAGCACCATTTATTAAATAGGGAGTCCTTTCCCTGTTGCTGGCTTTTGTCAGCTTTGTCAAAGATCAGGTGGTTGTAGGTATGCAGCCTTATTTCTGGGCTCTCTACTCTGTTCCACTGATCTATGTGTCTGTTTTTGTAACAGTAAAATGCTGTTTAGGTTACTGTAGCCCTGTAGTATAATTTGAAGTCAGGTGACATGATGCCTCCAGCTTTGTTCTTTTTGCTTAGGATTGCCTTGAGTATTTGGATTCTTTTTTGATTCCATATGAATTTTAAAATAGGTTTTTTTTAGTTCTGTGAATAATGTCCTTGGTTGTTTGATAGGAATATCATTGAATCTATAAGTTACTTTGGGAAGTATGGCATTTTAATTATATTTATTCTTCCTATCCATGAGCATGAAATGTTTTTTTCATTTCTTTTTGTCATCTCTAATTTCTTTGAGCAGTGTTTCATAGTTCTCATTGTAGAGATCTTTCACCTCCCTGGTTACTATTCTATCACATGTACCCCATGAATATATACAACTATTATGTATTAATAAAAAAGGAAATACTATATCAAATTTAAGAATATTGGTTGGGAGGCTGAGGCAGGAGGATCACTTGAGTCCAGGAGTTCAAGACCAGCCTGGGCAAAATGGTAAGACACTATCACTACAAAAAATAAGCTTTAAAAATTAGCTAGTTGTGGTGGTGTATACCTGTAGCCCTTGCTACTCAGGAGGCTGAGGTCAGAGGATAACTCGAGCCCAGGAGATTGAGGTTGCAGTGAGCTGTGATCACACCACTGCACTCCAGCCTGGGCAATGCAGCAAGACCGTGTCTCCCAAAACAAAACAAAACAGAACAACCACAACAGAAAGGAATATTCATGGGATCCTTCTAATAATATAAACAATATACATTTTAGAACATTTGAAAAAAAAGAAAATTTGAAAAAAGTGATGTTCAAAATACCTAGGCATTTAAACTAATCTTTACATCATTATAAAATTTAATCTGAGAAGCTAGACTATACTTAATTTAAATATGCCCTAATTCTTAGAAAATGCCTGAGTTTAGGTTACTGTATTAGAAGACAGTGAAGACGACTATGTAACACTATCTAACATCTTAAAATTGTTTTTGATCCTTGGCTCATTGAGAAACACTTGAATTCATCAATCTAATCCAATTAACTTAATTTGTATTCCTAAGAATAGTAGGGCTTTTGCATTTTAAAAATTAATTTTTACATAACTCAAAGCCACTTTTATTCTTATATTTTTCTAAACTTAGAACATGCTTTCAGGAAACAATAATAAGTCATGAATTATTTCAATTTTATTTTTCTTCATTCCTTTCTGCAACAGCTCCAAAATCCTCTGAGATCCAACATCTCTGTAGGTTTGCATTTGAAAACCACAATAGCCCAAGCCTCAACCTCTGTAACTTTTATTTCTTCACATCCCTCATTTGTTCTGCTTTCCCTGGTGTATTTTTCAGATGCTGGTGCTTCATCTCTTTAAAATGCAACTAGATTTTTAAACCTAACTCATCTCTCCAAAGCTTCCCTTGACAAAGACTTATAGAGCCACCTGGGGATCAGTATAGAGGACAGTCTAATAAAACAGAACAGTCTCAAGACTTTTCACTTTGGCTGCATTGAAAGAGGGCATGTAAACCCTTATTGCAGAGATCACTGTGAGGAAAATGGAGTTGGAGTTCTGTGAAAATAAATTGCTCCCCCTCAAGTCAAGGAAATAGAAAATATTTTAAAAGGTAACACAAGTAAATTAGATCTGAACAAAACACATAAATTAGATTTAAATGTAAAGAAAAGATGGTAGAAAATGTTTTTTTTTTTTTTGTTTTTTTTTGTTTTTTTTTTTTTTTTTTTTTTTTTTGAGACGGAGTCTCGCTCTGTCGCCCAGGCTGGAGTGCAGTGGCCTGATCTCTGCTCACTGCAAGCTCCGCCTCCCGGGTTCGCGCAATTCTCCTGCCTCAGCCTCCCGAGCAGCTGGGACTACAGGCGCCCGCCACCTCGCCCGGCTTGTTTTTTTGTATTTTTAGTAGAGACGGGGTTTCACCATGTTAGCCAGGATGGTCTCGATCTCCTGACCTCGTGATCCGCCCGTCTCGGCCTCCCAAAGTGCTGGGATTACAGGCTTGAGCCACCGCGCCCGGCCGAAAATGTTTTTTTAAAAAATGAAATACTGTTATTTGCAGCAACATGGATGGAATTGGAAGTTATTATGTAAAGTAAAATAAGCCAAGTACAGAAAGACAAATGTTTCATGTTCTCCCTCATATGTGGGAGCTAAAAAAGTAGATCACAAGGAGGTAGAGAGTAGAACGATGCTTATCAAAGGCTGGGAAAGGAAGGAAGGGATGAAGAAAAGTTGGTGAAGAGATGCAAAAATATAGTTAGATAGAAGGAATACATTCTAGTATTGGTAGTATGACAGGGAAATTATAGTTAAAAATTACTTATTATATATTTAAAAATAGGGTAGGCACAGTGGCTCATGTTTGTAACGCCACTGCTTTGGGAGGCCAAGGTGGGAGGATCTCGTGACCCAAGAATTCAAGGCTGCAGTGAGCTGTGATTGCAACACTGCACTCCATCTAATCTAGGTGACAGAGCAAGACCCTGTGTAAAAAATAAAAATAAAAAAATAAAAAGCTAGAAAAGAGTTGTCATTTTCTCAACACAAAGAAATGATAAATGTTTAAGTTGACTGATACCCCAATAATCCTGATTTGATCATTACACATTGTATACATGTATCAGAATATCACATGTATCCCTCAAATATGTAAGACTATTGTAGATCAATACATTTTTTAAAGATTAATATGTAACAAACCATTCAATGCTGAAATAATAATTGAAAATATCGCATTGAGTAAAAACATTTGCTTGGCCCATATAAGAAACACATATGTGTATCTCATGTAAGAAATATATGTATTATATAATATGTAACATATTTATATAAAATATATTTTTCCTATAAGAAATCTAATCAACCTTTGTATCTGTGTACAGTTACTGAGGCATAGAATATTCACATATTTGTGATGTTCTTGATATACAATATATTAATGGTTTTAGACACTAAACGAACCAAAACAAAACCATCTCACAATTATGAGACCTTAATGTAATCTAATCCAAGCATGAAGCTATGAAGAGCCTGCTAGATTTCAACTGATCTTCAATCCTTACATTGAAAGGTGACAATTAAATTGTATTGTAGTGGCTCAATACTTAATGTTACATAATTTAAAAAAATTTAATGTATATGACATTATTTTTACCCCAAGGCTTCATTCAGAAAATGATGTATTTGTTTAAAACATATTCTGCAGCACTTACAATGGATCTGTCTCCATCTTAATATAAAAATGACCATCCATTTGATAAATATTTCCTCAATAATATAAATTACTCAATAACTATGAAAGATATCTTTGTGACCAAAACCCATCAAGCTACCAATCTGCTAGGGCAATGAATCATCATCATAGTAATAAACTCAATAAAAACCACTTAAAAGGAGGGCTGAAGTCAGATAAAAGTTATCAATAGAGATAAAGCAGGGAGTTAGTAATATCCTTAGAAAGTGAATACATGCACTTGGTCAGACATTATTAGCTTTCCATGTTCTTAAGAACACTACTCAATACTCCACGGAAACACTTTTAAGGAATTTTGAGTGCTATTTGTCTTACCTAGCTTTATTGCAAATTATCCTAAATTGTTACTTAACATCATGCTTTAACATAATCAGTAGAATAAAGCACACTGGTCCATCAACATACATTTATTTAGCAATTGTAATGTGTAAGGCATTGCCAAACTCAAAGTCTGTTGTTGATCTCCAGCTAAAATGTGAGGTTTTTTCCCTCCAAATAGGTTCTTCATAACGTTTTAAAACATCAAAATTTATTTACTTGGTAATCAATAGACTTTAAAACTTGTAACTGAAGTGTATTATAATACCTAAAGAGACATATTTCATAAGCTGATACTTTGATAACTATTTACCAAGTATATAATTGTACAATCAACACCTTGTATTACGGGTGCTAATTGTGGCATCAACACCCTGTATTAAGGGTGTTGATTGTTCTCTGTATTAAGAAAGAGAGCATTACATGCATCCCAGAAGCCTCCTTATTTACCCTCCCAGTGATTCCATCTCTACAAATAACTACTATCCTGCCTCTAACTGTATAGGTAAGTCTTTGCCTCATATTGAACTTCATGTAATGGAATCACATAGTATAAGCTCTTCTGTGACTGGCTTCTTCCAATATTACATTTGTGGGATTCATCCACATTGTTATATGTAGCTATAGGTCATTCGTTTTCATTGCTATATAGTATTCCACAATGTGAATATACCCCCATTTATTTATCTATTCTTCTTTTGTAGAACATTAATATTTCCGTTTGAAGCTATTACAAGAGGTGATGCTAGGAATATTCTAATGTATGCTTTTTAGTAAACATGAGTATATAACTGGGATGAAATTGCTAGGTTATTATACTTATTAATTTGTAAATACATTTTAAAGTTGAAAAATGAAAGTGTTAAAAAAATTCACTAGGAAGTTCACCATTTTGAAAAAACATACAAAGTAAGAAGTTAAAGGAACACTCTCCAACTTTAACCTAAGTCTTAGCCCATGCCAGATAACCACATTCTGCAATCTTACATGTACTTCTCCAGACTTCTTCTGTGCTGTGTGGAATTAATAAAGGCAGAACAACCATTACAAATGGGAGTCAAGAGTGAAATCACACCAGGTGTTGAGTGAGGCTGTTAATTCTCATTTCAAAAATATCTCATCACCAATGTACAGAAAATATTTCTGATCACATCATGGTAATTAAACTGAGAAGCAGACAGCATGAGATTGGGAAACTACTGCTATCTTTGCCAGTAGATAGCCAACAGCTCGAGAAATTTGTTTACTGACATTTTAAGGTACTTTCCTTGATTTTATAATTTGAATGGCACTCAGCTATGTGATCCCTTATGGTAATAGCCAAGTTTTACAGCTTTACACAAGTCTTTAACATAAAAGCATCTGAATGAAAGCACTTCTGATTCAAATTACAGCAGATACATGTATTTTTCCACCAGAAAAAATAAGCTTCACACTTTTAATTCTCTCAGTTTACATGCTATTTTCAAACTTAAAAAAAATTAAACCCAAATATTTGTCACTATCTCTCATATAAAGAAACATAAAGCCAGACAAGGACACAACAAAAAACAGAGCTACAGATCAATATCCCTGATGAACATAGGTGCAGAAATCCTCAACAAAATACTACCAAACTGAATCCAACATGATATCATAAAGATAATATACCACAACCAAGTGTGTTTTATTCCAGGGATGCAAGCATGGTTCAACATATGTAAATCAATAAATGTAATTCACCACATAAATATAATTAAAGACAAAAACCCTATTATTGTCTCAATAGATGCAAAAAAAGTATTCGATAAAATTTAGTATCTCTTCATGATAAAAACCCTCAACAAACTAGGCATAGAAGAAACATACCTTAAAATAATAAAAGTCGTATGTAACAAACCCACAGCCAACATCACACTGAACGAGGAAAAGTTGAAACCATTCTCCCTAAGTACTGGTAAAGAAGAACAGAATACCCATCCACCACTCTTATTCAACACAATACTGGAAGTCTTAGCTAGAGCCATCAGGCATGAGAAAGAAAAGGTATCCAAATTGGAAAAGAGAGAGTCAAATTATCTCTGTTTGCTGACGATATGATTTTTAAACCTAGAAAACCCTGAAAACTCCTCCAAAAGACTCTTAGATTTGATCAATGAATTCAGTAAAGTTTCAAGATTCAACATCAACATACAAAAAACAGTAGCATTTCTATACACCAATAATGATCAAACTGACAACCAAATCAACGTCAATCCCATTTACCATAACTACAAAAAAAAAAAAAAACAACCTAGGAATATTTAAGATGGTGAAAGATCTGTACAAATAAAACTACAAGACACTGATGAAACAAATTGTAGATGACACAAATAGGAAAACATCCCATGTTCATGGATTAAAAGGATCAATATCATTAAAATGACCAGACTTCCTGAAGCAATCTACAATTCACTTCCATTCCTATCAAAATACCAATGTCATTTTTCACAGAATTAGAAGTAACAATCCTAAAATTCATAGGGAACCATAAAGGAGCCCAAATAGCCAAAGCAATTCTAAGCAGAAAGAACAAAACCAGAGTCATCACACGACTTGATTTCAAATTATACTGAAACTCTGTAATAACCAAAACAGCATGGTACTAGTATAAAAACAGACATAAAAATCAATGGAACAGAATGAAGAAATCAGAAATAAAGACACATACCTACAGCCACTTTGATCTTTGACTAAGTCAACAAAAACATACACTGGGAATAGGACACCGTTTTCAATAAATTGTGCTGGGAAAATATTAGATTGCTATATGCAGAAGAATGAAACTGGACCCCTCTCTCTCTCCATATGCAAAAATTAAGATGAACAAAATACTTAAATGTAAGACCTGAAGCTATATATACTAGAAGTAAACCTAAAAAACCTCTTCTGGACTTGGAGTAGGCCAAGAATTCATAACTAAGACCTCAAAAGTGAATGCAACAAAAACAAAAATAGACAAATGGAACTTAAACTAAAGTTTCTGCACAGCAAAAGATAATCAATGGAATGAACAGGCAACCTGCAGAATGGGATAAAATATTCAAAAACTATGCATCTGTCAAGGGACTAATATCCAGAATCTACAAGGAACTCAACAGCAAAAATCCAAATAATGCAATTTAAAAATGGACAGATGAACATTGTCCAAGTGTTCTCATTGTTCAATTCCCACCTATGAGTGAGAACATGCAGTGTTTGGTTTTTTGTCTTTGTGATAGTTTAGAGAAGGGAGGGATAGCATTAGGAGATATACCTAATGTAAATGATGAGTTAATGGGTGCAGCACACCAACATGGCACATGAATGCACATGTACCCTAGAACTTAAAATATTATAATAAGGCCGGGCGTAGTGGCTCAAGCCTGTAATCCCAGCACTTTGGGAGGCCGAGGCGGGCGGATCACGAGGTCAGGAGATCGAGACCATCCTGGCTAACCCAGTGAAACCCCGTCTCTACTAAAAAATACAAAACAAAAACAAAAACAAAAACAAAACGGGCAAGGTGGCGGGCGCCTGTAGTCCCAGCTGCTCGGGAGGCTGAGGCAGGAGAATGGCGTGAACCCGGGAGGCGGAGCTTGCAGTGAGCTGAGATCTGGCCACTGCACTCCAGCCTGGGCGACAGAGCAAGACTCTGTCTCAAAAAACAAAAACAAAAACAAAAACAAAAATTATAATAAAAAAATGGACAAGTGATCTAAATAGGTATTTCTTTAAAGAAGACGTACAAATGGCCAAAAGGAATATGAAAAAATGCCCTTCATCACTAATCATCAGAGAAATGTAAATTAAAACCACAATGAGATATCATCTTACGCCAGTCAGAATGGCTATTATTGAAAAGTCAAAAAATAACAGATGTTAGCAAGCTTGTGCAGAAAAGGGAACTCTTGTACAGTATTGATGGGAATGTAAATTAGTACAATCTCTTTAGAAAACAGTATAGAGATTTCTCAAAAAAACTAAAGAGATCTACTCTGTAATCCAGCAATCTTACTACTGAATATATACCCAAATATATATCATAAAGATAAGTACACTCATATGTTTACAGTACTATTCACAATAGCAAAGATATGGAATCATATCTTTGCAAAATGGATGGAACAGGAGGCCATTCTCTTAAGTTAAATAACTCAAGCAAAGTTAAATACCAAATGTTCTTACTTATAAGTGGGAACTAAATAATGTGGACACATGAACATAAAGTGTGGAATAATAGACATCATAGACTCAGGGGAGGGAGACTGGGAAGGGGGTGAGGGATGAGAAATAAAATAATGTGCAATGTATATTGTTTGGGTAATGGTTACACTAAAGTCCAGACTTTACCACCACACAATATATCCATGTGACACTTGTATCCCCTAAATTTATGCAAATGAAAAAAGAAATATATTTAACAATGATAATCTTAAGCAAACAATTTTTAAAACCCCACTTTCTCTTCTCATAGACATTTACATATTTAAAATATCCCCACCACTTTAAATAAGTGTCATTTTTCCCCACTGTTTAAATCTGGATTAAACAACAGTTTTCTTTGAACCTCACTTAGTTCTCTTACTGCACTCTACTCTTCTTTTTCTCTACTTTTAAATTTGCTGAAGATTCTGAAATATCACAGGAAACAAGATAATATTTTACTTTTGATTTTAGATTAAAGATATTTTGAAGCATCCTTCTGTTTTCAGATAAATTATTGTATTATGTAAAGCTACTTCCTCAACAGTAGCCTTAGAAGTGTCTCAGTGCCGAAGATTCCTTGTCTCTTTCTCCTGAAGTTACTCGTACATACAGATCTTACTTTTAAATAAAATTGACATCTCAGTGTTTTATAAACCATCCTCACTGAAACTTATTTGAACAATAGTTTTTAAAAGTACACTTTTCCTTTTTAACTAACATTTATTGAGTGCTTAGTATACATCATGTCCTAACTTAAGTGCTTTGTACGTACAATCTCATTTAGTCTTCACCCCCTCCTCAACAAAAGGAAAGCTAAGATAAATAATATTATTGTGGTCATTATCCTTGTTTAATAAATTTAAAAATAAGGCATAGTGAGGTTAAGTAATCTTCTTAAGACCATGCACAATCAAATGCAGGAGCCAGGATCTGACCCAAGGCAGAGCGACAGTGAAGTCCACCTACTTAACTACCATGCTGTCTCCCAGTTTCATGGATATGTCTGTATATTCAAAAGACTTTTAATCTACTCACTGTTCCCACACAAAACTCTCAAAAACAGTAAAGAAATATCTTCATTCACCAAGAACTGGAATAATTACTTTAAGGAACATTCAGTACCCCTAGAGACTGGATTGTCAAAAAACTAAGGTGGCCTACTGACACCAATTGAGCATCTTAAGACTGATGGCCCTTGTAGGTGGATTCAAAAGGAAGATGGAAGAACTTAGGCATCCATAGTCCATGAAAAAGATCATCATCTTGGGGATGTGCAGTGACTGAAGGGGCAGGCAAAATGTGTCAAAGATTCAGGGAAAGTGGGTGCAAGAATGATAGGAGTTGGAGTAAGGAAAGAAATTAAGGAAAAGAACAGATCGTCAGTACTTACAACTCAGAAAGAATATTTGCTATCCTACTACAAAAATGCTCACATTTCCTACTCAACCCCCAAGAGTCAATGCTATATAAGCCTGCCTTAAGACTGGTGGGAGGTGAACACCTACTGATGGTATGTGAGGGCAGGAAACCAACCCCTGAATGAGAAGATATTGTCCTTATGTCAGATTAGCATAGGAGCCCTGCAAAGCTAAGTGGGAACAAATCAAGCACTGTAAAATGCTCCAAGTGGGGAAAAGGTGCCAATTCCAGTGTCAGAGCCACTCCAGGTAAACTTCCCCTGCTTAGAAGTTTTACACTGAGCAATACACAAAATTATGGAATCACAATATTAGAGGGATTTCATAAAGTTTAAGATTGCATATCTCTAAATATCTTGTTTACCCATCTGTACTGCTTTTTTCTTCTCTCTTCTTTTCCAATCAGAAATCAGCAGGGGAAGATAAAAGGGATAAAAGTTGAGAGGCAGGAAAAAAATCTCATGCACATGCATATAACATATATACAAATGTCTCAATTCTGTAACTGAAATATTAAGCCCTTAAAATCATCAAAACTATGGACTATATTCAGAGTTAAATCTTTTCCCCTTCCCTAACTGGGCTTTGCCAATGTGAAGTGAGGAAGAGTAAGGGAAGGTAGAAAAACAGAGACTTAGTTGTCTTTGCTTCCATAGGATGTCACCAGTATTTTCTGGGCCAAGAGAATATTTATTATGTTAATTCTTTCTTATGTCGGTATTTTTATGGATTCTTCCAAAGCCCCTACTAAGAAAAATCATTTACACTTCTCATGACACAGGAGACTCCCCTTGAGGCAGACCATTCTACACAGACTCTTTATTGTTGTTCCTTGGCCTTTCTAACTTGTCCCCTTTGGGCAAGAATTTTTTTTGTTGGTTTTTTTGAGACAGAGTCTCGCTCTGTCGCCCAGGCTGGAGTGCAGTGGCGCAATCCCGGCTCACTGCAAGCTCCGCCTCCCGGGTTCACACCATTCTCCTGCCTCAGCCTCCTGAGTAGCTGGGACTACAGGCGCCCGCCACCTCGCCCGGCTAGTTTTTTTGTACTTTTTAGTAGAGATGGGGTTTCACCATGTTAGCCAGGATGGTCTCGATCTCCTGACCTCGTGATCCGCCCACCTCGGTCTCCCAAAGTGCTGGGATTACAGGCGTGAGCCACTGCGCCTTTGGGGAAGATTTTTAAAAGACCCAGGCCAGATCTCTTTCCTCACTTGACCCACATCTGGTCCAACTGCATCTTTTGGAAGTCCCACCCAAATTCCATGTAGCTGCCTCTCCTCATTGCATCATCAGAGTGAGCAGATCCATCCAAAGCCTCTCAGATTTACACTCCTGAACTGTATGGCAGATGATAGGCCACTCTGTCGCCATACAGCAGGAGACATAAATCAAGCCCTTCGAATGTTCCTGTCACACGTCAAGTGTTGTCTCACCTATGGTGAACTGAAAGAAAAAATTCCTCATGCCGCCTTCTCAGGAGGGTGAGTTCACAACATGCTAGCAATTCTCCCCCAACTAATCTTAAATATAAGGCTGGGCGCAGTGGCTCACATCTGTAATCCCAGCACTTTGGGAGACTGAGGTGGGTGGATCATCTGAGGTCAGGAGTTCCAGATCAGCCTGGCTAATAATGGCAAAACCCTGTCTCTACTAAAAATATAAAAATAAGCTAGGAATGGTGGTGCACACCTGTAATCCCAGCTATTCAGGAGGCTGAGGCAGGAGAATCGCTTGAATCCAGGGGACGGAGGTTGCAGTGAGCCGAGATTGCGCCACTGCACTCCAGCCTGGGTGACAGAGAGAGACTTCCTAGCAAAAAAAATAAATAAAATAAAATAAAAATAAACCAAACCTTTCTTAATTACCACTTAAGACAAGGTGGAAAGTAAATGATAAATAGTAGGAGACCATAAAAAAGCCTTTAATTTGGGCTTAATATTAAATTATTAAAATATGCTTATTTTATTTTATAAATAACAGACTTTAGTTGCAATGCTGCCCTATTCATTAGAACAAAACAAAAATAAATCAAGTCCAAATGTTTTTGCCTAATTTCAACAAAACTGTACAATGTCGTATGACAGTTTCCATTGAACTTTTGACTTTAGGTGGCTATCTTTTAAAGAAGATCGTGTTGTAAGAAATAGTTGAGGGCTTTATCGTTGTAAGAAATAGTTGAGGGCTTTATCCTTAGTTTCAGTGTACCCTGTGAATACTTTGTTATTCAAGTAATCCACTTCTGAAGAGCTTTTGCAATTGTTTTGCATTGTTATTTCAGTTTACCTTTGCAACTTGTGGCAACCACAGAAAGACCAACAGGAGAGGCACTAATGTTAAACAGAGAAGGATTTAGTGGGGTGCGGGGAAGACTAATTGTATATCTCTTTATTCATTAACAAATGTTTTAACATCGCAACAACTTTTATTTTTCTAAAACTTTCCCCAAATATGGGACTCTGATGATGAATACTGAGATAATAAAGACCCACTATATTCAGTTACTGTGGGCATATTTATATATTGATAAAGGCACAGAATAGCATCTACAAGGAAATCTACCAATCATATATGTATGGACACTAATGAGGTAAACATCTGTCAGTTTAGTTAGTTGATTCATTTATTTCCTCATTATGAGTCTTATTTTCCTGCATCTTTGCATGTCTGGTAAATTTTGATTGTGTTTCAAGATACCGTGATTTTGCCTTGTTGGATACTGGATATTTTTGTATTCCTAAAATATTACGAAGCTTTATTCTGGGATGCCATTAAGTTATGGAAATAGTTTTATTACTTTGGATCTTCCTTTTAAGATTGGTTTGGACTAGAATAGTGCCCAGTCTAGGGTTGATTATTCCTCACTACTAAGGCAAGACTTTTCTGTATACCCTACCTAATACTACATGCTTTCCTTCTCTGACTGATAGAAACAGGTACATTTCTCAGCCCTGTGTGTACACGGGACACTTCTACTCCTAATTATTTTAAGTTTTTCTTTCCCCTGACTCAAGTAGTTTTGTCATGTGCTGATCAGTACTCAACTGAATACTTGGGTGGAATTCTTTGCAGATCTTTGGAGCTCTCTCCTCTCTAGTGTTCTGTCCTGCAATCTCTAGCCACCTTGGTCTCCCAGTACACTTAGCTTTCTCCTCAAATTGGTGAGTTTACTGGACTTTGCCTGATTTCCACTCCTACACTCCCATACGTGTACCAAGGCCAGGAAACCTGCAGGCAGTAGCTGGATTTATCATATGGTTCTCCTTATTTGTTTCTTATCTCCCAGAGATCTGTGCCCTTCATTGCCTGATGTTCAGGAGTTCATTTATTTTATTTTTCCTTTTTATTGTTACTGTTTCAGGCGGGAAGTTAAATCCTGCCCCTCTTATTCCTTCTTATCTGAAAATGGAATTCGTCTTTTTGTTTTAAAGAGAAGAAAAGGAAGAAGATATATATATATATACACACACACATACACACACACATATCTTCTATATCTTCTATATATATGTGTGTGTGTATAGATACATATATAGATACCCCCCCATACGCACATATGTGAATATGTGTGCATATTTTAAATCTGTGTTCCAAAGGGGGCTTTGTTTTCATCTCAGAGTGTTAGGTCTATTCCAATGGTCCCACTAAAACTGCTTAAATTGGCTACTAACGATTCTGCTGTGGCTGCCACAAGCACCTATTGTTCAGGAACCAACTTTTGTGACCTTTTTCTCTCTGTGAACTTGATGACTGTTTTATGAAGCTCCCAAGAGAAGAACCTGGATCTCTCTTAGAGTGGTGAACAACTTTCTCTGGGATGTACTGGAAGAGAATCTCTGGTACCACTAAGCATCACGCAAAAATGCCATGACTCTTATCTCCCAAAAGACCCTGAGCAACTCTCCCATAGAGGCGCAAACTTTTTTGTACACTCTAAGGTCAAGACTTTCCTACTGTCCGTTACTTCTAGCATCATTATCAAAGAATTGGTCTAGAGACTGCATTTTCAGATGACATATCTTGCCCCTCCATCCTTTTCCACCTTTCCTCACCAGGGTTCCTCACTGTGCTTAAATAATAGAATGTATATATTTCAAATATCTTTTGTTCATTTTATGTAAAATGTTATTTCCCATATCTGAGATATTTTCTTGATGAATAATGTAAAGTAAGATTTTCCCACATGAAATGGAGATTATTACTCTGTTGAAAATTTAGACTGGTTATGATCATAATACACATAAGGCAATGTTTTATTGCTCTCCAATAATAAGGGAACAAATTTCTATGTGAAATACATAAACTCACTTTTAATAATGTAATTGGAAAGGTTAACTGTTCCTGTTTGTCCCTTACTTCTCATCTTTGGTTTCTTTCTTTCTTTCAGCCCCCTATTTTTCTTTTGCGTTTGAAAATGTTTTACTTCACTTGTGTCATCCTGTCCCCTTTAGCCCTTCAATGTATGTAGATACCTCTGGAGTGCCTTTGAATTTGCTTGGCATCTTTACAAAAAGTGGTAGTATAAGTTGAAGAGTTTAGCTTTCCTTTGTCCTAATCCATTAATAATTGCCTAATAGGCCCACAAAATTGAATCCTGGGAGATGCGATAGCATATTCTTATTTATCTGTAAAGAAAGAAATCTACTTAGAAGATTTAATCTTAGAATCCTTTAAGAAATGGGCCCAAATGTCATTGACTTCCAACTGAGAAGTCAATTTTTTCAATGTAGGAAAATAACGCACCATTTTTCATGAGAAAAATCTTTATCAGTTTTCGATTTTTAAGAATATTATCATTAATATCAATTTAAAGTACACATAATGTCAGATTATACAGATCAAACAAGAAGAGTCATTCTTAGGTTCACGTTATATAAGCTTTTAGATGATGTAGGAGTGTGTGGTGGTGGTGGTGTGTGTGTGTTGTATATTGGTTACATGAGGAATACAATGATTATAAGAAGATGCCTTTCTTTTTTCATAGATAAATGGATCCATGGATGGATGCATTGGAAAAGAACATAAATTATGTCTGCACTAAAGGCAGTACAAAGAAAATTTCTTATAGATATACATAAAGCCAGAAATGTATCAAATATACTTTTGACCACAATCTATACTATTGATTGAAATCATAAAAATCTTACTTTTGTGAAATTGGAATAAGGAAAGTAAGTAGCCAGAGACCAGGTCTGACAAATAGTGAATCTATTAACAGTGATGGATAAAAGTATGGATTCTGGAAATAATTTTAAAAAGAATTCTTTAAGATCTGGCTAAGTGTCAAAATAAATTTGAAATTGGGAAAATGAGAAATCAAAGAAGATTCCAAAATCATATTTTAGAGTCTTGTATTAGACAGAAAGAAGAATGATGAGGAGGAAAGTTATGGGAAATGTGTAAAGTTCAATTTCCCACAGAATCTTGGCAAGACCCTGGGAAAGAGAATAACCTCCTTTCATGAAGATATTTAAATCAAAAAAACGTATTTATCTGAATTGGTTTGAAAGCAATTCTACCTAGAGCTAAGAAGGATGAACTGGAAAATATTTTACAATATTTTAAATTATAGAAGCCTAAGCCACAAGTCAAAGGCGAACATTTCTTTTTATTTTTTTTTTTATTCAACAAGAACTTGCTAAGTGCTTAAAATGTTTTAAATAAGCTGATGTGTTCAGTACTGAATCTAAAAGGGAGGTGGCTCATGAAGTAAGAAACTTCCTTTCCTCTATAAATACAACACTATAGAAGCAACTGTATTAATACAGGTTTCGGTTTAGGCCAAGAACAGTGAGCTAATTTTCTATCCTTTTCACTACAGAGATGGCACCGCTGGCATGCCATCTCTAGGTGTTTCCCTCTGAGTTCCTCTTGAAATAGTAAGGAAGGATGTGACCCAGTCTATCTCTACTTTTGTACACAATTCCCCTAATGAATAGAGAACACTCTTCTAAAGGGCATACCCAAATGTAGTAGCTATGTAGAAACCATGAGAAAGTTGAATATCCAGATATACCTCATTTTATTGTGCTTCACTGCATTGCATTGTGCAGACATTTTGTGTTTTCTAAATAGAAGGTTTGCAGCAAACCTGCACCAAGTAAATGTATTGGCATCATTTTCCCAACATCGTGTGCTCACTTCACATCTCTGTGTCACATTTTGGTAATTCTCACAATATTTCAAACGTTTATATTATTATTACATTTGTTACAGTGATATATAGTTGATGGTCTTTGATGTTACTATTGTAATGGTTTTAAGGTGCCATGAACCATGCCCATATGAGGCAGTAAACTTAATGGATCAATGTTTTATGTGTTCTGACTGCTCCATCGATATGCCATTGTCCCATCTCTCTCCCTCTCCTCAGGTGTTCCTATTTTCTGAGACACAATAAAATATTGTCAATAACCAACGCTACAATGACCTCTAAGTGTTCAGGTGAAAGGAAGAGGTTGCACATCTCTCTCTTTAAATCAAAAGCTAGAAATGATTAAGCTTAGTGCGGAAAGCATGCTGAAAGCCAAGACAGGTTGAAAGCTAGGCCTCTTGTGCCAAACAGTTAAGTTGCCAACGCGAAGGAAAAGTTCTCAAAGGAAATTGAAAGTACTACTCCAGTGAACACACAATGATAAGAAAGTAAAACAACCTTATTGCTGATATGAAGAATGTTTTGGTGGTCTGGATAAAAGATCAAACCAGCCACAACATTCCCTTAAGCCAAAGCCTCATCTAGGGCAAGGCCTTAACACTTCAATTCTTTGAAGGCTAAGAGAGGTGAGGAAGCTGCAGAAATAAAGTTGAAAATAGCAGAGACTGGTTCATCAGGTTTAAGAAAAGAACTATTTCCATAATATAAAAGTACAAGGTGAAGCAGCAAGTGCTGATGTACAAGCTGCAGCAAGTTATCCAGAAGATCTAGCTAAGATTACTGATGAAGATGGCTACAGTAAAACAACAGATAGAGACAATGGAAGCAATTTTCAAGGGAGACAAAAAACATCCAGATGACTAAGATGTCATCTAGGACTTTCATAGCTAGTGAGGAGAAGTCAATGTCTGGCTTCAAAGCTTCAAAGTACAGGCTGACTCTCTTATTAGGGGCTAATGCAACTGGTAACTTTAAGTTGGCTCATTTACCACATCAAACATCCAAAGGCCCTTAAAAATTATGCAAAATCTACTCTGCTTGTGCTCTACAAATGGAACAACAGAGCCTGAATGACAGCACATCTGCTTACAGCATGTTTTACTGAATATTTTAAACCCACTGTTGAGACCTACTGTTTAGAAAAAAAGATTATTTTCAAAAATCACAGCTCATTGACAATGCAGCTGGTCACCTAAAAGCTCTGGTGGAGATAAATAAGAAGGTTAATCCTATTTTCATGCCTGCTATCACAACATTCATTCTGTAGCCTATGGATCAAGGAGTAATTCTTGACATTCAAGTCTTATTATTTAAGAAATAAATTTCATAAGGCTATAGATGTTATAGATAATGATTTCTCTGATGGATCTGGGCAAAGAAAATGGAAAACCTTCTGAAAACGATTAATTATTCTAGATGCCATTAAGAACCTTCATGATTCAGGGCAGGTGGTAAAAATGTCAATATTAACAGGAGTTTGGAAGAGATTGTTTCCAACTCTCATGCATGACTTTGAGGGGTTTGAGACTTCAGTGGAGGAAATCAATGGCGATGTGGTGGAAACAGCAAGAGAACTAGAATTTAAAATGGAGCCTGAAGATGTAACTGAATTGCTACAATCTCATCACAAAACTAGAACAAATGAGGAGTTGCTTCTTGTGAATGAACAAAACAAAGTGGTTTTTTGAGTTTGAATCTACTCCTGGTGAAGCTGCTGGGAACATTATTGAAATGACAGCAATTGATCTAAAATATTAAATAAACTTAGTTGATAAAGCAGTGGCAAGGCTTAAGAAGACACTCCAATTTTGAAAGAAGTTCTGTTGTGAGTAATAGCATCACATACTATGCAGAAATCTTTTGTGAAAGGAAGGGTCAATTGATGTGGGAAACTTTACTGTCGCCTTATTCTAAGAAATTTCCCCCACCACCTGACCCTTCAGCAACCCGCATCCTGATCAGTCAGTCAGCAGCCATCTATATGGAGGCAAGACTCTCCACCAGCAAATAGATTACAACTCACTGAAGGCTCATATTTTCCTTAGCATTTTTTAGCAATATACTTTTTATTTTAAAATTAAGGTATGTACACTGTTTTTAGACATAATTCTATTGCATACTTTGTAGACTACAATATAGTGTAAATATAAGTTGTATATGCACTGGGAAACAAAAACAATTTATGTGACTTGCCTTATTGTAATATTTGCTTTATTGCTGTGGTCTGGAACCAAACACACAATATCTCTGAGGTGTGCCTGTAATTGGTTCACAGTTCATTAAGGACACTAGTGGAATCATTAGAAATTCTAAGCAACAAATCTAATGAGGCACAGAGAAAGAGATTAAATTAAAGTCTGTAAAATTGCAATGGCTATAGATTTTAATTCACTATAGAATGAGGTGGTCTATTTCTAAGAAGCCTATTTAACCCTACTATTTTACTCTCCCTAAAACAAAAGAGAATAATCACTCAAAAGAGCAATCATTGGTGCACAGGCAAACATGGTAAAATAGAATATAATCCCGTTTATGTGTGTGCATTTCTGTGTTTATGTATGTGTAGATTAGAAAGCAGACAAGAGACATAAAGCTTGTTTTAAGATTGCTATCTTAATCACTGAAATTTTAGGCTGAAGGTTAGTTTCTAAATGTGTTTAAATTATTCAGTGGAAGTTCTGATAAAAAGAATTATGTAGTCAAAAGAAGTTCCTGCTACTTATATTAAAATGCTTGTTATGCTTCTCTATGTTTTTTGCAGGAGCATTTTTGGAGTCCTAGTAAAATGTCTATATAAGGGTAACAAATTATCACCATTGTGTAAATATTTGTTTCAAAACTGTGAAGAAATTATAATGAGAGAGCAGGAAAGTAAAATAAACAGAATAAATAAGATCACATGAAAATCAGATATAGGCTGCCACCATGAATGAAATTTGTATTTAATGCCTCCCTAATCACCATGATTAAAATGATAATATACACAGAAAGTTTTGAAAATGTATTACATATGCTCAGGAATGTATAACTTAGCTAATATAAAATTATTCATTTTTCAATAAAAACCTGAGGAATTTTTTATTAATATCATCTTTCTTCTTTGTTGTGCATATACATTATCACAAATTGGAAATTTTGAAAAGATGCGTTTTTCCCTTAGAAGGAGCACTGCCACTTCTAAGTGGCATCAACTACCTCATTTGTAATGAAATATTGATAGAATTAATATTGGAGAAGCCCAATAATACTGATTATTATAAAAAGCAGAATGATACTATATCCTCAAGACATACACAACTATATGCCACTGTACATTCGACTAAAACAACTAGCAATAGTAGTGGTAGATCTCCTAATAAGATGGTAGCTGGCTCAGGGCGTTTTGATCGACATATCTGCATTTTTATCATACAATAATATAGTTCCATATGCCCAGTATTTGATTCTACGCCTCAGTCTTCAGAGTAGATGTTCCCTAGGCTTCCTTTTTTGCATACAGAAGGTGGATTTCCAATAGAAAATTTGAAAAAGTAACTACTGTACTTTAGTTTATCAAGGGAATTAATTACATATTCCCTGCATCTTGCCCTCAATTCTCTCACTTCCCACTTCCATTATACCATTCAGAGATGGCCTTAAAAGCAGTTGTGGTCTGCCATCAGGTGATTTCTAGAAGGGTAAATATTGTTAACAATAATAGCTAATATTGCTTTAGTAATTTCTATCTGCCAAACACTTCTCTTAAGTGTTTCAACCATTTTTATTAACCACATTTTCAGAAGAAACAGAAGCTTAGAAAGATTAAGTACTTTATTCAAAATTACAGAGTTATTAAGGGTGGAGCTAGAATTCAAACCTCCTATGTGTCCTACTCAAGAAAACAAGTATTTAATCACTCTTACACTGCTTGCAATTCAAAAGTAACTACAGAAATACTGGTTATGTGCCAATTTCTGATGTCTTGAGGCTAGACACGAAAAACTGAGGATGACTCAGAAAATTCTAGAATCAAAGACAGCATATGGTTCATTGAGCATATGCTGATGGCACTTAGTTTCAGTCCCAGTCTTGTCTTTAATATATGTCTGTGTCAAATCAGGCAGCAAGATATTCTCGGGCTACTCTAGACATTTAGATCACTGATGTTCTCTCTTTTGTCTATGTATTTGGAATATCTGTTACTGATGCAAGTTCAAGATCTTCATCAGTCACTCGCCTATCTTTTTGTGAAGATTTTATCAACTATTTGTTCATACGCTTTTTCCTGTTTCCACCAGCTTTGAGGTATATTTGATATACAAAGAACTGAGCATATTTAACATGCACAATTTGATGACTTTGAACGTATTTAAACACCCATGATACCAATACCACAATCAACATAACAGACATATTCAACACCTCTTAAAGTTTCCTCGTGTCCCTCTTTGTTTTTGTTTTTGTGGTAAGAACACTTCTTAACAGATTTTGAAGTGCACAATATGGTATTGCTAATTATAGGCACTACGTTGTACAGCAGATCTCTAGAACTTACTCATCTAGCAAAACTAAAACTTTGCACCAATTAAACAACTCCCTACTTCCCTCACCCCCTGCCCCTGGCAACCACTATTATATTCTCTGCGTCTATGATTTTAACTATTAAATAACTTCTCCAAGTAGAATCATGCAATATTTGTCCTTCTGGGGTTTATTTTATGTAGCACAATGGCCTCCAGGTTTATCCATGTTGTCACAAATGGCAGTATTCCTTCTTTTTAAAGCTAAATGATATTCCATTATATATTATATATTGGAATATTATATATAGGAATAGTATATATTATATATAATGAAATATATAATGAAATATTGTATATTATATATAATGGAATATTATATATAATGAAATATATATTGCATATAATGAAATATTGTATATTATATATAATGGAATATTATATATGTAACAAAATATTGTATATTATATATAATGGAATAGTATATATGTAACAAAATATTGTATATTATATATAATGGAATAGTATATATATTTTGTATAATGGAATATATAATTAATCATACACCATACATTATTCATTCATACATTCATCCAGACACTTGGTTGTTTCCGTATCTTGTCTAATATGAATAATGCTTCAATGAACATGGGAGTACAGATATCTCTTTGAGATTATTATTTCAATTATTTTGAATATATACCCAAAAGTAATAGTGCTGGATCATATGGTAATTCCATTTATAATTTTTTGAGGAACATCCATGCTGTTTTCCATAGCTGCTGTACTATTTTATACTCCCACCAACAGTGTACAATGATTCCAGTTTATCCAGATCCTCACCAACACTTCCTTTTTAATAATAGCCATCCTAACAGGTGTGAGGTGATATTTTATTGTAGTTTTGATTTGAATTTTCCTGTCAATTAATGATTTTGAGTACATTTCCATATACCTTGTTGGTCATTTGTATGTCTTCTTGGAGAAATTTCTGTTCAAGTTCTTTGCCCATTTTCAATTGGGTTATTTATATGTTTATTTGCTATAAATTTGTAGGAGTTCCTTATACATTTTTGAAATTAGCCCCTTATCAGATGTATAGCTTGCACATATTTTCTCCCATTCTGTAGGTTGTCTTTTTATTCTCTTGATTATATCATTTGGGGTGCAAAATATTTTTGTTTGATGTAGTACCATGATATGGTTTGGCCCTGTGCCCCCACTCAAATCTTATCTTGAATTGTATTCCCATAATTCCCATGTGTTGAGGGAGGAAACCGGTGGGAGATAACTGAATCATGGGGGCAGTTTCCCCTATACTGTTCTCATGGTAGTGAATAAGTCTCATGAGATCTGATGGTTTTATTAGGGGTTTCCGCTTTTGCATCTTCCTCATTCTCTCTTTGCCTGTTGCCATACATGTAAGACAGGACTTGCTCCTCCTTGCCTTCTGCCATGATTGTGAGGCTTCTCCAGCCAAGTAGAACAGTAAGTCCAATTAAACCTCTTTCTTTTATAAATTGCCCAATCTCACGTATGTCTTTATTAGCAGTGTGAAAAAGGACTAATTCATACCACTTGTCTATTTTTTCTTTTATTGTCTAAGCTTTTGTTGTCATATCCAAGAAATCATTGCAAAGACCAATATCCAGAAGATATTCCCCTATGTTTTCTTCTTGGGGTTTTAGGTTTCAGGTCCTACATTTAAGTCGTTAGTCCATTTTGAGTTGGTTTTTATGTATGGTGTAATATAGGGGTCTGATTTTATTCTTATGTATGTGAATATTCAGTTGTCCTAACACTATTTGTTGAGGAGTGCCCTTTTTTTCATTTTGTGTTCTTGGAACTCTTGTCAAAAATCAGTTGGCCATATATGTATGGATTTATTTCCATCCCTTGGTCCATATCTCCACCTTCATGCCAGTACCATACTGTTTTAATTATTATAGCTTGTAATATATTTTGATGTCAGGAACTGTGATGCCTCCAAGTTTGTTCTTTCTGAAGATCACTTTGTTTATTCTGGGTCATTTGTGGCTCCATATGAATTGTAGGATTGATTTTCTCTTTATGCATAAAAACATGCTATTCTAATTTTGATGGAGATAGCACTGACTCTGCAGGTTACTTTGGGTAGTACAGATATTTAACTTAAGTCTTCCAATGCATAAATACAGGATGTCTGTCATTTATTTGTGTATCCTTTAGTTTCTTTAATCAATGTTTTGTAGTTTTTAGTGTATACACCTTTCACTTCATTGGTTAAGTTTATTCCTAACCATTTTATTATTTTTGATGCTATTGTAAATGGAATTGTTTTATAATTTTTGAGAGTTCATTATCAGTGTATAGAAATGCAATGTATTTTTGTATGATGATTTGTATCCTGCAATTTTACTGAGTATGTTATTCTAACAGTTTTTTTTGTGGAGTCTGCTTTGTGAAATCTTTAAAATCTATTGCCTAATGTCTGAGAAGTACAAAAGACTTGGCTTCTGTACATTATAATAAGATCTTTTTTATTTACATAGATATATTCTTTATAGGATATTCTTTATAGGAGTACTAATAGTCAAATTTTACTGTTTAAATTCTATTTAAATAATTAAATAGAATTTCATATGCTTCAAGAGCTTTGGTGAAGATGTTGAGATATGGAATAAATATCTCAGTCAATTGTTATCCACTTTTTAACCTGCATCTGAATAAATGTAACTGCTCTTAGTTAGTCATCTCTGTTGCCATCCTCACAGGTTCTATATAGCAATCAGGTGTGGCTAGTCAAAGTAGATTCAATTATACACCTATAGAATGTTTTTACTTATAGCTCAGAAATGTCAACACAGATATATTTTGAATTCTATACAGTAGAATTATAGTATGTTAGAAAACTTCCTTAAACTTGAGCAACTCTGAAAGCTCTGAAAACCTTCTTACCCTGCATCCCTCATAGACTGTAAATGGTACATAGATGTCCGTCAGAAAACTCAATTTTATTTTTCACCATAATATGCTTGTTAAAAGTCCATTTCCAAGGCCAGAAAGTCTGTTGCTATTCAAGTAATTTTCCAGGTGTTCTGAAGAGGGACTTTATTCATGGTTTCTGTGTTGCTAAAACTTAATCACATAATGTCCCACCAAGTCCTGAGATGGCACAAAGTAAATAATGCTTTACTGAATAACAAGGGGAAAGTTAATGAAAAGGTTAGGGAGGGGAAAGAAAAAGAGCAGGACCCCACAGAGTAAAAAACAGAGTTGGATTTCTTCCATTTAGTTCTGATATATCATGAAAACTAATAATATAACTCTCATGAACTGCATGCAAATCAGGGCATTAATCTCTAGCAAAATGGCTTATGTTATAGGAACCCACAAACAGATTTCCTTCAACTGCAGTAAATCAAACATGGTGGGTAGTTTCCGTTTGACTGATGAGTACACATGTCACTGGCGGGAGGGCAGTGACATATGGAAGAGCAATAAATATCTTTTTCTGACACTTCAGCAGCCCTTGCTCAATGACACTAAAGGAAGATAGAAGACTTCAGGAGAAAATGCAAGCCTGTCTCTATCAGCTGTCATACCACTGCCGAGGCGGCAACTCCGAGGTAATTTTGTGTTCTTTGGTGTAGCTTGCACATTTAGTCTTAAACAAATGAGTAGTCTGAAAGCAAAGAATCAATAGTTCTCTCAGAACAGTGCTTGCATTTTCCTTCTAATTATGGCATTCTCTCAATAACTTAGATGTCCTTTAATGACAGTGATATTGGGCATCTTTAGATTCTATGACACAGTGCCCAACCAAAGTTTGTTAAAGCCTTTATTCTTTGTCCCCCTAAACAATAAAATCATAAAGACAGAAAGTGTCTTTATAATTTCCCATTTTTAATTAGAAAAAATCAGGGACAAATGTGTTAAAATATATTACACACGACGCATTTTACGTATTATATTATAATCCATGTCCAAGAGATTTTGAGGTATTTGGTTCCAAAATGCCTCTTACTAATTTTTTCAACGATCTCAGCATTTTCCCAACCTCCTCAAATGTTTTGATTTTGGCACTGATTAAGCATGTTTATTAATTGCTACCATAATTCCCTCTAATAGGCAAAATTGAATTGTATTAAAATATAAAGCTGAGTTGTTTCCAATTTGACACATGTGGCTTCTCCTTCCTTTTGAACACCTACTGTCAGGTACCAGAAGACACCCTAAATCTCAAGTGCCGAGCTGACTCAACTCATGGTTGACCAAATGCATTTCAAAATGGACCTCTACCAATTCTGGTGCCAGGAACCAAGTGTAGTGAAGTATAAATAACTCATGGGATTCAACCAGATTCTGTGAGCCAGTACTGGGAATGCAGAGTCCTGAGTTTGCCACAGGGGACTGATCCAACCAGAGAGCCAACCATTTTCAGGGCTGCCAAGCAAATCACACAAAGAGATGTATGTGGCAATTAATAGCAATAGGAGACAGGCAAAGTATACATTTGAGATCCAAAGAAAATAAGCTGGAGAGGTGTGGATACCACATCATGGTAAAAGCATTGTAAGGCTCTTTGGTCATGTTACTAGGAGCTATGTTTGCTTTTTGAATGCCCTTATTCCAATTTCCTGATTGCACATTAAGGGAAATTAACAAATCTGTCTTGGCCTCATATTCATTCAAAATTTCATACTTAAAATGTAGGAATATTATGGAACAGAAAAAGAGGTCAGAAATTTGGAGTTACAATTTTCTTCTACCACTAATTATCTTTATGACATTGGTCAAATCACTTATTATTTGTATTTATTTATGACATGTTTTTGTTGTGCTAAATGAAGCCTAGGGTAGTTCTACCTCTCAAAATTCTGACATTTTAATTCTACTCATTATTGAAGAGATATATTTACAATCATATCTTTCTATTTAGCTGTTGTGTTATAATCACAATTTATAATGAATCATTCTTGCTCATAAGTTATGTTATGCATTGTCAATTTTACAAAATATATTTCAAGATTTAAAGTTTTCATGAATTGCAAGTGTCAATATACCTAATATATAATGTAGTTTTCTTCAATATACCTAATATATAAACATTACAAAACTAAAAATTAAAAAACAAATATATAAAAGCTAAAACATTTCACAGAACAGATAAAAGTAGAGAGATTACTATTCGCTATACTAAAAGTTAATTTTTTCATCAATTAATTCAACAACTATTCATTGAACAAGTACCATGAGCCAGATCCTGTATTAAGGGGCTTGGGATAAGGAAGATGGGACTTGAATAAGGAAGATAAGGACTTTATCTTCATAGACCCCACATGTTGGGGGGAATTAAAATCAGCTAGGGAATATTTATATTGTCATTTATAAATGTCCTGGGCAGTGTAGTCCCTGTCCTAATGAAACACAGTTTAGCTGGAAGAAACATCGTTTAGCTGCAAAACAAGTGGTTACATGAATACTTTCACTCATGACAGGTGTTACAAAGAAGTGCAAGGAACAGAGGGAACATAAAACATTGCAAATGAACCTGTTATGGGGATCAAAGGATGCTTTTCCAAGAAAGTGACTTTATCCTATAAGATAAAGGAGGGAATTTTGTTTCTTAAAAGTGAGAAAAGCAAATGGAGGAGGGAGGAAAAGAAGAGTGTTTCTGGTGTGGAGCATGTGCAAAAGCCTGAGACAGAATGGATTTTGGAACACTGGAGGAAATTAAAGACCACTGAGTATCATTGGTGCACAGTAATTGAGAGGTAGAATTGCAAACCAACACACTGGGGAGATGGACAGTGATCATATCAGCTAAGCACTGGTTGCCAATTTTCTCATTTCTTTGATTTTAAAATAACAAATACATTTTCAATACAATTCAACCCATTTAAAATATTGTATAAAAATTGTTTGTATCTCTTTTGTAAAGTGAGAAAAGCAATATGTAAAGCTGCAATTATCAAAATGTTTGAAATATTGATGTTAACCGGCCCCTGAGTATATATGCCATATCATTTTTATGTGTATCTGTGTGCATGTATGCATTCTATTACTGAAAATTTCAGAATTGTATAAGCTCTTTCTCAAGGGACACATACGTCTCCTATAATACTCAAAATAAAAAACTAGTTTGCTGGCAAAACATTTTAAAATATTATCTGGTTAGTTATGATGCTGCTGGGAAAGTGACATAAATTGTAAGGGCAACATTAATTTTCTAGGGCAGTTCCAAACTTTATATACTTAGTTCATGTGCTACAGAGTAAAGAAAAAATTCTGGGGTTCCCAGCCTAGATTCTGACTCAAACATTTTATTTTTCCTCATGCAGAGGCTTAATCAGGCCAACTGAACACAATAAAGAATTCAATCTTATATTTACAAGTAATATTGAATAATAAATTATGCATAGACATAAGAGAAATAAATTATCCTCTCTAGACATTGTATCATGAAGATATATACCCTTTATATCAATAAACTATTTGTAGAATTTACTCTGAAACTTAGGTATTCCAAAGCTTAAGAGAAGCTCTTAGAAAGGACACCAACACAGCTAGATTCATTGATGAAGACTGGAATAAGAAACAAAGCAATGCTCTCAGTGGCAGATGCCTCTAGATCATTCCGTTTTCTAGCAAGCCCTGAAAACTTAGCTGCTCTGACATGAATCACACCCATTCCTTACATTTAAGTACAAGCTAGGAACATGCAGTCAGAAATTGATGAGGGAAACAGTGCGCTTTGAGTGTAAACATTTCTTTTTGAGGGTTTTAAATTTCCCATTTCAGTTCCATTAAGTCTAGCTAATTTCCACTTCTTTTCTTTCAGGTTTTTTCTGATACATCCCTCTATCAAACATTGATAAACATGTGAAGTAAATACATGTATTAGTTTATTTTTGTGTAATATAATGTCACATTGTGTAAACTATGGGTTCAAATTACAATTCTGCATCTGACACCATTTTCATTTGTTATTTTTTATTTATTTATTTTTCTTTTTTTTGAGACGGAGTCTCGCTCTGTCGCCCAGGCTTCATTTGTTATTTTTATTTTTCAGAATCTGGGGCAGGAAGTTCAGGCTTAAAAAATAGCAGTTAAACTCAATCTACCACATATTTTAGATTCAGTCTGTAAATTCAGGGAATAGTTTTTTTGTTTTTATATTTTTTTCTTTTAATTCTTTAATCTCAGAAGATTAAAGAAGAAAATATAAAACTCAATTTAGATCAACTTTATAACATGTTAAAATTGAAGTTTAAATCAAGAACCAATGCACAATGAATATTACATTTCAAAGTCAGGTTACTACATGCAGAAATTATAGGCCAGATGTAGTACCCTATACCTATAATCCCAGCACTTTGGGAAGTCAAGGCAGGAGGATTGCTTGAGGCCAAAAGTTCAAGACAAACCTGGGCAACAGTGTGAAACCCCATCTCTACAAAATTTAAAAAATTATTGGATATGGTGGTGCACACCTGTAGTCCTAGCCACTCGGAAGGCTGTAGGCAGGAGGATCACTTGAGCCAAAGAGTTCCAGCCTGGGTGACATAGCCAGACTCTCTCTCTCTCTCTCTCTCTCTCTCCCCCCCTCCCTCCCTCCCTCCTTACTTATATGTGTATGTGTGAAAATATATGTGTGTGTGTATAGATATATGTATATATGAGAAATTTTTTTTAACTTTTGGATGCACAGTGAAATAACCCAAGGAGCTCAGGAAAATACTGATACCTCAGTTAGTTCTATCTCGAGGAATTATTACATTTGGCTGATGTAGCCTGGGAACTGGGATTTTTAAAAAGCTCCCTGTATTAGGGTTCTCCAAAGAAATATAATGAACAGGGAAAAGAGAGTAAGAGAGAGAGAGAGAAATAGGTAGATGAAAGGAGATTTATCAGGGAAATTGGCTCACAGAATTATGGAGTCTGGGAAGTCCCAGACCATCTGCATGCTGCAGACACTGGGATACCAGTATCACAGCTCAGTCCAAGTCTGAAGGCCTCAGAACCTGGGGGACTGCTGGTGTTAAGTGTTGGAATCCAAAGACTGAAGAGCCTAGACATCCTGTCCAAGGGCAGGAGAAGAGTGTATCTCAGCCCCAGGGGAGGGGGAGAGGGAAGGGGAAGGGGAAGGGGAGGGGGAGAGGGGGGGAAGAGGGGAGGGGGAGGGGGAGGAAGAGGGGGAGGAAGAGGGAGAGAGAATGAGAGAGGGAGAGGGGGAGGAAGAGGGAGAGAGAATGAGAGAGGGAAAGGAGGAGAGAGGGAGAGGAGGAGAGAGGGAGAGAGAGAGAGACCAATTAGCCTTTCTTCTGTTTTTGTCCTTTTCAGGCTTCCAGCTGATTGGATGGTACCTATACACATTGAGGGTGCATCTTCCCCCACTTAGTCCATTTAGACTCATACACCAGTGTCCTCTGAAAACACCCTAACAGACATACCCAGAAATAATGCTTTACCAGTTCTCTAGGTTTTCCTTAATTTAGTCAAGCTGACACCTAAAATCAGCCATCACAAATCCACCCCTTGTCAACTTTGCACCCTTATGTATCTCCTTAAATCATAATTTCCTGCATACAACCAAAAATGCACTAATTCCTTTCCAGAAGAAAAGATAAAGTCATTTGGTGATGTTTACTCTTCTGCTGATATCCCATAACAAATACTATATATATATATATATATATATATATATATATATATATATATATATATATATATTTTTTTTTTTTTTTTGAGACAGTCTTGCTCTGCCGCCCAGGATGGAGTACAGTGGCATGGTCTCAGCTCACTGCAACCTCTGCCTCCCAGGTTCAAGCGATTTTAGTGCCTCAGTCTCCCAAGTAGCTGAGATTACAGGCCTGCACCACCACCCCCGGCTAATTTTCATATTTTTAGTAAAGACAGGGTTTTGCCATGTTGGCCAGGCTGGTCTCTAACTCCTGGCCTCAGGTGATCCACCCACCTTGATCTCCCAAAGTGCTAGGATTACAGGTATAAGCCATCATGCCCAGCCTATGACATAAATTTAACAATACTTAAATACTGATATACAGTCAATAAATTTTATGTTACATGACAAATAAATGAGAGGAAAGAATGATATGTACTTAATGTTGAAAGCCACCATTTTAGCTAATAGTAATGATTCAGAGAACGTTAAGAGGATATACTTTCCAAATAATTAACCAATGTAGTTGCTCAATAAATATTTGTTGAATTAAATGAATAACTAATGCCTCAAATCCTAAGGCTAGTGAAATATTAGTGTAGGAATTCTGTTTAAACTAGTGAAATAGAGATTTAAGTATCCCTCAGCTGATACTGCTTATGGACTTGCTAGGAATAAAGCCAGCTGTCTTTACAGAGTCTTTCTATAAGAACTATAAGAGCATAGCTAGTTCTTCTGTTATTTATTGAATCATATATAGTGTAGGTTTATTAATGTCTAGATCGGTTATAATTCGATATGTGTAGAAACTTTTATGAAAGTCTAAAAACAATATTCTTGGATTAAATGTTATCTGGACAGTACATTTTCAAAACAGATTCAACCTATTAAATTTGTAGGTGTTGTGTTACAGAAAAGTAAGGAGTATTCTTCTTATACAGGTCACAGAATAACAGTTACAGACCTGAATTTGGGAAATAATTTAGGACTGTTAGAAAGCTCTACCAGCTGAGAGGTTCTAGCAAAATAATAATTAATTAATTAATTCAATTTCCCATCAAGCTTTCTACGATTTACTCTGTACCTGCACCCTTGTGTGTTACCATCACATTCACATTTTAGCACAACCAGAACTTTTTACTTCAACCATTCTTTCCTCTTCTGTACTTAACACCAGTCAATTTGCTTTGCTTCTTGCATTTCCAACAACTTTAAAACTCTAGTCTGAGGGATGCTCTATAGTTTTGGGATTAAAAGCAGACACAATGGCAGCATATCAACAAGAAAGTTGTGTTGTCCATACATATGGACAATTAACTTTGGGAGTTTAGAGAAGGACTGGGAATAACTGAATATTAATATCTCCCATGTAGCATCATAACTAGAGAGGTTTAGACAGTTGTCCTTTTCTTTAGCCAATAGTGATATAAATTCTTTCAATGATCCTTCTGCTTGCAGTATTATAAATGTCTCATTAATAGGCTCTCAATTTGCAGAGAAAAGATAACTTTTGAATTTTGCTATTTTATTCAAAGAAACAGTTATTTTGTGTCATCATCAGTTAATTTCTGCCTGTCAGTAAGGAAACTATTTTCTTAGTTGGTTGATTGAAAAGACTGGGCACAGTCTTTAATGACACTGGCTGAAAACCAGTAAAAGACCTCAGTATCACTTCCAATGAGATACATTAATTATTATCCATATTAAGAAACTCCTCAAATTGTATTTCACAAAGTGATTATATTTCTGCTGAGGCTGTTACTCAATACTCTGGAAAAGTAAAAAGCACTGTACTGTAAATTTCTTTGTGTAAACATCACTATAATATTTAATAATGATTTACTTAAAGTTTCTATCATCTTTATCCACCTCACCATAACTCTCTTTGTTCACAAATAAGTGCAAGTGTAGGGTATATGGCTATTTAACAGCATGTTTTTTTCTCCACCCTGAGTTCCCCAAAAGTTTAGGACAGATTCCTAAAATCCAGCAGAGTTAACAAGACTGAGATACAGAAAAGACTAAAGACGTAAGGAAGAACTAGCCTATTGATTTCATTTGTTTCCATCCTACTACAGATTTGGCCTGGCAAAGTTTACAAACTCATGAAACTAAGCTCAATAATGTCCTCAAGGATAGGTATTGTTAAGTACAAGTGTAGTCAACCAATAGAGGAGCAGTTCTATAAGGAGGAGGCAATTACTTTGCAATTAGACAATCCTACTGTCAAATGCTAGCTCTGCTACTTACTAATGATTTAACTCCTCTAAGTCACAAGTTATCATTAGCACAATAGAAAGAAGTTTCTGAGAAAGCTGAGTGGTATTCAGTCAGTTTAGACTGTTATTCAGCAAATATTCATAGATCATTTACTATATCTCAAGTATAACACAAGGGCTGAGAATATGAAAATGAAAAAGGCAGACTCTGCATTCAAGGAGACTAAGAGGTGACAGGGATACAGACTTATAAACCACTATAACAGAATATGGTAATCACTGTAATTACAGTGTGTGGTAGGTAGAAAGGGGAAGGATGTCCAGAGACGCTTAAAAGAATAAAGGAACTCTCCACAAGGAAGATAGCCTTGGGCTGAGGCTTTGAGGGTTCAAATAAATTATTAGAGATACTATTTTAGGGACGGCATACTTGACAGAAAGAAGAATGATATAAATGACATAAAGATGTAAGATTAGTCTTGGGCAAGAGATTAACAGTCAGAGGATATTAAAGAGCAGTTATAGAAAAGTTGCATTGGTCAGGGAAGTGAGGGCCAAGAATGAAGATACTAGTATATCATGCCAAAGAATCTCTGATTTTATTCTAAAGGTGATGAGATATTTTGCGCAAATCTCAAGAAGAGATTAACTTCTTGCAGAAAATATTTTATTTGAGGAAGATTATTATCAAAAGATTTTTGGAAGATGGATTGGAAATGGGTAAAAATTAAGGGAGAGAGAACAGTGAAAAGGATATTCAATGGTACGGGTAAGATATAATGAGAGTGGCGGTAGGGTTGGAGACAAGTTCATAGATCAAGACATTAGTCATGGAGTAGAATGAATAAATAAGTGTACACATGGAGTATGGGAGATAGGGAGAGCTAGAGCTAGTTTTAGGTTTGGAACTTGGACAACTGAATGAATGATATTGTTAATTAACCAGATAAGAAATTTCAAAAGAAGCAGGTAGAAATGAGGAGGTGGTGAACTTGATAATAAGCCTCCAGGATATGAGGTGTTTATGACATGTTCATTTGAAAGTGTAAACCATCTGGAAAAGAGCCTGACATATCATAGTCAATAAATTGTAAACCATCTTCATTTTGCACCAAGAAGAATTTTCATTAAGCTATTGAATACATGTAAATTAACTTGGAAAAGAATAACTGATATCCTTTCAATTTAATAACAAGTTCTTTTCTAGAGATATTGCACATGCTCATCCTTTTGCCTCTACATTTCTGCCTGCCCAGTCTTTCACATGGCCAGTGAAAGACTTCTTTCATCCTTCCAGTCTTGATTTGAACATCTACTAAGTCAGGCTTTTTCTAGTCATGCTAAGCAACAGTATTTTCCCAACTTAGTATGTATTGTGTATTGCTATTTATAGCCTTTGTGGAAAATTTCTCAATTTTCAAATAAATAATTGATATTGACTTATTAGATTATCTGCCTTTCCCACCAGATTCTAACCTAAGGTCTACACTGAATAAATGAATTAAGTCCTTACACTCTGCTTTATTCTTAATTATTCAACTTGTAGATATGAAAATTATTTAAGTTATGTGTATTATAAATATATGCAAAACTCACTGTTTTCAGCTTTTGCATATTTTACTCCTAAACATCTCAGAATAAAGCAGGGAAAGAAGAGGAAGTTTTAAAAAAAAGTAAAATTGTGAAATAGTCTTTTCCACAAGTAATAAGAAATGCCTGAGGTTTTTGCACCATCCCATGGCAAATGTATTGATGATTACAATTTTAACAATAACAAAAAAAGAACCAACAAGGAAATATCCCCAAGAGCAATGAAAGTCAAGAAAATCCTACTCGAGCATCTATTACAGAAAAAACACTGTATCATTTTTCACACATGATAAAAATGATTTACAGTATCTTTCTTAAATGAATTTACAATTTAGTAATGACGATAAGAAAATTACAAATGACTAAATCACATGGCAGAATGTAAAACAAACGATGAGAGATGTTCAAACACAGCAACATCAGAAACTATAAAAGTCCTTTCCCAAGTCAGCAATGTGCTTTCTTAAAATATAGTGACATCATTTCTAAGGTAAGCATAGACAAAGTAAAAACCCTGAGAGCAAGGGAGTGAGTCAGGCCATGGGAATGTGATGCTGTCTTTGGAAATGCATGCCACAGAGTGTAATGCAATCATAGGATCAGAAACCACAGAATAAGTTCATGGTTTCAGTGCATATGTGGTATCCATATCTTACCAAATTTTTGTGAGTTTTTAGGCATCTTAGTGAAAGTAGTTTTAGTAAAATGTAACAGTGACTACAGAATACATTTTTAAGGAATTCCATATTCTACCTAGGGGGATGCTAAATTATTGCATATACTACTATGTTCTAATTGTTTTTCCTTCATGTAACTTTTGACTTTCAAATACACATAAAAGACCCATAATGTCTACAGCCTGAGAAATTATATTTGTGATTTTTATACTCATAGTCCTTTTATTGCTTACCTTATCACCTGAGAAATACAAATCAATGGTCAATTCATTTCCTTAATGATGCGGGACCAAACAAAAACCCAGGCCAATTGTCCTGGTTGTGAAGTGATGAGACATTTTGTCAAAGTAAATAGGATATGAAAACACTGAATGATACATTAAATAAGGTTTCAATAATAGTCATCTTTATCATTAATTCCACAAATTATTAAATATCTGCTTCCAAAACTTTTCTTCATGTTGAATTTTAATACACCAGAATTTTTTTTTAAACATAATGAAGACATTCTACAGTAAAATTAAAAAATCTTACTTTTTTTGGCCGGGCGCGGTGGCTGACGCCTGTAAATCCCAGCACTTTGGGAGGCTGAGGCGGGCAGAGCACGAGGTCAGGAGATAGAGACCATCCTGGCTAACACGGTGAAACCCCATCCCCACTAAAAATACAAAAAATTACCCAGGCATGGTGGTGGGCGCCTATAGTCCCAGCTACTGTGGAGGCTAAGGCAGGAGAATGGTGTGAACCCGGGAGGCGGAGCTTCCAGTGAGCCGAGATTGGGCCACTGCACTCCAGTCTGGGCGACAGTGTGAGACTCAGTCTCAAAAAATAAATAAATAAAAATAAATCTTCTTTTACAACATAGATCAGGCCAAAATTTACAATAATGCTTATGACTCCCATGACTATTGCTTTTAGATTGAGTTCAATGTCTGTATTCTTCCACATGTGTTAATTTGTGTCTTAACAATTTAATGCAGTCATTTGATAATGAAATAGATCATTTCATTTCTACCATATTCATTATAGTTATTATTTTGTCAGTAATATTTCCTTAAGTATATGATTTCATTACAATTTTATGTTAACTGTAAGAACTTACTGGTGTCAATGGCTCCATTCTTTCAATAGATAGTAGCAATGCATTCTCTTTAGCACTCCACTCATCACTTTATCCTTTTATTAACATTATATTTTTATTAACATTATATGCATTAATTAAAAAGTCCTATGTTACTCCTTAAAAGTCCTTTATTACTGACAAAGGATATAATAGTTGCAAATTACATGAAACTCCCTATTTATTTGTAAAGGGTACAGCATAAAGAAATAATTTTCATAATAAAACGTAATGCACTGTGGGGTTGGGAGGGTGGAGCAAGATGGCAGAACAGAAGGTTGTACCAATTGTCCCTCAATCCCCCTGCAGGAACACCAGATTTAACAACTATCTACACAAAGAAGTCACCTTCATAAGAAACAAAAATCAGGTCAGCAATCAGAGTACCTGGTTTCAACTTCATATTCCTGAAAGAAGCACTGGGAAGGGCAGGAAAAAAAGTCTTGAGTTGCTAATGCCACCCCTCCCCCAGCCCCATGGCAGTGACTGAGTAATGCAGAGAATCTGTGCATTTGGGATGGGAGAACACAGAAATTCTGAGACTTTGCCCTGTCACAGCAGAAAGAAGAATTGGGCTGTATTTAGCTGACACCCACTCATAGATGGAGCATTTGGACCAGCCCTAGTCAAAGGGGAATCGCCCATCCCAGTGGCTGGAACTTAAGTTTCTCTGCAGGCCTCACCACTGCAGGATAAAGTGCTCTGGGGTTCTAGGTGAACTTGAAAGGCAGTCTAGGCCACAGAGACTGCAACTCCTAGGTGAGTTCTAATACTGAGATGGGCTCAGAGACAGGGGACACATGAACTGCTGGGACACCAGTGGAGGCAACCAAGGGAGTGCTTGCACCACCCCTTCCCCAACCCCAGGTTGCATAGCTTGCAGCTCCAAGAGACTCTTTCCTTCTGCTAGAGGAGAGAAAAGAGAAGATAAAGAGGACTTTGTTTTGCATCTCAGATACCAGCTTGGCCACAGCAGGATAGGGTACCAGTGAGAGTCATAAGTCCCCCTTTCCAGGCCCTAGCTCCTGCCTGACATTTCTAGACATATCCTGGGCCAGAAGGGAACCTGCTTCCTTAAAGTGAAGGACCCAGTCCTGCCAGGACACATCATCTGCTGACTAAAGAGCCCTTGGGCCCTGAATAACCAGCAGAAATACCTAAATAATATGCTATGGGCCTTAGATGAGACTGAGATTTCCTGGTTTCAGATGAGATTCAGCACATCCCCAAGATTCCTCCTGCTTGAGAAAAGCAGAGGAAAAAGTAAAGGAGATTTTCTCTTATACCTTAGGTACCAGCTGGGCAGCAGTGGGGTAAGATACCAAATGCTCTCTTGGGGTCCCTAATTCCAGGCATTGGTTCTTAGACGGAATTTCTGGATGTGCACTGGGCCACAAGGGAACCCACTACCCTGAAGAGTGAGTCCCAGGCCAGGGAGAATTTACTGCAAGCTGCCTGAAGAGCCCCTGGGCCTGAAAGGAACATCAGCAGTAGCCTGGCAGCACTCCCCGTGGGCTTGTGGTGGTAGCAGCCATGGGATGAGGCTCCTCTGCCTTTGGAAAGGTGAGGAAAGAGTGGGAAGGACTGCGTCTTGTGGTTTGAGCGCCAGCTCAGTCACAGTACAATAGAATACCAGGTAGACTTCTAAGGTTTTTGACTCTAGTTCCTGGCTCCCAGACAGTACCTCTGGACCTGCCTAGGGCCTAGGGGAACTTGCTCCCCTAAAGGGAGGGACACAAAACTGGCTGGCTTCACCACCTGCTAACTGTAGAGCCCCAGGGCCTTGAAAAAATAAACATAAGCAGTAGCCAGGTAGTGGTTACAGCAGACTATAGGCAAGACCCAGTGCTATGCTGGCTTCAGGACTGACCCAGCACAGTCCCAATGGTGGTGGCCACAGGGGTGCCTGTGTCACCCCACCACCAGCTCCTGGCAGCTCAGAACAGAGACACAGACTTTTTTTGATTGGGAGAAAGGGAAGAGAACAAGAGTCTCTGCCTGGTAATCCAGAGAATTCTCCTGGATATGATACAAGACCACCAAGGTGGTACCTCTACAAGTCTGTAAGTGCCAGTGTTACTCAGCTTGGATTCCCCTAATACAAGCTTAAATCACAACACCCACATCCATTCAAATACCTGGAAAGCCTTCCCAAGGATGGGTACAAAAACGCCCAGCCTGAAAAAACTACAATAAATAACTAAGCAATGGCCAGACAGAGATGAATATCCATAGGTATTAAGATCATCCAGGAAAACATGATCTCACCAAATGAATTAAATAAGTATCAGGGATCATCCTGGAGAAATAGAAATATGTAATCTTTCAGACAGATAATTCAAAATAGCTGTTTTGAGGAAACTCAAATTCAATGTAACACAGTGAAGGAATTCAGAATTCAATTAGACAAATTTAACAGGGAATGAAATAATAAAAAAGAATCCAACAATTCTGGAGTCAAAAAATGCAATTAGCATGCTGAAAAATGCATCCGAGTATTTTAATAGCAGAATTGATCAAGCAGAAGAAAAAATTAGTCAGCTTGAAGACAGACTATTTGAAAATACACTGTGAGAGGAGAAAAATGAAAAAGGAATAAAAGAAAACAACGAAACATGGCTACAGGATCTAGAAAATAGCCTCAAAAGGACAAATCTAAGAGTTACTGGCTTTAAAGAGCAGGTAGAGAAAGAAATTGAGGTAGAAATTTATTCAAAGGTATAACAACACAGAACTTCTCAAACCTAGAGAAAGATATCAATATCCAAATACAAGAGGGTTAGAGAACACCAAGCAGATTTAACCCAAAAAACACTACCTCAAGACATTCAATAATCAAAATCCCCAAGATCGAAGACAAAGCAAGGATCCCAAAAGCACCAAGAGGAAACAAACAAGTAACATACAATGAAACTCCAATACATCTGGCAGCAGACTTTTCTGTGAAAACCTTACAGGCCAGGAGAGAGTGGCATTACATATTTAAATGTGTTGAAGGGAAAGCACACACACATACACACACATACACATACACACACACAAACTTTTGCCCTAGAATAGTAGTATATCTTGCAAAAATATCCTTCAAACATAAAGGAGAAATACATGCTTTCCCAGACAAACAAAAACTGAAGGATTTCACAAACACTGAACCTGTCCTACAAGAAATGCTAAAGACAGTACTTCAATCAGAAGGAAAAGGAAGTTAATGAGCAAAAAGAAATTGTCTGAAGGAACAAAATTCATCAGTAATAGGAAATGCACAGAAAAAACACAGAATATGATAGCAATGTAACTGTGGTGTGTAAACTACTATTATCTTAAGTAGAAAGACTAAAAGATGAACCAATCAAAAATAATAACTACAACAACTTCTCAATACACAGACAGTACAATAAGATGAATAGAAACAACAAAATGTTAAAAGGTGGGGGGAATGAAGTCAAGGCATAGAGTCTTCATCGGTTTTCATTTTGCTTGCTTGTTTATGAAAACAGTGGTAAGTTGTTATCAGCTTAAAATAATGGGTTATAAGATAGTATTTACAAACCTCACAGTAACTTCAAATAAAAAGTACAATAGATACACAAAAATAAAAAGCAAGAAATTAAATCATACTACCAGAGAAAATTACCTTCACTAAAATAAAGACAGGGAGGAAGGAAATAAGAGAAGACCTGAAAAAAAATAACAAAATAAGAGAAGTAAGTCATTACTTATCAATAATAACATTAAATGTGAATGAACTAAACTCTCCCATAAAAAGACATAAGAGTGAACTAATTTACACTCCCACCAATAGTGTAAAAGCGTTCCTATTTCTACACATCCTCTCCAGTACCTGTTGTTTCCTGACTTTTTAATGATTGCCATTCTGACTGATGTGAGATAGTATCTCATTGTGGTTTTGATTTGCATTTATCTAATGACTAGTGATGATGAGCTTTTTTTCATGTTTGTTGGTCACATATCTTCTTTTGAGAAGTGTCTGTTCATATCCTTCACCCACTTTTTGATGGGGTTGTTTTTTTCTTGTAAATTTAAGTTCCTTGTAGATTTGGGGTATTAGCTCTTTGTCAGGTGGATAGACTGCAAAATTTTTCTCCCATTCTATACACTGCCTGCCATTGTGGAAGACAGCATGGTGATTCCTCAAGGATCGAGAGCCAAAAATACCAACCAGCAATGCTATTGCTGGGTATCTATCCAAAGGACTATAAATCTTTCTACTATAAAGACACATGAACACATATGTTTACTGTAGCACTATTCACAACAGCAAAGACTTAAAACCAACCCAAATGTTCATCAATGAAAGACTGGATAAAGAAAATGTGGCACATATACACCATGGAATACTATGCAGCTATAAAAAAGGATGAGTTAATGTCCTTTGCAGAGACATGGATGAAGCTGGAAACCATCATTCTCAGCAAAATATCACAGGGACAGAAAACCAAACATCACATGTTCTCACTCATAAGTGGGATTTGAACAATGAGAGCACATGGACACAGGGAAGGGAACATCACACACCAGGGACTTTTGGTGGGTGGGGGGAGGGGTTAGGGGAGGGATAGCATTAGGAGAAATACCAAATGTAGATGATGGGTTGATGGGTACAGCAAACCACCATGGGACACGTATACCTATGTAACAAAACTGCACATTCTGCATATGTAACCCAGAACTTAAAGTAAAATTTAAAAAAAAAAAAAAAAAAAAAAAAAAAGACAGAGTGCCTGCATGAATTTAAAAAAAAAAAAAAGACCCAATGATCTGTTGCCTACAAAAAACACCAAGAAACACACTTCACCTATAAAGATACACATAGACTGAAAATAAAGGGATAGAAAAGGATATTTTATGCCAATGGAAACCAATAAAGACCAAGAGTCACTATACTTATATCAGACAAAACGTATTTCAAAACAAAAACTACAAGAAAAGACAAAGAAGGTCACTATATAATGATAAAAGGGTCAATTCAGCAAAAGGATACAAAAATTGTAACTATATATGCACCCAATATTGTAGCACCCAGATATATAAAGCAAATATTATTAGAGCTAAAGGAAGCAATAGACCACAACGCATTAATAGCTGGAGACTAGAGCACCTCACTTTCAGCACTGGACCGATCTTACAGACAAAAAGTTAACAAAGAAACATTAGACTTCATCTGCACCATAGAACAAATGTACCTAATAGATATTTACAGAATATTTCATCCAACGGTTGAAGAATACAATTCCTTTCCTTGCATATGGATTATTTTCAAGGATAGGCCATATGTAAAGTTACAAAACAGGTCTTAAAGCTTTAAAAAAAAAAAAAAAAAAAAAAAAAAAAACCAAGTCATATCCAGTATCTTCTCTGACCACAATGGATAAAAACCAAAAATAACAAGAGGAACTTTGGAAACTATACAAGTGCATGGAAATTTTAAAATATGGTCCTGAATGACCAGTGGATCAATGAAGAAATTAAGAAGAAAACTGAAAAAAATTCAAACAAATGATAATTGAAACACAACATATCAAAACCTATGGGATACAGTGAAAGCAGTAGTATTATAAGTTTATATAAATTTATAGCTATAACTGCCTATATTATATACCTATTCTATGCCTATTATTATAAATTTACGTAAGTTTATAGCTATAAGTGCTTACATCGAAAAAGAAGAAAAACTTCAACAAACAACTTAATAATGCATCTTGAACTAGAAAATCAAGAGCAAACCAAACACAAAATTAGTAGAAAAAACAATAATAATGAAGATCAGAGCAGAAATAAGTGAAATTGAAGTAAAGTTCATCGGTACATTAAAAAAAAAGAAATAAATAAGACCTCCTATTTGACAGGACTATTTGGTGACTATAGCCAATAATAACTGTATATTTTTTAATAACTTAAGAAATGTAATTGGATTATTTGTAACTCAAAGGATAAATGTTTGAGGGGATGGATACCCCATTCTCCATGATGTACTAATTTCGCATTACATGCCTATATCAAAACATCTAATGTATCCCATAAATATATGCACCTATGTACCCGCAAATTTTTTAAAAAATCAAAAAATTGTGATTATCAGTCATTTATGCATACATTTTTCACATTATAACTTTTTTTTAAAAATTATACTTTAAGTTCTAGGGTACATGTGCATAACGTGCAGGTTTGTTACATATGTATACTTGTGCCATCTTGCTGTGCTGCACCCATCAACTCGTCATTTACATCAGGTATAACTCCCAATGCAATCCCTCCCCCCTCCCCCCTCCCCATGATAGGCCCCGGTGTGTGATGTTCCCCTTCCCGAGTCCAAGTGATCTCCTTGTTCAGTTCCCACCTATGAGTGAGAACATGCGGTGTTTGGTTTTCTGTTCTTGTGATAGTTTGCTAAGAATGATGGTTTCCAGCTGCATCCATGTCCCTACAAAGGACACAAACTCATCCTTTTTTATGGCTGCATAGTATTCCATGGTGTATATGTGCCACATTTTCTTAATCCAGTCTGTCACTGATGGACATTTGGGTTGATTCCAAGTCTTTGCTATTGTGAATAGTGCCGCAATAAACATACGTGTGCATGTGTCTTTATAGCAGCATGATTTAGAATCCTTTGGGTATATACCCAGTAATGGGATGGCTGGGTCATATGGTACATCTAGTTCTAGATCCTTGAGGAATTGCCATACTGTTTTCCATAATGGTTGAACTAGTTTACAATCCCACCAACAGTGTAAAAGTGTTCCTATTTCTCCACATCCTCTCCAGCACCTGTTGTTTCCTGACTTTTTAATGATCGCCATTCTAACTGGTGTGAGATGGTACCTCATTGTGGTTTTGATTTGCATTTCTCTGATGGCCAGTGATGATGAGCATTTTTTCATGTGTCTGTTGGCTGTATGAATGTCTTCTTTTGAGAAATGTCTGTTCATATCCTTTGCCCACTTTTTGATGGGGTTGTTTTTTTCTTGTAAATTTGTTTGAGTTCTTTGTAGGTTCTGGATATTAGCCCTTTGTCAGATGAGTAGATTGCAAAAATTTTCTCCCATTCTGTAGGTTGCCTGTTCACTCTGATGGTAGTTTCTTTTGCTGTGCAGAAGCTCTTTAGTTTAATGAGATCCCATTTGTCAATTTTGGCTTTTGCTGCCATTGCTTTTGGTGTTTTAGACATGAAGTCTTTGCCCATGCCTATGTCCTGAATGGTACTACCTAGGTTTTCCTCTAGGGTTTTTATGGTATTAGGTCTAACATTTAAGTCTCTAATCCATCTTGAATTAATTTTCGTATAAGGAGTAAGGAAAGGATCCAGTTTCAGTTTTCTACTTATGGCTAGCCAATTTTCAGTGCAAGCAGATGCAGAGAAAATCCAGATGTTGGAGTTTTAGAGAATGATTTCACAATAGACAAGATTTATACATCATGGAATATATAGAAAAACATAATCATGCTGGATAAACAAGTGGACTATATTTCAACAAAAAATATCATCTCTATAAAAAATCAAATAGAAACTTCTCATAAAAAGTAATCAGGCGATTTGTCCAAAATCAAATCCTTGTAACTACTAGAATTAAAATTGAACTTTATTTGAAAAAAATAAAAATAAAAAATAAAAATAAAAAATCAAAAAATTAAAAAGAGAAAACAATATAAAAGATCAATGAAACAAAAACATAGTTTTTTGAAAATATGAACAAAACTGACAAATTTTTAGCCAGACTAATGAGGAAAAAAGAGAGATGACCCAAATAAATAAAATCATAGATGAAAAAGGAATATTACAACTGATACCACAGAAATTCAAAGAATCATTAGTGGCTAATATAAGCACCCATATGCCAATAAATTGGAAAATCTAGAAGAAATGAACAAATTCCTAGACATATACAATCTACGAAGAATGAGCCAGAAAGAAATCCAAAACCTGAACTTACCAATAACAAGTAACAAGAGTGAAGTCATAATGAAAAGTCTCCCGGCAAAAGAAAAAGACCAGGACCTGAGGGCTTCACTGCTATATTCTACCAAATATTTTTAAAACAGCTAGTATAAATCCTACTCAAAATATTATAAAAAATAGAGGAGGAGGAAATACTTCCAGACTCATTCTATGAGGCCAGAGTTACCCTGATACCAAAACCAGACAAAAACATATATATATATATATATATAAAGAAAACTACAGGCCAATGTTACTGATGAATATTGCTTCAAAAAGCCTCAACAAAACACTAGCAAGCCAAATTCAACAGCACTTTAAAAAGATCATTCATCATGACCACATGGGATTTACCCCAGGAATGCAAGGATGGATGGACATATGCAAAGCAATCGGTGTGATACATCTTATCAAACGAATGAAGGACAAAAAATACAATTGATAATTTCAACAGAGGATGAAAAAGCATTTGATAAAATCCAACATGCCTCCATGATAAACACGCTAAATATCTGGGTATATAAGGAACATACTTAAACATCATAAAGACATATATGAGAAATCCACAGCTAGTATCATACTAAATGTGGACAATTTGGAAACCTTTCCCCTTAGATACAGAACATGACAAGGATGGCCACTGTCAGCACAGTAGCATTTCTATATGCCAACAGTAAACAACGTGAAAAATAAATTTAAAAAGTAATCCCATTTACATTAGCTACAAACAACATTAAATACCTAGGAATTAACTTAAGCAAAGAAGTGAAAGATGTCTATAATGAAAAATATAAAAGATTGATGCAAGAAATTGAATACAAAACAAAATAGAGAAAGATATTGCATGTTCATGGATTAGAATAATCAATATTGTTAAAATGTCCATATGAGCCAAAGCAATCTACAGATTTAATGCAATCTCTATCAAAATACCAATGACATTCTTCACAAAAATAGAAAAAAAAAATCACAAAAGACTCAGAATAGCCAAAGATATTCTAAGCAAAAAGAATAAAACTGGTAGACTCACATTATCTGACTTCAAATAATACTAAAGAGCTATTGTAAACAAAACAGTATGTTACTAGCATAAAAGCAGACACATAAATCAATGGAACAGAATAAGGAGCCCAGAAACAAATCCACACATCTACAGTGAACTCATTTTTGACAAAGGTGCCAAGAATATACACTGGAGAAAAGATAGTCTCTTCAATAAACAGTTCTAGGAAAACTGGATATCCATATGCAGAAGGATGAAACTAGACCTTTTCCTCTTACCATATACAAAAATCAAATGAAAATGGATTACAGACTTAAATCTATGGTCTCAAATTATGAAACCACTACAGGAAAATATTGGGGGAAATCTCCTGGCCATTGGACTGGGTGAAGAGTTATTAAGTAATACCCCACAAGCACAGGCAACCAAAGCAAAAATGGACAAATGGGTTCACATCAAATTAAAAAGCTTCTTTACAGCAAAAGAAACAGTAAACGAAGTGAAGAGACAACCCACAGAATGGGAGAAAATATTTGCAAGCTACCCCTCTGACAAAGGATTAATAACCAGAAGATGTAAGGAGCTCCCACAACTCTATAGGAAAAAAAATCTAATAAATCTGATTTTTAATGGGCAAAATATTTCAATAGACATTTATCAAAGGAAGACATAAAAATGGCAAACACACATATGAAAAGACACTCAACATCATTGATCATCAGAGAAATACAAATCAAAATTAGAATGAGGTATCATCTCACCCCAGTTAAAATGGCTTTTATTCAAAGGCAGACAGTAACAAATGCTGGTGAGCATTTGGAGAAAAGGGAACTCTCATACACTGTTTTTGGGAATATAAATTAGTACAACCACTATGGAGAACAGTATGGGGGTTCCTCAAAAAACTAAAAATAGAGCTACCTTAGGATTCAGCAGTCCCACTCATATGTATATACGCAAAAGAAAGGAAATCAGTATACTGAAGACATAACTACACTCTCGTGTTTATTGCAGTACTATTAACAATAGTCAAGGTTGGTAAGCAATCTAAGTGTTCATCAACTTAGAAAATGGGGTGCATATGCACAATGGAGCAATATTCAGCCATAAAAAAGAATGAGATTGTGTCATTTGCAACAGCATGGATGGAACTGGAGGCCATTATGTTAAGTGAAATAAATCAAGCAAAGAAAGACAAACATCTCACGTTCTCATATCTGTGGAAGCTAATATTTAAAACAATTGAATTCATGGATATATAGAGTAAAAGGATGGCTACCAGAGGTTGGGAAAAGTCATGAGGAGGGAGTAGAAGTGGGGATGGTTAACGGGTGCAAAAAATAGTTACAAAGAATGAGGAAGACCTAGTATTTGCTAGCACAATAGGGTGACTATAGTCCAAAATAATTTAATTGTACATTTAAAAATAACTAAAAGAGAATAATCGGATTGTTTGAATCACAATGCATAAATGCTTGAGGTGACGGATATGCCATTTACCCTAATGTGATTTACACATTGCATACCTATATCAAAATATCTCATGTAACCCATAAATATATACATCTACTATACACCCACAAAAATTTAAAAAGTTAAAAACTTAATGCACTCTATTAAGATAACAGACTAAATTGAAGCTATAGGAATTACTTTTGTAGACATGTTGATTTTAAGTAACTTTACTCTTTAATATCACTTGTTTCCCCCTGAATTCATTTTAAGTCATTTTTAAAAATCATTATAAATTGTAGGGCTTTTCAAATAACATTCATTTATAATTATAAAGTAAATGAATTGAAAATTGCATATCTAAAATTACAACCATTGAATCTTTCAATACACTGCAATTTACCAATTATTTTCTACTAATAATTGATTATGCAGCAACTCTGACTTCTATTGAACCCTAATGACATTATTCTTCTACAATTTGGGGAAGTATCAGATTTGTCAGTAAAGTTCCCACTCCAGCTTTAGATTCTGTATTAGTCCATTTTCCCACTGCTATAAAGATACTACCTGAGACTAGGTAATTTATAAGGAAAAATAAGAGGTTTTGGGGGGTTTTTTTTGTTTTTTGTTTTTTGTTTTTGAGACAGAGTTTCGCTCTTGTTCCCCAGGCTGGGGTGCAATGATGTGATCTTGGCTCAACACAACCTCCGTCTCCTGGGTTCAAGCAATTCTCCTGCCTCAGGTTCCTGAGTAGCTAGGATTATAGGCATGCACCACCACACCCAGCTAATTTTGTAGTTTTAGTAGAGATGGGGTTTCTCCATGTTGGTCAGGTGGGTCTCAAACTCCCGACCTCAAGTGATCCACTCGCCTCAGCCTCCCAAAGTGCTGGGATTACAGGCGCGAGCCACTGCACCCAACCAGAAAAAGAAGTTTAATTGACTCACAGTTCTCCATGGCTGGGGAGGCCTCAAAAAACTTAACAATCATGGCTGAAGCTGAAGGGGAAGCAAGGTATGTCTTACATGGCAGCAGGCCAGAGAGAGAGAAGGGGTAAGTGCCACTTATCAAACCAACAGATCTCATGAGAATTCACTCCTGGCATGACAACAGCATGGGGAAAACCGCCCTCATGATCAGATAACCTCCCATGAGGTTCCTCCTTCAACACAATTCGGATTACAATTCGGATTACAATTTGAGATGAGATTTGGGTGGGAACACAGCCAAACCATATCAGTATCTCCTTAATGGAGAGTGGGAAGTTTTTCAATATATTTTTAGTTTATCTTGTCTTCATTACAAACATAAAGAGGAAGCATTAAAGATGTTCCTTTTGTGAAACACAATTAAAGGAGAAATATAATTAAAGGTGAAGCTAGTTCCTCCAACTTTGGACAAGTTCTGTATATAAATGTGCACCCTCTGTTCCTCAAATATGTGTCTCATCCTACAAAATATATTATATCTTCAATTAAAAATGTCATGAACTTGAAATGGGCTTACCTTCATTCATTCAAGGCAAAAAGTACATTCATTTCTAGCTCACTGCTGACAAATGCCGCTAATACACATTGATTTTAATCATTCCCATACATGAAGTGATTCTACAACTGAGCAAGAAGCCAACAGCCTATTAAGAATTGTGGGCAGATGATGCGACCAGGCAGTTCACCAAAAAAAAAAAAAAAAAAAAAGAAAAAAAAGAAATTCAAATGGCTATTAAACATATAAAAGGATGCTCAACATCACTCAAAATAAAAGTGCAGATTAAAACTCTACTAATATACCATTTTTCATCTTTTCAACTGGCAAAAATCAAACATTTTAAGAATGTATCTACTTTGAAGATATGGTGATACATATGTTCTCATACACTGTGAGTAGGAGTATCAACTGGGAGAGCCCCTATGGAGAGCAATCTGGCAATATCTGTCTAATTTAGAAATACATACGCTGTTTTACCAAACAACTCCCACCTCTGGGAATTGATCCCTTAAAAACACATACATGTGTGCACATGCCAAATGAGACATAAACCGGATTTCTCAGATCAGCACTCATGCCAACTCCTCTTGAAGTTAGGTATGATCGCATCACTAAGTGCTTCCCAGTGAAATGTGGGCAGATGTTATGGGTACCTTTACCAAAGAACCCACAAGTTTGCTCCACTCTTTCCCCTTAAGCAGAGTGACGGTGGAAGCCACGTTTCTGGATTCTGTAAATGTCATTTTTGAGTTTTGATTTTTTATTAGAAGTGACCCATAGCATGAATAATCAGAATACACATCTTATATACCTTGACAACATGAAAGTGGTGTTATAACTAATAGAAAGTCAGAGGTACAGGAGTAAAGCTGAAGGGAAGTGGTGAGAGGGGGCTAAGTTTTTCATTTGACATAGACCAGGATCAAGAGACACTTTCTAAAATTGATAAAGAAATGTATGTTTACGTAAATTATGAAATGTAATAAGAGAAACCAAATTTAACCCATATATAGATGAGGAGGGTGATACATGGCATAAGGAAACTAATCTTCCTCTTTCATAACTTAGAGTCAATGCATATTGCTTAAATATGATAAATCAAAAAACAGAGGGAGAAACAAATGTATTCTTTTAGAGTTACTAAGGAATATCTTAAATTCCTAAAAAAAAAAAAAAAAGTCAAAAGCCATTATCTCTGAGGAGTGAAATTTAGCAAGTACTTTATCTTTACCTCTTTTTTTTTCCTGTTAACTTCAAACAAAATTTATTTGAATAATTTTATTTAAAATTAGATTAGCCCTCCAGTTTCTGAACATCAGTGCTACAGAATAAAAGTACAGAGGGCAATCCTACAGCTTGTACCTTCTTTCCATCCGCCCCTTCCTTTCCTCCTTCCTTCTTTCCTTCTCTCGCTCTCTCTTTCTGATTTTTCCCCCTTATGTACACTCATTTGTTTCTATATGTGGTCAAAATAAGGCTTATCAACTTTGCAGGATACAAATATTCTCATATATAAGCACTCAGAAAAAAAAAAAAAAAAAGACAGCTGGTATTATTTAGCATGGTATAGGAGCTCAAAGCAGTCGGAAACATGCAGGTTTTATTTTATGATGTTTCCTAAAAATTATGCACCTCACCTCTGATTTGACCTATTCCTTTTCTACCCCAGTGTTGTCTTACTTTTTTCCTTCCTCAAATGCTTTATATCTAATAATTCTTGCTCCTGGAAGCACAGTCTTCTTTTCTGCTTCACATAAAACACTTACTTCTATGCTACAATATCCAAATCAAATCCTACGGTCTGGCAAAAACCGCCTGCCCAGATTCTCAGACAACAAAGTAGTCCTTCCTGGGTCACATGAAGCTATTAAGACTTTAGAAGTATTTTTTAATGATGAGCAGCACTTTAGAATGGTAAAAATATATTATAATTGCAACATTGTCCAAAGCATAGTGAGAATAGAACTTTCAAATTCCCTAACCTTATGCAGTGACCACCTTGCCAGAAGGTAGTTCTTTTTCCAGTTTGATAGCCTTGCAGTCATCTTAGAAATAAATAACTCATTAGAAACCTAATATTCAGTTGCCATTTCAAATTTCTAAGGCAAAAATAAGCATGAAGGGCAGCAAATCTAAATTCTGCCAAAAACAAAAAACATTTGATTTTATAAAATGAAGCGCAACTCTGACTTCTGTTGAACCCTAATTCATCTAATAATTCATCTATTTCACAAATCACTTAACTCTCTCACTAAAGCAGAGATGTAGCTACAAAAATTTAAGTTTGAAGCTCTTGATATCAGCACAGAGTTAATATCACTAAATTTCATGTTCTTATAAATCATTAATAAAAAAGGTCTTAGACTATGAGTCGAAAAATAACAACTATCTTAGATATAATGTTTAATTCTCACATTTTCTACTCATTCCTTGCCAAAACACACAATGAAAAGGAGCTAGAGTGTGGTATTGTAATTATGAGGCAAAAATGCAGAAAAACACATGAATTGGGACAAGAGCAAAGATGATTCTGCTGTGTTGAATATTCTCACGAGTTTTCTCATTTTAAAATAAATATAGTGAAGAAAGCAAACCAAGCTAATAAAGTTCACTCATTCTGTGATCTAGCTGATCTTTACATTGGAGTTATTTATAATAATATATGTGTATATTATTATAAAAATGCTTTGGAATGTTTTGAAGGACTTTGAACATGGTCCTCTTAATTTTCAAAATCTCAACTAAGGTAAAGAATCCGCTAATTTTATTGTGTAAGCCTAAGGAACCTGTTAAAGAAAGCAGTCAGGCTCTAAGTGACTTTCAGGCCAGGCCTGTGCTTTATCTTTCTTTTTATTTTGAGCCTAGCATTCATAGTATATGCTTAATATATCTTTGTTAAACTAAGGACAAAAATAAAGAAATAAGAAAAGTGGAAGGGAGGGAGGGAGGGAGGGAGGAGGAGATGGAAATGGGAAGAAAGAAACAAAGGAAGGGAGGAAAGAAAGAAATGAATCTGAAGAGCAATGCCATGTTCATTTCCTTCTGTGAATTGCTCAAAAATGACATGCTTATTTAAATATACCTAAATATAAACTGATTAAATGAAAGGAAAAAAGGGCAAAATACATTAATGGCTATCTAAGGAGGAATACTGATATTGTCACAAGAGAAATAAGTGAGCAGAATTTATGGGGCACACTATTCCTCTAATTTGTGCCATTTTAATACAGAATCACATGAAACCCTATGATCTGGCAAAGACCACCTTCCCAGGACCTATGTTCTCAGACAACAAAATAGCCTTTCCTGGGTCACATGAAGCTCTTAAGATATTAGAACTATTTTTTATGATGATCAGCACCTTAAAAATGGTATTTAAAAAAGACTGTTATGATTACAGTATTTTCCAAACTGGCAAACTTCCACTGGCAATGAAAACCCTGGAACATGTATTTGACTAGGTCTTCGTGTTGATAAAATTCAAGACCAAATTTTTTAAAATCTAGTCCTCCAGATATCACATGATATAATCAATTGATAAACAACTATGCAGGCTCAATTTTATCTTTCTGACACCAGGTTTTAGCAATGTTTCAGGAATTTTTTGCAGAGAGCAAAAATATGACTTTAAAACAATATTTTAAAAATTGAAGGTGTTTCTGGGCACCAGAAAGTACAAGGAAGGAGATACAGTGTTTTACTAAGAGAAACAGGAAACCGGGAACTAAAGTTGTGAGCATGGAGATGGAATACCCGGTTTCTGCAAACCACTCAGTTTATAACATTTTGTATGCTCTTAGAAAGATGGTTCTTCACTCTAATTATTCAGTTTTTTCTTTATAATTATTTTATATCCACCAAAGAACATACTACCTGATGACCTGAAAAAGAAAGTTTACAACGTTAACAACTGAGAGAAGTAAAACGTAAAATGCAATGCAACCTAAAATGCAAAAGAATGAAGTAGAAAATTATCATTGAGACAAATTAACTTATAGATTTCCTTTCCCTCAATATAGTTGGAAAGAGATACTCAACATCACCCAGTTGATTTCCCTTTATGTTGGGAATTAGCTTACAGTACTTATAACTGGTTTATTTAATCAAAAGAAGCAGGGGATTTTTATAAATGACATTGATAGCACAAAATCTCAATAAAAGCAATAGTTTTGTTCAGCCCAGAGATTTTTTTTTTTTTTTTTCATTTCTATTTAGGCCATTTATAGTACATGTGAAAATCAGAACTGTTAGCAGGGATATGGGTCTGAACTAATGAGTGTGCTACAAGACAAATGGCTGATTTTTTTTTTCAACTTTACTCAACACTGTAATGCAAGTCCATTCCCAGTGTCTTTAATGCCTATTAGGAAACCAGGGAGGAAGAAAGAATTGTCACTTTCAGTGAAAATAATGAGAACCATTCTAGTATAAATCCCAATTTTGATCAGGCTAGCAAAGCAACAGTGAGATTACACATTTAGCAAGTCCCAAGTTTGTCCCAACAAACTGCGCAATTGACTATTAAGGACTTAAAATGTGGCACACAATGCTAGGGCCCATTACCAAAGTGTAACAGTTGTTAAGTTTTGGAATTTGTCTCAGCTTAATCTGAATAATCATGTCAAGCCAAAAAAAAATTATCTATGCTTTGACATAAAATACTTATAGAACTGTAGGGAAAATGCCCTTAACTCTTTTTTGATACATAATAGATGTACATATTTTTGAGGTGCACGTGATATTTTGATACATTCCTATAATGTGTAATGAACAAATCAAGATAACTGGATCATTTCACATAACATAATGACCTCCAGTTCTGTTCATCTTTCTGTAAATGGCAGGATTTATTTTTCTATGGCTAAATAATATTGCATATGTATATATACCACATTTTCTTAACCCATTCATCTATTGATGGGCACTTAAATTGGTTCCAAATCTTGGCTATTGTGAATAGTTTTGCAGTAAACATAGGGGTGCAGGTATCTCTATGACATATTGATTTCTTTTCTTTTGGATATACATCCAGTAGTGGAATTGCTGGATCATATGGTAGTTTTATATTTAAGTTTTAAAGGAAACTTCATACTGTTTTCCATAGTGGCCATACTAATGTACATCCCATCAAGAATGTACAAGGATTCCCCTTTCTCCACATCTCCACCAGCATCTGTTATTCTGCCATTTTTATAAAGGCTGTGTAAACTGGGATGAGATGATATCTCATTGTGGTTTTGATTTGCATTTCTCTCATGACTAGTAATGTTGAACATTTTTTATACCTGTTGGTCATTTGTATATATTTGAGAAATGTCTTTTCAGATCATTTGCCCATTTTTAAATAAATTTGATCATTTGGGGTGTTTTTGGTTTTGTTTTGCTATTAAGTTGAATTCCTTATATATTCTGATTATTAACCCCTTGTCAGATGGACAGTTTCCAAATATTCTATCCCATTCCATAGTTTGTCCCTTCACTCTGTTGATTATTTTATTTTCTGCGTGAAGCTTTCTACCTTGATATAATCTCATTTGTCTACCTTTGATTTGGCTGCCTGTGCAGTGGCATGATCTTAGCTCACTGCAACCTCCACCTCCTGGGTTCAAGTGATTCTCCTGCCTCAGCCTCCCAAGTAGCTGGGATTACATGCATGTGCCACCACACCTGGCTACTTTTTGTATTTTTAGTAGAGATGGGGTTTCACCATGTTGGCCAGGCTGATCTCAAACTCCCAACCTCAAGCAATCCACCCACCTCGGCCTCTCAAAGTGCTGGGATTACAGGTGTGAGCTACTATGCCTGGCCTGAGAATATTTTCTTACAGTTTCTGGGTTGCATTTTTACTTTCTTAATGGTGTCTTTTAATGAACAGAAGTTCTTAATTATCATATGCCCTACTGTGTCATTTTTCTCTCCTTACTGGGTAGTGTTTCTCATATCCTGTTCGAAAATGTCTGAATACTCCAGAATCATGAAGATGTTTTCCTATGTTTTCTCCTAAAATTATAGTGGTTTTCATATCATAATTAGTGCTGAAATCCATCGGGAAGTGTTTTTTGTATACTCTATGAAGTATAGTACAGACATCCCTTTTTCAATCTGTATAATAAATACACTCAACACCATTTAGTAAACTATTCTTTTCCCACTGCACCAAAATGTCATCTTTGCATTAAATCACATAACCATGTGTGTGTCAGATTGTTTTGGGGCTATTCTGTTTCACCAATCAGTTTATCTACCTGTGCATCAACACCAGACTGTTGTAATCATTACAGCTTTATAATAGATCTTGTTATCTGGAGTGAATATCCTCCAGCTTTGTTTTTTCTCAAGGTTGCCTTGGTTACTTTGGGCCCTTTGATTACCATATGAATTTTAGTTTGTCAGAGTCTCCTAAAAATAAATTAATAAAATAATCTGCTAGGATTTTGACCGTGATTGCATTCAGTCCATAAAGTAAACAGAGGAGAACTGCTAACACTGAACATTAAATTTTCCAATCCCTAAACATTTATTTAGGTCTTCTTTATCTTATGTTGAGAATGTTTTGTAATTTTTAGTGTAGAAGACTTGTACATATTTTGATGGGTTTTTTCCCCCGGGTATTTGATGAAATGATGAACATTTCATTTTCTATGTGTTCATTTCTGTCATATATAATTGATTTTTTTGCATACTTTGCATGTTGCTAATTTTATCTGTATATGTTTTTGAGTTTTATCACTTTTAGTTCTTCTATTCCAGTCTGTATTCATTTTTATTTCTTCTATTCTAATCTATGTCATTTTACTTCTTTTTCTTGACTTATTGCATTGGCAACTTCCCTTATTATGTTGAATAGAAGTGTGAAAGCAAGCATCCTTGTCTCATTCCCAGTTTCTGGGGGAAAGCTTTCAGTAGTTTGCCATCAACTATAAGCATTGCTGTACAACTTTTGTAGATATTCTTCATCAAAAGAGGTTCCCTGATATCCTTAATTTACTAAGATTTTAAAAATTATTAGTGGTTGTTGTACTTGTCAAATTTTTGCATCTACTGTGATAATCTTATTATTTATTTCCCTTTTTTGTTAATGTACTAAATTAATTACATTGATTAATTTTTTAATAAAAAACTTACTTTGCATCCAAGGAATATTAATCCTTCTCATTTGTAATATATCAGACTTTTTCTGCATTGTTAGATTAGATGTTGTATTCATTTTCTAGGACTGGCATAATAAAGTACCACAAACTGTGTGGCTTAAACAACAGAAATTTATTGTCTCACAGTTCTAGAGGTGTGAAGTCCAAAATCAAGGTGCAGGCGGGATTGTTTCCTTCTGAGAGCTGTAAAGGATGGATCTGTTCCAGGTCTCTCTCCATGGCTTCTTAGCTGTCTTTATGTTTACTTGGTGATCTCCCTCTATACCTGTCTGTCTCCAAATTTCCCCTTTTTATAGGGAATCAAGTCCTTTTTTATTAGGGCCCACTCTAATGTCTTCATTTTAATTTGATTACTTCTGTAAAGACTCTATCTCCCAACAAGGTTACATTCTAAGGGGATAGGATATCAACATGAATTTGGGACAGACACAATTTAACCTACAACAAATGTGTTAACATTTTGATTTAGAATTTGCGTGAGATTTAGAATTTTTATGTGAGAGATTGGAGTGTAATATTTCTTTCTTGTTATGTCTTTGTAATGTTTCCATATTAAGGTTATACTGACATATTTACAAATTTCAAATTCTTTTATTACCAGAATGATTTGGGACTTTAGAACTTTGCATTTTGTCTTTGTTTTTTGTATTTGGTAGATTACATCTTCATATCTTTAGCATCTTTTGCTACGAGGATCCATTTTTTATTAATTATAAGTAAGAACTTTTATTATGGGATAAGACTTTTTGCCCGTTGCATGATGCTGTATTTTTCAGATTTTATATGTTTTTAACCAGTTAGGCATTATTAATACTTAGGTACTCAAGTTTATAATTTTTATGGATTGTTTACTGTCATGTTCTTCCCTCATGAAATCCCTCCCTCATGTCAAAATTATATTATTTAAGGTATTATATGGCCATCTAAGTTTATTATTCATCTTACATACTTGACCTGTTTCCTACAGCATTTAATGTATAATCTAATATTTTAATGCTGATTTGAAATGCCAAAGTTTTGTATGATACACTTATGTATAAAATTACATATTTTTCTATACTTTCAGTTTTTCTCAAGTCATTTATCTATCAATCTGTACACCAATACTTATTTTGGCTACTATAGTTTTCTAATACATTATAGTTCCTGTAAGACTAAGTACTACCAAAATGTTACATAATACTCAATATATTTTTTTTTCTAAAATCTTTCTGTGCTATTCTCATATGTTTAGTTTTTCAAATAAAGTATAGAATCCTTATTCTCAGGTGCAGGAAAAGAAATACACCATTGGGATTTTTGTGATAACTGTGTTAAATGCATAGATTGACTTGAGATAAAATGACCATCTTTACAGTACCGGAACATCCATCCAGGAAAATAATATCTGTCTTCATTTCGCCTATTCTTCTGCTAAGAAGTTTTGTGATTTTCTTCATATACTTTTTCTGCATTTTGGGTTCATTTTGTTCTCAGGCTTAAAATTTGTTTGATAGGAATAGGATATTTTGTTTCATTTTACTTCTAATTTGTTATATTTGTTTACTTTCAAATCATAACTGTTATTTTATTTTAAAATGTATTTATGAATACCTTATCTGATATCAGTGAGAATAGCTACTCAGATAGCTTCTTGTGCAATGTACAATTCTAGGGGATGTTTTCTCATATATACTGTGATATAAATGACATCCCCCTGGAGTTGCCTACAGCCTCAGTATTTTATATTTTTAATGAATTTGACCCTTTGGCTAAAATACTGTATACTTTAGTGTCATTTATTTTTAATTTCAAATTAGTGAGTCATAAAAATAATGGCCAAATGTTCTTTATAAATTTAAATGTTTTGCCTTCTCTGTTATCATCTCAATAGTGCACTCAGAACTGCAAGTGATGGAAACATTATTGATGCCAACAAATGGTTACATAAAGAATAAAAGAATATTCATAGTGGTGAGACATGCAATAATTTTCCTCACATGGCTCACTTATGTTCATAACTGTTTCCACAATCACATTTAACTCAGCATGCTTGACACAAAACTGATCCTCCTCCTCACCCCAAAGAGTATCTCTGATTCGTTATATATATATTTTTTCTATCAGCTGGTCCCAGGTGCTCTGAGTTTAAAAAGCTCACAGACATTTTCTCCACCTCCAAGTAATCTGCAAATTCAATCAATTCTTCCCTCAAGAGGCATCTTGAATTCACCTTTGAATTTCCTCCTTCACTGCCAGCATCCTAGACGAGTTTTATGTTACAATAGTCTGTTTTACTTCTTTCATTATAAAATTTTAACACAGTAAAGTTAACATTTTTCTTCCTCACATCTAGGTCCATCCTTCTTACCCCATTATCTAGGACTAATTTTTGTCCAGGGGCAACATTATTAGTCAGTTCAGGAAAACAACATCAAACTTGCCTTGGCCCTTTGTTTCCTCTGAGTCCTTGGCAATTGGATTTCCTTCACTGTTCTCTAATCACATTTTATTACATCTTACCACTGTTCTTGTAGTCTGTCTTCTAACCTCACCGTCTTTGCCTACATCCTAGTTTTCTAGAGTCTGGCTCCCCAGAACACACTACTGGACTTCCTCATTAAATGTATTTTCCTGAGCTTCTACCATCTCTGAAGCACTTTAACATCTGCCATGCACCAGTACTGATCTGCTTGGGCCTTGTACTTGGCTGGAATTCTTTGTGAATATGACCTCCCCCCAGCTTCAGGTCAGTCGCATATCAAACTTTATTTGACCTTTAAAAATATTCAAATCTTGTTCCCATATTCAGAACACTAACCTTGCCTTTAGCCTACACATGTTCCCAGATCACTTAAATAGCATATAGCAAGTAGTGATTGCTAAATGGAACAATTAAAGTTGACATGTTTAAAACAAACGGCTACACTGAAATACTAACAAGACTAGATAATAGAAAAACAAATAGCAGTTTTCACTTTTCTGAAATTTGCATCTCATGATTCAACCATTAAAATCAGTCAGCCAAATGCTTTCATTTATAAATGTCATAAATGTGTAAAGTTTTACTTCAAAGTGAGGGCTGAAAACAATATTGCTAATTGAAAACTGAAAATGTCAACAATTTTTACGTATTTATTATTGGAAACCATTAGTGTTTTATGTCAGACATATAAAAAAAACAACAACGAGAAACTTCATTTCTAAGTTGATACTTGAAAACCACACAGAATTTAATCATACCTGCAAAGAATGCTTGTTGGAAAATTGACTTCAAATATCATGAAAGCTCTGTAATTGGTCTCTTTGAGATTTGTGTTGCTTGTATTTTCTTCTGAGTGGCAGAAATGGGAAGTCTTCTCTAACACAGTTGTCCTTCGGTATCCATGGGGGATTGGTTCTACAACCTGGTGGATACCAAAGTCCATGGGTGCTCAAGTCCTTTATATAATAAAATGGCAGGGGGCTTGCATATAACCTGTGTACATCCTCCTATATATGTTAAATCATCTCTAGATTACTTATAATACCTAATACGATGTAAAAGCTATGTAAATAGTTGTTATGCTGTATTGGTTTTAAAATGTGTATTATTTTCATTACTGTATTGCTATTTTATTGTTTTTATTTTCAGAATATTTTCAATGCCCTATTGGTTGAATCCATGGATGCAGAACCTGTAGATACCAAGGGCCAACAGTATTTATATATACCGAAGACTGACAGTATTTATGAAGGTTGATAGATGATGTCATTGTGCCAGGTATTTTACAGCAGAGGGAGAAACATATGGCTACATTTTCTGAAATGGTATTCAGTAGCACTACAGAGAAACAGAGAGACATGTAACTCTAGTGTTTTAAGTAGAACTCTATACTTGTTTCTTTTTTTTTAACTATCTGGGTCCAATGACCCCTCTTTAAAAATTGTTACTGTAAACTGTCAATTTATAATTGTATATATTACTAGGTACAAAGTAATGTTACGGTATATAAATGCAATGTGGAATAATTAAGTTAAGCTAATTCACATATCTATCCCCTCAAATATTTATTTTTGTGGTAAGAACTTTGAAATTTACTTTCTTAGCGACCTTGAAATGTACAATACACTATTTATTAACTATATTCACCACACTGTACAATAGATCTAAAAAAAAAAAAAAAAAAACTTATTCCTCCTGTCAAACTTAGACTTTGTAACCTTAGGCCATTATTCCCTCACTTCCCCTACCCCAGGCTCTGTAACCACCATTCCACTCTCTGTTTGTACGAGTTTAATTGTTTTAGATTCCAGATATGATTGAAAATATGTATTTGTCTTTCTGTACCTGGCTTATTTTATTTAGCAAAATGTTCTCCAATTCCATCCATGTTTCTGCCAATGACAGAATTTCCTTATTTTCTAAGGATTAATGGTATTCCATTTTGTATATATACCGCATTTTCTTTATCCACTTATCTGTGGATGGTCACTTAGAGGCTGATTCCATAACTTGGCTATTGTGAATAGCGCTGCAATAAACATGGGAGTGGAGACATCTCTGACATTCTGATTTCAAATCTTTTGGGCATATACCCAAGACTGGGATTTCTGGATCATATGTTAATTCTATTTTTAGTCTTTCAAAGAACCTCTATACAGATTTCCACAACGACTGTCCTAATTTACATTCCTACCAACAATGCACAAGGGTTTCTTTTTCCCTATGTTCTCACCAACGTTTATTATCTTTCGTCTTTTTTTATTACAGCCAGTCTGACTGGTGTGAGGTGATATATAATTTTGATTTCAATTTGCATTTCCCTAATGATTAGCAATGTTGAGTATTTCTCATATACCTGTTGGCCATTTTTATGTCTTCTTTTGAGAAATTTCTATTCAGGTCCTTTACCCATTTTTAAACTGGGTTATTTATTACTTTGTCATTGAGTTCCTTATATATTTTGAATATTAACCCCTTATTAGATACAGGTTTGCAAACATTTTTCCCCGATCTATAGGTTACCTCTTCACTCTATTAATGTTTTCTTTACTCTGCAGAACGTTTTTAGGTTGATATAATCCCATACACTTTGAAGTCAAATTCAACCCAGACCAATGTCATGGAGCTTTTCTCCTATGTTTTCTTCTAGTATTTTTACAGTTCCAGGTCTTATATTTAAGTCTTTAATCCATTTGGAGTTGATTTTTGTATATGGTGTAAGACAAGGGTCCTATTGAATATTTCTTTGAAAGCCTCAATCATTTATTTTGACTCACAAACTATGTTTTACCCCAAGAGTAACAGAAAGCTGTTAAAATAACTAATTCTGCATAAGTTTAAAGCTTCTGATACAGCCTTGACGAAAGCTCCTATCTTTCAATGTTCTTTTGTATTAGGTGAATCTTCTGGCCAGTCAAGCCCAGTCTGTTGCTAGTCCAGCCTTAGTTGGCCAAAGAAACAGGTTGTGAGGAAATCATTATATTCAGGGCCCCCTGAAGAGCATCCTTGTCCAAATACAAGCCAAAGTCCTTGAGATAAATCCAAGAGTTAAAGCCAGGTTGGCTAGAAAGCAGCATCCAGTCCAAAGAGAGAAGCAGAGTCCCTGGTAGCAGAGATGGAGCCAAGAGTCAGAAGCCAGATGGATTCGAGCGTGGTCAAATGGAGGCAAACAAAGCAGTTTTGGCACAATTGATTTTCAAAGAGGGCAAGATCAACATGGATACCAGTGCTCTTCCAATTGGTATCACAGATATTTGTAGAAAAGGCATTACAGCAATACCTTCCAATTTGAGTCATTCAATTTAGATAATCACTTATGGAGAATAGATTAAACCAGAAAAAGAAAACTATGCCTGCCAATAATGAAAAAAGAACTTTTTTAAAAATAAAGATGAATCAATTAGACAACACAATACAATCTATTTTATCGAATACTCTATTAACTAACATTCTCCATTAATTGAAACATCTACACACCCATAATGCAATTATAACAGATGGTTATAAGACAGACCCTCAGGCTCTACAGCATTCTGAAGTAATTTCTTAGCACTAGATGAACAAATTATATTATGAATGGTTTGGAAGCAAAGGTAATCGATTTCTTCTTAAATGAAAAATTAATTCAATTAAGCATTTAAACTGCCTAGTTATGTACAATTGAATGACGATACAGTTTTTATATTCATTAGAATACTTTAGTATTCACAACAAGATCTTGCCTCACAACAGAGTTTTCTGACTAGATAACTTTTATCTAGTCAGTTTTTTATTCATCAGAATACTTTAGTAATCATAGAAAGATCTTGCCCCCAAGCAGAAAGTTTTCTGACTAGATAAAAATATAACAACATTAAACATGAGAAATAATGCTTAATTTCTGTGCTAATGTTATAAAAATAATACTTTATATTTGTTAAACATGTACTATGTACCAAGTTCTATTTTAAACATTTAACATGTTTGCCTCCTTAATCTGAATAGCAGTTCAACTTAGTATTTACTATTATTACCATCCAAATTTATAGTTGAAAATTGAGGTTGAGATGTTAAGTAACTTGGTCAATTTCACACAGACAATATATAAAAGATCTATCATAATGTATAGCTAGGCAGGTAGGAGACAGACACAAATAGAAGGATAAGACAAGAGAAAACAATACTTATTATTATTTTTTTTTTGGAAGGGCAGACTGCATCACACCTAATTTATAAATGAGAAACTGGGATTTAGAGATCAAAAGCCTTAGCTAGGACAAAGAGTAGAAATCAAATTCATCCTTGACTTTTTAGTTAGGTTAAATTGTATGGAATTCCCAATACTTGAACATTTTTGACCTAGAAAAATGGCACTGTCATGTGGTTCAATCTAATACATCCTTTTACAAAGCACTTAAAAATATAAGTAAATTGCCTCAATATTAGAAGTCATATTACTCATACTACTACTCCTTATGAAACACTTAATTTGGCATTGATAACTAAATAAAATTTATCTGAGCATGCACATAACCTTAAAAACAATAAATTTAGGAAGTATCTACTACTACGATGGTTTGATTTGGGTAATAACTTAGCAAATAGATTTAAAATAAGTTTAACACTTTTTATTCAAAATTTTCAAAATACTTTAGAACCATGCCTTTATAAATTCCACATCTTCACGATGTGGGCAAGCTCTTATTACCACTCTTAAACATCCTGGAAACCAAAACACAAAAAAATTTAAATGACTTTCTGCTGTCATTCAGTGAGTCAGCAGTGATAGCAACATTTTGAGTTATGAAGCATTATTTATTCCACGCCACATAGTTAATTTCACAATATCATATGGTGGGGTATACTTTGTTTGACTTTCATATAATAAATGAAATTCCTACAACACTACCTAAGAAAAAAATATTAAAAATAATGTGATGATTGTAAGTAATGAATGAACCAGATGAAAACTATAAAACTTTGGCAGTTCAGTTGGCTCATCTTTATAGTGTCACCATAGCTGGCATCCAGCAACACGATTCTCTCTTTCATTGCAGTTACAGACAACCGCAATAGTCTGGGATCATTTTATTCATAATCTTCCATCTGGCTATCTCCCCGTTTAGCCTTGGTCCACAATCAGTCAAGTGAAATCTCTTGGTTCCATTAACATTTACGAATAATTTCACATTCGTGATCTGTGAAGTTTCCGATATTTTTAATATTCTATTCGTCCAATACTGTACTCTAAATCCAGTGCCTAATTAAATGTTTGTTGAATAAAGGAATCCCTCATTATGCAAAGAGGATCCAAAACTACTGAAATGCTAGCAAAGCCACTAAACTGAAGCTACTGAATTTGTCTTTGTCTGGTGACATACTTGGTCAGAATCCTGAGAAAAGTGTACTTTCATGGTGACTTCACTCAAACAAGTCTTACGTATGGTAAGATGTTTTCATCAAGTGGAATATGCTTATATATACAGTCCTTCCTTCACATGGTCCTGATATACATACATTTCAGTTACCACAATTTAGCTAAATAACACAAGTCCCAGACAACACCATGAGAAATTGCTTAAAGTATAAACTTTTTTGCCAGCTCTTCAGTCTACAGATCTGAATAACAGATAACATAAATAACAGTGTGTCTCATGACAAGTAACAACTCATATCTCTCCTTTCTAAGTCTGTCAGTGATTGATTACTGGGCATTCAGTACTCAGACAGCAAAGTACATAGTTGTGTTGCCTCCTTGTTACCCCCATGATAAACCTATGTGACATTTTACACAAATTGGTAATCCAAAAAGGGAATTGGGCAACAAAATGTAAGTGAAACAAAGAAGTAAAGAGTAATAATGCTGGAAGTGAAATTCAAATAGATTGTATATGGATTTATGGAAGAAAGAGTTGACCATGGGAATGATAATACCACTACCATTTGAGGGAATCTAGGTATATAGCCAGAGAAACTAGGTAAAGGTGAACTTAATGGAATAATTGATAGAAGTAGTCACAACAAAAAGAATGATGCTGTCCCAGAGGAAGTGATGCCAGCAAAAATATTCACATTAAAGGAACTCTTGGAGATATTTCATAACATTTAATGAACAAAGGATAAAATATTAGAAGTTGATCCAATCTTAGAAAAAATAGTATGGCAATTCACCTTGGCAGGGAAAGACTCCTGCTATATTTCATAAGTTTTATAAGGAGAAAGCTAGCACTGTTCAAACTGTTCTGGATAAGTTGTTTACAAAGAAATAAAACACTTTAATTCTCAATGTCCCCAACATTTTAATTTACATGGTACTAAATAAACATTTGTTTGACTATTTTTATCCCTCCACATTTATAAATGAAGACAGTTTTAATATTTTGATAAGAATTTTCAAAGGTCATAAAATAATCACAATTTTTCTCATTGGTTATTAAAATCATATTGCATTATTTCAAATTGCACATTCATTTTTATGGTCTTGCACTACTCTGAACATTGAGTATTTCCTATAGTTTATTATAGGTCAGAATCAACTTCTGCTAAGAACAACTAGAAACAATGGACTAAAACAACAGATAATTTTTTTTTTTTAAGTTGTCTGTTTAAAGCTATTAGGAAACAACAGAGGTGTTGAGGACTTTTTGACACAGGAGTGGAGTGCCAAGTACGTGGAAGTTCTAGGGAACTAGAGAGTCTCTAGATCACTAAAAGTGCTCAGTACGTGATTGCCAAGTGAATTAATGAATAAATAATAAATGAAAGAAGGAAATAATTCAGCTTCCAATTATTACCATTACCTAGGTTAAGAAAAGTAGCACTGATAATTATTCTTTGTGTTGACAGAAATCCTCACTGGGTTTTCAACTTGCCAAGATTAATGAGAAGGCCATAAAGCAGCTACTGAGTTTAACTCACTGCCAGCATATATATATATATATTGGCCACAAAAATCCTTGAATAGATAACATCAACAATAGAGAGAGAATGACAATTTGAGGCTTGATTTCTCATCTGATATTCTGATTACTGTCTGCCATAAGTGTTTTGGGGGAAAAAAAGGAAATATATTGAATTTTGAAGACAGAACTCAATAGGAAATTACTCTATGTGTACATACAAGAATCTTGCCTTTCACAGTATAATCTGCCATGATCTTCCTTACTTGTCCTTTACTAATAAAATATGTTGCCATGTCCTTTGCTTCCTGATCCACTGCAGAGAAGAAACCATGGCCTCTGATGCCCATCATTTCTACTAATGTTGGCATGGGTTTACTAACATTTGAATTCAACATTGTCTATGTTCAGGTGTAAGTTCAGAGTCTGGGACTAAGAATGTATAACCAGCTACCAAATTGTGGCCATGAATCCTATGCCCTCTCTCTTTCTATCTAGCCTTTTAGCAACCCAGTCCTTAATGGTTTAATTTCATTGTTATATAAACCCATATATGCCTATTATGAGTGAAAGGTACATATCACTCTAAAGATGAGAACTGAACAATACACTTGGAATAAGGACATGATAAAAATCCATGTCAATTTTATCACTCCAATAGTAGTCAAGAGATCTCTGAAAAAATCACTTCTATTTGATATCACATTGTGAAAACTATATGATAAGTTGTGATTTCATAACCAGGTACTGTGATGATACTCTTTGGCTAGCTTAGAAACAAAGCCAAATGACTCTATTAAATAGTACAATGATAGCTGGGCGCAGTGGCTCATGCCTGTAATCCCAGCACGTTGGGAGGCCAAGGCAGGTGGATCACCTGAGGTCAGGAGTTAGAGACCAGCCTCCCCAACATGGTGAAACCCCATCTCTACTAAAAATACAAAAAATCAGCTGGCCAAGGATGATGGGCACCTGTAATCCCAGGTACTCGGGAGGCTGAGGCAGGAGAATCGCTTGAACCTGGGAGGTGGAGGTTACAGTGAGCTGAGATCGCGCCACTGCACTCCAGCCTGGGCAACAAGAGCGAAACTCTGTCTCAAAAAATAAATAAAATAAAACAAAACAAAACAAAACAAAACAAAACAAAATAAAATAAAATAAAATAAAATGAGTGAAGTGATAAGAGATGTTTCTTCCATCAGTTCCCAGTCTTGAATTACAACACTTGTCTGAGAAAACCCTAGGGGTAAATTAAGATAGCACAAGTATACTCTTCTGATAGAGTGATACATGGTCTAGTGAAACAATAAAAGATATATTAACACTATAGGTTTTATACTATAATATACATAAATATATAAAAATGAAATATATTAAGAATTTTAACAGATAAAAGATTAACAAGTTAATCGATACTTTTAGGATTTTGCTTGAATAACTTCATTCATTTGGATTGTACTAAATTGCATTTCATAGATTTTGAGTTATAGCAATGATGAAATGGGTTGATTCTGACCAATTCTCCCTCTGAGAAAATATAGATTATATAAATAAAATATTTTACAAAAAAAAAGTCTCCTTTTAAAGGCATTTAACAGCTACCAAGGCAGTGAGCACCTGTAAGGCTAAGATCCAGAAAAGAGGTGAGCCTAAGATTTGGTACTTCAAAGAGAGGTAAGAGGGATTGGGACAGGACCAATATTTGAAGATATAATTCCTAAGAATTTTCTTAATCTGATGAAAGGCATCAAGGTATAGATTAAAGAAGTAACATGAATATCTAGCAGGATCAATTCAAAGGGAATCACATTTAAAAATATTCTAATAAAACTGTTGGAAACCAAAGACAAAAGAAAATATAAAGTGTCCACAGTGAAAATGGCATATTAGCTTCAAAAATAAAACTAAGACTTAAAAATAAGTTTTAAAACAATAACAAATATCTGACTTCCCCAAAAATTAAGTAACACCAGAAAACAATTAGATGATATAATCGAGGTCTGAAAGGCATAATGGCCAATTTATATTTCTCTTTACAGTAAAATTTTATTTAAAAATAAAGATAAAATGAAAACATTTTTAAACAAATAAAACACAATTCATCACAAACAGATCACCTCCTAAAGAAATACTCAAGGTGGATTTTAAGGCAGAAGTAAAATGAAGCAAATGGAAAATTCAAAAATGCAAGAAGAAAAGAAGAACAGAGGAAAAGGAAATGGGTAAATATAAATGAATATTGGCAGTATTAAGTAATAATAAGATCTTCATTGAAGTGGAGAGAGAAAGCAAATAAAAATACACGACAACAATAGTACATGAGTCTGTAGTAAGTAAATGCCTGTTAGCACTGCAAGTAGTCAATTTTATCCTGGAGATCTTTGAGCAATCAAAAAGAAAAAAATGAAACAAAAGTCTTAAGAGTTGGAAAGGAATAAATAAAATACTTGGTATTCAAGACAATATGACTATTTAGAAAATCCAAAAGAATAGACAGATGAATCACTAGTATACATACATATTTACATTAGAAGATACTTAACATGATTTCAATTTTTAAAAATGTATTGATATTTCCTTTGTGGGATTAACATATTGTCTATCTTAGAGAAAGTTCCACGTGCTAAGAAAAAGAATGTATACTCTGTGGTGGTTGGGTAGAATTTTCTGTAAATATCTGTTAGGGTCATTTGGTCTAAAATCCAATTTAGTCCAGTGTTTCTTTGTTGATTTTCTGTTTTGATTATCTGTCTATTGCTATGACTAGGGTGTCGAAGTTCCCCATTATTATTATATTGCTGTCTATCTCTTTTCTTAGTTCTAGTAATATTTGTTTTACATATCTGAATGCTCTGGTGTTCCATGAATATACATGTAGGATTGTTATGTTTTCTTGTTGAATTGATAACTTGATAATTATATAATGGCCTTCTTTTTTTTTTTTTTTTACTGTTGCTGATTTAAAGTCTGTTTATTAAAATATAATTCATAAAATTAAAATACAGATTTGTGAGGTGCTTACATTTACAATTATTAGTAAAAACAATTTTCAAAGCTAATCAGTAGTATTAGATTGGTTTCTGCCATTACTTTTAATGACAAAAACAGTAATTACCTTTGTACCAACCTAATGTTAAATAAATTAGAGGTATTTAACAAATCAAGAACAAACTATGTTTTTGAAATTTTTTCATGCCTATATAAAATAAATAAAATACTAATTGGAAACTATTCTGAGTAAGTAAATTTGGCACAAGAAAAAAGTTTACTTGTGACTAGTTACTATGTTTACCTGAAAGTAATAAAGCTTCATTAATTTTAATTATATTTTAGAAATCAGATTTTTCCATGAAATCAAGCAAGCCTCTCACATTTACCAGAATTAAATTTTAATGTGTTTGGGTATTTCTACACATCATTAACATGGTGAACGGGATTAACTTTGGCAAAATTTAGACAAATTAATCTATGTATTTTTGATATAAAAGCCTCATTAATATTTTTACACTTTGTCCCTGATTTATTCTCGTTCTCTCCTAGACCTTTAGTTATCTTTGTGTGAACATTATTTATATGTAGGAAATGTTTATCATTTAAAATGTCATCTTCAGATCATACATTATGTTACCTGTTCTTTTTCAACACCACAGCAGTTCACTACAGGAAACAGAAAACTGGACAGAAAAGCCAAGGAACATGCTCTGCCATTAGGTATCTGAGCGATCTTGGGTGAATCTGTTTACCACGTTGGGCCTCAGTGATGTTGTATGTAAAATAAGGAGAGGAAACTTTCACTTGTTAACATTTAAGTAACCTATAAATCTATTTTACCTTAAACTTTTGATTTTGGACAGAGAAGATTTGCTAAAAGTCATTATGATTATTCTTTCCTTGTTCTATTCCACCCCATCTTGAGTGATCCAACCCAACTCTTCTGCTTGCTTAGATTACTTGAATCTGAAGCCAACTAACTCAGTCTTTCCCCCAGTCTCAGTTCCTAAGGGATTCTCCCAAGAAGCAGAGCCAACAAATGGAGTGGTTAAGACAATATGGATAAACTAAACACTGTTGGAAAACTCCACTGATTTGAGTAGGGTTAAGGGGAGAAGAAGCAGGTCTGCAGTACCTAGAAACTTTATCAGATGTGCTGGTTTATATTAATCTCTTTGTACATGACTCAAATTCCCCAATTTACACCACTTCTCTGCCTCCCCTACAAATCTCTGCAAAAGGTGGTCCTTGATCTTACCTTTCATTCAGGTCAAAAAACCTAGATGTCTCTGATGATTAACGATCATGAGAATGTTTTTCATATATTTGTTGGCCATGTGTATGTATTTTTGGAGAAGTGTCTGTTCCTGTCCTTTGCCCATATTTTAATGGGGTTATTGGTTTTTTTGCATGTTAATTTAAGTTCTGGATAGTAGACCTTCGTTGGTTGCATAGTTTGTGAACATTTTCTTTCATTCTGTTGGTAGTCTGTTTATTCTATTGATAGTTTCTTTGTGGCTATTGCAAATGGGATTCTGTCAGTAAGATACCATCTCACACCAGTCATAATGGCTATTATTAAAAAGTCAAAAAACAACAGATGGCGAGGCTGTGGAGAAAAGGGAATACTTATATGCTGTTGGTGGGAATATAAATTAGTTCAGCCACTGTGGAAAGCAGTTAGGAGATTGTTTAAAGAACTTAGAACTGAGCTATCATGCAACCCAATAATCCCATTACTGGGTATATACCCAAAGGAAAATAAATCACTATACTGAAAAGACACTTGTAATCATATTTTCATCCCCACACTATTCTCAATAGCAAAGACATGGAATGAACCTAAGTGCCCATCAGTGGTGGATTGGATAAAGCAAATGTGATACATACACACCATGGAATACTACACAGCCATAAAAAAAAATTAAATCGTATACTTTGCGGCAACATGCATAGAGCTGGAGCTGGATGCCATAATCCTAATACAGGAACAGAAAACCAAATACCACGTGTTCTGACTGATAAGTGGTAGCTAACCATTGAGCACACATGGGCAAAAACATGAGAATAGAGACACTGTGAACTACTAGAACAGGCAGGAGGGAGCATAGGTTGAAAAAGTACCTATTGGGTACCTTTCTCACTACCTGAGTACAATATGCCCATGTAACAAACCTGTACTCATACCCCCATATTTAAAATAAAAGGTGAAGTTTAAAAACAAAATAAAAATGTAAATTGCATTTGTCCTTATCTCTCAAGAAATACCATTTAAATGTGATATTTCCCTTATGACGTTTCCACGGGAGTTTGGGACCTAACACCACTGTAACAAAATTAGAATACACACAATTCACCCTCAATTTGGAATAATGACTCCACTCAGTTTGACCTTTATTATGTTTTTCACTACTTTCATTATTGTGGCCAAGATAATGCAAACCACTTCATAGTTTTGCTTGCTTTATTTCTTCTCCCACTCTTCCCCCTCTCAAAGGTTAGCCTCATCTCTAAAATTTACTTTTAATGTATAAAGTCACTCCTTTTATTTCTATAAGATAATATTTATACTATTTTGTTCTCCTATACAATAGGTGGCCCTTTTAAATCCTCCCTTATTACTTCCCATTCAGGATTCCCATTTAATGTCCCACTCAGCATTCTTAATATTAAATTTTTATTTATCTATATATATATATTTAAAAACTCTATATTTTACAGCCCAGTGGTTCATCAGAAGTCCAGGGTAGCCATTATCTAATTTGTGTTAATTGACATATATTTTATAGACACTTAAAATTCATGCAATTTGGTTTATGCATTGTAATTACATTTAACAAGTTCTGAGTACCCATTCCATTGATAGTATTGACATGAAACCAGGACTTCTTCTAAACTCATTGTTGTAATTAACTTTAATCATTTTATCCCTTTTTAATATGCAATTGTCACTACTTGGCCATTGGCAGCCCTCTTTGTATCCTGGCCACTTTGTCCTTTTAAACACTAATCCATGTTTCTCTGAATGAATCCTGGCTTTCTTGCAACAATAAGATGCTCCAAGCTCATCTTTATTTGCTTCTTCCCCAAACAAGAAATTTTTTCTTCTAGTGGAATACAATGTTGAGTTCAAATATATGGGAACCTAGAAAGCACATTAGGTTGTTCTATTAAATGACCTGAGTAGCCAGGATAGTGCCAGAGATTAGTCACTTTATTGACAAAGTAAGAGTTCCCTTAAAAAGAAAAGAGGGACAGAGGATCCGCAGTCATATTAATTTTTCCAATTTAGTTGTATTTTTACTTATCTCCACACTTTACTATGAGAGCTTATTACTTCATTTTTTTCTGTTTTGAGCTACCATTTTACAGTTATCTAACTTTAAATATTTCATGCTATATATTGTATATGTGATTAAATTATGCTAATGCCCCCTCCAGAAAATTTTTTAATCTTCTTTTACATGCATTATTTTTGTTCATTTTGACCTGTGGCCAAATGATCCTGAAGTTGGCCGTAAACTGTACAGGTCTAGATGACCTAATGTGTCAACTTTTTCTGAGCCTAGAGAATAAAACCATCCAAACTAATTTCAGAGGAAAACCAAAATATTAAAGTCATACAGCACTTAGATCAACAAATTAAATCCATGTACTTGGTGTAATATAACAAATAACTGAGTTTCAAGATTTTTACATAAAATCTTTCAGTTTTCATTCCCATGAGCCAAAATATGTGCTTAAAACCCCATATTTGAGATACACTATTTTAATCTACTTTCTCATTTCCTTTGCCCTTATTATTGTTCATTTAAGTCACAAGAATTCTAGTGAACTCTGATATTTGCAGAAACCCTTAGGTATATACTTAGGTATATACTTATGACTCCAAATGCTCTAAACCAAATATATCTGAAAAGAATAGAATATTGAGAATTACCAAATAATTATGCCAAATATTACAACATGTAAATACTTAATCTCCTAATCAGAAAGTTGACGCATTAGCCATATTATTGTCCATACAAAGCACATTCACAAATACTGTTCACCATGACTGTGCTCCACAAGACTCAGCTCATAAAATGCAAATGCACAATTGATGATAGCACATTTCAGAATTCTATAGTAGCTCTCAATTCCATTGGTCCATATCCAGAGATTGTTTTAGTCTCATAAAGTAAATACTGAGCATTGAGAAAGCTGTATCTACAGGAAAACTTACTGCTTACCCTGCTCTGGGTTCCTAGGTTTCCATCAATCAGAAATGAGAATGAGTATTAGAACTGGTGAGAAAACGTAGAAATTTTACTACACTATGTATTACTACTGACCAAAATAAGTTGGAAAGATAGCAGATATGCAGTATCCCAAAATTCTTGTACATGCACCAGTTCATGTAAATCCTTTAATATTTGACTCAAATTATTCCTAATGTCCTCACCAACCTGCTTGCCACACAAATGCCTTCCAGGTGTATCTAGAGAATTTCCCACCTGAGGGAGAAATAGCTAGCACAAGTGTGTTCCTGCCTCTCATAAACTTTTATTTCAATTGCATATTAGAGTTCATATTAAAATTCCATCTCCTTAAGATATGATCCTATTTGGACTAATCACTGTTTTATAAACTAGGCCACTTGAGGGCTAAGATAAATAAGATAAATAAGAAAGTAGGAAAGGAAAAAGAAATATCTCTCTTTTAGTAGATCCAAGTTTCAGTTCCATAACTATTATGATGGGAGGGGCATTATAAGAAATCTAAACTGTAAACCCTAATTCAAAATTTCTTAAGCTCAAAACTTAAAAACATATACTTTGGATTCCCTAGGCAGGATAATTTTTTGTAATAATTAATTAATATTGACTATGGTAATTCATAAAGTAATTCGTGTACTCCGTAGTTTCCTGTGCAAGAATATCTTATACATTCTGTGTCACTTGGGATATTTCTCAGGCACACACACACACATACTCACACACACACAAAATTAGTGCCTCAGCAACTTTAAAAAATACACAGAGATATTACTAATTGCATGCTCAAATTAGTAATTTTATACAATAGCCTCAAGGAACAGTTATTTTTTTGATTTCAATGAGTTGTTAAATTTGTTTGTTTCTTTCAATTCGGTTTAAACCTGAACTTCACAGAAGTGATCTGAATTTCTCTTTTTCTACATTGTTTAAACTTTGGCTGAAAAAGTTTATAATTTTGCCAGCTGACTATAATTACATAGTCCCTATCCATCTCCATTATTGCCTTTGTTTAGAAGATGAATTCTATACCACTTCTGTTCCCCAAGCCACAGCTTCTTTAAAGTAATCAGTAGTTGATATCACTATGTAGTTCATCTTCTTTTTCACTTGTTTAATAGCTTTATTGAGATATGATTCACATACCACAAATTACATCTTTTAAAAATGTACAATTCAGTGATTTTTACTAATATGGTGGTCACTCAGTATATGCAGGGGATTGGTTCCAGGACCCCCATGTATACCAAAATCTTTGCATACTTAAGTCCCACAGTCAGCCCTGTGGAACCCACATGTATGAAAAATCCACACTCCATAGATGTGGGTTTCACATCCTGAGAATACTGTAGTTTCAATCTACGTTTCATTGAAAAATCTCATATAAGTGGATCGGTGCAGTTGAAACCCATGTTATTCAAGAGTCAACTGTACTTACAGAATTATGCAACCACTGCTGCTATTCTATTTCAGAACATTTCCATCACCCTAAAAATGGGAAACTCTTGTTCCCATCAGCAGTCACTCACCATTTTCCCTCAAGGTCTCCCCACCCAGCCCTAGACAACCACCAGTCTATTTCTGACTCTATGGATTTACCTATTCTGGGTATTTCATATAAATGAAAATTAAACACTACATGTTTTTTGTGTCTGGCTTTTAACCTAGTAAAATGTTTTCAAGGTTCATCCATATTATAGCATGTATCAATACTTAATTCTTTTTTATGACTGAATAATATTCCATTGTATGGATATAAAACATTTTGTTTATCCATTCATCAGTTCATGAGTATTCTGGTTGTTTCATTTATTGGGCTATTATAAATAATGCTGCTGTGAACATCTATGAACCCCGTTTTTGTTGATATATGTTTTCAGTTCTTTCTGGAGTGGAATTGCTGAGTCATATAGTAACTCTGTGCTTAAACACTGAAGAACTACCACACTTTTCCAAAGGGGCTGCATCCTTCTACATTCCCACCAACAATGTATGAGAGTTCTAATCCTTAGTTCATCTTTAATTACCATATTAAAACTGATAATTTTTCACTAATAAATGTTTTCATTAAAATCAAAGTATTCAGTTTTATTTTGTCCTGGGTTTTTATTTTTTCCAAGCCCTTTATACATTTTTATTGCATGAAACTAGACCCCTAATTTTAATGCATAAAACTTAATTTATCTATCCTGACTTGGTGCTTCTTGCTCTTACAATTCATCCTCAGCTCCAGCAAGCTTTCAACCTGCCTATATCCATCTCATTACTATTGTTCTCTTAAAGTAATAAAGAACTATGAGGCTCATGATTCTTAGCAATGTTAGGCTTTTAGAACCTGCATAAATTATGAGAGAGAAATGTTGAATGTTTCAGTTAGTGATGAACTTCAAATCACTGTGACTATGCAGAGGGAGCCACAGTTTAAATTATATTCTGTCAATATGTCTTGTTTATGAGTGCTTATTTTCACATTTAATATGAGGCCTCAGAATCCAGATCCCAGGAACAATTGTTTCTGTTGTTTGAAGCAGTTTGTTTCTTACTATTATAAAAATAATGCTACTTAGAGAAGTAACTGTGCTGCTTATTTGGTTTCCCTTGTTTCCAATTTAATACAGAAGGTGGAAATGCTCAAAGGCTAATGATATTCATTTTATAGTTTTACACTCCTGTTCACTTTTAGCCCAACAGCCTGCGTGAGCAGAGATATCAGTGGCACAGTTTTAACCACAAAAATTGGATTACTGCTGTTCTTTGCTCCTTCTGCTAGGCAGCAGAATCTGAACTGTTTTTCCGGTGCTTATTATCTATGGAAAAGAGGCTAAACAGCACAGTATTTTTTACCCTTTCAGCCACAAATATTTTTTATTCTGAACAAATACTTTAGTTTTCCATCCAGATTTTCAGATTGGTCCCCTCACTTCTAGTGTTGCTGATAAACATCTGGGCCAACAGTGAAATTGTGCTTCATGCATACAAACTAAATCATATTCATTTGTCTACAAAGAATGTGGCGATGTTGATGCCATAGAAAGTCTCCGTTTATTAAGCAGGTCCCTTTGCACCTGTTCAGTGATCGGCTCAATTTAATCCAGGCACTTCACTAAATATTAATGAGGTTGAACGGGCAAAATTTTTCAAATCCTTGCCACCTCTAAAAAAGGAATTCTCAAAGAATATTATGAACAGTTAACACATTTAGAGTATCCTAATTGTGTATGTGCTTGGTGTCCACATTGTCTGGAAAACACAAGCATAATTACTGTAACATCAACTGCAGATAGATTCTTAACAAGAACAGAAAAACTAAAATGTGAATTCAATGAATAAAGGAAGAAAGCTCTTAAGAACATAAGGATTTTTTATTGTTTTCCCCTTTCTATATGGGTACTTAGCCCTGGCTGCAAATTACAATCACCTGAGGGAGCTTTAAACCTATCAAGGCTTAAGATGGTATTCCGTATGTATCTTGCAAATATATTATGCTTCAATAAAGCATTAAATGAAGAAAAATATCCAAGGCCTGGGTCCCATCTCAAATCAATGGAAAAGTATACAGTTTACATATTTCAAATATTCTTCCATCCTAGGACACAGCCTTATGAGCCCATCAGGTGATAATAACTGTGTACTGCTGTGACCTCAGGGTTACCCTGAACGAGGTTTACCTTCCCAGAAGGACATGGGGTTGTGCCTTCATCTGGTGTGGGACTTCCTCATTCTCTTACTTAACCACGTGGGTTTTGAGTTCATCATTTTTATTACAATCTGAGCTCTACCACTCACTGGCCTTATGGCCTTGGGAGAGGCATTTAATCTCTCTGAGCATTATTTTCTTCACCTTTCCATGGGAGGTATTTTATGACCCTCTCTACGTATTGAAGCTGAAATGAGATGCTAAGTATAAAACTTTAGTACAGGTCCTGACACTCAGTATTGTAGGTTTTCTTATTAATCATTGAAATCAAATGTTTTAGATTCAGTGAAAAATATAGGATTTCAAAGCAAGGACAGCAAGCTAAGGCTCATCAACTAAGAGTCACAAATGATTGTCTTAGACCTGTGCATTCGACCATTTCAACTTTGAAAGTAGCCTCTAGTCAAATATGGGTATATTTTAATTGTCCAAAATGTGTACCTGTAGTCAAATTTAGGTAGGAGGGAAGGACATGTGAAAGGAAGATTTCAGAATGTCTTTCACTTACATTTTGGAGGAAGAGAAAGAGTGCACTCATTCCTGGAAATCTCTCTCTTGTGTTCCCCATTGGCCAGGCACATGTGTGTCTCTTTGATATTCTTAAAATATCAAGTTTGTGGGAGTTGGTATCTGGCTCATGGAGCAGACTGTATCCACATGTAGACAGTCACTTAGGTGATGTGATTCCAGGAGCCCCTAGAAGTCCATGAATCTCCACTCTCTTCCTCTATTATCTGTAATATTGTAGGCTATTCTGTCATTGACGTTTATTCTTTGTGTTGAGTCTTCACCTTTTAATGCTCTGTCTTGGTCATACTCATACAAATTAATCAATAGAACATGACCTTATATTAACTACTAAAGTCTGGAATGCTTTTGAATGCTGATTACAGTATACATCTATAATTTGTCAATTTAAAGAACCACAGAGTGCTGATCCCCACCCCCAGAGTTCCTGATGCAGTAGATCTGGGGCAGGGCCTAAGAATTTGCATTCCCAGGTGGTGCCGATGAGGTTGGTCAGGGAATGCACTTTGAGAACCACTGCTCTAGGCTATATCTGGACCTTACCATATACAAAAATAAAATAATTTAAGACACAATTATAGTTTTCACAAAGTACAAATACTTAAAGCAGTAATTCTCTGAAACATATTAACTCACTCAATATGTATTTTGAACAGGTTGAGTTATCTGCTTTCCTATACACATAAAATGAACACTTCAAGTCTGAAGCAAAGTTAATGCTCTGGTGGAAACATACTTTTACAATTCTCCGAGCATCAGTGACGAAGGAGCAGATATATTAAAAAGTAGAAATGGGGCCGGGTGCGGTGGCTCAAGCCTGTAATTCCAGCACTTTGGGAGGCCAAGACGGGCGGATCACGAGGTCAGGAGATCGAGACCATCCTGGCTAACATGGTGAAACCCCGTCTCTACTAAAATATACAAAAAAACTAGCTGGGCGAGGTGGCGGGTGCCTGTAGTCCCAGCTACTCGGGAGGCTGAGGCAGGAGAATGGCATAAACCCGGGAGGCGGAGCTTGCAGTGAGCTGAGATCCGGCCACTGCACTCCAGCCTGGGCGACAGAGCGAGACTCCGTCTCAAAAAAAAAAAAAAAAAAAAAAAAAAAAAAAAAAAAAAAAAAAAAAAAAAAGTAGAAATGGAACTCATAAAGCACAACAGGTGTCAGGGAACTAACTCTGCCAAAAAAAAAAATCTGTGCCTCAGCCTCACCCACTATACAGCCAGCTGTTCCCAATTACCAGCAACCTGTAGATACCTACATCAGGGTTACTCAGAAGTGACTCTCAGTAAGGTTTAGAGGTATGTGTGGCAAACAGGGTTCTTCTTTCTGCTAGAAACTTGCATATGCACTTCTACCTGCCTAAATGCTTAAAAAAAAAAAGACCAAATTCCTAAAACAGAAGCTACTGGAACAATGTTAGTGATCCTAGTTTCCTAGTTTTTGTTTTTCTGTTTATTTTGAGACAGAGTCTTGCTCTGTCACCCAGGCTGAAGAGTAGTGATGCAATCTTGACTCACTGCAACCTCCACCTCCCAGGTTCAAGCAATTCTCCTGCCTCAGCCTCCCAATTAGCTGAGATTACAGGGGTGCACCACCACGCCTGGCCAATCATTTTTGTTTTTAATTTTTAGTAGAGACAGAGTTTCACCATGTCGGCCAGGCTGGTCTCAAACTCCTGACCTCAGGTGATCCACCCGCCTCAGACTCCCAAAGTGCTGGAATTACAGGCGTGAGCCACTGTGCCCAGCCTCCTAGTTTCTATTTTAGATCTACCAAGTGCTGACTGCCTGGGTTTTAAAACTCATTTCTGCACATACACACTGCCCTCCCCAGTTCCCACTCACATATGAATTGTCTTTATTTTAATTTGCCTATCTAGCTAACTCCTAACTGAAGAGATGCTTATATTCAACATGACCATTTTCCCACCCCTTGCTCCTTCTATGAACCCTTAATCTGATGCAACCTTTAACCTGGTATGATGCAGCTAATTACATGCAGCTAATCTGTGTGTGTAGGAATTAGATATATGGTCTACCTATGCCAATGACCACATGCACTTCCCCTAAATTTCAGTAGTAGCCAGAAATAGATCAATACATTGGGATATCAAATATTTTAGTAAGTTGCTGAAGTACATTTTTTAAAATACAGAAAAAAACAGAAAAGCACAGAAGCTAAATATATTAATTATTCTTTATCCCATCACTCAGAGGTAACTTCTATCATATCATATACATATATATGTCTGTGTGTGTGTGTGTATTTAAGAGACATGCTCTGTGTTTCCCAGGCTGGTCCTGAACTCCTTGGTTTAAGTGAACCTCCCACCTCAGCCTGTTGAGTACCTGGGACTACAGTTGTGCATCACCACCATGTCTTTATCTAAATAAATTATTTGGTATTGTTGATACAACTCTCTAATCTGCATTTTTCTCAATGTGCCTGATTATGTTAGATAGGGTACTCTTTTCTCTCTCCCTTTCCCTAAACATCCCCTCCTCCAATCCACTCTATGAGGAAATGTCTTTTTTCATCCTCCAGGAAGGAGCATTATCACCATGGAGCTTCGAACTTGTATCTGATTTTCAGTGATAACTTTTGGAAGAAGAATGGATTACTTGAATGGAGGCTGCTTTAAAGCCTCAAGTGGATTGGTCCAAATTACCAGTAGTGTCTAAAAATAAACCAACCCCAGTTAGAATGGCAATAATTAAAAAGTCAGGAAACAACAGATGCTGGAGAGGATGTGGAGAAATAGGAACACTTTTACACTGTTGGGGTGGGAGTATAAATTAGTTCAACCATTGTGGAAGACAGTGTGGCAATTCCTCAAGGATCTAGAACCAGAAATACCATTTGATCCAGCGATCCCATTACTGGGTATATACCCAAAGGATTATAAATCATACTACTATAGAGACACATGCACATGTATGTTTATTGGAGCACTGTTCACAATAGCAAAGACTTGGTGTCTATATACAAAGACAAATGCCCATCAGTAATAGACTGTATAAAGAAAATGTGGCACATATACACCATGGAATACTATGTAGCCATTAAAAGGATGAGTTTATGTCCTTTGCAGGGACATGGGTGAAGCTGGAAACAATCGTTCTCAGCAAACTAACACAAGAACAGAAAACCAAACGCTACATGTTCTCACTCATAAGTGGAAGTTGAAAAATGAGAACACAGGGACACAGGGAGGGGAATGTCACATACCAGAGCCTGTTGAGGGTTGGGCGGCTAGGGGAGGGAGAACATGAGGAGATATACCTAATGTAGATAATGGGTTGATGGGTGCAGCAAACCACCATGGCATGTGTATACCTATGTAACGAACCTGCAAGTTGTGCACATGTATCCCGGAACTTAAAGTATAATCGAAAAAAATTTTTTTAAAAATAAAATAAACCAACCTACAACCCTCTCTCTCTTTTGTCTCTTAAATGACCTCCCCTCAAGTTTCTGACAGGTCTATCCCAGGGGTCTGCCATATTTGCTCCATCCTCTGAATTATTTACAGTCATGAACTTTGCAAGAGCTAAGTTAGGAGCTGGAGGTCAGACGCCAGATGCATTGGCCTGTTCTCCATTCTAGCTTTAAGTACAATAAAGCTGAAAATGTAAACCCTTTTAGATTCCATGTGATTATTTTTAGTTGACTCAAATCAAAGTGTGGTAAGAGGATGTCTGAGTGTTTGTATTTACTTGGTTACTGACTCTTGCATGTACTTGTTACCTCCAAGTATTTATATCTATACAACTGCTTTAATAAAAATCATTTCACATATATATCTGATTACCTCTTTGTCATAGAGTATGTTTATACAAATGGCATTACTGAGTCAAAAAGTATGAGCATTATAAGGTTTTTGATATGTACTACCAATATTTTTCTACAAAGTTTTCAATAATTGACCATCCCACCAGTAATATATAAAATTGCTATCTTATTTTATCCTCATCAGCATTGAGTATTATCACTGTTAAACGTGTCAATATTATAAAAGAAAATCATTTTAATATTTTCTTTTGATTATTAGCTAACAAACAATTTAACATATTTATTAATCATTTTTATTTATTTGGTTACTACTCTACACATTTCGTAATTTTCACATTGGATGTTTAACAGTAAAGATTTTAAAATTATTTCAAGAAACCATTTTCAGACAAGATATATTTGGTGAAAATGGTGAGATTGGTTACCACACTATTATTTTTCCATGTACAATCTTCATGGCAGTTAGACTGGGGTGACAGGGCAGCTATGTCACTAATGGGAACATGAGCAGAAGACATGTATCACTCCTACTGCGAGTCAGTATAAAGCATTGTGAATTCTCCTTGGCTTGCTCTTTCATTCATATAGCAAGAAGTAAAGAACTGTTGAGATGGCTAAACTGCAATAAAGAAGCCTGAAGTTGCAATATAGAGGTCTAAATTATCAATATGGAAGCTGTCCTAGATTTCCTTCATTGAGGAAGAACCACAAAGAAGAGCCAACTGACTTTCAAAATACAGTGAAGTGAGTGAAAACAAAAATTTTGTGTTAACTCCCTATCTATCACAATTAGTACAACATAGCACAGCCTAACAAAGGGGAAAAGTCAAAAATCAGTTATTCTAAACTGGAGGTGGATTCGGCACCTCACAGGGGATATTGACATTGTATGGAGACCTTTTTCACTTATCAAAACTGATAGTATACTAACTGCATCTGATTGGTAGAGACCGGGGATGCTGCTAAGCATCCTGCAATGTATAGGACTACCCCTCAGAGCAAAACTTTATGTGGCTCAAAATGTTGACAGTGCTTAGGTTGGGGCGTGCTTTAAATCTATCATATTTGCAGGAAATATTTTCCCAGTTTACCTTAGACTCTTAAACTTTCTTTATAGAAGGTTTTCTGAAATCCATAAACGTTTTCCGATATAGTTTGTGTGGGAGTTAATTTGTTTCCATTGTAAGAACAACATATGGTCATAACAGATTACTTGGGAAATAGACGACATCCTTGCTAGATGAACCTGCATAATTGGGTGAGAAAAGCTGATCTTTATGACCAAAATGGGGAAAATAAGGAACATCTTTCCTCAGAACTTGAACTAAGAAATAGTTTCAAATAGATGGTATGAATTTCAGACTGAAAAAAAGTCACCTAGGGACAATGCCATTCTTACCAAGAGAAATGGTGCTGTGTGGTAGGAAATGAGTAAAGGACATCCTGGGAAACATCATTGACACTTTCTAAGTTGGAAAAAATTGCAGGGGAAAGGGGAAGACTTTGTTAAGCTATTTTTTTTCTCTGAAGACAATTTCATTCAGAGGTTGCTTGAGCAAAGGAGTCTCACCAAATTTAAAGTCTCTGGCAGTGCTCTGACAAAGACCCATGTCCTCATCAATCATTTAGCATCATCCTGAGGTAGAGAAACACTTCCTGGAATTAGATTCTCCCAACCTACGAGGGCAAGTATTGGAGGTGAGTGCAAGCTACAGGACAGGAAGGAACCACTCCCCAGAGAGCCATTTTTACCTTGCATTTGGAAATAATAGAATAATTGATTAATAAAAACACGTAGCAAATTGCAAGTTGAAAGCATACAGGATGTGTTCTAGATATGTACTACTAAGTTACAAACCACCCCATTGTTTTTAGCTTAGAACATTTATTCAGCTCATGAATTTGCAATCTGGGCAGGGTTCACTCAAGAAGGCCTGTCTCTGCTGCACACAGCATTAGCTGGGATTGCTCCAAGGCTAGGGGCTGAAATGAGCTGAAGGTTTGCTCACTCCTGTGTCTGGCAGTTGATGCTGGAAATATAGAAACTGTCAGGGACTGAAACAGCAGTGTCCTGGTATCTATCGGCCCTAAGTGACATCTGGGAGCTGTTTAGGTTACAGCTTTCTGGTTTGTTTTCCCCATATCGCCATAATTTCTCGATAGACATGTATAGTTTAGTCCCACGCAGTTTTCTGATACTTTTTCCTCATGCAACTAACTCCCTCCTCTCTCATACTATTCCCTGTAAGTCTTAGTCACCTAGACCTCCCTGTCTCTTCAAATCAGAGAAAGTTTCATGCTCTACCTGTGATTCCTTTCAGTATAGGGGAGGACAGCATTTGCCTCCACACAACAGGTCAGGACAATCACAGGGCGCACATTTGTTTTCTTTTTCGGAGACCACAGGCCTGAATTTCCTATTGTGCAATGTCCAAAAATTATACATATATGTCAATGAAAAGAAGTCAAACTCTGTAAAACTTTGCAGAGATTTATTCTAAGCCAAATGTGAGGTCTGTGACCCATGACAGCCCCAGGAGGTCCTGAGAACATGTGCTCAAATTGGTGGGGGTTACAGCTTTTACACACTTTAGGAAGACAGCAGTTACAGGCAGATACATAAATCAATATATACATGTAAGGTAGACATTGATTCAGCCCAAAAAGAGGGACATCTTGAAGGTGGGGGAGGGGGCTTCCACATCATAGGTGCATTTAAATATTTCCTGATTGGCAATTGGTTGAAAGGGCTAAGCTCTGCCTCAAGAATAGAAGTGAGCAGAAAGAAATGATTGTAGATAAGGGGGGTTATGGAAGCCAAGGTCCTTATTATATAGATGAAGCCCCCAGGTAGCGAGCTTCAGAGAGAATAGATGGTAAATATCTCTTGTCAGATCATGAAAGGTGCCAGACTCTTAGTTAAATCTCTCCTGATCAGGAAAAGACCTGGAAAGTGAAGGGGATTCTTTACAGAATGTAGATCTTCCCCTCAAGAGACAGTTTCCAGGGCCATTTCAAAATATGTCAAAGAAATGTATTTTGGCAAAATACTTCAATTTATTTCAGGGCCCGCTGTCTGTCTAGAGTCAGGTTGAAATTTGGTAACTTATTGCTACAAAGAGTCTGTCTTTTTTCTTTTTCTTTTTTTTTTTTTTTTTGAGACGGAGTTTCACTCTCGTTGCCCAGGCTGGAGTGCAATGGCGCAATCTCGGCTCACAGCAACCTCCACCTCCCACTTCAAGCAATTCTCCCGCCTCAGCTTTCCAAGTAGCTAGGACTATAGGTGCCCGTCACCATGCCTGATTAATTTTTATATTCTTAGTAAAGACGGGGTTTCACCATGTTGGCCAGGCTGGTCTCAAAATCCTGACCTCAGATGATCCACTTGCCTTGGCCTTCCAAAGTGCTGGGATTACAGGCATGAGCCACCACGCCTGGCCAATTTATTTATTTCAGGGCTCGCTGTCTGTCCTGTGATGCTACACTAGAGTCGGGTTGGAATTTGGTATCTTATTGCTACAAAGCGTCTGTTCTGTCAGTCTTAAGGTATCTGTTTTAATATTAATGCTGGACAGTGTTGCCTGAATTACAAAGGGAGAAGAGTATAATGAGGCATGTCTAATCCTGCCTTCCCATAATGGCCTGAATTTGTTTTTTCAGGTTTACTTTGGAATCCCCTTGGCCAACAGGAGAGGTCCATTCAGTTGGTTAGGGGGCTTAGAATTTTATTTTTGGTTTGCATATATATTGATATGATTTGGATCTGTGCCCCCACCCAAATCTCATGTCAAATTTTAATCCCCAGTGTTGGAGGTGGGGCCTAGTGGGAGGTGACTGGATCATGGGAGTGGATTTCCCCCTTGATGCTGTTCTCATGATAGTAAGTTCTCATGAGATCTGGTTGTTTAAAAGTGTGTGGCACTCTCTCTCTTTCTCCTGCTGCAGTCATGTGCCTGCTTCCCCTTCACCTTCCACCATGATTGTAAGTTTCCTAAAGGCTCCCCAGAAGCAGAAGCTACTATGCTTCCTGTATAGCCTGCAGAACTGTGAGCCAATTAAACTTCTTTTCTTTATAAATTGCCCAGTCTCAGGTATTTCTTCATAGCAATGCAAGAACAGACTAATATATATATACACACATATATATACATATATAGACACATATATACATATATACACACACATATATACATATATATATGGAAGCAAGGAAAGTCTAGTGCCTCTTCCTGTATCATGGCCTGAAGCATCAATTATGTATTGATTATAAATGTTTAAGCTAATAGGTACATCAGGTCCACTCTACTATTATCTCTACTGTGATATATGATTATTTCCCTGTAGCCAAAAAAAACAACCTAAAAGAGCTGTTAGATGAGATTTCTAACCAAGTTGCCATTCCTATTTTAGAAGAACAAAAAGACAATTTCAATATCTGGTATTCAAATCTACAGAGGATAACCACCATAAATTTCCTGTCTGAAAATTGATGCTCCAAAAATAAGCAATCCAATAATTTGAACATAAAATTGTACTTAAACATAAAACTAGAAGTCATAGTGATAGCTATTCGAAATATGTAAAAGAGTGATGAATAGAATTTTTAAAGGTCACATTAGCAAAAATTTGTTGAGGCTCTAAGTAAAGATTAAAAAAGCTTTCAAATATAAATAATTCTTCAGACATCCAGGAAGAAAAATCAAGTCACCTATCAAGGGGGAAACGTAGACAAGCCTCAGAGTCTCCACATGAGTAGCTAATGTCAGAGGGCAATGGCATACTACGAGTTCTGAGGATCAAGCCCAGGATACCCAGACACATTGTTGTTTAAAAAGATCAGTAACAAGAAGACATTTTTAAACATTAAAGAAGTCAGCTTCTCAAGACACTTTTTGAAAAACTACTCCACATAAAAGATCAGGAAACCAAAAGATGAAACAAAATAAAATAATTGAGGAGTGGAATAACTGTGATAAAAAGGACTGATGGGAAACGTTGAAGCTAAATATGCAACCAAGCTTAAAAGACCAGAGTAATTACTATACACACACATATACACACATATACAAACACATACATATACACATGAACATATATACACATACACACTCATGCATACTTGAACATATTTTCATATATATGTATATATACATATCCATTAAGTGTCATATAGGACGGTGACTTAACTTGGATGCTAATATGTGTGTAAGATAAAAGTCATATTAATGCAAAAATTACCCTCAAAAATCCTTTAAACCTCTAAGAGAGTTCAACACACATGGTTTTGTGTCTGCAACCTTATATATTAAATATTTTGAAGACTAACACTGCCTTGAAAATTACTCCTTTGACAAAAGGAACTAAAGGAAATTTGTATGCAGATAACTGGGTATGCAAACAATTCTGCCTTTAAGCTACTTATCAAATACTTATTGTGAATAAGGAATTGGTAGAGAATTCAAAAACATTTCTGTTCTCCTGCAGGGTTGATTCCATTCTGTTTTAGTATTATACATGTATTCACTATGCAGCTCTCCGGAAATTAAAAAAAAAAAAAAAAATCCAGTGGTGAATGGAAAAGTGATAGAAAATTCTAAAGAGTTCTCCCTTGCCTACAGAATTTACTCTAATTTGTTTAAATATCAAGCATCTATAAACATAATAAATGTTAATAAAGGTATTTGTGATTGTGAAGATTAAAGGTTAACTTGTAAAATCAGTGTATAACTTAAAAGATTCTACTGTAAATCTTAGCAAAGTTAAAATATATGCACAAATTTAAAAAATGGAGTAAATTTTTAAAAATAAGTACTTTATCTTTTATAGAAGAGAGTAAACAAATACCATCTAAAATTGGAAGTTAGCTTTTGAAAATGGTACAATGAATGAAAATCCTTTCATTTATATAACAACCTTTTCTCTCAGTTTCAAATGGATATTTCAGGAACTAGTACATGTTATATTGAAGAATACAGATAGGTTCAGTTTCACTCCATTTTCTTTATCATCAATAAAATAAATCCAATCAAATTTTTGTATTTTATTTAAATTAGAATGTACAATATAACCCAGTTTTTCTATAATTACTTATATCTCCCTACCTGTTTTTCTAACACTATGCTTGTATAAAAGATGTCTCTGAAAATACTAACACTGATGATTTTTGGTGACAATTTGAATGTCACTGTCCTATCCCCTCCATTGCCCTCGTTCACCATTTCTATACCAACTGCTACTTTTAGGTGTCAAAAAAGAAAAGCCTCTCTTCTCTTTCAACAACAAAAAGAATCTTTCCTCCACATAAACACCTTCTAATAGATATACATAGAGGTCTAGTTCAGTACTAGCTATCAGTTTATAAGCATTTTATCCCAAAGAACCCTGTTACAGCTCTGTCTTCATAAATGTGTTTGATATTTTGACAAAATCCAATAATAAAATGACTAAAAACAGACATCTTCCCACACCAGACTACACCAGTTCAGTGACATAATTCAGAGTGATGGTTTGCTCAATTGCAGATTAATATAGTATATTCATGAATGAACAGCTAATTCTTCCTCAAAGTTACGGTTTTTATTTTGGTGCCTAAAACCGTTGCTTTTTAACAGTGATAGTTTGTAACTTTTTAAGTTTCATTTTTCTTGGCTTTGTCATTTTGATGACCATTAAAAGCACACTTTAGCAATGTCTGTTATATGACGCATGTCTTCTTTAAGGAGAATAATTTCTTTTTATAATTAACTCCTCAGCCACTAACTGGTCTATCAGGATTCTTCTGATTTGGTCTTCAAAACCTGGCTTTAACTTTGGAACATAAGGTTAACATAGTGAGAAACATTTAAAATAACTAAAGAGTAAAGCTCCATTGTTTTGAATTTGAGACTACCCTTAAAGGATACATTTTTTATCCTCCTCACCCCTTAAGTACAAATGAAACACTTTGTTTTCCTATCTTTTACTGCAGACGGAAGTGTAGATTTCCTTGTCAACACTTGCCATGATTGGTAAATGCTGAACAAGGTAGTTGGCACGGAGAATTTCTGTGGCAAAAATGAAAATAAAGTCACCATAGACCTTGTGGATTTAACCCTAACATTGGCTTTGCTTTTTGACACTGCAATCAAACATAACCTAATATTTCTATGTGGTATGTGTATGCATCGCTCACCACAAGATCAGTGTGCTGGGGCTTAAAAGGAAAACATTTATGAAAATATAGCACACAGGTAGGACATATATACACACAAAGTGTTGAAAATTTGGTGGTATTAGACCACATCTAGGATGACAGGTATAGTTCCACATTCCATGGTTTACCAGAATGTTGAACTATAGAAAGTCTAAAAAGGAAGGTGACCAAATTGAGGGAGATCTAGAAACCATGCTAGGAAAAGAAAGAGGAGGATGGAAAATGTCCACCTTGAGTAAGAAGAGCCTCAGGAAAACCAGGATAAGCTGGCATGTGGAATACTTTAAGGGAAAACCTTAACCAATAAGTTACTATTTTAGGAAGGTAGATTTCAAGTCAGTAGAGGAAACAACTATCAATGCTAATATTAGAACAAAGTGGTTGGGAGGGGTTGTTTGTTTTGAGATAGAGTTTCGCTCTCATTGCCCAGGCTGGAATGCAATGGCACAATCTCAGCTCACTGCAACCTCCACCTCCAGGGTTCAAGTGAGTCTCCTGCCTCAGCCTCCTGAGTAGTTGGGGTTATGGGCACCACACCTGGCTAATTTTTTTTTTGTATTTTTAGTACAGACAGGGTTTCACACTTTTGCCCAGGCTAGTCTCGAACTCCTGACCTCAGGTGATCCGCCCGCCTTGGCCTCCCAAAGTGCTGGGATTACAGGCAAGGGCCACCACACCGGGCCAAAATAAAGTTTTATGTTAAAAAAAGAAAATTCCCATCTTTGAACTGCTTTAAAAGGAAGTCAAAGTGACCTATCAAGCTCTCAGAAATGTAGCATGAATGATGATTAAAGTTAACAGAAATTCTTTCTATATGTCCCAATTATTTTACATTCTAAGAATTTCATCACTCTGTTAATAAGGAGAGAGAAATCCAGTTTTCGAAAGTGTAATGAAAGAGTCGGCTTTCAGAGAATTGTCCAATTATGAACAGGGAATGCTGAAGCTGGAATCCAGATCTTCTAACTGTAAATATGTTCCACCTGTCTAAGTTTTTTTACAAAACTGTTCAGATAAATAATATTCATTAGTAATATAATATTAAAATATTTAAAATCATGGTCATGGGAATACAAAGAAGAGTTCTTAATCCTTAATCTGCCTCCCTGTATCTTAATATTGCATCACTCAACTTTAACTAATATGGCTTTTGAAGATTTCACTAAATCTGGTCTTCCTGAGTGAAATACTTTCTGAATTTATCTCACAGGTAGAGGGCACTTATATTTTTAAATGTCCACTAATAGACCATTTAGATTATATAAAGGCAGGCACAGTCCACTGGAATGTAAGCTTCGTAAGTGCAGGCATTCATTCATTCATTCATTCATTCATTCATTCATTCGAGATGGAGCCTCGCTCTGTCACCCAGACTGGAGTGCAGTGGCACGATCTATGCTCACTGCAACCTCTGCCTCTCGGGTTCAAGCGATTCTCTTGTCTCAACCTCCCGAGTGGCTGGGATTACAAGTGCACACCACCACGCCCGGCTAATTTTTGTATTTTTAGTAGGGACAGGGTTTCACCATGTTGGCCAGGCTGCTCTCAAACTCCTGACCTCAGGTGATCCGCCTGCCTCGGCCTCCCAAAGTTGTGGGATTACAGGCATGAGCTACCGCACATGGCCAAGAGCAGGCATTTTCATCTGTTTCTCTGAGCCTAAGGGCCTAGAACACAGCCCAACACATGGCAGGTACTCAATAAACATTTATTGAGTCAATCATTGAGTAAATGGAGATTAAGGCAAAATGAAAAAGTATGTTTTTAGTTGTCTCCTGGCTTATTCAGAGGAAAGGGATAACGGCTTTAACCTCAGAGAAGACAGGAGATAAGAGACGGCGCTTATGGCAGGAAGGAAGAGAGGGTATGATCCGGAGAAAGGATTGGATAGAGGATGGCAGCTTCAGGAAGCAAGATGACAAGAGAGGATAAGAAATCTAATTCAAAGCTTCTACACTTCTTTGAATGAATCTAAGACATAAAGTGATAACTGAACTATAAAGGCATTTTAAAACTAGAATTATAAAAGTGAATGGATTTCTAATGGTATCTGGTAATAGAAGTTTAGAATTTAAAATGCATTAGCAAAATCTTTAAAAAAAATACATTGTTTGCTTGAAAAGATTTTCTTGGAAATTTGTTTCCTTCTAAAAAGAAAAATGGGATGGTTAGTCAGCAGAGCTAGGGCATTTATAACAATGTCCTTTATATCTTACCATTGATTTGTTTTCATTAGGTAAGTAGCTTGTTTTCTAAAGCCTTTTTTCCCCTTTTGCTCTTGGCCTTAATAAAATTGGTGGTTCTGGCACAGTCATTAATTCCATAATTGTAAAATTCCCTTAGAGAAACATGGTAACTTCAGTTTATTGAAAATACTAGGAGAAGGGTAGTTTATTAGGTATTTGGATGACTGGATGTTGAGAAATATATCATGTATCATTTAAAATATCCTTGGTACAAGGGCACTGCTAAGTATATGCATATAAAATACTGAACATCTGGATTAAAACAGAAATGGCAATGAGATGTGATGTCTTCATTATGCCAGACAACTAGATATGTGGAGACATATGGCAGAGTGAGTTTTTACATTTTATTGGCATGTTTATAGATCCACAGAAAGAGCCTAGAAGGAATCCATCCAATCCTAGAAGCTAAGTGTTTTTTTCTTCTATTTTAGATATTAGAAACAATTAGGAAAATCATCCCGTACCACAACTGTATGAGATTCAGTCAGTAACAGACAAAAGGATGTCTAAACAGCCAAATCTTAAATAGGATAATAATACTGATGGCTAAGTTGGATCTATCAATACCTATGCAATTTATCATAAATGTCCTCCAAAATATCAAATCTAAGAATTATATTAGTACAAATTTAAAGCTGGGAAGGATTTTGGAGATTATCTTGCCTGATCCATCAACTTTAGTGAAAAGAAAATCAAAATGATGATAGTAACACACATTCCTGTCTTCGGGGGTTATCAGTTTAATGAGAAGATAACCCCTCAACAGGAAATTACAATATAGGGTAATGGAGGGCAAATGGATACAAAAACTGAGTATTATAGGGTTACATAAAAATGATATTATCTCTTGCTTTGAGGGCTAGGTGAGGATCAAAAATAACCTCCCAGAACAGATAACTCTGAAGCTAAATCAATAAAGAAAGAGTAAGAGTTATGCAGGTCAAGCAGAGAAAAGGCATTACAGGAATGGAAATAGAAATAGAACAGAAATAGAAATAGAAATCCCTTAAGGAAAGAAAAGCCATGTTGTATTGAGGGAGCTGCAAGCAGTCCATTTGAGTTGGTTGGCACACAGAAATGGCAGTAAGACAGAGGCTTCTGGGTGTCAGGATAAGAAATAAACTCTACAACTACACTTAATACGTTTATGTATGTATATGTGTTTATGTATGTATACATGCATATGAGTGGATGTGTGAATCAAAATTCAATGCCATAATACTTAGCCACTTACAGGCAATGCACTCTATTTTCTATTCTTATTGTAATTTATTTAAAAGTATTGGTAAACGCTCACTAACATAAAGGACATGATCCACTAAAGTGCCATGATCTGCTGTTTGAAAGATACTCGTGAAAGTTGAAGGACAGTAAGGTCATGATAAACTATGGATATCAGACATTATGCATTGGAGAATGGAGAGTCATGGAAGAATTTTGAGCAGGGGAGTGAAGTGATGCCACTTGCATACAGAAAGATCATCTAAATCACTCCAAAAAGGCCTGGAAAGGCTTTCATGAAGGAGGTCAATTTTAGAAGTTTCTAGAGGTAATTTAAACCATTGATAGTGGTGCCAGAATTAAGATATATGTTTTGAGGATGATGAAATGCAATTAAGAAGTTATAGTTAATTGGACTTCATTATTATTTGGAAGAGGGTAAATCAGGGGGAAAGGTGGTGAGATTTTGGAGTCTGTCATAGGAAGTATGTGGATAGTAATACCATTCACTGAAGGAAAAATAGGAAGAACAGTTAAGGGCTGAGAATAATGATTTGGTTTGGGCATTCTGAGTTTCAGGTATCTGTTGGATATCTAAACAGAGATATCAAGCTAAATGGTAAATACAGATGCTCCTCAACTTACGATAGGGTTGCATTCTGATCAACCCAATTGTAAGTTGAAAATATCTAAGTGGAAAATGCATTTAATACACCTAACCTACTGAACATCATAGCCTAGCCTACCTTTGAGGTGCCCAGAACACTTTCATTAGCCTATAATTAAGCAAAATCATCTGGGAACACAGTACACTGTAGAGTATCAGTTGTTTACCCTCATGATCACATAGCTGAGTAGGAGCTGTGGTTCAGTACCACTGCTCAGCATCTTGAGAGTATAGCACACTTTCTACTGAATGTGTGTGGTTTTCACACCACCCTAATACCAAAAAATCTTAAGTTGAGCTATCGTAAATTGAGGACTGTCTGATATGATTCCAGAGAGCAAATGACAGTTGTGGCTGGACAGATTTACAAGCTAGTAGTGTACATGAAATAACTGAAGCCACCGTTTAAAAACCCATTAATGGATTGCGAATATTTGCAATAACATTTTCTGACCCTCTAAATGCATAAAACAATATTATAACATGTGTGAGGTACATTATTATCATGCCCATGTACAGATCAGGAAACAGGCCCAGAGACTTTAAATACTTTTTAAAGCTTAGTTTTGCCAGAATGCAAGACAGAAGTCCAAATTTTTTTACGATGCCCCTTTTGTTTTTTTTCCCCAGTCTACTGGGTTGTTCCTCTTCATCATGCCATCTGCTTTAGCTCAAGTAAGAATAAACACATCTCTTCTTGTCCAAATAATACCTAGTTTATCTGCATTTATAAGTCATTAATCATTAGGTTGTTTGTTTTGCTCTGTTTTGTTTTGTGTGTGCAGGGTTTTGATTAATCATCCTTCATAATTCATAGAACATCATCATCATTCATTCCTGGAAGGCCAGTCTCTTATGTATTTATTCTCTTTTGTCCTCATTCAATATTTTTATGTCCTGCTATTGACTACCTTTCTAATATGTTAGATATTCATCCTGTTATTTATGTTGTTAAAGCAAACTAAATATGACCTGAGAAGGACTCCATACTTCTCTATTTGAGTCCTTGTGGACGAACTGCAACCTAACTTAATAGGTAGACAAGATTGAGAACCTAACTTGGGAGTGTGCATCTGTAACAGTGGCCAGGCCTTGGCCAATCCCACCAGACATACGTCAACCACTCATATACTGTCGAGTGTTCAAACTTTGTTCAAATAAGGCAACTGCTGAACTGTAACCAGTCCAGTTGTTTCTGTACCTCACTTCCGATTTCTGTAGGTAACTTCCCTTTTTAGTCTATAAATCTTCTTCTACCACATGGCTGCACTGGAGTCTCTCTGAATCTGCTGTGATTCTTGGGGCTGCCTGATTCACAAATCGTTCATTGCTCAATTAAACTCCTTTAAATTTAACTCGGCTAAATTTTTTAACAGATGGTGTCAGAAGCGGGGTCCAAAGTAGACCCTCTAACGAACCCCAGGAGTACTGAGTGAACAAACAAGGTACCTGCAGAACCCACTTGTGTCCATTGATCTCTCAAGAGCAGTTGGAGATCATGGGTAAGTTCTCTCTCGGATTTTGGAGCTCCATGGATTGGTGTTTTGAATTCTACAAGTTTCTTTGAGCAAACTTCTAATAGAAACTGGGTTTGGAAGTCATGACAGAAACTGCCCTGGGTCCAGGAATGGATTTTATCTGATAATTGACTTGGATCCAGTTAGAGGCCTCTTACATCTGACTCGGTCAGAAAGCAACTGGTAGTAAATGGTAATATTGCAGGGGTTGTAAAATTTGGCTTTTAAAAATTCGAGGGGATTTTTGTGTTCTCCCCCTTTGTTTCATTTTTCTTTTACATACTTAGGTAAGAAAAATCATTGGCTAAGTTAAGGGAATACGCTCTATAACAGATCTACTGTAAAGGCTATAGTTACACATCAGACTTTAAGTTCTCTTGTAAAAGTTATATTAAATAATAGAATTGACTAAACAGAAAAGTATCTGTACAACTACTGACACTTGTGGCCTATGGAAAAATACATCAAATGTAGATTATAAAAATTCAGTTATAGGGGATTAATGAAAAGACCACTTAGTTAAGTGAAAAGACTCTTCATCTAACTCATTCTTTGATCTATTTGATTTTAGGTGGTTTGGTTTTTGAGGACCCTGAGTAAAGAACATACTCCAAACACTTGGTATTATCCTCCTGACAGTCATAATAATAGTCTCCCTGGTACACCGCATTCTCTCAAAGGTTTTAAATGTTTACATTTAAACAAACATTTACATTTAAATTTACATTTTCATTTACATTTTTTTAAAAATCAAAGGTTTTAAAGGTTTTACACACAGCCATCTCTAGAATGTCAAATGGTCTCTCTTCAACTGGAATGACAAAAACCGAAAAAAAATAAATACAACCATGAGGACATCATAACCTATGAATGACATACTGAGGCCCAAAACCCAAAATGATGGTAACTAAGAGTGACACTAAGGCCCTAAGTTTTAGTCACACTCTCACCTAAATGAAAACCTGGCCAAAAAGGAAGCACCTTTTTAGACAAAATTATGGAAGGCCATTATTTTGGACTGAGCTCATACACCAGACCCCAACAAACTAAACTAAACCAAAACGGAGTCACTTATACTAAATGTAACATAATCAAACTAAGACTTTAAAGAAACACATAGATCCTAAAACAGACCAAGTTTTGTTTTTCTCCTATACAAAGAATGTTTCAACATAAGGAACTACCCTCTACTCAGTCCTTCTTCCTACCCTTACAAAACTCACTGTTCTACTGTTCGCCAAGGGGTTTCAAGACCAAATACATATAGGATGGTAATAGTGACATCAATGACTAAAGTTTTGGCCAATCTCTCAAAATTGAGAAAATGACCAAAAAGGGGGAATTGTTAAAACAAACTAAATATGGTCTAAGAAGGACTCCTATATTTGCATAGAACTATAGAAGTACTTTTATATTTGAGTCCTTGTGGATGAACTACAACCTGACTTAATAGGTAGACAAGATTGAAAACCTAACTTGAGAGTGTGCACCTGTAACAGTGACTGGGTCTTGGCTAATTCCAACAGCCATACGTTAACTTCTCATACACTGTCAAGTGTTGAAAGTGTGTTCAAATGAGACAAACACTGAACTGTAACCAATCCAGTTGTTTCTGTACCTCACTTCTGATTTCCGTGCCTCACTTCTCTTTTTTTGTCTATAAATCTTCTTCCACCACGTGTCTGCACTAGAGCCTCCCTGAATCTACTATGATTCTGGGGCCTGCCCATTCATTGCTCAATTAAACTCCTTTAAATTGAATTCGGCTGAATTTTTTACCTTAACAATGTGTACTGCGTTATAAGCATCCATTTCAATTTGTTTTCTTATTGTCTTAACTCAGCACTATTGTTTTTAACAGCTATTCATAACTATGTAGACATATCTAGTCTGTTCTTTCCAACTACTCCATAGCAATCCAAGGTATCTATCAACCACATTTTGTTTATCACTTCCCTCTGAGGTTGGCATCTAGTTGTCTCTAACTTTTTGTTACTGAAAACAACCCTGTGGCAAATTTCCATGTAAATATTTTCTTAATAGACCTCTATGAGAATCATCTGAGCTATATAACCCAAATAGAAATGCAAGCTCACAGGATATGCATGCGCTTAATTTCATTAAGTGTTATCAGACTTTTTTTCAGAATGGCTATTAACAGTGTGCTCTCCAAATCACGTTTGTATGTTAGTTTTATTGAAGAAGTTTTTCCCACTCCTAGGTCTCCAAAATACTGTTCTACTTTTCTTCTATTAATTTTATGGTTTTACCTCTCATATTTAGACGTTAACCCACATTAATTACATATACCTATATATATAATTGATTATATATACCTATATACCTATATATATATAAAATTGATTACATATATTACATGTGGTGACTATATATAGTTTTTAACAGCTTTATTGAGGTATGATATTGATATAGGGAAAAACTGCATGTTTAATATATACAAGCTGGTGAGCATGAACATATGCCTATATATAATGTCTTATATAAAATAAATTTTAGTAATGTCATTCACTACCCAATCCATATTTTCTCCATTAGTTTTCAGTGTCATTGTTATCAAATATTAATTTTCTGTATCAACATACTCTATCTTCTCTAAAGCATGACTCTCCAGCCTTGGAAAGAATCATCTAGTAGGTTTTTATTTAATTCAATCAGCTTATCTCAAGCTTTTATAAATGTACATTTTTCTTATTGCAATTCTTCTATAGAAGCAGTGAATCCCTTGATTTTAAGTAATGTTAAATGGGATTCAACCCAGTTGTGCCACACCTCTTTGAACATTTGAATTTGGCAAAAGCCTCTAAAACTGGTAGGTACAACACACCTGAGAAATAACATTGCAAAGAAGTGTGAGAGCTTACACACAGCTTTGGGTTACAATAACCCCAATTGTTCCACTGATTCAAGAAATGATTTCAGGGCAGTTATTTTCTTCCTTCCTGGGTAAAATAAATACTATACCTGCCACCTGTGTACTTCGAAGAACGTTTCAGATTCACTGACTGGTATTTATGGGATAGTAATGTGAGACATTTACTGATATAAAATCTCTGTATTTCCAATTTATAAATTTAGATATTCTGAACAATTAGTAAAGATGTCTGATGACTCTTCTTTCCTTCTAAACCAAATCTGAATAAACACATAAATTATTTTTTGTACAATTTGTTACTCAATGTTATCTTTATAATAAAGGTCTCCCTATCTCTCCAAAATAGTTTTAAAAATTCTAATTTAGGCCGGGCACGGTGGCTCATGCCTGTAATCCCAGCACTTTGGGAGGCCAAAGCAGATAGACAACGAGGTCAGGAGTTCAAGACCAGCCTGGCCAAGATGGTGAAACCCCATCTCTACTAAAAATAAAAGAAAAGGCCGGGCGTGGGGGTTCACGCTTGCAATCCCAGCACTTTGGGAGGCTGAGGCGGGTGGATCACAAGGTCAGGAGATCGAGGCCATCCTGGCTAACACGGTGAAACCCCGTCGCTACTAAAAAATACGAAAAAGTAGCCAGGCGTGGTGGCGGGGGCCTGAGGCAGGAGAACGGCGTGAACCTAGGAGGCGGAGCTTGCAGTGAGCCAAGATCATGCCACTGCACTCCAGCCTGGGCAACAGAGCGAGACTCTGTCTCAAAATAAATAAATAAATAAATAAATAAATAAATAAATAAATATTAGCTGGGCATGGTTGTGCGCACCTGTAATCCCAGCTACTTGGGAGGCTGAGACAGGAGAATCGCTTGAACTTGGGAGGCGGAGGTTGTAGTGAGCCAAGATTGTGCCACTGCACTCCAGCCTGGGTGGCAGAGTGAGACTCTGTCTCAAAAAAAAGAAAAAAAAAAAATTCTAATTTAACAAGTTGTCCCTAAAATATGAACAACCTTTAAAAACAAAGTCTTAAATATCATGCTATTAACAGATTCACTGTCCTAAAACTCTCTTCTGGACAAACAGGAAACACAGAATCTTCCTTTTCTCCTCCTCTCACACCACCAGCAATCCCATTAGTTGCTAGTTCTCCTTAGTATCTCTGTTTGTCAAAACTAGTATAATGGCTGTTAATTCACAAACACTTGCAGAAGCCTATGCAAATTTATTCCAGATGAGGGCGGCCAGTAGCTACTTCTAATACTTCTGTTCTCTGTTATCGTGCAGCCTACCTCAGCTCTAAGTAACAATTTGAACTTTACATTTGCCAAATGATGCTAGAAACATCTGTTGACTGATTCCCCCTAATATAGCTCTGGGTATATAACCTTCATCACCCCTATTCCAAAAGGTCAGACCATTTTAGCCTCTACTAATTGCCATGGTATCTCTCCCTATAAGCATCGTTAAGACAAATTGTCCCTTCCTCTGCTCTTTATCATCATTCTTTGAGTAATTTTCATCCAATTTTTTAAACTTTTAAAGTGACTGACAGTATTCATTTGAAGAACAGTCTCACCTCTTCTTTATTTCTTAATACTTCAGTTTTAGGAAAGCAAATGTGAAAGAACACGAGCTGATGAATTTCTCACTTCTTGTACCTTTTTACAAACATTTATGCATTATTTTTCTTAGAGAAACTATTATATGGTAATTAATTCAAAACCATTCTCATTTTCTCTATTTCACATTATTAGAACAGTCTTAATATCTTCCCAATCCAACCTTCAAATCTATCAAAATATTTGTAAGTTATTATTAATATAATAAGAGTTATCTTCCTCTGAGTGATTTTTTTCCTTGTCACAATTCCTTTGGAAGCATTATTTGAAGAGTTTTTCATTTCCATCCTTTTCATGGTGAATGTGTTTTGGTTTCCTTAAGCACTGCTATGTATGAAAGCTACAGCACATCAAAATGCTGAAACAGAGTAAACACACACACAAAAAAACCAGCATAGGAGAAGCAAAAAATCACATCTGCTTTTCAGCATTGTGAACAAATTCACTCATCTTCAGAAGACATGGTTTTGAGCAGATAAGAATTAAAGGCTTTTGGCTGCATTTGTTACGAGTAAAGACAGGGCACTGACTACTGTAATTAATGTCAACATTCAAAAGAAAAAAACCCAGCAAGTTATTTGAAAGAGTGATTCAGCATTTTAGTTATTTCTCCAGTAAGAAAAAAAATTAAGAAAGTTAACTCATAGAAAAAAAAATGAGCCAGATGATTATAAAGGAAATATTTAGAAGGAAGAGGCATAAACATTCTGATGAGAAAACCTGTAAGAAAAGAAGAGAGAAGAAATGATGTGAGAAGAGAAGAATGGAGATGGCAAAGAATAACAGAGGTAGTTAAGAGGAGAACAAAAAGAAGAAAGAGAGATAGTGAGAAGAGAAACAATAATGCAGGGTTAAAAGAATATTCTTGGAACCACTGTACAAATCACATGGTCCTGCTCACCAGAGAAATTTACTGCACAAGTCCTTCAAGAATAAAGTCTTAAACAGTGTCAGTCACATTTTGAACATGCATCACTGTGTGTCAGTGTATGTGTATGTGTGTGTGTGTGTGTGTATGTGTGTGTGTGTGCATGTGTGTGTGTGCAAGAAAGAGAGAGAAACCAAGACAGACAGATCACAAAATCTATTACAATTCCATTTGTCATGATTTTAATCAGAGTGCATATCTAAACGTTTATAAGATTTACTTATTAAAACAATTACTAGCACTATAACCTTGAGCAAGTTATGTAACCCCTTTGAATTTCAATGTCCTCACCTATGAAATAGGGATTATAACATCTATCCTGAAGTTTTTGTGAGGATTAAATTTTCTAACATATGTAAATAACTTCTAATAGGGCCTGACATATAGTGGGTACTTAAAAGTATTACCTAAAATTAGTAGCAGAGTTAATAGGAGTAATAACAGCATTAAAGAAGCTGTGGATGAACTGGTACACAAAATTGGTTAATATTCTTTCCAGAGAATCAACAGAATGATGTGTACATGAAGAAATCCAAGACCAGGAGTTACAGGATAAGGATTTAAGTTTGCATTCCTCAGTATATGACTGTGTGACCTTTTAATTTAATTTCCCTGAGCCTGGCTTTCCTCATATCTGACAGGAATGCATTGGTTTATTGGTTTAATGCATCTGATTTATACCAAAGTTTTTACACACACTCATCTTCGATGGCAGCTTTTATCTCTGATTTAAGTTATCATGGGATCTAGTGTTTAGAAGATCTGTCACTAAAGAGGGTGCTTGATGATAAACATAGCCCTTGGCCATGTGGGTTCACATAAGGTGATGGTGCTGATCCAGAGCTCAGGATGAGCTACTGATCCAGAGCTCAGGATGAGCCACAGTATAAGCCACTCTTCCTGTGGCCACTTCATGTTATTTCTTTACTACAATCACTGAACCAAAGCCTTTTGAAGAGGGCCACGCCTACGCAAAGTATGAAGAGAACTCAGATGGGCCAAGGCCTTCTAGAAACCACCACCTCACAGTCCTCACCCTGTTATCTTTGCTTATCACTCTACCTTAGGTTACATCCATTATAAGAGTCTGAACAATTTTTCAGAAAAGCTAATACCTGAATATTTTGCTAAGTAACTTAGATGTCAGGCTTGATTTGAAACTCCACTGTCTCACAGTTTTCAGAGACTCTTTGTCTTAAGTTGCCCTGTTGAATATGCTAACTCATTTTTTCCATCCATTCACCATTTTCTCGGAGGCTATGAAGTATGTGTATGAAGTATGAAGTATGTGCCATATCCTAGGAGTCTGCAATGTGGTGTTATAAATGGCCTGTTAAGGAGCAGAAAAACCTAAATGAATTTTTTGGATTAGCTGTGAGTAGACAGTTATGAATAGATTGGTTATATTAAAAAGCCCACTTGTAGGGTTAAAAAAAGCATTATAAATGTCTAGATTGAAAATTATACCATTGATTCAATAATTTTTAGTGACAATAATTTTTAGTGAGAACAGTGTACTGATAAAATCCAGCAGTGCCAAACCTATGGAGAGAAAATTTAAATGCAACTTTGAAAAAAAATAAGAGAACAATCTATTAATCTATAATCCTGGAGTAGCGTTAGAGATTTGATTACTATGATCTAAGATGCCAGCCAATATCAAATTATATGAAATTTCAATATTTAATTGTAAAGGTAATGGCAATCTGATATGTATATCATTGTATATATATACAGCCATAATTTACCTAGGCTATCTATATGTGTGTATGTATATATTCCCATTTAGCTTGAGAAACTAAAGAACATGTAGAGTCATAGCCAAAAACATATTTTATAGCCCCCATTTCCCGAAGTTATTTTCAAATAATACTAAGTTTTTTATTAACTTATGAAACTCTAAATACTACCACCCTAAATTATATTGCAATGAACTTTGCAAGTATGTTTTGTTTTCTTGATAAATATTGTATATCACGATTCAGCATGAATTATCACTTAATTTTTCACTTTGTACTTGCTCATTATTTTATTCCTTTCCTCCATCAGTACATGAAATTACGAAGATTTATGATTTCATTCAATGAGCACATATTGATTCCTCAGGAGTTACACATGTTTCCAGGAAGCTTTAAACACCAGACATCTTGGTCTTCTCCGTGTTCTTTGCTTGACTGAGTCTGAAACTGGTTTCACCATTTCTTAAACTTCTAAAGCTTAATAAAGTAGAAGAGTGTTTTGTGAACACTCACTGTATCCCTTCAAGACAATCAATATTTGGAAGTGTATTCAACAGTCAGTAAATAATTCTTCAGACAATAATTATAGAGCACAATGGCAGCTTCTCATTCATCAATGTAAAAAAAATGTCTAGGGGAGGTAAAAGAACATCTAGGGTAGGGAAAAGTCACCTGAGATTCTGCTCCTGAAACATTCTCTTTCGTTGACACATACCCATTAGTTGGGCTTAGTTGTGAAGAGTTTGCTTGCTTTGTAACAAAATGTTGATGCCATTACAAAAAAGTGGTGCATTCTGTCAGCTGTTTCTCAGCATAATTACTTCAGAAATGACAAATGGTTGCTCAGACTATTAACACAGCGGTTTATCGTCTTTTGGTGGGAGCAATTCTGCCACATTAAAAGAGCAACAGAGCTATTTTTCCCAAAGAGTAGTAAAGGAATTTGGGGAAAACATTTATTTAGCAAGCCTATTTATATATCTAATATAGCTCAAAAAGATAAGCCAAAATGTTTTCAATGAAAAGTATAATAAATGAGAAAGTGTGTTTGGCTCAAGGAATGCTGAACAAATGCACATGTCTACTGCCAAGCAACTCTATGGCCCAACAGCATCATTTTTTGGTCTGAAGGATCACAACTTTCCATGTATTAGTGTTAACAGCAAAAATATTAGCTTTCTCTTCTTTCCAATGGAACTCATAGGAAGTACATTATGGTTTACATTCTCTTTTCTTTTGAGGATTTGAATTATGAAAGAATAAAATCTTTCTCATCAAAAATGGATGTCGCCTTGTAGATTACATGAAAAATATAGAAAACAGAATAAAAGTCATACAATGAACTTTACAAAAAGTTACTAAAGGATCTCTCTTAGCTCACTGTCACAGAACCACTTCTTTGTCAACTGAGCTTAACTAAAACTAGGACCTAAATTGTATTTAAGTTCAAGCAAAGTTTGTTGCAGAAACACCTATCAGATGCTTACAACATGCCATGTATTGCCCTAAGTACTACTCAGACACAGAGACACAGACACACAATATCTCAATTAATCCTCAGAACAATAGCATGCACTAGACATTTTAATTACCAGCCATTTTAATATTTTTTATCTTTAAATTTTATAATAGACATTTAAATGGAAGCTCAGTGTTGTCAAATAACGTCCTCAAGGACACACAGCTTGAAAGTGAAGAAAATCGAATTAAAATGCAGGTTTAACTCCAAAGCATTTGTTCTTTCTGCCTCCATTAACTCCATTATGCTGCCTCCATTAACTCCTCTATTAGTTGTAGTCTAACGGGTTACCCTAAAATTGATTAGTTTGTATTTCCATTTTAATTCTTGTGATATCATTTACTGTTCTTCCTTCCTCACTTCCCCATCCCTAAATTTGTGCTTTACACTGTCCTTTACCATCATGGAGTAAATAAATGACTCAAAAAATACTTATGGAGCAACTACTCTGTGCTCAGCACTCTGCTGGGAGATTAAAACAGAGTAAGTTCTGCTCCTGGGATCCATGGAACCCCAGTATGGGAAAGGGTGAAAGCAGAAACAAACACACAATAATCATATGCTAATTAACCTCTAATTAATACACTAATTAATTTCTATGTATCAAACACTGTAAGTACTTTATATGTAAAACTACTTCTAATTCTAACAACATTCTTATAGGACAGAAATCACCAATATTCCCAACTTTCCAATGACGGTAACCATCCATAGTTTAGGAAGCTAAATAACTTTCCCAAAGAAAACAGTTTGTAAGAGATATAACTCACATTTAAAGTCATGTTCTTAAGGGAACCCCAAATTAAGGCTGCTATCTTCTTTTCCCAGTTAGGAGAACCACCCCCCATGTACACACCAAAAAAAATGCATTTCTTCCAACTTGAATATATAAAAACCTTTTTGGAGATAGACTTGATATATTCATGTGTCTAGTTTTAATACTTGATTTATTAATATGGTTATGCATAGGTACAAGGAAAATCACGTATTTTATAAAGAATTAAGAAATACAGCATTTCTTTTCCTATCACATTTTGAGTAACAATTTTTCTTGCTATACTTTCATATAGTATCATGATGTCACTGGAGCCACAGGCATCTAATGCAGCTTCCTGAGCATTTTGTTGTTACTTTTACCAAGATTACCTGAGCCATAGCACCTTTTTATTCTATCTATAATACTGTCACTGCTAATTGTACCACAACCCACCGGCACCAATTCTCATAACTGTAGGACCATTGTTTACTTTCTAACTTTTTTTTTTTTTTTTTTGAGACAGCATCTAGTTCTGCTGTCCAGGCTGGAGTGCAGTGGTGCAATCTCGGCTCACTGCAACCTCCGCGTCTTGGGTTCAAGCGATTCTCCTGCCTTGGACTCCTGAGTACCTAGGATAACAGCCCCCCTCCACCACACCTGGCTAATTTTTGTGTTTTTAGTAGAGACGGCGTTTCACCATGTTGGCCAGGCTGGTCTCAAACTCTTGACCTCAGGTGATCCACCTACCTTAGCCTCCCAAAGTGGTGGGATTACAGGCATGAGCCACTGGCCTGTACTCATTCTTTAATTATTTGTTGATGTATAACAAAGTATTTCTGATTTTTAGTGTCTCTTAAAAGGCTTATTTACAATTTCTAATATCTGTAGTTATAAAATTATAAACCCAGGCAGTCCAAAGGAAGAGATTTGAAAAGGACAAAATAACAGAAATGGTCTCAGGATATAATTTGCACACAGAAAAATTCATGGCCTTAATTACTAAAAAAAAAAAGGACTAAAAGAATTAATAAAAATTAATTAATCATCCAAGCAGGAAGGTGAGAAAAAGAACAAAAAGTAAACCAAAAAAGTAGAAAGGAAATAGTAAATATAAAAGCAAAATGTAATAAGGTTGAAAACAAAGGTAGTGGAATAAATAAGGTTTTTATTTTTAAAAAAACAAAAATGGCAAAACAGGACAATCACTAGGTAACCTAATCAAGAAAAGAAAGCATAACATACACACAGTAACAAATGACATGATTGGGATGGGCATCTTCCACTGGTCTCTCCCTGTCTTGTTTTCCCTGCCCTGTGCCCTAGGAGAGCTGCCCCATAAAAGTTTCAAGCCGCCTTATCCTATGGTTTCCATTTGGGTTTGGCCAAATGAAAGATTAGAGAATGTTAGTAAGGAAATCAGATTGGAGCAATTATCCCTACAACCCCAAAGGTTCTCCTACTGGGCTATTTTGGATTGGCTGCATTCCTCTCCAAAACCACAGCTCCTGCCAGTTGGTCCTCACTATGAAACCACCCTCTCTGTGTTCTAGTAATTACTCCTTCTCTTTGCCCCTTCCCTGGGTTGGTGATGCCACCCCTAGGTTAAAAGCGCAGGATTCTATACTATTTCTCTTTGATTTCCTTAAGCCTTGTCCACATTTTGTACATTGTCTTTTTATTTAACTGTTCTCAGAATGCCCAGGTTAAATATATGTTTCCTGCCATGATTTCTGACCAATGGAAGAATCATAGTCCTTGCAAATATATCTGAAAAAAATAAGTGAAATTGATAATTTTATTTATTTTTTAAATTTATTTTAGGCCAGGCGCAGTGGCTCACGCCTGTAATCGCAGCACTTTGGGCGGCCGAGGCGGGTGGATCACCTGAGGTCAGGAGTTCGACACCAGCCTGGCCAATGCGGTGAAGCCCCGTCTCTACCAAAAATACAAAAATTAGCCGAGCATGGTGTCAGGTGCCTGTAATCCCAGCTACTCAGGAGGCTGAGGTAGGAGAATCGCTTGAACCCTGGAGGCAGATGTTGCAGTGATCCGAGATGGTATCATTGCACTCCAGCCTGGGTGACAAGAGCAAAACTCAGTCTCAAAAAAAAAAAAAAAAAAATTATTTTAGGTTCAGGGGTACATGTGCAGGTTTGTTATATAGGTAAACTAGTGTCATGGGGAGTTTTTGTATAGATCATTTAGTCACCTGGGTACTAAGCTTAGTACCCAATAGTTATTTTTTTTAATCCTCTCCCACCTCCCACCCTCCACCCTCAAGTAGGCCCCAGTGTCTGTTGTTCCCCTTTGTGTACATGCGTTCTTACCATTTAGCTCCCACTTACAAGTGAGAACATGTGGTATTTGATTTTCTGTTCCTGTGTTAGTTTGCTAAGGATAATGACCTCCAGCTCCATTCATGTTCCTGCAAAGGAACTATAAAGGCAATTACAATACATGAATTGTAGTTGGATCCTGATTCCAAATAAGTCAGCTATAAAATAGAGGGAGGCAATTAAGGCAATTGGAATATGAACTAGATAGTCACTGAATATTAGGATATTATTTTTAATTCTTCTGAATAATGATATATTATTATGTAAGATAACGGCCTAAGTTTTAGGAGGTACATGCTTAAGTATTTAGGGTTATACTGCTGTTGTGTTTATAATTTAATTTCAAATGATTCAGAACAATAGGAAGATGGATGGAAGGATGAAAGGATTGTTGGATAGATGCTAGACAGACGACTGATACATAAAAAGAAAAGAAATTTGGCAAAATATAAAGTTCAAAGTTGTTGAGTGTACCTGGTGGCTAAATATGTGCCCATCGTATCTTTAATTCAAATTTTATGTATATTAGAAAGATTTTATTATTACAAAATAAGAAAATACTAACAAAAACAGGTTGTTCTACTTACATTTGAGATTTTACTCACCAAACCATTTTATATAATAATAGAAATTTATATTTAAAGAACATCCGGGTCGGGCGCGGTGGCTCAAGCCTGTAATCCCAGCACTTTGGGAGGCCGAGGCAGGTGGATCACGAGGTCAGGAGATCGAGACCATCCTGGCTAACACGGTGAAACCCCGTCTCTACTAAAAATACAAAAAAATTAGCTGGGCGTGGTGGTGGGCGCCTGTAGTCCCAGCTACTCGGGAGGCTGAGGCAGGAGAATGGTGTGAACCTGGGAGGTGGAGCTTACAGTGAGCCGAGATTGCACCACTGCAATCCAGCCTGGGCGACAGAGCAAGACTCTGTCTCAAAAAAATAAAATAAAATAAAATAAAATAAAATAAAATAAAATAAAATAAAATAAAATAAAAAATAAAATAAAATAAAAAATAAAATAAAATAATAAAAAAAGAACATCCAAGTTGGGTACTCTTCTCATTTCAAAACAATCAGTCCTAAGATTACCTATCACTTCTCACCTCCTTCTAGAATTGCTCCCTGAAGTATCTGTTTCTCCATCATCTTCTATCATATCGTTACTCCAAAAACCAGCCTTCTCTTTACTTAATCTTCCCTATCTTAAAACACATTTTCTTGATGCTGAATATATACACCAGATATTTTCAGTTCATTAAATGTCAAACTTTCCAAAAATACTGCTTAACACCTTATCATTGATATTCTATATGTGCCTTCAATCTGCAACACTTAACAATTTGACTGTTGCTAATCCGTCTATAAAACTTCACAATTAAAACCCATTCAGGTCACAGCACAGTCATACTACTGACATTTTACATTTTCAAATCTAAACTTTCAGATATTGACATGGACAAGTCTGGGGAAATCCTTATTTGGATAAGCATTACTAGAGTATGGTAGAGGGGGAGGAGGTGGAGCAAGATGACCAAATAGAACCCTCCAGCATTGTCCACCCTATAGGAACACCAAATTGAACAACTATCCACACAAGAAAGCACCTTCATAAGAATAGAAAATCAGGTGAGTGATCACAGTACTTGGTATTTTGTTTTGTTTTGTTTTTTTGAGACAGAGTCTTGCACTGTTGCCCAGGCTGGAGTGCAATGGCATGATCTTGGCTCACTGCAACCTCTACTTCCCAGGCTCATGCAATTCTCATGCTTCAGCCTCCCTAGTAGCTGGGATTACAGGCGAGTGCCACCACATCCAGCTAATTTTTGGATTTTTAGTAGAGACGGGGTTTCACCAAGTTGGCCACGCTGGTCTTGAACTCCTGACCTCAAGTGATCCGCCCGCCTTGGCCTCCCAAAGTGCTAGGATTACAGGCATGAGCACCGCACCTGACCCACAGTACTTAGTTTTAACATCATAGCAAGGAAAGAGGCATTGAAGAGGGTAGAAAAGACAGTCTTGAATTGCCAATGCCACCACTCTCCCATCTCCTGGCACTGGCCACATGGTGTGGAGAATCTGTGGGCTTGGTGGGAAGACAGCATAATGATTATGCGAATTTGCAGTGGAACATAGTGCTGCCCTGTAATAGTAGAAAGCAACACAAGGCAGAACTCAGCTGGTGACCATGGAGGGAGCATTTAGAATGACCCTAGTCGGAGGCAAATTTCCATCCCAGCACTTGGAATCTGAGTTCTGGCAAGCTCTACCACCATGGGCTTAAGTGCTCTGGGATCCTAAGTAAAATCGAAAGGCAGTCTAGGCCACAAGTACTGGAATTCCTGGGCAGGTCCCAATGCTGTGCTGAGCTCAGAGCCCATGCACACTGGTTGCATGCGACCTAGTAAGATAGCAGCTGAGGCAGTCAACAGAGTGCTTCTATCACCCTTCCCTCAACCCCAGGCAGCACAGCTTCCAAGTCTTGGTGATACTCCTTCCTTCCACTAGAGAAGAGAAGGGAGAGTAAAGAGAACTTTGTCTTGTGACTTGGATATCAGCTCAGCCTCAGCAGAATGAGCACCAGGCAGAGACCTGAGGCCTCCGTTCCAGGCCCTAGCTCCCAAACATTTCTAGACACACCCTGGGCCAGAACAGAACCTGCTTTCTCGAAGGAAAGGACTGAGTCCTGGCAGGATTCATCAACTACTGACTAAAGAGCCCTTGAGCTCTGAATAATCAGCAGTGTTAGCCAGGCAATACTTGTCACAGGCCTTGGGTAATGCCCAGTGCTGTGACAGCTTCAGTTGTAACCCAGCACATTCACAGGTGTTGTGACTATGAGAAGACACTCTTGCTTGAGAAAAGCAGATGGAAGAGAAAAGGGGACTTGGTCTTGCAGCATGGGGACCAGATTGGCCACAGTGGGGAAGAGCACCAAGCAGCCTCCTGGGGGTGCATGATTCCAAGCCTTGACCCATGGATGGCATTTATAAGTCTGTACTTAGCTAGAGGGGAGCCCCTTGCCCTGAAGGCCTGGTAGTATTCACACAAGCTGACTGATCAGCCCTTGGACCTTGAGTAAACACTGGCAATAGCCAGGCAGTACTTGACATGGGCCTGGGATGGTGGTAGCTATGAGGAGAGAAAGGAAAGGGAAGAGTGGGAAAGACTTTGTGTAGGGGCTGAGGTGCAAGCTCAGCCATTGAATAGAACACCAAGCAGATTCCTAAGGTTCTTGACTCCAGGTCCTGGCTCTGAGATGGCGTGTCTGAACCTGCTCTGGGCTGGGGTGGAGTTCATCACCTGTATTAGTCCATTCTCACATTGCTATAAAGAACTGCCAGAGATCTGATAAATTATAAATCAAAGAGGTTTAACTGACTTGCCGTTTCACATGGCTGGGAAGGCCTCAGGAAACTTACAATCATGGTGGAAGGCAACTCTTCACAGGGCAGGACGGGAGAGAATGAGTGCCCGGTGAAGGGAGAAGCCCCTTATAAAACCATCCGATCTCATGAGAATTAACTCATCATCAGGAGAACAGGATAGGGGAAACTGTCCCCATGATTCAGTTGTCTCCACCTGGTCCCTCCCATGACACGTGGGGATTATGGGACCTACAATTTTAGATGAGATTTGGGTAGGAACACAGCCCAACCTTACCATCACCCTAAAAGGAAGGACATAAGCCTGGCTAGATTAGCCACCTGCTGACTGGAGAGCCCTTTGGCCTTCAGTGAACACTGGTGATAGCCAGGCAGTGGTCACTATGGCGCTTGGGTATAATCCAGTGCTCTGATGGCTTTAGTTGTGACCAAGCACAGTGCCAGTGGTGTTGACCACAGGGGTGCTTGTGTCACCCCTCTCCCAGCCCAAGAGGCTGAGCACACATAGAGAGAAAGAGAAACCCCATTTTTATAGGGGAAAGTAAGAGAAGAGATCAAGAGGGTCTGCCCGATAATCCTGGGAATTCTCCTGAATCTTACCCGAGATCAGCACGGTAGTACCTCTATGAGTCTTCAACAGTTAACAGAATTACTGGGTTTGAGGTGCCCCCTAATTCAGATACAGGTACAGTAACTAACGATTTAGATCACAACACTCAATTATCTTTGAATACTTGGAAAGCCTCCCCAAGAAGGATGGATCCAAACAAGCCCAGACAGCAAATACTACAATAAATACCTAACGATTCAATGCCCAGACAGTAATGGACAATCACAATCATCAAGACCATTCAAGAAAACATGACCTCACCAAACAAACCAAATAAGGCAGCAGAGGCAAACGCTGGAGAGAGAGATATGTGACCGTTCAAACAGAGAATTCAAAATAGCTGTTTTGAGGAAACTCAAAGAAATTCAAGATAAACACAGAGAAGGAATTCAGAATTCTATCAGAAAAATTTAACAACGAGTTTGAAATAATGAAAAAGAGTCAAACAGAAATTCTGGAGTTGAAAAATGCAATAGACATACTGAAGAAAGCATCAGAGTATTTTAGTAGAACAATTAATAAAACAGAAGAAAGTATTAGTGAGCTTGAAGACAGGCTATTTGAAAATATACAGTCAGAGGAGATAAAAGAAAAGAATGAAGCAAATCTGCAGGATGTAGAAAGTAGCATTAAAAGGGCAAATCTAAGAATTATTGGCCTTAAAGAGGTCAGAGAGAGACAGGGTAGAAAGCTTATTCAAAGGGATAATATCCGAGAACTTTCCAAACCTAGAGAAAGATCAATATCCAAGTACAAGAGGATTATAGAAAACCAAGCAGATTTAACCCACAGAAGACTACCTCAAGGAGTTTAATAATCAAACTCCCAAAGGTCAAGGATAAAGAACACATCCTAAAAGCTGCAATAGAAAAGAAACAAATCACATACACAGAAGCTCCAATACATCTGGCAGCAGACTTCTCATAGGACACCTTACAGATCAGGAAAAATGTTAAGGTGTTGGGGGGCGGGGGTTAGTGGGAATGGTTAATGGGTACAAAGATATAGCTAGATAGAATGAATAAGATCCAGTATTTGATAAAACAATACGGTGAGTTAAGTCAACAATAATTTGCTGTACATTTTAAAATAAAGAGTATAACTGGAACGTTCATAACACAAAGAAATAATAAATGCTTGAGGTGATGGACGCTCCACTTACCCTGTTGTCATTACACATTGTTTGCCTGTATCAAAACATCTCATGTACCTCATATATTTGCCTATCATATACCTATGAAAATTAAAAATTAAAACACAGAATATTTTAAAAATATGGTAGACTACCTAGTACATAGGTGCTAAAAATTTGTTCAGTGGACCAATAAATAAATACGTAAAATACTTATTTTGTCCTGTCTTCTCTGAGCTCATACAAATGCCTACTTGTACCTCTACTTAAAGCTTTCAAAAGTGTTTCAAATCCAAAATTTTCACACTATTCTAAAATCCTTTAGTCCTTGTTCCCACCTTGGTATTCTACCTTAGTGAATGATACGTTTCCAATCCATTCTCCACATTACAGCCATGATCAATAATTGATAGAAAATGGTATATAATATATTGGTATCTAAAACCTCTGAGAGTTAATACTTTAGGAAGAGGAAAGAACAAATGAGAGGAGAATCTGTCATGCTGGACAGCTTAATATGGCCATTTCCTTTTTCTTCCAAATGGTTATTCAACTCCAATGGCTCTCTATACCCCTATTGTTCTAGCATTTACCACAAGTCTTGCCCCACTCCTTGTAAGAGCTCTTGAATCCAGCTTTCAATTTTCTTTAAATTTCCACAAGCAGTAAAGACAAGGAAAACTACTAAGGAATTCCTTGTAAGTTCAGGTTTCTGATACTATTGTAACAGAATCAGAATGGCAAAACTAGGGTTTAGAGTAGAAATAGATGCCAGCTGTCACTAGAATTTCTCACTGAATTTATCACTAAGTAGCTAAGCAGACAAACAAAACTTCAAAATAAATTTTGGGTAACTCTTTTATCCTCGAAAATAAATAATGAACAATCAGATTTGTGTGTTGTTTTAGAATAGCTGTGTGTGTGAGTATTTGGCTGTTAATACTTAAAGTCTACAGCAATAGCACAAAAGAGATGAACACACATTTTTAATAAAATAAGTTTGAAAACTAGAAATGTTTGAAATAGCTATAAGACCTTCAAAATGATCAGCCCGGTGTGGATATATATCCAAAAGAATTCAAAACAGGATCTCAGAGAAATACTTGCATACCCATATTTATAGTGGGATTATTTACAATAGCCAAGAGGTAGAAGTAACTCAAATGTCAGTCTATAGATGAATGGATTTTTAAAAATGTGGTATCTATGTAAAATAAGAGTATTAATCAACCTTAAAAAAATAAGAAAATCCTGTCACATGCTATAACATGAATGAACCTTGAAGGACACTATGCTAAGTGAAGTAAGCCAGTCACAAAAGACAAATCCTGTGTGATTCCACCTATAGGAAGTATCTAAGGTAGTTAGACTCATCAAAACAGAAAGTAGAATGGGAGTTAACAGGAACAGGGGAGGGAGAGGAGAGGAGAGTTGGTGGTCAAAGGGAGAGGAGAGGAGAGTCAGTTTTGCAAAATGAAAAAGGCCTAGAGATCAGTTGCATAATAATGTGCATACACTTAACTTACTAAACTGTAACTTACAAATCATTATTGTGATAGGAAATTTTATGCTATATTTTTTTTACCACAATACTAAAAAAAAAAAAAGAAAGAAAGAAAAAGAACAATCAGCCATGGATTTAGTTCAACACAGTTACTATAGTGATTAAAAATAACAACTTTATAATCAATCAAAATTCAATTTGAATCCTAGCTCTACTACATTCTAGTACTGTGATATTTAAAGGCCACAGCGAAGGTGTGTGCCTATTATACTACCTATAAAATAGAGCCCAGATGCGGGAGACAGATTATCTAGATTTGAGTGCCCACTCTGCTACTTACTTTTTTTACAACTTTGTGAAAATTACTTAACTTCTTTAAGCCTCAATTTTCTAATCTGTAAAATGTAGATAACAATATATTTTCTTTGTGAGGATAAAATGAAATTATGTATTAATAGCATTTCACAGGCAGGCACATAATATTCATTAAACAAATGAAAACAAACATTTATTAAATATCCAATATGTGTCAGGCACTATTCCAGTTGCTGGGATATAGCAGTGACTTACATTTCCTCCCAGAGCTTGTCATGATATTAATATAGTTTAAAAGAAAATATATTACTTCCCTGAAGCCCTCAAAGTCACTTATTTGTTGTATTTGAACCTCTTATTTTAGGTAGATAACTATTTTTTCCCTTGATTTTGTGTCGCTAATTAACTTTTAGTCCCTATTTCCCTGCATTCTGCTTCCCTATTTCCTCGAATGGAAGGAAAACAAGGGAAGAATATTACAGTACTAGTTGACAAGATGTGATCCCTTGGTAAGACATTCAGCATCTAAATAGCTGAATACTGAAAGTTTAAATGTTAACATGAGGTTCCATGTATAAAAGAGTGCTCAATCTCTGAAACTTCTTGCATACTTAACAATATTAATCTAGTTTTCCAAAAAAACTCTTTAAAAGGCAAATAATTCACTAATAAGAACTCAAGTTTCTATTAATGGCAACGTACATAATTCATGCTTCAGGTGGGCACCATTGGTGACATCATTAATCAAAGTAAAATCCATTAAGAAGTCCTCTATACAGCCTCTGTGTGCCTAATATCAGAAACGACTGCCATCCCCTTGAAAAAATAACCATTCAATTCAGGCACCAAGTCCTGATTCTGGCAACAGATCATTACAGAGGGTTGTTACTCCTGCCTCAACATACTTCAGTATGAATTGTAATTATTTCTTCTCTAAATCTAAATTCAACATAAGGAGAAAAAATAATGTAGTAGTTATTTGTAAATGTCATTTTTAAAATATATTTTGCCAATATGAATACTTGGTGTATTATTATGAAATGCTAAAATATCCTACTGAGGCTTTCTGGGGTTTTTATTTGTTTGTTTTTTTGTTTTTTTTCCTGCAGAAGCAGCAGCAGCGCCATCTTCTGGAATAAACAGAATGAGAACTATGGTGAATTCATTATCTATATGCGTACAGCAAAATAAAAAGCCAGCAAATAATTTTAGTTGTTAGTTATCACGTAAGAAATTATGGGAAGGGTAGTGGGGGAGGTCTAGGGGAAGTAAGGATGGTTAATGGGTGCAAAAAATAGAAAGAATGAATAAGATATAGCATTTGATAGCACAACAACAGAGTCAATAATACTTTAACTGTACATTTTAAAATAACTACAAGGGTATATTTGGATTATTTATAACACAAAGGATACACTCTTGAGGTGATGGATACCCAGTTTACCCTGATGTAATTATTCATTGTATGCCTGTTTCAAAATATCTCATGTACTCCATAAATATATACACCTACTACGTACCCACAAGAATTAAAGGTAAAAAAAAAAATTAAAAAAGAAATTAACACAACAAATTTCTGACACTAGACAGCAACTGCACAAGAGCAGCAAACCTCTCTCCCACCATCAAGACTGTGTGGGTAGCTCATGCCATCATGAATTTTTTTTTTTTTTTTTTGAGACGGAATGTCACTCTGTCGCCTAGGCTGGAGTGCAGTGGAGTGATCTAGGCTCACTGCAAGCTCCGCCTCCCGGGTTCACGCCATTCTCCTGCCTCAACCTCCAGAGCAGCTGGGACTACAGGCGCCCGCCACCACGCCCAGCTAATTTTTGGTATTTTTAGTAGAGACAGGGTTTCACCGTGTTAGCCAGGATGGTCTCCATCTCCTGACCCGGTGATTCGCCCGTCTCAGCCTCCCAAAGTGCTGGGATTACAGGCGTGAGCCACCGTGCCCAGTCGAAATTTGTTAACGTATAAAATATGCCTGGAAATGACACACAATTAGCCAAAAAGTATGTTTCATGAATTAATTGAAAAAAGTGAATCATGAGATCTTTTGCTATGGGAAAGTGGGAGAGACAGATAAAAATATAAATAAAATTTATATTTATATTCTTGTCTGTCAGTGAAGATACATATAACATCAAGAGGAATAAAAAAGTTCACAAAAGAAAATTACTGCAGCAAACCACACAGTGAGTCAATAAATGGTGGAGCAGGATTGCATCTGGGATAGGTTAACCTAGAGCACTAGTTAAAAGGGGCACTGAAACCATTCCTGGGAAATTAAGGTTATGAAAAAGAAAATTATCAGCCAGGCATGGTGGCTCATGCCTGTAATCTCAGCACTTTGGGAGGTCGAGGCGAGTGGATCATTTGAGGCCAGGAATTCGAGACCCGCATGGCCAACACGGTACAACCCCGTGTCTACTAAAAATACAAAAAAAAAAAAAAAAAAATAGCCGGGCCTGGTGGCCGGCACCTGTAGTCCCAGCTACTCGGGAGGCTGAGGCAGGAGAATGGCGTGAACCCGGGAGGCGGACATTGCAGTGAGCCGAGATCGCGCCACTGCACTCCAGCCTGGGCGACAGAGCGAGACTCCTCTCAAAAAAAAAAAAAAAGGAAAATTTCCAACAGAGCTCTTGCTAACATGGCTAAACGGAATACTTAGAATTGTGGGATGGGAGCGGAGACTTCCGCAGTGGGGAAGAGGCTGGGAGGCACCCGTAAAGGGCATGTTCAGCGTGGTAGGCAGAAGGAAGAATTCTTTTTTTTTTTTTTTTTTTTTTTGAGACACAGTCTTGCTTTGTCGCCCAGGCCTGAGTGCAGTGGTGCGATCTCGGCTCACTGTAATCTCCGCCTCCCAGGTTCAAGCTATTCTCCTGTCTCAGCCTCCTGAGTAGCTGGAATTACAGGCACCTGCCACTATGCCTGGCTAATTTTTGTATTTTTAGTACAGACGGGGTTTCACCATGTTGGTCAGGCTGGTCTCGAATTCCTGACCTCAAGTGATCCACCCGCCTCCGCCTCCCAAAGTGCTGGGATCACAGGCGTGAGCCACCACACCAGGCCGTGGTAGGCAGAATTCTAAGATATCCATCCAATATTCCCTCTCCCTCATATTTACTTATCTTCTCCAGTTATTCAAACACTAATCTAAAAAATTCTGTGAAGAAACTTTGCAGTGAATTGACTTTAAGATACAGAATGTCAGCTGGGTGTGGTGGCTCATCCCTGTAATCCCAGCACTTTGAGAGACTGAGGCAGGAGGGTCCCTGGAACCCAGGAGTTCAAGGCTGCAGTGAGCTATGATCATGCCACAGTGCTGTACCCCAAGCAGCAGAGTGAGACTGTTTCTTAAAACACCAACAAAAATACGAAGTGCAGGGAGGTGCAGCTGACTTAATCAGTAGCCCTTTAAGAGCATCAAGTTTTTCCCTGGCTAGTGGCAAAAGGGGAAAGGGCCACATAGAAAGGCATGTGGGTGGCCTCTAGAGGTGAGAAGCAGCCCCTGCTGACTGCTAGCAAGGGAATGGGGACCTCAGTCCTACAATTGCAAGGAAATTAATTCTGTCAACAAAAAATGCACTTGGAAGCAAATTTTCCCCCAGAGTCTCCAAATAGAAATTCCACCTGGGTGACACCTTGATTTCAGCTCTTGATACGTGATATTCTGAGCTGAGAACCTGGCTATGCAATACTATACTTTTAACCCATAGGATTGTGAGCTAATAAATAAGTGGTAGTTTTAAACCACTACGTTTGTGGCAATCTGTTATGCAGCAATAGAAAATTCAGAGTTAGAAAAAAAAAAAAAAAAAAAAAAAAACAGGCTTAAAATTGCTTTCTAAGTAAAGTTCTTCCTGTAACCATCCTGCTTTTGTATTTGCTCAGGAGGTTGCACAATCTGCCTTTTCCTTTCACAATGCTTAGTCTCATCTTTAAATAAATACTTTGGGACACAATAAAAGATTAATGCTGTGTCCAGCAACAAATTATCAGTTTTCTCAGTGGGCCTACATCATTATCTCACACTCAGGTGCCTTCATGTTTGCCAGTAACCAGGGGTGAGAATCGAAATATTGAACTAGTAGTGCATGGACATGGACCAATCACTCAGATGCCCTATCTATCAGAAAGACTGCCAGCTGGTTATTATACTGCCATTGGCCAAATGTTGCCCTTGCCAACAAGCCATGTTCCTAAAGAGAAACAGATGAGAACAAAGGTTTGAAAGTGGTAAAACATCTTCTTGGGAGGCAGGGAATAAGACAGTTTTGCAAAGCTTATTTTCTCTATGCGTCATTCCTTCTTGGTTTCTTGAAGGTGCAGTTCTCACTCCCAATAGCTTCATCATTAGGATTGACAGATTTAAGCCAAAAAAAAGAAAAAATATATGACACTGAATTAGATTTAGATTTCAGATAAATAATGATTTTTCTTAGTATAACATGTACCAAATATTTCATGGACCCAATGTAGATGAGTTGACCCCCAGTCAATCCAATCACCAAATACTGAATGAGACATAATTATACTGTAAAAAGTTATTGTTTATCTGAAATTCACATTTAACCAAGCATCCTGTATCTTACTGGGCAACTGTCATTTTTGTCTTCTCTTCCTACATAAGTCATTTTTACTTAAAATTGATCTAAGTTTCAGGTCTTTGTCTCTTCCAAAATATGTTACATTAACAACCCAAATGTTTACCGTTGCTATATTTGGGCACTGTAACTTTTCAGTTCATCTTCATGAAGAGTTGGAGTATATTTCCCAACCCACTGACTTTGAGTTCAGTCACGTTACTTGCTTTGACCCACAGAACAAGGTGGACATGGCATTATGCCATTTCCAAGTTTGAACGTCACAAAAGCTTGTGTGTTTCCACTTGCCCACTTGTACATCTGTATCACCTTGAGTGTAAGGAGGAGGATGACAGGCACATCAGCCACCCTAGCTGAGTTCAATATAGACCTCTTTACTCCCAATTACCAGACTCATGATTGGAATAAAGGTGTATCGATTTGTTGTTTGCCAGGGAGATTTTGTGGTGGCTTCTTACACAAGCACTACTGTTATCCTGTGTAACCCACACTTCCCTTATCACTCATAATTAAGGTATTAAAAGAGAAGTTAAATGACCACAGTGCTGGTTGGTTTAAAAGTCCACAAAAAGAGAAAAAGAAAATCAGCCCCTATACATGCAAGAATAAATTATACTACCTCTATGGCTCCCTCAGTGCTCTGAGAGAATCCCAGTGAAAGCACTAAGGGGAAAAAGGAAACTTACTGTACCTGACTCTAATGTCCCAAGAGTTATTGTCTTGTCATAGCCCTGTTTTATTTTGAACTGTCGTGCTGAGTTTTATTGAGAATTACAATGCTGGTAGAGAGGGTTTGATAAAGCTTGTGGAACCTTTCCTTGTGTCCTAAACTTTTTTTCATTTTACCTGGTATATATGTGAATCGAGCACTTATGATTTTATTATCCACCTAAGGATTAGTGCTAAATAACTTTATTAAAGCCCAATGAACTATAGTTCAATTTTCCCACACTCAGATATATAAGGCTTTCACATACATAAATATCTCCACAGTTTGATTTCTTTTCCAGTATACTTTCTTAAAGTGTGGGTAGTTGAGCATTTATTTTTAATATGATTGATACTCTAGCAGATACCCAGTAAATCTCTATGCCACATAACCTTTCAAATACGGATTGAGGTAATAGCTCATACTTGTTCATTTGGCTTCTGTGATTGTTGAAAGACTGAGAATGGAATATCGGTCCACATATTTCTGGTTTGTCATCTCTCCGATTTCATCTGGATATCATCACCAAAAGTACCATGAAAGCTGGTATATGCAGCATTCTATCAAGTGGACATCTCTATTAACTAGCGCTGCTACTTTTTGCCAGGGTAATGATTGCAGTATATCTACAAGCCCCTAAAATGCCTCCTGGCTTGTAACATTAAATTGTATCCAGTGTCATTTTTGTGCTACATGAATATTACTGAACCTCAGTACTCCTAACATTGGAAGATCACACATATTGCATGTAGCAGAATTCAACTTACTTCATTAGAGCAAGCTGATCTTTCTCTCACTATGTGGATAACACTTTACTGAGACTGCATTGTCTCAAAGGATCATTTATATTTGCTTCCAGGAAACAAAGAACTGCTACCCTTTAGGGAGTCCTTATAAGCATAACTGCAACTGGTATTCCAGACATATTTTAGAAACCTTAGGATGATCTTAAAGGAATGCTTTGCTTATCAGGTGTGATCTGCAGGGCAGCAGTATCAGCATCACCTGGAAGTTGTTAGAAATGCAGACTCTCAAGCCCACATCAGACCTCCTAAGTCACAATCTGTACTTTATCAAGATCCCCAGGTGATTTTTATGAATATGAAAGTTTAAAAAGTGCAGCTCAGCACATTGTTACCACTAGGCTATTACTCCTAGAAGCAAGATACACTCTCAAGTTTCCAGCCAGGCACTTTAGATATGCCACCAAGTCTTAGAAGGCTGAATTTTCCGACTAAATGGGTTTCGCATGGCCTATATGTCTCAAATATTAAATAGCATACATTTGAAAGCAATAAAGAGCCTATACAAATGGTAGCTGTTGCTACTTTTCAATGAGTGTTCCCTCATCTTTTCATTCCTGGTGGAGTGTTCAAAAAGAATTATAATGATAGTCGATATTTATTAAGTCCATATCATGTGCCAGATACTCATCTAGGGCTTCACACAACAACCTCAAGAAGTAGAGTCTGCTGGCCCCATGTTATAGGAGGTAGAACTGAGGCACAGATTCAAACCCAGGCAGTCTTCTCCAGAGCTATTTTCTTAGGCCATACCCCAAACTGTCGCTCATTCTGATACACTAAGAAATCTTTTATATGTGAGGTCACATTATTCTTAGCCTCTCTTTTCCTTAAGAGTCATCTGACATGCTCATGACAAAATATAAATCTGAAGCCCCTCCCCTGGAGATGCTGATGCAATAGGTTTGGAGTCTGGCCTAGGAATGGATATTTTTAAGATGTGTTCAGGGGAATTTTGTCATCAGTAAGGTTAGTGAAATACTATTCTGCCCTGGGGTACCCACTTCAGACCCAGCTGTGGCCATGAGCTTGCAGCACTTTGGTAGTCTCGTAAATATCGATATCATCTCCACACATATTTTAAGAGTCTGGCCCACAAAGTACAGAGCCCAGCTCTACTTGGGCTTGCATCAGAGTTTCACTACCTCTCATGCTTCTCTTGGTGACACAGGCCAGGATGCACCTGCCTTCATCTTGTAAATGAACTGAAGCCACCAAGACAGGTCTTCTCTCACTCACATACCTAGAGCAGATGTGGACACACTAATGAGACCTCTCTCCCACTTTGTCATTGCCTCTGCCCTTCCCCCTGCCATGCCCTGGAATAAATCTAAGTCAGGTGGCATGTCTATCTTTATTCCTGACATATACTTTGGTGCTCAGGTCCCCAAACTATGTTTGTAGTTGAGAAGGTAGCAATATCATTTCAACAACAAGAATTTCTATGTCTGAACCTACATTATGTTTTGAATTCCAAGTCTGCCATTACATAGAAATTGAAATGCCATGCAATTCCCCAAAGTTGGGTGGCCTGCACAGTGACAACATGTTGGGGTGGCTAGCATACTCTTGCACACTGATTTCCACTGTGACATCCACATTGCTATCCATTTTGTGTGTGTGTGTGTGTGTGTGATTTGTCCATGGAGATCACTGTTTGAACCTCTGTCATCCAAACAATGGGACCTCTTCAGATGAATCAGCTACATGTGCCAGGTTTGTGGCACTGTCAGAGACATGGAATAAATTCTGCCCTGCATTGAACACCAGGAAACTTTGTGACAGGGTCTCAAACCCACTATTCTTCCTGTACAGTAATGACTCATGATTTCCTGTGTTTTGCCAGGAAAGGGAAATGACAGGCAAGAATTAGAAGTATCCCTTGTTCTTGGATTCCACAGAGCTACCTGGGATTTTAGTGGAAAGAGGGTAACAGTAGGTCCCAAGGCTCCTTCCCTAGGATCCCCAAACCAAGCTTTTTTTGTCACTCCTCTTACTCTCCCTGCCTCATTTTGGGCATCTATTTAAACTTGAGAGGAGAAAATATTTGCTCTATGATATTAATTTTTCCAAAGTGATGGCTTATGCCTTGGGCTTTTGCATCCTCTCCAAAACTTAAGCTTTTGAAATCCAAACATCAAGAACTGACTTCTGCTTTCTGCTGTGAATACAGATTTAATCATTTAACCTAACTATCCAAACACAGGGAAGTGTAAGAACAGGAGGAAATATAAGGGAAAGATGCATAGGTTGACATTTCAAAAATAATATTCTTATACACAATTATTTTTGAAGCATAATGGCATTGCACACCCTCCCCATCTCAGTAGCAGCTACAGTGAAAGCAGCAGCAGGGACATGACATGGGTCATCGAAACTGCACCATCAGAAAGAATGAGGAAGCAGTATTCGCAAGTCTACATTAACTCTATCAAGCCACTCAGCATTTAATTTTTCCTTCTGATAAAATGGACAAAGCATCCCTCTCTTGGTGCACTTAGTTAGGGTTCCACCAAGGAAGAAATTCTAATTAGACCCAAATTGGAGAAGCACATACACATGGAACAGTGGAGGGAACTGGAAGGAAAGTGTTAACTCCCTGTCTGGCTTGTCAAATTAACCTTGGCAATAACAAAAGTTAATGTCTACTGATGGTGTATTATGTGGTGTCAGGTACTCTACAGAGCCCTTTGCACTTATTATTTCCTTTTTACTTCAAATTCTATGATTGTATTATCTCTACTTTTTCAGATGAGAAACATAATTGTTGGTAGAAGTTGTATGTCTCAAACACAAGTGTTTCTGAATCCCAAAACTAAATTCACAACCACCACATTGTATTGCAGATGAAGAAGAAACAGATGTCACAATCAGACTGTACTCTCATTTAATTGGGTATTGGATCTTATTTGGTGCCCCTGAGAGCAAAGCCTGTATGAATCAACCATATAAGCAAACCCGATATGTTTAGAGAAGTATTACCACCTGACCTACCACTTCCATAACCTGGAGATACCTATTTAATCTTGGAATGACGTATGTAGGAGGCTCCTTTTTCTTCTGAGGACAGTAGAGTATTATGTAGATGTTAGTAGGTACAAAACATGGATTTCAGACTAAAATGTATTGTGGCATAATCAATAATCTTTCAGTTGAAATCTGAAGATATCTAACCTATTTGAGGTACCTCCTCCAAGTAAGTTTCTGGCCTGTAAATATAAAGTAAAACCCAGGAAGACAAACTTACATGAACTGAACAAATAAAAGGCTAACAGAAAATTCATTTAAATATGAAATGTGTATGCTATATATCTACTCATTTCATTTATGCTTAATTATATGGTTTTGTAGAAGTTTCCATGGATATTTTAACTCCTTAATCATCATTTCATACATAATATCTTGCCAGCTTCCTCTTGTATTGACAACTATTTTCACTCCAAAGCTATCACTATTATATCACAATTAGCTATGTACAGAGTTGAGTCCTGTCAGAATCGGGGGAGGCCTATAATCCAGTTGCAGGCTTCTTTGTCTCTGGCTATAAGCGCTCCTTTTGATAAAATGCTCGTTATGGGAACTAAATGACTAACTCTTTTGAAGCACATAAAGAAACACAACTTACGCTTAATTGGTAAATACGAACTAATGCTTAAGCGTCATCTACCCCAGCCCATGGGGCCCATGGTGCTCCATAATGGCAGTGCTTCAGCCCCACACACAGCATGAGCTTCTTTCATTGCTGTTTTCCTACATTTCAATTCTACTTGCTGAGCAGAAAAGATCTCGCTAAGAACACTTCATTCCCCCAGCCAAAACGAATTTATAATTATAAAGTAACCAGTTGCATTGTGTTGTACTTAAAGTGCTTTAAGAACTTGTGTTGCCCTGAAAATGAGCCCTTTTAACTTTGATGTAAACTTGTTTGGTCTTAATCACCCAGCTTTAACTCTCTCCAACCTTCTTTTCCGTGGTCTCTCCCCATCTGATGTCTTTCCCACGGGAGAAATGTAACAGTAGCATATTTAATTACTTAATTCACTTTTCAAATAAATTTTAGGATAACCTAACCATCACTGAGAGCCAAACAAAATAACATCTTACAGCTCAACAAGACCCAACGAATTAACCTCCTTTATTATTTTATGGGCTTTCAAATTTCCTCCAAGAAGAAAATATTTTTCCCTCCTTTTCACTGGTCTTTAATTTCTTCAATTATTTAATTAGAATAATTCCTTTCAAAAAGTCATTTTTCATCTTTCTCCTTATTGCAAGGATAAACTGCTTACAATGTCACAGCTAGAGATATAGGAATTTCAAAGATTCAATAACATAATCCTCTCATTTTACAAACAAGGGGCTTAACGTCCAAGGAAGTCAAATGACTTTATCAAGGTAACTTAGCAAGTCACACCCCTTACTTTTTTCTTTCTTCCATTCAAGTAATTAATATTATTTTCATATTTCCAACATTCCATATCAAACTCTCAAATGACATTTCACAAAGTTATTGAACATGAATAATTATTGGTTTAATGGGATTTGAACCCCCAATGAAACATGTACAAAATACCTGCTCACTGGAATTGACACACATTCTCATTGGGATAAACAAGTTGCAATGACATTCATTAAGGCAGACATTTATTGTTTAAAAATGCTTAGAGGCAAAGTGACTTTGCAACCTGCAACATTCACTAGCTTAGCTACAACTCCATGTAGTCTGACAAATTACTGCCCCTGGTTCTTAAAAGGAAGTGTCAGAATTAGTTTCTTGCCTCAGTCAATACCTATTTTCTCAGTTCTATAACAATTCCATTAAAATGTGGGATATTTGTATGGTTTATGGGTTACATTGAAGAAAATGAAAAATATTTTTTCCAAAAGTATAGCCCTCAGAGGGTAACAGTTGAAGGGCACTGTGTGTACAGATGGCTGCTGAAAAGGGCTTGAACTATGGTTGGGTAGAAATGCAATGCTTTGGTCAAAAGTTGAAAAAATGCTAGCTGTTTTAACCTCTATGTCATGTGGAAGTAGTCTGGCTCCAACAGTAGATCATTTAAAACTATAAAAACTTCTTCAGTAATACCAGCAAGGCTCATTAGCCCCTCCAAAAGTCTCAACTATACCATTTTTTCCACAATATTTCAGTGGTGAGCTGAACAGATATTATTTTAAGAAATGAAAGCACTTCTCTACCTTAGAAGATGGAATATGATAGGATACTCAAAAATTCAATAGCTATCCCAATGTATTAACAAAATAATGCGTTATTTTTAACTATTTATTAAATGTCTATTATTTGCCAGACTCTGTTCTTACTGTTAGGGAACAATTTATAGTAGTAAACTAGATGAAGCTCTTACCTTCATTTGAATCCATTTACTTTGCAATTTGACAAAGAATTCCCACCCACTCCCCCATTACAGGCAGAAATTCCTATTATAAAAGTAGCCTCAATCAATAAGTACTGTGTGAGAACACACTATGTTTTCATCTGAATATGTGATATAGTTCCCAATCTCCACATTAATATAGTCACTGATCCTTCTCCTTTGACTGTAAATTTGGCTGACAATTAGCTTCTCCTTATTTGGAATTCTAAAGTGCAATTGCCCCTACAGAGCTCATTAGGACTCTTGCTCAAGTTACATGCACTCTGGTTCACAGTTGGCATATTTTCTAACATTATGAGTGTGTCTTATTAAGCAGAATCTTGCTGAATGAGGCAGACACCCATGCTTGCCCTCATTTTTATAAGAGAAAAAAAAAGATACTGTTGAATTCCAGAATATAGGCTTTAAGCACTCCAAGCTAAGAAAATGCAAAACCAGCCCATAAAAGTGACCATAATTTCTGACTCTTCTAGCAAGTGCACTATGAAATACTTATTTTTTTCCATCAACATTAAACATTTAAATCAACTGCATACAACAAAAAATCTAATTATCTGATATCTTCTATAAATATGAATATAGGTTCATTAATTGATAAAAATAAGTGATTTATATAAAATTAGGGACTGGCAAAATTTATCTATGGTGATAAAAATTAAAACAATGGCCACTATGGGTTGTGGGGGTAAACTAGATGTGGGCATGACAGAACTTTCAGGAGTGATGTAATGTTTTGTATCTTGATTGGGCTGTTGGATAATTAGCTGCATACATTTGTCAAAACTCATCTAATAGTTAGGATCTGTGTATTTCACTACATGTAAATTTCATTTCCATTAAAAAATAATAGGTAGAGATAACTAAATATATGAGGGGGAAATATAACCAAAATTACTCTATAAGGAAGAAAAAATTCAGATGTTCAGGATTCAGGAACAGTTGAAACAGTTTCCAGGAGAATTAGCAGCCAATAATAGATATGAAGAATGATATGAATTAGTCATATAATGAAAGAGAGGCAGGGAAGGCTATCCTAGATGTTAAGGGAAAAACAGACATAAAGGTGGGGCTTAGGTGAGGAATGATGATAAAAGAGGGTGAAAGTTACACAAGAGCCAAGTCATGGAGAAATTTAATGTCCTACTAAAGATATCATGAAAGATATTTGGAGAGGGTTTAGAGAATTTTAAACTGAGGGATGATACATGCACACATACACATACTCAATTTGCAACAACGTGAAGAATAGATTAAAGGAGGTCAAGACAGAAGGTCAATAACTACTTTCATAGGCTATTTTCTAATTGGGGAATGAAATTGAAAGCCTCAACTCAAGCAAGAACAACAGGCATGGAGACCAAGGAGAGAGTGGACAGACTTATAATTCATTATTAAGGAAAACATGCTGATAGAATTTACAGACCTATGGAGCAGAAGGTAAGGGATTAGGAGCAGTTCGGGATACTGACCATATTTCTGACTTGGGCAACTGTGGGAAATGATGATGTGGCAGTAGAGAATGCAAGATGAGAAGATATGGAAGAAAAAGCTGATCTCTCTCAGGCCACTGTATTTTAAGAGCCTAAAAGACATCCAAGTAGAGCTATCAAATGGGCTGTCGGTTACATGTAGGGTGATCATATCTACAGATCTGCCCAAGACAATTCTTATTTATTATTGTTATCCCAGAAAAAATTAATAGTACCACCTTTCACTTCTCCAAAATGTTCCAGTTTTGTCAATAAATTATAAAGTCACCCTGGTCATGTGGAACTAGATTTTAGGGCACATGTGTTCAATTTAGAGATAAGATTTTTTTTGTTATAATTTTATGGGTAGTAAGTAAAGCCCAGTTAAAAGATGAGATCATGCAAACAGAGATTTTGATGGAAACTTGGAAATGTCAACACTAAGAAAGGTGAAAGGAAAGGTACCAAAAAAGGGGAATAGCAAAACTAACTAAAGTGCTGAGTGGTGGGGGGCAGGGTGGGGGGGGAACTAAAAAAAAAATCATTCTGGAGCTGGAAACCAAGGATACTTTCTTTAAGTAATCCTTGCTAGAAGACTAAAAACTCTTCAAGAGGAGGAGCAACTTCTACTGCACTTAAAGAGTGCTAATGTCTACTGTAGAACCTTATATGTAGAAAATCTCAGTAGATATCTGATGATTAATTAGTGGAAAGATATAATTTCTGTTCCTAGGTGGCAAAAAATTCATATTGAAGCTGCTTTAATCAGTTCAGGCTGCCACAACAAAAATATCACAGACTTGATGGCTTAAACCATACAACTTTATTCCTCACAGTTCTACAGGCTAGAAGTCCAAGATCAAGGTGCCAGCTGTTTCAGTTCCTGGTGAGGGTCCTCTTCCTGGTTTGCAGACAGATACCTTCTTGCTGTATCTTCACATAGGTGAGAGATCATCTTTCTTGTGTCTGCTCTTTTTGGGGCACTAATCTCATCATGGAGGCTCCACCCTCATAACTTAATTACTTCCCACAGACACTAACTCCAAATACCATCACACAGGGGATTAAGGCTTCAACATATGAATTTGAGGGAGCAACAAAAATAGTCCATAGCAGAGGCCCAGTTTCAAAAATGTGAAATTATTATAAAATAAACCTTTGGTTTCAGGAACTATGACACAAATAAATTCTCCTTTTGAAATAGAGTACACATTATAGCTCTAACATTATATACTCTGTGTGATTCTTCTTCCTTGCTTCAAATGATATACAAGGAGATATGTCTTTGTCCATAATTCTCTCAAATACTGTCTTCTCTTAGCTTTTACTGCTCTATATTATCTTTGAGTGTAGAGATTTCAATTTTAAAAGTATTGCCCTTCCTACTGTTTATATGTACCTAACAACTAGAATTATTTTCCCCTATCATTCTTACATTTTTCAGCCATCTCCACGGAATCTTGCCAAAAACAAAAACAGTAGCCAAAATCTTCTACAAAGAAATTGTTCATCTCTTGGCACATCTAGAAGTTAACTGTTTGATATCCATCAGTAAATATAGAATATGCATAATTATAGCAAAAAAGTTATAAAGGGTGGAAGAGCTACCTAAGATGTCTTTTCCTATTCTCATAAATATAAAAAGTCAAAGTTTTACTTGATTAGGTTTATTTATACAAATCTAAACACTCCTATGAACAATAATTTACATAAATCTTCTAAGAGTTGGAGCTTATCATAATTCAGAAAATAAATTGGCATTCTACAATCTAAATCTCAAGTAATTTTATCTTAAAATCAATAGCTTATCTGTGCTGATGGTACCCAAAAGAGAAAAAATAAACAGGAGGGAAAAAAACACACACACACACATATCTTATTACTAACAAGAGGTATAATGGGCATAGTTGCTGACAAATCTGTCAGGTTGAAACTGGCATACAGTAAATTATCAAAAAAAAAAGTAAGTTTCCTTTCTTTTTAGAATAAATAAGAATGCTTCTGAAAATAGTGAGAAGAATCTGGTTGATTTACCAGGCTCATGTGGATGATCCAGAGTAAATAAGTGCCCAGCATGATACTTTGAAGTGGTATTTCAAAGTTTGATGCTCTTCAGTGCCTAACCAGTGGTGAGGCACTGAAGAGAAGGTCTACCCATATGCATTTGGCTGAATGACTATAAAACACTGTAATACGTATTCCTTCCTTGTATCAATTTTGATTGGCCTTATCATAGAATATGACTCTAGAGTCTTCCCTCTGCTGGTATGACATCCTTTGCTAGATTTAATACCATATTATCTAACCATGACCCATATCATAGACTGAGTTTTAGCTTATTGTTTCATAGCTTTCGTAACATAGTAGAAGTTTTTAATAACATCTGTATTGTTACACAGGAGTGGTAAAAACAGAATATAAAGTAGGAAAATGTATTTGGACTTGTAGCAACTTTGGACCTGTAGTAAATCTTGAACACCAAAAGAAGAAATCTGGACTATATCTAATGGGTAACAATGAGTTACATATAGTTTTTAACCAGTGGCCTTATAGTAATGTCAGGTTGGGGAAAGGTAGTCCGACATCCTTGCAAACAGATCAGAAAAGAAAAATAAAGTACAAAGAACAACCTTGATGATGACTTAATTCTTAGGCTAAATTTTGGGAAACTTGGTACATAGGTTATCTAAGCTATTCTTCAGACATAACTGGGCTTATGTTAACATAGTTATTTATATTTTCTCAGTAATTCATACTGGTGCTTTCTTCTATAAATGTTAATGAAGCTTTACAAAGGTATCATTAAAAACAGCAAGAACACAAGTTTGTAATTTTGACACTCAATTTAGTGCAATCTTACCTATCATGAAATAGTTTAGACATGACATTCTTACCTTAAATTCTGAAAAACAAAATTTATTCAATGAAATTGCATGGCTCGGCTAAACTTTCAGTCTTCTGAGTAATCACCACAATAGGAATCAGCTAGATATGGCAAAGTTTTACCTTATGAAGCTAAATAATATTTTGAGATATGAATTGAGGGTTTTTTCCCTCTGTAAGTTTCCTTGAGACCATTTCTCTTCTTTTCACCATTCAGCATCCTCAAGGGGAGGATGAATACAGTTAAAAAGTTAATTGAGCTTCTGCAAGAAATAAAAATGAAAACAGACAAATAGTAGACATAATATTTCTGAAAGTCATGGTTTTCAATCTCAAGATCTATGAACTTGGAAGAGAGAGAAATTATTTTGCTTTTTTAATTACAGAGATTTGTCATGTATATTAACACCCGGCAGTTTAGAGCACTGTATTAGTTTTTTTTCACCCTACTAGAAAGAATACTTGATACTGGGTAGTTTATAAAGGAGAAAGGTTTACTTGACTCACAGTTCCATATGGCTGGGGAGGCCTCAAGAAACTTATAATCACAGCAGAACGGAAAGCAGGCACCTTCTTCACAAGGCAACAGGAGAGACTGCATGTGTGAGTGCAGGAAAAACTACCATTTATAAAACCATCAAATCAAGTGAGAATTCACTCCCTATCACAAAAACAGCATGGAGGAAACTGTCCCCATAATCCAATCACTTCTTTCTCTCTACATGGGGAGATGAAAGGTCCCTCCCTTGACATTTGGGGATTAAAATACAAGATGAGATTTGGGTAAGGATAAAGAGCCAAACTACATCATTCCACCAATGGCTCGAGATTTCACGTCCTCACATTTCAAAACCAAACATGCCTTCCCAACTAACCTTCTAAGTCTTAACTCATTACAACATTAACTTAAAAATCCAAGTCCAAAGTCTCATCTGAGACAAGTCAAGTCCCTTTCACCTATGAGCCAGTAAAACCAAAAGCAAGTTAGTTACTTCCAAGATACGAAAATGGTCCCATTCCAAATGGCAGCAACTGGCAAAAATAAAGGGACTACAGGCCCCATGCAAGTCTGAAATCCAACAGGACAGTCATTAAATCTTAAAGCTCCAAAATGATCTCCTTCAACTCCATGTCTCACATCCATATCACAGTGATGCAAGAGGTGGGCTCCCATGGTCTTGGGCAGCTCCTCCCCTGTGGCTTTGCAGGGTACAATCCCCCTCGAGGCTGCTTTTACTATTGGCATTGAGTGTGTACGGCTTTTCTAGGCACATGGTACAAGCTGTCAGTAGATCTACCATTCTGGGGTCTGGAGAATTGTGGCCCTTTTCTCACAGCTCCACTAGGCAGTACCCCAGTGGGGACTCTGTGTGGGGGCTTTGACCCCACATTTCCCTTCCACACTGTCGTAGCAGAGGTTCTCTATGAGGGCTCTGCCCCTGCAACAGACTTCTGCCTGGACAACCAGGTATTTCCAAACATCTTCTGAAATCTAGGCAAAGATTCCCAAACATCAATTCATGACTTCTGTGCACCTGTAGGCCCAGCAACACGTGGAACCTGCCAAGGCTTGGGGCTTGCACCCTCTGAAGCAACAGTCTGAGCTGTACCTTGTCCCCTTTTAGCCACAACCGGAGCTGAAGCAGTTGGGAAGCAGGGTGCCATGTCCCAAGGCAGTACAGAGCAGCGGGGGCCCTGGGCCCAGTCCAGGAAGCCATTTTCCTCCTACTTCTGTGGGCCTGTGATGGGAGTGGCTGCTGCCAAGGTCTCTGACATGCCCTGGAGACATTTCCCCCATTGTCTTGGGGATTAACATTCGGTTTCTCATTGCTTATGCAAATTTCTGTAGCCTGTGTGAGTTTCCCCTCAGAAAATGAGATTTTCTTTTCTATCACATTGTCAGGCTGCAAATTTTCTGAACATTTATGCTCTGCTTCCCTTTTAAACATAAGTTCCAATTTCAAACCATCTCTTTGTGAATGTATAAAACTGAATGCTTTTAGAATAATCCAGGTCACATGTTCAATGCTTTGCTGCTTAGACATTTCTTTCACCAGACACCCTAAATCATCTCTCTCAAGTTCAAAGTTCTAAGATCTCTAGGACGGGGGCAAAATGCCACCAGTCTCTTTGATAAAGCATAGCACGAGTGACCTTTACTCCAGTTTTCAATAAGTTCTTCATTTCTATCTGAGACCACCTCAACCTGGACTTCATTGTTCACATCACTATCAGCATTTTGGTCAAAACCATTCAACAAGTCTCTAGGAAGCTCCAAACTTTCTCGCATCTTCCTGTCTTATTCTAAGCCCTCCAAACTTATGGGCAGAGGTTCCAACCTCTGCCCATTATCCAGTTCCAAAGTCACTTCCATAATTTCAAGTATCTTTATAGCAGTGCCCCACTTTTTATGGTACCAATTTACTGTATTAATTTGTTTTCACACTGCCATAAAAAACACTCAACACTGGGTAATTTATAAAGGAAAGAGGTATAATTGACTCATAGTTCCACATGGCTGGGGAAGCCTCAGAAAACTTACAATCATGGTGGAAGGGGAAGCAGGCACCTTCTTCACAAGGTGGTAGGAGAGAGATAGCATGTGTGAGCACAGGAAAAAATACCATTTACAAAACCATCAGCTCTCATGAGTGAACAGCATGGGGGAAGCACCCCCATAATTTAATCGCTTCCCTCCCTCCACATCTGGGGATTACAATTTGAAATGAGACTTGGGTGGGGGTACAGAGCCAAACCACATAAAGCACTGATAATTCAGTAGTAGAGAATCAAAACATTAGGGAGTCTGTGAGCAGATGGACATGGAGGAGAACTCACTAAGTCCTCTCATTCAATCATTTATTCATTCAACTAATTTCTCCAGGGGATTATCATGTTCTAGTCACTGGTTTTGAAGCTGAGGATATAATAATAATTAAAACAGGCAAAAGCCAGTCTCTCAAAGAGATAATATCCTAATTGGTGCAGACAGACAAAAAAATGAGATAACTCAGTGAAATGTATAATGCGCTATGTAGTAACAGGTGTGAAGGTAATAAATGTAGTGTGGAAGTAGCTCCAAATTGACTAAGAAATAAAATGGACACCCAAAGGAATCTGGTATAAGGATGAAGAGAACAAAAAGTACATCGCCACCATGAGCAAAGACCATCATAGAAAACTGAGACACTTAGTTGTGGATCCAAGCAAACAGCTTGATATCCAACAACCTCATGGACTAAAGCAAAGGTTGGCAAGGACAGGAGTTTTCAGACAAAGTTGATGCTTCTCTTCCAATGCCTATGTAGTAGATTCCTTGCCAAGACAGTTATAACTTTACCCCTATTTGTGTTGACATTCTTTGAAATGTGACTTTGTGGCAATTCCCATCAAGAAGTCGAATCTATTTCCACAACTCTTAAAACTCGTTTGGCCTTTTTACATAATTCGGCCATAATGAAGTACAGTTGTGGTGTACCAGTTGTGAGCCTGAGCCTCAAGAGACTATGTGTCTTTTCACATACTCTTTTGGAATTCTGGCAGCACCACGACATGAGCAAGCTTGGGCTACCCTGACAGAGGATAAAAGATCACTTTCAGGAAACCTCAGTTATCTCAGTAAAAGCCATCGTAGACCACCAGACTGTTGACACATGACCACCAGATATGTAAATGAACCCCAGAAAAATCAGTAGGGCAGCAGATACCTAAATGAACACAGCTGAGACTATAAGAAACACCCAGCTGACAACTTGTGAGCAATAATTGACGTTTATTATTTAAAGCCACTGAGTTCTGTAGTGTCTTGTTACACAGCAATAAATAACCGATATAGCCAGGAAAATGTATGAATTCCATATAAATTCTGCAGGATCTTGTAATACCCCTAGGTAGAGTGTAGAAGAGTAGAAAAATATTGAATTAATTGAGTTTAAATCCTGAACTGACCACATTTAAATCTGGAAGTAATCAAGTAACTTTTGATTGGTAGACATGGGGGTTTGTGAACCATCAAGTTCAGTATGAAAGAAAAAAGTCACACACACACATGAGATGCAACTGTAAATTGTAAACTGGTTGTGCTTCTGCTAAAATAATTTCAGTTATTCCAGTGAGGCAGCTACTTCAGAGAAATCACTGTTGTCATTAGGCAGCCATGTTCTTCAGAGACCACAGCACCTAGTATACCTCATAGTTTCGGAATAAAAAATTATTTTAAGAATTCTGTAATTCTTGTTTCCTTGGCACATTATTTAATTTTTTTTAATGAGAGTATTATCTCTGTGTACAATGGGTAGCTTCTGAAAGAAAAATGTGAAATTAACCCTAGGCTGTAGCTAAAAGCATGCAGGCTATAATATTACCAAGAAGACTACCGATTTCCTCATCCTCTGTTACTTATGTGACCTAAAGTAGGGATTGAAATAAAGCCCCTCTATATGTTTGCTATTGCTTATGCAATAATATTTAATCACCTACTATCCTCAACCAATAACTTTGATAAGAGAATAAGAGCTGGGAACCAGGCTAGTGAGGACACTGGGGGATTGGATTTCAGATAGTATCATCTAATGCTAGAAGTCAATGAGTTAACAAAACTAGGCTCCAATTCAGGAATGATAATTCAAAACAATACAAATGGAAGCAAGAACAGTTGAAAAGATTAGGAAGACCTTTCTAAATAATTTTGTTTCTCTTTTGTTTTCTGAGAATATTTCACAACTCCAGGAGTCAATTTCATATACTGATCTATGTAATTGACACCCTCCATAGTTGTGCTGTGTACAGCACATTTCTCTCCAAGAGAAATGTGGGTAGATCAAAGATTTATGGATGAATTATTTGTAGCTACTATGTGCTGGGCAGTTTGCTCATGTTATGTCACTTGATTGTGCAATCATTAGCCAATATAATTATTAATAATTATAATATAATCAATGATAATATGTAGCTACTCAAAGCTCCAAAATAGAATAGGGGGAAACATTTATGTTCTTGCTGCTCAAAGTGTGGTTGACCATAGACCAGCAGTATCAGCATCACTGGAAAACCTGTTAGAAATACATATTTCTCAAAGAACTAAAAATGGAACTACTATTGGACCCAGTAACCCCACTACTGGGTATCTACCCAAAGGAAAAGAAATCGTTCCATCAAAAACGAATCTACACTCGTATGTTTATCACAACACTATTCACAATAGCAAAGTCATAGAATCAACCTAAGTGTCCATCAATGATTGACTGAATGAAGAAAATGTGGTACATATACACCATGGAATACTATGCAGCTATAAGAAAGAACAAAATCATGCCCTTTGCAGCAACATGGATACAGCTGGAAGCCATTATCCTGAGCAAATTAATGAAGAACAGAAAATCAAATACCACATGTTCTCACTTGTAAGTGGGAACTAAACACTGGATACACATGGACATAAAGAAGGGAAAGATAGACACTGGAGACTCCAAAAGAGGGGATAAGGAAAGTAAGGGTTGGAAAACTACCTATTAAGTATTTGTTCATTATTTGGGTGATGGGTTCAGTAGAAGCCAAAACCCCAGCATTATACAATATACTCGTGTAACAAACCCACACATGTACCCCCCGAATCTAAAATTAAAAAAAAAAAGAAATACAGAATCTCAAGACCAACTCTAGATCTGCTCCACACCCAGACCTACTAAATAAGAATCTGCATTTTTAATAAGATCCCCATGTGACTTGTATGCACATTAAAGATTGAGAAACATTGACCTATACAACATTAAGCAGTGTCATATGCCATACTATTCTTTAACTTCCAAGGCTGTGACCTAAGTTGGATAATAAAGAAGCCTGCATTTCCCTTCAGATAATAAAAATTTTTATAAATTGATGTTAGTTTGAAAATCATATCAAGTCATGTTGCTATCCACAGAAAAATGCACATTTAAAAAATGCCTATAAATTCAAGGTGCCCCGAAGCATTCATCCTTATCTCATAAACAGATGGGATCTATGTCCCTCCTTTGAACCTGGGTTGATCTGTGACTATCAAAAAAGTGAGGTTACGACTGGCAAAGCTAAGTCATAAAAGGCGACAGATACAGCTTCTGCCTAGAGTCCTTGTCTTGCTTTGGAAGTTAGCTGCCATACTGAGAGAAAGCCAAGCAGCCACATAAAGGAGACACATAAAGATGTTCTGGCTAACAGCCAGCATCCACCACCAAACATGAAAAATTCACTTTCTTGTGAATTTCAGACTCTCATGAGAGTCTGAAATCATAAGAAGAAGAAACTAAGAATGGAAGTTTTTCTGAGTCACCTCCATACTTCCATCTGCCCCAACTTACATCACATGGAGCAGAGATGAGCTGTCATCACTGAACAGTGTTCAAACTGCAGATTTCTGAGACAAGTAAATAACTATTGTTGTTTTATGCCACTACATTTGGGGTGGTTTGGTATGCAGCGATAGATACCAGAACCAACTTGGTCCATAAGCCCCACGTAAGGACCACTACCTAAAAATGTTCTCTCAGTGTTGTCATGGGGAGTGCAACCTCCTCTTCTAGCAAGATTCAAATCTGGAAAACAAGAAACTTCATAAAAACAGGCTTTATTTCCTTTTGATTCCCACTGGGCCCTGACAAATCTACAAAACTAAAATATCAAGAGCAGCCCTTGGTATCTGATATGGTTTGGCTCTGTTTCCCCACCTGAATTTCATCTTGTAGCTCTCATAATCCCCACGTGTTGTGGGTGGGACTGGTGGGAGATGACTGAATCATGGAGGAGGATCTTTTCCATGCTGTTCTAGTGATAGTAAGTCTCACAAGATCACAAGTTTAAACAAGTGGGAGTTTGCCTGCACAACTCTCTCTGCCTGCTGCCATCCACACAAGATGTGACTTGCTTCTCCTTGACACGCACCATGATTGTGAGGCCTCCCCAGCCACGTGGAACTGTAAGTCGATTAAACATCTTTCTTTTGTAAATTGTCCAGTCTCGGGTATGTCTTTATCCACAGCGTGAAAACAGACTAATGCAGTATCTCACCATCCCTCAGGTTAAAAACCTATCTAGCCAGGCATGGTGGCTCATGCCTGTAACCCCAGCACTTTGGGAGGCAGAGGCAGTAGGAGCTCTTGAACCCAGGAGTGTGAGACCAGCCTGGGCAACATGGTAAGACCACGTTTCTACAAAAATATAAAAGTTTTTTAAAAAGTCAGGCATAGTGGCCTGCATCTCTAGTAATAGTTACTCCAGAGACTGAGCTGAGATGATCATTTGAGCCTGGGAGGTCAAGGCTGCAGTGAGCCGTGATCACACCAATGCACTCCAGTCTCAGTGATAGAGCAAGACTTTATCTCGGGAAAAAAAAAAAAAAAAAATCAAGGAGAACTACAAACCACTGCTCAGTGAAATAAAAGACACAAACAAATGGAAGAACATACCATGCTCATGGATAGGAAGAATCAATATCGTGAAAATGGCCATACTGCCCAAGGTTATTTATAGATTCAATGCCATCCCCATCAACCTACCAATGAGTTTCTTCACAGAATTGGAAAAAACTGCTTTAAAGTTCATATGGAACCAAAAAAGACCCCGCATCTCCAAGACAATCCTAAGTCAAAAGAACAAAGCTGGAGGCATCACGCTACCTGACTTCAAACTATACTACAAGGCTACAGTAACCAAAACAGCATGGTACTGGTACCAAAACAGAGATATAGACCAATGGAACAGAACAGAGTCCTCAGAAATAATACCACACATCTACAGCCATCTGATCTTTGACAAACCTGAGAGAAACAAGAAATGGGGAAAGGATTCCCTATTTAATAAATGGTGCTGGGAAAACTGGCTAGCCATAAGTAGAAAGCTGAAACTGGATCCTTTCCTTACTCCTTATATGAAAATTAATTCAAGATGGATTAGAGACTTAAATGTTAGGCCTAATACCATAAAAACCCTAGAGGAAAACCTAGATAGTACCATTCAAGACATAGGCATGTGCAAAGACTTCATGTCTAAAACACCAAAAGCAACGGCAGCAAAAGCCAAAATTGACAAATGGGATCTCATTAAACTAAAGAGCTTCTGCACAGCAAAAGAAACTACCATCAGAGTGAACAGGCAACCTACAGAATGGGAGAAAATTTTTGCAATCTACTCATCTGACAAAGGGCTAATATCCAGAACCTACAAAGAACTCAAACAAATTTACAAGAAAAAAACAAACAACCCCATCAAAAAGTGGGCAAAGGATATGAACAGATATTTCTCAAAGGAAGACATTCATACAGCCAACAGACACATGAAAAAATGCTCATCATCACTCGCCATCAGAGAAATGCAAATCAAAACCACAATGAGATACCATCTCACACCAGTTAGAATGGCGATCATTAAAAAGTCAGGAAACAACAGGTGCTGGAAAGGATGTGGAGAAATAGGAACACTTTTACACTGTTGGTGGGATTGTAAACTAGTTCAACCATTATGGAAAACAGTATGGCGATTCCTCAAGGATCTAGAACTAGATGTACCATATGACCCAGCCATCCCATTACTGGGTATATACCCAAAGGATTCTAAATCATGCTGCTATAAAGACACATGCACACGTATGTTTATTGCGGCACTATTCACAATAGCAAAGACTTGGAATCAACCCAAAAGTCCATCAGTGACAGACTGGATCAAGAAAATGTGGCACATATACACCATGGAATACTATTCAGCCATAAAAAAGGATGAGTTTGTGTCCTTTGTAGGGACATGGATGCAGCTGGAAACCATCATTCTTAGCAAACTATCACAAGAACAGAAAACCAAACACCGCGTGTTCTCACTCATAGGTGGGAACTGAACAATGAGATCATTTGGACTCGGGAAGGGGAACATCACACACCGGGGCCTATCATGGGGAGGGGGGAGGGGGGAGGGATTGCACTGGGAGTTATACCTGATGTAAATGACGAGTTGATGGGTGCTGACGAGTTGATGGGTGCAGCACAGCAACATGGCACAAGTATACATATGTAACAAACCTGCACGTTATGCACATGTACCCTAGAACTTAAAGTATAATAATAATAATAATAAATAAATAAAAATAAAAATAAATAAAAAATAAAAAACATTTCAAAATAAAAACCCACTATCTCTAGAACCCTAGGTGATAAAATATGTCTTTGCAGAATCCTCCATAGCTTGGAAGTTTCTAAGGTTAAAATACTGATTATAAAGAAATCCGTATCTTCTGCAATTAGAAGGTGGGTCCAGAGTTCAGTTAGCATGTCTCCTTTTGTCTACTTATGGATACTGGATACTATGGATACTCTGAGACTCTCCCCCCGACTGATCAGATGCCCCGTATGGTTGCTCATGTCAACCATGGGACTCTAAATAGTGATTTAAAAAATAAATCTTTCGCCAGAAAGGTGCATGTGAGTTCTGAATAAGAAAGTCTGGTCAACACTGTTCACTGACATACTTAGGGCATGTGGTGTTCTCAATAATTCAGTACTCTAATTCCCTATTGTCCACTACTACCCATGTGGCCATCTATATTTAAAATAAAATGAATTAAATAAAACTAAATTATGAATTTGATAAATTGAATTCAATTGAATTTATCAAATTATAAATTGAATTCAATTGAATTTATCAAATTATAAATTCAATTCAATTCAGTAGCCACATTTCAAATGCTCAATAGCTACATGTGTATTACATTGTACAGATAAAGGATATTTTCATATTTAAAGAAGTTTCTACCGAACAGCACTGACCAAATTATCTAATATCAACCAGAAAAATGCTCTTTTTTAACTTAAATACACTTTTCATGTACCCTTTGATAATAGCTGATTCTGGCTTGTCTGACAATTACTAATTTAAAAGTAAGCTAAAATTTCAAGGTTAAAGTAGATTGAGGTTTGCGTTGAATCCAGTCCAGGTCTTGGAATTTTCTCTTTTGAAACAACAAGAATAACAAAATTCTGTCATCCAAAACCAACAAAAGATTCTGCCTTGTTCTGCAAAACTAATTTACATAATAAATGTAATGATTCTAAAAAGTGATATGATTAGCTGGGATTTGGATAATAAAAAATTTTCCCAATTGTATCTCAAAGCAATTTACTGATATTTAAGGAAGAAGGAATTTCAACACAGAATCAAATGCCTTCAAAGTAAACTGACTTGATTTATGAGAATTTCATCTACAAATTATTTGAAAAAATAAAATTCTTCTAGAAACAAAGAAAAGCATTTTTCTCAGAAAACATCTCTTCAAAGCCAAAGAAGGACTTAAGAAAAAATATCTCTTCCCTTTCCCAAAAAACATCAGAGTTCTTAGTTCATTGCTATCAAAAGCACATAAAGATCAAAATGGACAATATATGTAAGTCACATTATCGCCATTAAACAAATTTGCAAGTCATCTCAATACCTAACCAGAGTGCATCAGGTACATCTTATTCTTGCATTTGAAGGATGAAGAATTTTCTTATTGGTTAAATCTATATAAAAGAGACGATCCTGTACTTGACCCTTGTAACAGCGATCTCTTTTTGATCTCAGTTCTTAAAACATAAGATCAGAAAGTAAGCAGGAACAAATTGTTTACTGCTTGTCTTTTCTGTTATTTTTCAGGGTTGGAGGGGATTATATTTGTAAGTAAGCTTCCAGAACTCTTTTTCCAAATTATAGTCTCTTAACCTAGCAAAAAGGAAGTAGTTTGGTAATATATGTGGAAGCAATACAAATATTATGAAATTACTTTTTTTTGGTAAGAATGGAAGTTTTTCTTTACAATCTCATTGCGATACTGCAGTAGTCATTCCACTCATAATTTAAAAGCTTGGTGTTCTAAATCTAAAACCTACAATGGTACACAGATCATAAGGCTACAGAAAGTAGCGACTATATTTTAAACAGATTTAGACTATGTCGTGTACATAAAGGAGAGTTTTTAAAAGGCATCTGAAGTTGGCTGAATATTATAAAAACCAAAAGTCAGAAATGTCACGAAGATGTAAAGCAGTATTATAATATTATTTACACTAGGAATATATCTGTATTCTGGGTAAGCATTTGGTTCAGAAAAGTCTATGTAATTAATCATGTCTGTGCTTACACATTAAACACTAAAATAGAAAAATTTCATCTTGGTGGTTGCCAATAGAGGTCCTTCAACTTTTAATATGTGAAGAATGTAAAGAGGACTTACAGCAAAGAAATAAAAATGATTAAAGGTATAGAAATAGGACTTAAGAATAAAGCTGAAATGATTTGGCACTATTTAAACCTAAGGAAAAGAAGGGCAGGAGGTGTTTTAATAATGATCTCTAAAACATGAAGGCTTATTACAGAAAGACTGGGTCTCCATCTCTGGCAATGACAGAATAAAAGGAATTATTGAAAGATAAGTAGAGCTGCTATTTTCTGGTGGAATGCTGTCATACATTCTGTCACAAGCTTAGAAAACATTGTTTTCAGGCTGTAGAATGAATTTTTAGTTACATAAAAATCACAATCAAAGAAGAGAGGCAAGTCCCCCCTATGTAGTCCCTTATCTTACCTTGTAGATTCATATTTGCCACTAGTAAAGGAGGTAACAATCATACCCTTCAGTCTCCCATCTTAACACCATGTAAACAAAACACCTTAGCAAACCACATCCTGTCACCACCACAACCACCAATCCATTTCTATCCAGTCAAAACTTACTAAGGCACAGGAGAAACAAGGAAACAGACAAGTCATTAGGCAAAGAGCTAAAAGATTTGACTCTTCAATATCAAAAAATTGAACACTAGAAAAGTGATTTTTAAAAACGGAATGCCATTTAAGTTAGATCAAACAGGCTTTAAATTCCATCTCAGCTATTTACTAACTGAATAACCTTTCACCCTGTGTTGCTTTTATTTCTTCAATAAACAGATACTTAGTGAGCACCTACTGTGGTATTGAGCACTGCTCAGGCTCCTGTGGAAATAACAGTGAGCAAAGCATAATAACCTTTGTCCTTTTGGAACGTATTGTGTAGGGCCTTATATGCCATTGCAAAAGAACTTTGGCTTTTATTCTGAGAATGTATTCGACAAAAGAGTGACATGATCTAACAAACATTTTTTAGGAGATTGCTCTAGTTTCTATATGGAGAATCAATTGCAGAAGGTCATGAGTGGAGTAAACAGATTAAAGACTAATGCAATAATCCAGGCAAGAGATGATAGTGGTTTGGACCAGGATGATAGCAGTGGATATGGTCTGCTTCTGTAAATACGTTGGATGTAGAATAAATATGATTTATTGATAAAATGAATTTGAAGTATGATCGAGAAATCAAATACAGCCCCAAGGTGTTACACTAGAGCAACTGGAAAGATAGGCTTGCCATTAACTGAGATGGACAAGACTGTGGGTTAAACAGATTGTGGGGAGAAGACACTAAGTATTAAACAAATGTTTGAGATGCCTATTAGAACACTAAGTGGAGATGTCGAGAAAGCTATGAGGTAGGGAAGAGGAGGTGGAGCAAGATGATGGAATAGAAGGTACCACTGATAGTCCCCCACCCAGCAAGGACATTAAATTAACAACTATCTACACAGGGGGAAAAAAAAAAAATCTTCATAAGAACCAAAAGTCAGGAGGCAAGCAGTCATAGTACCTGGTTTTTAACTTTGTATCACTGGAAGAGGCACTAGAGAGATAGAAAAAAAAAAAAACAAACTACAGAATCCCCAATTCCATCCCTCCCTCACCCCTGGCAGTGGCAGCATGGTGCCTAGAGCATCTCTGGGGGCTGGGCGGTGGGGGTGGGAGAAAACAGCAATTGGGAGGCATTGAACTCAGTGCTGTCCTGTTAGAGCAGAAAGGAAACCAGAACGAACTCAGCTGATGCCCAACCACCGAGGAAGCATTTAAACCAGCCCTAGCCAGAGGGGAATCATTGATCCCAGTGATCAGAACTAGAGTGCCTGCAAGCCTCCCCACAGAGGGCTACAGTGCTCTGTGTCTCCAAGTAAACTTGAAAGTAAGTCTAGATCCTAAGGACCGCAACTCTTAAGTGAGTCCTAGTGCTGAACAAGGCCCAAGACTGTGGACCGGGGAAGCATGTGACATATTTAGACTCCAGCTGGGATGGCTAAGGGAGTGCTGGCATCACCCCTCCCCTAAACCCAAGATACACAGCTCCAGGCTCCAAAAGAGACCCCTTCTTTCCACTTAAGGAGAGGAGAGGGAAGAGCGAGAAGGATTTTGTCTTGCATCTTGGATACCAGCTCAGCCGCAGAAGGATAGGGCACCAGTCAGTCATGAGGCCCCCATTTCAGGTTCTAGCTCCTAGACAACATTTCTAGATATACCCTGGGCCAGAAGGTAACCCAGTGCCTTGAAGAAAAAGACCTGGTCCTGGCAGCATTCATCACCTGCTAACTGAAGAACCCTCGGGCCCTGAATAAGCAGCAGTGATACCCAAGTACTACGTCAAGGGCCTTGGCTGAGCATCTGAGACTTGCTGGCTTCAGGTACCATCATGGCCACAGGGCAGCAGAGCACCAAGCAGGCTCTTGGGGTCCCGGATTCCAGGACTTGACTCTTAGACAGCATTTATGGACCTGCCCTGGGCCAGAGGGGAGTCCATTGCCCTGAAGGGTGAGTCCCAGGCCAAGGCAGCATTCACTACAAGCTGACTTAAGAGCCCTCGGGCCGTAAGGGAACATCGACCGATAGTGTGTAGTATGGCAGTACTCCTTAGGGCCTAGGGTGGCGATGGCTACTGGATCAAGCTCCTCTATCTTTGAAAAGGGAGGGAAGAGTGGGAAGGACTGTGTCTTGGGGTTTGAGTACCAGCCCAGCTGTAATACAAGAGGTAGGTGGAGGGAGAGGATCAGTAAAAATAACTAATGGGTACTAGGCTTAATACCTTGGTGATGAAATAATCTGTACAATAAACCCCCATGACACAAGTTTACCTATATAACAAGCCTGCACATGTACCACTGAACTTAAAAGTTAAATTTAAAAAATAAAAATAAATTTAAAAATAACACGAGGTAGACCTCTAATGATTTCGACTCTACTCTCTGACTCCTGGACAGCACCTCTGGATGTACTTGGGGCCTGGGGGACCTCACTGCCCTGAAAGGAAAGACATAGGCCTGTCTGGCTTTGCCACCTGCTGACTGTAGAGTTCCAGGACACTGAGCAAACATAGGCACTAGCCAGTGAGCAGTTACAGCAGACCTTGGGTGAGATTCAGTGCTGTGCTGGTTTCAGCACTGACCCAGCACTGTTATAGTGGTGGTGGCCACAGGGGAGCCTGTGTCACCAAACCCACCAGATTTAGGTGGCTCAGAACAGAGAGAGATTCTGTTTATTTGGGAGAAAGTAAGGAAAAAGAACAAGAGTCTCTGCTTAGTAATACAGAGAATTCTCTCAAATCTTGTCCAAGACCATCAGGGTGGTACCTCTATGAGTCTGCAAGAACCACAGCATTACTGGGCTTGGGGTGTCCCATAAAGCAGGAACAGCTAAGATCAGAACACTCTCATTCTTTCAAATATCTGGAAAGCCTTCCCAAGAAGGATGGCTACAAATAAGCCCAGACAGTGAAGACTATAATAAATACCCGCCCACCATTTATTATTTATTTATTTATTTTGAGACAAAGTCTCACTCTGTCACCCAGGTTGGAGTGCAGTGGCACGATCTCAGCTCACTGCAAACTCCGCCTCCCAGGTTCAAGTGATTCTCGTGCCTCAGCCTCCTGGGTAGCTAGGATTACAGGCGCCCGCCACCATGCCCGGCTAATTTTTGTATTTTTAGTAGAGACGGGGTTTCACCATGTTGGCCAGGCTGATCTCAAACTCCTGACCTCAGGTGATCCACCCACCTCGGCCTCCCAAAGTGTTGGGATTACAGGCACGAGCCACCGTGCCTGGTCAATACCTAACTCTTTAATGCCCAGACATTGAAGGACATCTACTAGCATCAATACCATCCAGAAAGTCATAACCTCACCAGATTGACTAAATAAGGCATCAAGGACCAAATGAACTAAATAAGGCACCAGGCATCCTGGAGAAACAGAGATATGGAACCTTTCAGACAGAGAATTCAACATAGTTGTGTTGAACAAAGTCAAAGAAATTCAAGATAACACAGAGAAGGAATTCAGAATTCTATAAGATAAATTTAACAAAGAGACTAAAATAATTTCTAAAAGTCAAGCAGAAATTCTGGAGCTGAAAAATGCAACTGACATAATGAAGAATGCATCGGAGTCCTTTAATGGCAGAATTGATCGAGCCGAAGAAAGAATTAGTGAACTAGAACATAAGGTATTGAAAATACACAGTCAGAGGAGACAAAAGAAAAAAGAGTAAAAAACAATGAAGGACACCTGCAGGATCTAGAAAATAGCCTCAAAGGGCAAATCTAAGAATTATTGGCCTTAAAGAGGAGGTAGAGAAAGAGATAGGGATAGAAAGTTTACTCAAAGGGATAATAACAGAGAAGTTCCCAAACCTAGAGAAAGATACCAATATCCAAGTACAAGAAGGTTACAGAACACCAAGAAGATTTAATCCAAAGAAGACTACTTCAAGCATTTAATAGTCAAACTCCCCAAGGTCAAGGATAAAGAAAGGATCCTAAAAGCAGCAAGAAAACAGAAACAAATAATATACAATGGAGCTCCAATATGTCTGGCAGCAGACTTTTCAGTGGAAACCTTACAGGCCAGGAGAGAGTGACATGACATATTTGAAGAACTGAAGCAAAAAAAATTTTGCACTAGAATAGTATATCTGGTGAAAATATCCTTCAGACATGAAGGAAAAATACTTTCCCAGACAAACAAAAGCTGAGGAATTTCATAATAGCAGGCCTGCCCTTAAGAAATGCTAAAAGGAATACTTCTATCAGGAAGAAAGGACATTGATGAGCAGTAAATAATCACCTGAAGGTACAAAACTCACTGGTAATAGTAAGTACACAGAAAAACACAGAATATTCTAACACTTGTAACTGTGGTGTATAAACTACTCTTCTCCTAAGTGGAAAGACTAACTGATGAACCAATCAAAAATAATAACTACAACAACTTTCCAAGACATAGTCAGTAAAATAAGATGTAAATAGCAACAACAAAAAGTTAAAAAGCAGAAGATGAAGTTAAAGTATAGAGTTTTATTAGTTTTCTTTTTGCTTGTTTGTTATGCAAATAGGATTAAGTTGTTATCAGGTTAAAATAATGGATTATAAGACAGTATTTGCAAGCCTCATGGTAACCTCAAACAAACATAGAATGAACACACAAAAAACAAAATGCAAGAAACTAAATCATATCACCAGAGAAAATTACCTTCACTAGAGGAAGATAGGAAGGGAAAAAAAAGAACAAAGAAAAGACCACAATACAACCAAAAAACAAATAACAAAATGGCAGGAGTAAGTCCATACTTATCAAAATAACATTGAATATAAAAAATAACATTGAATGTAAATAAACTCTCCAATTAAAAGACAGAGACTGGCTTACTGAATGAAAAAACAAGACACATTGATCTGTTACCTACAAGAAATGCACTTCACCTATATAAAGATATACATAGACTGAAAATAGAGGGATGAAAAAAAGATATTCCATGTCAATGCAAACCAAAAAAGAGCAGGAGTCACTATATTTATATCAGGCAAAAAAGATTACAAGACAAAACCATAAGAAAAGACAAAGAAGGTCACTACGTAATGATAAAGGGGTCAATTCAGCAAGAGAATATAACAATTTTAATATATATGCACCCAACACTGGAGCACCAGATATACGAAGAAAATATTATTAGAGCTAAAGAGAGAGATAAGCGTGAATACAATATTAGCTGGCGTCTTCAACACCCCACTTTCAGCATTGGAAAGATCTCCCAGACAGAAAATCAACAAAGAAACATTAGACTTAATCTGCACTATAGACCAAATAGATCTAATAGATATTTACAGAATATTTCATCCAAGAGCTGGAGAATACACATTCTTATCCTCAGCACATGTATCATTCTCAAGGATAGACCATATGTTAGGTCATGAAACAACTCTAAAAACATTCATAAAACCGAAATAGTATCAAGCAGATTCTTTGACCACAATGGAATAAAACTAGAAATTAATAAGAAGAGGAACTTTGGAAACTATACAATACACAGAAATTAAACAATATGCTTCTGAATGACCAGTGGGTCAACAACGAAATTAAGAAGGAAATAAATTTTCTTAAAACAAATAATGGAAACACAACATTCCAAAACCTATGGGATGCAGCAAAAGCAGTATTGGGAGGGAAGTTTAAGGCTATAAAAGCCTACATCAAAAAAGAGAAAAAAAACTTCAAATGAACAATCTAATGATGCATCTTAAAGAATGAGAAAAGCAAGAGCAAGCCAAACCCAAAATTAGTAAAAGAAAACAAAGATCAGAGCAGAAATAAATGAAATTGAAGTTAAATAAACAATACAAAAGATCAACGAAACAAAAATTGAAAACTTAAACTTGATAAAAAGTTAACTTTTTATCAAGAAAAGTTAACTTGATAAAACTTTAGCCAGACTAAGAAAACAAGAGAGAAGATCCAAATAAGTAAAATCAGAAATGAAAATGAAGATATTACAATGAATATGCAGAAATTGAAAGTATCATTAAGTGGCTACTATAAGCAACTATATGCCAATAAACTGGAAAATCAAGAAGAAATGAACAAATTCGTAGATACATACAACCTATCAAGATAGAACCAGGAAGAAAACCAAAATCTGAACAGACCAATAAATCTAATAATCCGATCAAAACATGGGCAAAAGATTTGAATACACATTTCTCAAAAGAAGACACACAAATGGCAAACAGGCATGTGAAAAGGTGCTCAACATCATTGATCATCAGAGAAATGCAAATGAAAACTAGCATAAGATATCATCTCACCCCAGTTAAAATGGCTTATATCCAAAAGACTGGCAATAGTGAATGCTGGCGAGGATGTAGACAAAAGAGAACCCTTTTACACAGTTGGTGGGAATGTAAATTAGTACAACCACTATGGAGAACAGTTTGGATATTTCTCAAAAAAAAAGAAAACTTGAGTTACCCTATGATCCAGCGATTTCATTGCTGGGTATATAACTAAAAGAAAGAAAATCAGTATATTGAAGAGCTATCTGCACTTCCATATGTATTGTGGTACTGTTTCAATAGCTAAGATTTGGAAGTAACCTAAGTGTCCATTAACAGATAGATGAATAAAGCAAATATGGCACATATTCACAATAGAGTATTATTTGGCCATAAAAAAGAATGAGATCTAGTCATTTGCAACAACATGGATAGAACTGGAAATAATTACGTTAAGTGAAATAAGCCAGGTACAAAAAGACAAACATCGCATGTTCTCACTTATTTGTGGGATCTAAAACTCGAAACAATTGAACTCATGGACATAGAGAGTAGAAGGATGGTTACCAGAGACTGGGAAGGATAGTGGGAAGGTGAGGGGAGGTGGGGATGTTTAATGGGTACAAAAATAGTCAGAAAGAATGAATAAGACCTACTATTCGATAGCACAACAGGGTGACTACAGTCAATAATAACCTAATTATATATTTTTAAACAACTTAGAGTTTAATTGGATTGTTCCTAATGGTAATGGATACCCCATTCTCCATGATGTATTTAACTCACATTACATGCCTGTATCAAAACATCTGATATACCCCACAAATATATATACACCTAATATGTACCCATAAAAGTTAAAAATTTTAAAAAGTGATTAGATGAACTTCACACCTCTTAACTTCATTCCATTTATCTTTAAAATTGGGTAATAATAGCTACCTTTAAGAAATGAAAGAATCAAAGAGAGATGTAAAAGCACCTGGCACATACTAGGCAATCAGTAGAGTGCATGGTAACCGCTATTATTCTTCAACAAGACTACACTAATGTCAGCAGGGTAGACTAAGGCAAGAAACTGATAATTATGTTTCTGTCATTCTGCAAAACAGCCGTAACATCTCAGAGGCAGACAACAGTAAACATTTATTTAGCCGACTGTCAGCTGATTTAGGCTGATCCAGACTGGGCACACTCATGTATCTGCCACCAGCCAGAAACTCAACTGATTTAGGCCAGTGGCAGCTTAGAGTGGCTCTACTCCATGTGGCTTTCGTCATCCTCTTTGGACCAGTATATTGGTTCCACAGTGATAAGTGATGCTCAAGAGATGAATACTGAATAGTTAAGAAAAGTAATTTTGTTGGAATATATCACTTAATTTCATACTAACTAAACTAACTTAGGCATCCATCTCTAAACCCCTTTGGTCAGCTCAGAACTGCCAATACTGCGCTATTGCCCCTTAGTGACAGGGATTCATCCTGGAAGCCCTTGGTTAAGGGCCATCCTGCTCAAAAGCTGATTTAAACTGCACATGACATAACAGATTGTCACAGATCTGCATACCATCATAAATCTAACCACATTATTGCAGGAGATACTAGATTAACAGTGAAAGATATTTTCCACTTTAAATACGAGAAAAAATGCATATCTCTTGATTCTATAACAACACAAATGGCCAATGTTTTCTGAGTTACCAAAATATTTCTAACTGCTTGCTAATGATGACTAGGATTCAGATTCAATCTCAAAAGCGATCACTTCAATTTCACTTATTACTCTCTTTCTTACCCTTAGCCTGATTTCTTAAAAATCCAAGTATTACAATATATTAGTGGATGGGGGGGATCATTAAGAATTGGGCTATGTTTCCTACATTTCTCCAGTTAAATCATTTTTATGAGCTGATGTTTTCACGGATGGAGTAAATGTACCAATCAGTACAAGTTAATACTAGGATATGAAATGTAAATGAACTTGTCTGAGATACAAAAGGCTCCATTATCTATGTTTAGTCCTGCTTGTATTATGTATACATACATATAGCATATAGATTTAAATATAGTTTATGAGGATGGAATTATGGTTTAATTATTAATTAAGCAATATGTAGCAAGGCAACAGTTCTGACATTTATGAGAAAATTAAATTTCCAACATAGAAAGCATAAGACACAGTCGGGTGCATCCAATCCCCCAAGGATGTGATTATCTAATGATAAACCATGTTTTCTGCAGCTGCATGATTGCCGGTACAAAAAAAATGTTTATTATAAGTAAGATTGTGTTCTTTTTGCATGGAGAATAGATGAAGTTGGTTGCACAGAATATCAAACAGATGTTTCAACCAAATTGTGTATCTTCAATGGATTAATTCTTGCTATTTAAACTGGACTACATCTGAAAGCAGATATAGTCTATATGAGGAAAATGTAAATACTTCTCAAGCAAATTTCACATCACTGTAAAATAACAAACAGCTAGTAAAGGTACAGATGCAGGCAGTTTTGAGCTTTCCAGCCTCATTTTGTATGTACATATACACAAAAGCTCATGAGAATAATACTGACTCAGGATGATTTGTGAAATTTTTCCATTAGTAGGACTAGTTTTGCTGTGTTTCCACCATCTGTGAGAAGACTGTCAAGGAATAGGCACGAGATTTTTTTTTTTTTTCACTTAGAAGAGATTAAATGTAACTTTTAAAAAATTTTCCCGATGTCTTGATCTCAATCTGGGCAGGCCCACTATGTGCTAAACAATTTATAAGACATTTATATATACCATTTCATCTTAACCATAACCTTGAGAAGGTGTTTTTACTCTTACTACAAACTGAGGTCAAGGTATATAAATCATCTTATACATTATCACACAACTAGATAATAGAAACACTTGGATTTGGAACTAAGATCTGGCAGATTTCAAAATCACACTTCTTTTCATTATGTCATTGTGCTGGATATATTCCATTTGACCCATCCAGATCTACTTTCCATCCTTCTCCATTCTGTTTTTGCTACACGGAACCTGATCTGTATGGACTACATGAATACATTCCCTTGCCTTCTTACTTGTGATTGGGTTTGGCCAAAGGTATCACAGGAGGAGGTCTAAAAGCTACTGTCTGGAAGCCTTCTCCTCCTTCTCCTTCTCTCTTTCTCTCTTTCTCTCCCACCACCTCCCCCTGCCCACGACTCTCTCCCGCTCTCTCTCCCTCGCTCTTGCCCCCACCCCGCCCTCCTTCCATAAAGTCCACTAGCAGCTCCCTACCTGGCTACCTCACTTGTTTAGGCCATGGTGGTAATACCTACCTGATATGACTAATACCAATTCATTGCACTTTCTCCCTGTTTCCTACCCCTATGTAAAGATTTCCTTTATTGCATTATCTTCAAATTATTTAACCTTAGTGTTCCTTCTGTGTGCTGCTGACACTCTAATATGGCCATGTGTGGTTTTTTTTTTTTAAACTTATTAGTAATATTCTAAAAATTTTAGTTTGACCTCAATCTTTTAAAAACAGTTTTTAAGTACAGTTATCATGTTCTACACACTGCTAGGTACTAAAAACACTTAAAGATAAAGCACAGCTTTTCCTTGAAGAAGCTGAAAATCTAAGAAGTCAAAACATTTTTTAATGGTATTATATAGTCCCAGCTACTTGGGAAGCAGAGGAGGGAGGATCACTTGACCCCTGGAGTTTGAGGTAATAATGAGGTATGATCATGCCACTGCACTCCAGCCTGGATGACAAAGCGAGACACTGTCTCAATCAATCAATCAATCAATAAAAAAGTGTTATAGAAGAAGTTACAGAGGATGAGGTCTTAATCCAAACACAAGGGTCAGGGAAAGCTTCTTAAGTAGGTGATGTCTGAACTAGACCTTAAAAGGATGCACGGAAATTCGTGCTTATGGCATTGGAGTTGCTGAAAGGGAATTTCAATCAGAGGGCTCAGGGTGTCAAAGTCACAGAGGCTTGAGAAATCAAGGGATGGAGGTGGAGGAGGTAATCCTGAAGAGGCTGACTATTGGTTTCTAATGATGAACTTTCTGGTCTGTCCCTGGCAGTTTTATTTCAGTCTTGAAATATTACAAATAGAATAGGTACATCCTTTGCCTTGCATTTAAGGAAATATTTTGAAAACAAAAAAGGGAGTGGATAGAAGGAGCAAGTCATGAATACCAGTACAGAAGATATTATAAAATTTTGAGGCAGAAGTTATTTTGGCTTGAAATGGCCATTACCATTAGAGTACTTCTCTACTTTCCATTAAAGTAGAGAAGAGGTAGATAGAACATTTTCTCTTGGTGAATTGGTCTCTCTCTATATATGTAGTCTATATATAAGGACATTGGAGAAGGTATCAAGGATGCCTCCAAGATTTCTGGTTTAGGCTACCAGGTGAAAATCTCCTAAATATCAAGGTTTCTCAACTGCAGCACTATTGACATTTGGGGACAGATAATTCTTTGTCATGGGGAGTAGGGGAATGTTCTTCCTGTGAATTATAGGATGGTTAGCAGTATCCTTGACTTCTACTCACTAGATATCAGCCACAACTGCCTTCCCCCAAGTTGTGACAACAAAAAGTATCTCCAGGCATTGTCAAATGTTCACTGGGGAAGGGAGCAAAATCATTCCCAATCAGGAACCACTGCCTGATGTGGTAGCACTAAGGAATGAGTTGTGTAGCAAAACAATGAATGCCATCTTGGACAAAGGAAATTTGAAGTTTTTATGATAAAGGAGTTATTTGTACAAACAAGAAGGGGATCTATGGCTGGATATTTCCATTTGAGGACATTAGTACATAGACAGTTGAAACCCTTGGAGAAATTGAGATCATCTCGGGATGCATGGGTAGTTGTCTGACATATTTCTTTTTTTTTTTTTTTTTTTTTTTTTGAGACGGAGTCTTTGCTCTGTCGCCCAGGCTGGAGTGCAGTGGCACGAACGCGGCTCACTACAAGCTCCGCCTCCCAGGTTTACGCCATTCTCCTGCCTCAGCCTCCCGAGTAGCTGGGACTACAGGCGCCCGCCACCTCGCCCGGCTAGTTTTTTGTATTTTTTAGTAGAGATGGGGTTTCACCGGGTTAGCCAGGATGGTCTCGATCTCCTGACCTCGTGATCCGCCCGTCTCGGCCTCCCAAAGTGCTGGGATTACAGGCTTGAGCCACCGCGCCCGGCGTCTGACATATTTCAATCAGGAAATTTATAAAGGCCATCTGAACTTTTATGAAAATAAAACAATCATATACACTAGAAATAGTATTTTGTTTCTGAGTTCCCAGAATCTATAATGTACTATAAACAAATTTAAATATACAGAATCAAACAGCTTTTGGTTTATCTGGGAACCAATAGTTTATCAAACAAATCTGTGTGGGTATCCATGTGTGTGGACAGTTTCCACCGTCACTGCTTTCCCACAGCTATCTTAGAAAGTGAGGGGAAACAGCATTTATTGCTAAAATATCTCTGTTTTGAATATATAGAGTTAATATTGTCTATAATCACTTGAGTGGAAAGCAGCAGAGCAGGAAGTAGAGCTTAATGGTGTATGACTTTTTGTCAGGTACGTTTTTTTGTCAACACAATATGCACGTTTCTGTATTTTATAAAGAGCCCAATAGCACTTACAAACTTGTCTACCATCCTGATAATGATAGCTAATGCCATTGAGAACTCACCAAGTGCCAGAAACCCTTAAACTTTTATAGGCACTGTCTCATTTAATATTCCCCCACCAAACCCTGGGAGTTAGACATTGTTATTATCCTCTTTCGCCAAAGAAAAAAAAAAGAGAGAGAGAGAGAGACAGAAAGGTTTACAGAGATAATGAACTTGCCCAAGAAGACATAGCTGGTAGATAGCATAGAGCTGGAACTGGAATGCTGGTCGGTACTATTACAAGCCTCCCTCTTAAACACCAATCCACAGTTTCTCTGTCTCGTATACCTATAGATACCTGGCAAATAAAAAAGTAGGGTTTGCATTTGACTTAGTAATATAAAATGACTGTTCAAAAATTGTCAAGCTTTTCAAATACTTAATGCATGGGTATACTCAGAACTGAAACTAGAAATTGTGTTTCAAAAAACCTTGATTTTTTTTTTTTTTGCTCTTATTTTACTCGGATTTGTATTTCCTCTAGTCGTTTACAAGATTGTCTTTCCCATTCGATTTTAAACTCCTTGAGAGCAGAGACTGTGTCTTTGTAACTCTTATAATACAAGGTTGTATTGATTGACACATGGTAAGTGCCCCCAAACTGTTTTCTCATTGCTTAATTATAAATTAAGGAATGGATTAGGTTCTAAATGTCTGATGGTGAACTTATTCCTGCACATTGTGGTATTATCCCATTGTATTAAACTGTGCTTCTGGCTGTTTCTTTTAAACGGCAAATAAATCCTGTTCAATTCTTACAGACAAAGATTGTCCCCTAAAATTTAATTATTTGACCTGCTAAAATATTTCCTGTAGAGAGGTAAATTAGTATTTTTCTTATTTTGAGTATGGCTCTTTGTTGAATAAATTCCTTCAGGAAAAAAAAAGATTTAGGCAGCCATTTTACTTTGTTCCCAGTTTACATGGTTCAAGAGAACAGAATAGCAAGTAGTCGAGTAGTAACACATTCAAGTTTTGGCGTCAGACAAATATGGGTTCAAATACTACAACTGTAACTTAATAGCTGTTTGATCTTGGGCAAGTTATTTATCCAAAGTTACTGAGTCTTAGGATATTTTTTCCTTCAAAATGGAGATATCAGCAACTTTATTAGGATGCCGTGCAATTCAAATAAAATAACATATCCTAAGAGTTCTCCACAGCTTGCCATTCTTTCACATAGGTTTCTAGTTCTGGGGACACTGCTGAACCAGGTGGAAGATAGCTTCTGCCTTCATGGAGCTTACCCTACATTAGATGAGGGGAAGAATATATAGTAAAGATACTTAAAATACTGCACACAAGTTTAAAAAGGAAACAGATGACCTACTGAGATGGGGAGACATGGGGGAACATATTATCTGATCCTTCTTCATGGACAGTGATGTTCAAGCATTTTGGATACCATAAGACTTTTGGTTCCCATGGGAGTGGGGGGTTTCTACATGGTTGAAAATTCTTTGTTGGGAAACCAGACCATCAGTGAAGGGGTTGAAGATTCAGTGAACACAGATAATCAAAGCTCCAACCAATGTAGATGCTAATTTCACCACACATCAAAAAATTCCTTATTAATGCCAAATGATAGAACTTACTACAATCATGGAAATATTATTTATCTGTTCTTCTCCATATGGTTGACACTAGGAATATACAATTACTTAAGAATATGAAATGTGGCTAGTGCAACTGAGAAACTGAACCTTGAAATTTATCTTATTTATAGTCATACATCACTTATTGATGGATATACATTCTGAGAAATATGTCACTGGGTGATTTCATCATTGTGGAAACATCATAGAGTGTACTTACAGAAACCTAGATGGTATAGCCTACTGCACACCTAGGCTACATGGTATAGCCTATGTTGCCAAGAATACAAACCTGTACGGCATGTGACCGTACTGAAAACTGTAGGCAGCTATAAAAAATGGTAAGTAGTTGTGTATCTAAACACAGAAAAGATACAGTAAACATAAAGTACTATAATATTATGGGACCACTGTCCTATATGTAGTCAGTCATTGACCAAAAGTTCATTATGCAGCACATAATTGTAATTATATGCATCTGGGAGCTACCATATTGGATTGCTCAGTTTTAGACTGTTCAGCCCAGTGATCTTGATTTCTTTGGGTGTTGAGGATATTGTCATTCATTTCCTTTTTCTGGTCACCTGAATTTAAATAGAATAAATCTCATTATCTTTTTCAGACAAAGACCTGGGTCTAAGTTTTCTTCTACAGGTGAGACCAAGATATAGAGCTTTTGCACGTAGTTTCCACATAATAAACTAAAATGTCTTCTTCTCTATAGACCTAATCCTTCATAAACCATCTAGTTTCTCTTTAGAAATGTCTGTCTCTGTTCCCCTCTCTTCTGTGGAGATCTTTGAGACCTGGTGCCAGCAGCAATCCCTGGTAGGTGGTACTAAGTCTATGATGGAAATAATAGTGGTAGACATTAAACTGATATATTTTCCTCTTAATCCCAGTCTTTAAGATGTGAGTTCAAGAGCTAGGATAGAGTACCTTTCACAGGGTAAAAAAAAAATCCATTTCTATTCATGACATAAAGTTTACTGTCACGTATTATATGGATGTGATCGAGGTTACAAAGCAAAACCCCACCTATTAATGGGCTGGATTGTGCCACCCTGCAAATTCTTTATAGAAGCTATAATCCCCAGTACCTCAGAATGTGACTATATTTGGAGATAAGGCCTTTAAAGAGGTTGTTAAGAATAAATTTGGACATACAGAGAGACATCAGGGTTGTACCTGTGCAGAGGAAGTATCATGTGAAGATACAACAGGAAAATGGCCATCTACTGCCCAAGAAGGGAAGCCTCAGGAGAAACCAATCCTGCAGACACTTTGATTGTAGACTTAACAGTCACCAAACTTGTAAGACATCTGTTTAAGTCACTCAATCTGTGGCATTTTTTATGGTATCCCTAATAAACTAATGTGCCACCCCTTCAGGTCTTGGTATATTGTGAGGGAAAAGGAGAGGGAAGAAAACAAGGGAAGTCTCTTATCCACACCCACCTCAGCCTCTTCCCCAACCCAATCCAAACTCAAAGAAATAAGGAGAAAGAGGGGCCTTAGAAATATCAGGAGTGATGATTTTCTGCTCTAAGTATGGGATGAGGTATGTTGGAAGCATTAAACCTATATGAGAATGTCAGTTATTGCCTAGGATTCACTCCCTTGATGGTGAAGTAGAAAGAAACATATAGAGCCTGAGTCAGCTGCACTGATTTTCCACTATGTCTTTGCATAATTCATGGGAACCAGAAGTGATCATCTACATTATACCCCTACTCTAAATCAGCAAGCCTCACAACCAACATCCCAAGCCTGGAGTATCTTCTCTATCCAATGTTTTCCAATAGGAAAAACATTATGACCTTGGACCGTAAGTGGGGCTTCCTTCCTTGTAGCTGCAGGATGATTTGCGCAACTAAAGGTTATGGAAAAAGAAAATATATTGGTTCAATATCTCCCAAATAGTATCTTACCTCAAGCTATTAATAGAAAGTATATATTAAGAGTTCCAGGAAATTTATTAGTAGGGAAACAATTTATGTTAGTTCATTAAAACTTTTGGCTTCTATTGTTTAAATTATACTAAATGGGCAGAGTTGAGATTGTTTAAAATGTTAAGGGCATTAAGCAAATCATTAAAGGCAGAGTCCTTCTGTGACTAGAATCTGGGCATGAAATTTCTCTGTCAATAAGCCCTGGAAAATGTATAAAACCAGAAACAATAAAGGAATAGTGTAGCCATCTGGAAACCTGGTGCATGCATCCTGTGCATCATGAGAGGACCCCTTGAATCCAGCAAAAAGATGTGAACTGTAACCTGACTGCTAATGAGAGGCAGAAAGCCATTCAAACAAACTTTTCAAACCCCACAGGTGGGGTAGATCCTTCTGGTCTCAAGTATTTTAATATATTAACCTCATGATTTTCAGACATTGTGTTTCTCCTAACGCACTGAAAAACATACACCCTTTCCTCCTTTCTGGGCCTTAATTCTTTCCCCTAATCCACAAAACAAATACTTTGACCAGGCTGTTCTGACAATGCTGGATTTTGTTTGTGCATGTTTGCTTGTTTCTGACTTTCAACTCATTTTGTTATTAGGTGAAACATATTCACTCAGGACATAATCAGACGGGTTTTAATATTTTAAAGTATTTATTCATGTCCCAACCCTTGGGTGACCCCCAAGGTCTTAGCCTGGATGTATCTCAGACCGTGCGAGTGTGAGGAGAAAGGACTGTATTTGGGCCCTCAGCTTCTCCAATAGTCTCTGTTCATCACCTGGATGTAGCAGAGCAGCAAATATCTACAAATCCAATTCCCTATTTGAGGTAACAACACGGCAGAAGATAGCAAATGAATCTAAGACATCTTATATAATAGAAGCATCAGTAGTATATCAGTATATTATCACATAAAATTCGGATTATTATTATATATGACTGATGTGGGACTTGTGTTAGACATGTTCTCATTTGATCCTTACAAGTACTCCATGAACTAGGTCCTATTATCATCCCCATCTACAGATCAGGAAACAGAGAAACAGAGTAGTTAAGTGACTTGCAAAAGTCACACAACTAGGAAGTGGCAGAACAGGATTCAAACCCATGGAATCTAGCTCTGGCATCCATCTCCATAGCCCCTATCCTCCCTTGCTGATGCCCCAGGTGGCTTAATCTTTCCATCCCCAATGGAAAAGATCATTAAGTATCTAATGTGATGTAAGTGTGTCTAGTCAAGCCTTTGAAGAAAACATGCAAAGACCAGCCCTAGCCTCAATCAGCCACATAGTATACACAGGAACCCTCACCATGTGCTGCTACTATGCTATGGCTGGTCATGACCAGTCACCAGGGGACACTGCTGGTGACTAAAGGATACCAACAGTCATTGACAATCAAAGGTAGTCAAAACTGGTTGAACCCAGTCATGGCAAAACTCATTGCAACCAGCCAAAATGAACAGAAACAAGTCACAACCAGTCAAAGCCAGTAGAAGCTGATCAAAGTCAGCTAAAAATGAAACTGGTCTAAACTAGTAACAACCAGCCAAAACCAGTAGAAACCATTATAGAAAAAAACAGTCATAACTAATTGTAAGCATTAGAACCAGTTATGGACAGCCAAAGCCAGTTGAAGCTGGTCAAAACTGGCTTAAGCCAGTCTAAACTGGTACTGACCAGTCAAAACAAGTTTATCTGCTGGTTTCCAGGTAAAACTAGTTTAGATCAATTGTGATGAGTCTAAAGCTGCTGTGGCCATAGAAACCAGTCAGAATCTGTGATTACTAGCCAAAACAAGTCTAAACAGACTGAAGCCAATCTAGACCATCTAAACCAGTCCTGGCCAGTCAAAACCAGTCTAAAATGGTTATGCCTGGCCAAACCCTGAAACAACCAGTCCTTTCCAGCCAAAATCATTATAAATTTGTCATGGGAGTTGAAACCAGTTGAAGTCAGTCTAAACCAATTGTGGCCCATCAAAAATCGTTGAATTTCGTTGCAGCTGGGCAAAACAAAGACTAAGCTGGCTGCAGCAAATTTAGACTAAACCAGTTGTGGCTGCTTGAAACCAGTTGAAGCTAGTCTAAACCAGTTGTGACTGGTCTAAACCAGTTGGGGCCATTCAAAACCAGTTGTGGCAAGTTGAACCTGGCCCAACACAGTTGCAGCTAGTCAAAAAACAGTTTAAACTGGTCAAGGCCAATCTAAACTGGTCATGACTGGTCAAAAAATGTTAAGTTCAGTTGTGGCTTGTGGACAGTCAAAACTGGCCTAAAATGGTGGTAGCAAGTCTAAACTGGTATAGACATTCAAAACTGGTGTAAAGTGGCCAAGGTTACAACCAAACTAAAACTAGCCTGGATGGATTCAAACTAGCCATGACTAGTCAAAACTGGTCTAACCTGGTCATGCAAAGTCTAGAGTTATTTATGAAAACCCAAAACATGTCTAATCTATTTGTACCCAGTCTACACCAGTCAAAGCCAGTCTAAACAAGTCATGGCCAGTCCAACTGGTCAAATCTGGCGTAGCCAGTTAAAACCAATTGAATCTCATTGTGGCCAGCCTACACTGGTCAAAGCCAGTCTGAAGAAGCCAGTGCCATCTGAACTGGTTATGGCCAGTCAAAATTGATTAAATCCCACTGTGGCTGGTCTAAACCAGTCATGGCCAGGATAAACCAGTTGTAACCACTTGAAACTGACCTAAACTGATTGTAGCTGGTCAAAGCCAGTTATGCCAGACAAAACTGGTCTAAACTGGATGAAGCTAGTCAAACCAATCTAAACTGGTAGAGGCCTACTTTAAACAGATATTGCCAAAAAGTCAAATCCAGTTGTGTCCAGGTGAAACTGGCTAAATCCAGTTGCAGACAGTCTAAACCAGTATAATCAGATTGTGGCCAGTCAAAACCAGTCTAAACCAGGAGAGACTGATCAAAAACACTCAAAACAAGTCAAGGCCAGTTACAACAGTTTTAAACCAGTCGTGGCCAGTCTAAACCAGCCTGGACTGGTCACAACAACCTAAGTGGACTTGGTAGGAACTGGTCAGGACTGGCCTGAACTGGTCAAGTCCAGTCTAAACTCATCTAAACTGGTTACTCCTGGAAAAAACTGTTCAAATCTCATTGTGGCCAGTCTCACCAAATCATGGCCAGTCAAAAACAGCCAAAACCAGTTTCAGCTGGTCACAACCAGTTCAAGCTGTTCAAGACCTGCTAAACCAGTTGTGGCAGATCCAAACCAGTTCAAGATGGTTGAGATACACCTAAACATCTTCTGCCTTGTGTAAACTAATCAAATGTGGTTGTAGCTGGTCTAAACTGGTCAAAACTGGTTTTAACCACTTGATGCTTCTCTGAACTGGTAGTGGGCATTCAAAATCAGTCACATCATTATGCAGCCAATCTAAACCCCTTGTGGCTAGTAGAAATGATTGTAGCCAGACAAAACTGGTCAAAACCAGCTGACACATGACTCAACCAGTTGCCACCAGTGACAGTCAAAACCAGCCAAATCCAGTTGCTGGTGGTGTGAACCTATATAAAACAGTGTGGCTGGGCTTGCTGAAACTGGCCTAAGCTTGTTGAGGGCTGGAAAAAAAACAATCTAAGCCAGTTGAGCCTAGTCATAACCTGTCTAAACACTTTATGACCAGTCCAAACCAGCCTGGACCAGTCAGAACTAGCCCTGATTGGTCAAAACTGGCCTAAACCAGTCACATCCAGTCTAGGCTGACCTAAACTTCCCAGGGCTAGTCAAGACAAGTCTAAACCAGTCATTGCCAGCTGAAACCAGTCAATGCCAGTAATGGCCAATCAAGACCAGTCAGATCCTGTTGTAATCATTAGAGTGTGTTTGAGGCTGATCCAAACAAGTCATAGCCAGTTGAATCCATTTATGTTTGGGCAAAACTTGTCTAAACTGGTTGCACCTGGTCTAAACTGGTCATGGCCAGTGAAAATCAGCCTAAACTGGTTGCCACCAGGCACAACTGACCTATGCTATTTGCATCAAGTCTAAACCAGTTTAGGCCAGGTGCAGTGGTTCATGCCTGTAATTCCAGAACTTCAGGAGGCCAAGGCAGGAGAATTGAGCCCAGGGGTTGGAGACCAGCCTGGGCAACATGGCAAAACCCTGTCTCCACAAAAAAATACAAAAAATTAACCAGGCGTGGTGTTGCATGCATGTAGCCCCAGTTACTCAGGAGACTGAGGTGAGAGAATCACTTGAGCCCAGCAGGTTGAGGCTGCAGTGAGCCATGATCGCACCACTGTACTTCAGCCTGGACAACAGAGTGAGATCCTGTCTCAAAAACAAAAACAAACAAACAAAACAACAAACAAAAACAGTTGAGTCCAACCTAAGCTGACTGAAGCTGATCTAGACCAATCAATGCTGGTCTGAACTGGTCGTGGAAAGTCTAATCCAGTTGTGGCCAGCCAAACCTGGCCTGAACAAGTTGCATCCAACCAAGAATGGTTCAAACCACTCAAAGCCTAAGTCAGTCATGGCCAGTCAAAACCATTCAAATCTGGGTGCAGCTGGTCTAAACCAGTGTAAACTGGCTGTGGCCAGTCACGACCAGACTAAACCAGTTGTGGCTAAACAGGTCAGTGCTGTTCAAAACCTCTCCAAACCAGTTGAGGCCAGTCACAGTCAGTCTAACCCATGACAGTCCAAACCAGCCTGGACTGGCTGGAACCAGCCATGACCAGTCAAAACTGGCCAAATCCTATTGCATCCATTCTAGACTCATCTATACCACCCATTGCTGTTCAAGATAGGTCTAAAATGGTTGTGGTAGGCAGAAAGCCTTACCAGTACCTCCTTAAATAACAATTACATCCAAATAAGCAGAAAACTGTACTTTGGGGCACTCGTTTTGCTTTCTAGGCCAGCACTAACCTACAGATGGAGGCATCTATAATTTGGTCCTCATATTCAAATAGCTTTACTATTAACAATTTAAGCCACTTTGTCAAATTATTTTCATGGCAGCTGAATTTCACAGCAGATTAAGTGTCTGGCAGGAGATTAATTAGATGCAATATCTAGTGAACGCTTTTTAAACATTGCTCACAATTAAGCCAGAGTAAATATAGGCTAAAAAATTTCACTACACAATTCTTCCCGAGGTCTTGAGTTTAAAAGTATATCAAAATTCAGTCGTAAATATGGGAAATTGGTGAATTCCATGAAAAATCTATGTGCTAATACTTCTCTTCCTTTTTGTCAGTTCTGCATATATATCCTTTAAAAGTTAACAAAGTGTCCTTTTCAAAATAATTTCAAACTTAGAGAAGGAATGCAAGAATGAAACAAGACAAAAAACTCCTGTACAATCCTCAGTCAAATATATGAATTGCTAACATTTCCCCGCTAACCAATTTGGGTGAACGTTGCAGACATCAGGCCTCTATATCCACAAATATTTCAGTGTGTATTTCCTAAGAGCCAGGACATATAATTATATAACTATAGTACAATTAGAAACGTCAAAAACTTTAACATCACTAAACATTAATAATTAACTGTAACTTCAAATTTGGCTGTTTGTCCTAACAATCCTATTCCCACCCACCACCTATAACTAAACAGTTCTGTTAATTTCTGGTTTCTTTCCTGACTAAATTTTTGAAAAATGAACAAATATTTTTGTTATTTCTTTTTGTTGTTATACATGAAATGCTTTATTTTCCCCATATTATTCCAATTTTAGAATAAATGTTACCAAAGGGAGCACTAAGGAAGTATGTGAAGTCAATAATTTTCTAAGATACAGCTGCTTAATGTGGCTTTGTGGACAAGCAGACAAGTATATGTCCTCCAACTATACCAGTCCTCAAGGAGACAGATGGAGAAATAGAAAGTAAGTGTGCTTGCAAATTTTTCTTAGCAAACTGGAGAAGTAATTTTATGCCTATTGAGTCTAGTCATTAAAAAAACTTGGATTGCATTTTACACCATTGTTAATTTTTCCAATGTTTAATTTTTATTGTATTTTACAAAAATATGTGTCCACAATGAATTTGAAATTTAACTTCTTGTTATCTTGTTACTGTTCAAGAGGAACTTCTCTGTGTGTTTTTTAAAATTTTGAAATTACAAAGTCTTAAAGAAGTATGCTTAGTAGAAAGTAGTGAAAGTATTGAATTAACTCAGCTGGGATACTGAAAATACAAATATTCAATTCAATTTAGTAAACAGCTGCTGAACATGTTCTACATATACAAGATATATATGTTGATTTTTAAAGGAAGCTAGGAATAAGCAATGATAAGAATATGGATTTTAGAGTCAAAAAGGTAGTCCCAAGTTAAAATTCCAGTCTCACCACTTTTACAAGCTAAGAACTAATGCTTACCTCCTTTGATGTTTAGATCCTTCTTCAACAAAACACGAAAAATATTAATTCTGCATATTTGTGAAGAAAAAGGTAAAGTTTAAGTTAGAGATTAATATCTATATATATTGCTTGATACACATAGATATATTGTTTTAAGTGTCTTTAAAAGAGGTATATACTATTGAGACGGGGCTACCAGTTTCCACTGAGTTATATTATAACTTCACTAACATATACTAAGATCCCATTTTAACTTATAGATTAATCCTTGGGTGCACACAAGCCTGAATATGAAGGTGCTTGGCTTCAGAGGGTACCAAATGAAGGCCTGATTCTAAATATGCATTGAAAACACACGAAACTAGAAATCAAGTAGGTAATTTATCTTCAAATGCGCTGATCATATGTGTGCTTTTCTAAACATTTAGGCATAACTTATAAAACTTTTTAATCAAAGCTTGTGAGTTATCTAGTAATAAAGAATAGACTATAGTAGAAAAAAAAAAGCATCCTAGAATAAGAGTCACTCTTGAAATTCTTATTACAGTTCCTCATCTGCCCATTTTTTATATAAATATAATGTCTTCGTTTCCTTGCCTCTTCAAAAAGTGCTTTTCTGGCATCCAAACTGATTTTAAGATTGAGTTTCCATTTTAAAAGTCTAAATTGGAACTTAACACTGAAGCAAAGCACAAATAGAAACTAAGACTTGAAAGCTGCATGGGAACCCTGTTGAACAGCTATTGAAGCAAGGTTGGCAAGGCAATTTGGTATGCTGCTCTTTTCCGGCACTGTCTCACTGCTCGAGCTGCTGTGTTCAGCAGTTCTTTGTTGATGGCTAGTCCACAGTCAGTTTTTGTTCCCTTTAAAAAGCTAAATTTAAGGATTTTATTTTTGACAGCAATCTAGTCGCATGGTCGCCAATACCCACCTACTAGTGTTTCGGAGAGCTAGGATAGGACAAGAAATTAAAAATATTGCCTTCATGCTGAAGCATGCTATTGACTTATATGTTCTTCATCAAGGATATAAAATTTCTGTTAGGAGATGAAAAGTGTATGAGAGAGAGAGAGAGAGAGTGTGTGTGTGTGTGTAATGGTAAAAGCAAGAGATGAGCGAGTGATGAGATGAGATAGATGAGATGCTAATTTGAGGCTAGAGAAAACTCAGAAAAGGAAATATTCTCGAAAGTAAAATTTTAGTTTTAGATTATTGCAATGATGGCCCACAATTTGTTCACATTTCCCTATATTATACCTTTGAGAAGTCCCCTCCCATGCTGACTCTGCCCAGGGCCATATGAATTGCTTTGGTCCTTCGGAGATTTGAAAAATTCTTATGGACCGAGACTCTCTTCCTTTTCTTGGAAACTGCTGCCATGTGAAAAAGCCTGTGCTCCTTTGCTGAATGAGGAGAGTCACATAGGCCATTTGTTCCCTAACGCTATGTCTGACAGCCAGCCAGCCCCAGAAGCAAGGCAACATTGCTAACTTGCATCTGAATGTAGATGCATGAGTGGGTTCAACTAAGACTAAAAAAAAGTACCCAGTCGAGTCTTGCCCACATTGCCAACCTACAGAATCATGAACCTAATTAGTGGTTGTTGTCTTGAACCACTAAGTTTTGGGGTGGTTACACAGTAATAGATAGCCAATACAAGCCAGTTTGAGTTTTATTTCTTAAAAGTGTTAGATAAATGCAAAATGATAATGTTCTTATCATGCTTCCAATCTTGGTATTATTGCCTGTAATAGAAGTGCTCAAAAGAAAAATCAGTTCTATTCATACATAACAGTAAGTAAATATTATTGCCACCTCTTTTCATTTTCTCAAGACTTTAATAACATATTATCTTAAAGGTTGCAAGTGTTGAATCTATAATTTTATACTGAAGTTACTTGTGAAAAATACTTAGCATAGGGCTCTCAGACAACGTGTTTTTAAAAAGAAAAACACCGAACAAAAACGGTAAAAATATTTGGGCAACTCAAAAATTAACAACCAAAGCCACCTCTAGGGACAAAAAAGGCTTTCAAATGTAAAATCTTATATTAAATTAAACATATTGCAATGTTTCTAGCTCTCAATCATAAGCAGTTAATGAAGAAGCCACTGAAGAAATGATTTAAAATAACTAAGAGGAAAAGCCCTGGGAAGGAATGGTTTAACAGCAGGCCTTTAATTTAGTCCCTACCTACTGGGTGAAGGACTTTGTCCAGACTGCCATGTAAACACTCCAATGGTATTTACTAGCAGATTTTTAAAGTGTAAACAAACCTGGAATTTGTGTATTTATGAAGTATGGCTACCTGGAGATGAGGGATAACCAAATAAGCTATGTAATTAATGAAATTAAAAAATGAAAATATTACAAACCCAAATGGATTCTTTTTGTTGGGAGTGTTTCTACATACATTGCCTAAACCACATCTGTTAACCCAGCACCAAAAAGTGGCTAATGAAAAAAGGGCATGTTTGGAGGCTGCAACTGACTGTGTTGGTATCCTCCAGGGATAGAATGTTTTACCTGTGTCTAATGCTTTTCCGTATCCTGTGAATTATTTAGTTTTGTTCTGAGTAAGACTGATTGATTCTGTGTTTTGTGTTATCATGAGCAATTTCTACCTTTGTGACAGATTTCTTCATAAGCCATTAGTTAATAAGTGTTATTGTAACCATGGTTAATAACAATGTATTGTATTCTTTTCTGAACATTGTTGAGTAGATTTTAAGTGTCCTCACTACAAAAGAATGATAAATATTTGAGGTTATGCATATGTCATTTAGTTCAATTTAGCCATTCTGCAATGTAGAAATATTTCCAAAAAATCATATTGTCCTAGTTTATACAATATATGTTTTTTCTCCAAATAACCAATTAATCAATTAAAAATAAATGCTATTGACTGACCAACCCTTTCAGATCTCCAGCAAAATTGTCTCCAAATTCTGTGTTCCTACAACAGTTCTAGTACAGATTTATCATGTTTCATATAGTTATGGCTTACAAATCTGGACCCCCCCCCCCCCAGAGACTATGGATTTCTTAATGTTAGGAAATGTATTCACTTTTATGTCTTCATCAAAATACGTAGTATCTAGGAGACATTTAATAAATGTCTGTTAATTCAATTAAATAACAGGAAACTCTTTTCACATTGAAACTTTAGAAGAAATACTTCTAAAATGATCACAAACATGTTAAAAAGTATTTTAAAGGAGTAATGTGCATTTTTACGTAATCTTGGGGATTGGGGATGGGCCCTTCTAAGAATGAATCCCAAAGAATAGGTCATATTGGAAAAATATTCAGATTTGTCTATCTAAAAATTTAGAATTTCTTATGGAAAATATTAACACAAAAATAAAAGCAAATACTAATCTAGGAAAATATTTACAATATATACAATAGACCAAGGGAAAAATAATTCTCATATAATTCTTGTAAATTAAATTTTAAAATAAACATTTCAATAGAAGAATGGACAAATAAATGAGCAATTCATAAAAGAAATACAAATAGGCATAACATACATGAAAAAGTTCAAACCTGTAATCAAATAAGAACATAGTGAGAAACTTTTGTCCAGCCAGATTAGCAAAGATAAAACAGAATGATAAACTTCAGCAGACATCTGGAAACATAGCAGATGTGAAAAAACAACAGACAATATATGAAACAAATTTAAAAGAAAGTCTAAACCAGAAAAATACAACTTCACTTCACTTCTATTCATCTAAGGTGGTTAAGTACTTTTCCCAAAATCTCTTCTATTAAGGGAAGGTTATTAGACAAGGTGATATTTGGAAGGTAGAAGAGAAGCAGCAGACAGAACTCCCAGATTTTAAGTAGATCTACACAGTGACAAACGAACATAACTTCCAGCTTATATTTCCCAGCTTCTGGCCCAACTGACCAACACTGGCCCCAATTCTACCTCACAGTAGTACCAGCTTGCACGGACCTCCCCAGTAGCCCATTTGTGTTACCACTTCAGCAGTCAGACATCCATGGCTTCTTGGATTTTACCACAACCTTTCCATGATTGTGCTTTAGGCTCTCACGATTAGTAAATTACTTTAATCCTCTGATTTCTGCCTTTCAGAGTTTCAGTTCTCCCTCGCTCCTTCCACTGTTATGTAAATTGTAATTATTTTGGTCAATCCCACGTATACACACATGCACACAAACACAAACATTAAGAACTCAATACTAAATGGACGGGTTTAACTGTAGGATAAGGGAGAATTCATGAATTGTAACATAGGTCAGATAAAGGCCATTCAACACTCACATATGAGCACATATTAATAAAATGGCAAAACCACTCTGGAAGACTCTTTGGCAGTTTCTTAAACATATAGCTACCTTACGAATCTGCAACTCTACACCTAAGCATTTACCTAAGAGAAATAAAGTATATGTCCACAAAAAGATATTTATGAGAATGTTCATAAAGCTCTATTTTTAATAGCCTCAAACTAGAAACAATGCAAATGTCAAAGGTGAAGGGATAAACAGATATTCATACATTGGAAACCTACATAGCAATGAAAAGGAATAAATCATTGATACAGGCAACAACATGTGAATCTCAAAAACATTGTTTTGAGTAAAAGAAACCAGAAACCAAAGAGTATATATTATACAATTTTATATATAGGAAGTTAAAGAACTGGCAAAACTATCCAGGGGGATAGATGTCAGAAAAGTGGTTGCTTCAGGAGAAGGGGATTGACTGGAAAGGGGTACAAGAATATTTACTGGAGTGATAGAAACATTCTACACATTGATTGCTGTTGTAGCTACATGGACATATATACTTGTCAAAGCTTATTAAATTCTACACTTAAAAATCTGTATTTTATTATATATAAATTATACCTTCAGCCGGGCATGGTGGCTCACGCCTGTAATCCCAGCACTTTGGGAGGCCAAGGTGGGTGGATCACCTGAGGTCAGTCCCAGCTATTCGGGAGGCTGAGGCAGAAGAATTGCTTGAACCCGGGAGGCGGAGGTTGCAGTGAGCCAAGAAGGCACCATTGCACTCCAGCCTGGGTGACAAGAGTGAAACTCCATCTCAAAAAAAAATATATATATATACCTTAATAAAACAATTTAAATACAGTGGAAAAAGAATGAGAATCTAATATCTGTTTATGCGAAGCACCAAAAAGAAAGCAGAAACGTGACAGAAACAGCATTTGAAGAGATAATGACTAACGTTCTCTAAAACAGAAGGATGAAGTGTTAGGTTAACATAAAAAATGAGTATTTCCTGAAGAAAACACAGATACTTTTGCATGAGGTGCTGAATTTTCATAAACATTTGGCAGGCATACAGTTAAACTAGTAATTTTCCTCCTTAATGAGAAGATACTAAAATATTTTTACATAACTTTATCCCTAAAATCTCAACTATCTCTTACACATTTACTTTAATGAAGGCTCAGATCCAATCGGAAAGAAAAGGCTTGTCTCCACACTTTTTAATTCCAGCAAGGTGTTCTTAATTATCTCCTTTGATAGGCCTTTAAATGCCCTCATTCTAGAGAGCTACCAGCTCAAATAGGAAAACTCCAGAAAGTGAGGTAAAATATAGAGATTGGCCTTAAAATTCTATTACCTTGTTTACTGTTTGTCATTAAAAACAAAAAACAAAAAACCTCATGTTCATTGACTTCTGTATCCCTCACTGTCTAAGGCAGCATCTAGCACAGAGTAGGCACTCCAAATTTATTTGGCAAATAAATTGATTAAAGGCTTATTATTTTTCAAGTTTTGTGCTACTAATTTTATAATCAGTATCTCACTTAATGCTTATAATAATCCCATAAGGTAGGTATTGTCAACCCATTTTACAGATGAGAAAAAATATGTGAACTTTCCTATGTGAGAGTTGGATTTGAGTCTAGGTTGTATGGTCCCCTCTTTTGTTTTTTGGCTTCCATTTTATAGCTTCAGGCTATAAACCTCAGTCCTAGACTCAGTCACCCAGCTGATGACCAGAGTTTATGATCAATTATTCTCTGATCATAATCTCTGATCAATTAATCTCTGCACCAAACCATGTTCCACCTCAGTTTTTGAACTCATGGCTACTGTGCCTAGGTTATAGACCGGGTTTTTGACCTCTTCTCTAAAGCCTTTGTCATTGCTGTAGCACACATAGCTAACTACCACTCATATCTAGATCTGTCCTATTCAGTACGATAGCCATCAGCCACATGTGACTATTGAGCACTTGAAATAGGGTTACCAAAAATTGAGATGTGCTACAGGTAAAAAATACACATTGGATTTCAAAGGCCTAGTGCGATAAAAAGAACATAAAATATCTCAGTACTTTTATGTTGATTGTATGTTAAAATAATACTATTTTAGATATATTGGGTTAAATATATTAAAATTAATTTCAGCTATTTTTATTACCCTGTTAAGTGGCTATTGGAAAATTTAAAATTAGATGAGTAGCTCAAATTTGTGGCTTATGTTATATTTTTATTGGACAGAGATGGCCTAGACAGATACCAACACCATTTTTAAAACATTTTTATTGTGAAAATAATATGTGCATAGAAAAATTCACAATACATAATACATAACTCAATGAATAATTATAAATAGAACATCCATAGCCACAACCCTGGTCAAGAAATAAAACATTTGTAGGATTCCAGAAATCTACCATATGCCCATTCTCATTCATAATATTGTTTCTTTTTCCCCTAAAAGTAACTATTCGTTTATTGTAGTCATAATTTTTTTTACAGTTTTACCACCCATATATGTAACCCTATAGAATATGGTTTAGTTTTTGTCTTTTTTATACCTTTACATGAATTAAATCAAACTATATGTAGTCCTTTTGGTCTTATTTTAAATATGTTTTCAATATTATTTATGGCAATATGTGTATCTGTACATTTCTATGGTTACATAGTGTTCCACTGTATGACTATACCATAGAATTCATATTCATTTTCCTGTTGATAGACATGAGTTGCTTTCAGGGCTATTATTGTTATTGTTTTGGCATTACGAATAATGCTATTATAAACAGTTATGTACATATACCCAGAAGGATATTCTGGAAGTACATACATTTGAGAGAGTTGACTGGATCATAGAACATGCATATTTTCAATTACTAAATATAAATTTTTCCAAAGCAGTTATATGCAAATTATACTTCCACCAATAAACTTTACATCCCATTGCTCATCATTCTTGCCAAAACTTAATCATTATAAATTTTACTATTTGTTATTTTAGTGAGTGTATACTAGTAACTCTTTGTAGTTTTAAATTGCCTTTTACTAGTCACCAATGAAATAGAGCAGGTTTTCAAATGCTTAATGGCTATTTGAATTTCTTCTTTCTTCAAGTACCTGTTAAGTCTTTTGCTCGTATTCTATTAACCATTGATTTATATTTTGATTCTCTTGTATGACCACCAAAACTGCACTCAATTTAACAGGTAATTATTCCACACTGGCCAACGCTGTCAGTAAGAAAATATCTTCGTTAAAATGTCCTCAGTTAGAAAGTTGGTCTGATTTACTATTCCACCATTTTAAAAATCAGAAATTCAGACAATTTTTATGGTTTATACTGATTTATTATCATACAAAACTTTGTTGTGATTTTCATATATATTGATCTTCTATTTAAAAATTTATTACATGGATTTTTGCTGCCTAAGAAGAAATAACTGCTGTAAGGTACTCTTTCACTATAAACAATCAGAAAACAACAAAAATTATGAAGTAACTGCTTTGTGACATTAGACACCTGGCAGCATGGGACTGTGATCCCTGAGGGAAGGAAAATAAATGAGATCTATGCCTGACTCAGCTCTTTGCTGGGAGGAACTTTCTGAACCGTGGCAAACGGAGAAGGAATCAAACAATCCTTGAAAATCTCACTGAGTTGAGGAAACAAAAATGAAATTTGAGGAGGCCAAGGTGGCTAGAATTTTGGAGGCAGAGTACCACAGCAGAGAAAGCTACACAGAGAACATCCTCCAGAAAATATTTTGTTTGTTTTCTTGAATCTTTATATGAATACAAATCTACATATGCACAGGGTGAAACTCCCTGAGGCCAGGCAAAGCAGAACTGGTGGGCAAAAAACAATTATTAGGGAACACAAAGTTGAGACTTACTCAGCTATTCACTGGCCTGAGAGGAGAAACCTTGTTAAATACAGGAAGTATTCGGAAAAAACCCCAAAGGACAGTGTCTTCATAGTGAGGCTAAACCAATCCCAAAATAAAGACTACTGTAGACCTACCCAAAGGAAAGCTTTAAAACAAGCCTGGAAAGGATCAAGCTGATCTGTAAATGCCTAAACTGACTGCCAGAACAAGTCTGACTTAACAAAAAATTTAAAATGTCAGAAATTCAGTAGAAAATTAGTAGATATATGAAGAAACAGAAGAATATAATCCATAAGCAGGAAAAAAAAAAGTCAAAATAAGCAGACCTAGAAATGACAGAGATGAGGAAATTAACAAGGATTTTAAAAGTTATTACATGCTCTAAAGTTTGAAAGAAAGCATGAACACAATGAAAACAGAAATAAAACAATGAGTAAGATGGAACTTCAGAAGATGGAAAATGCAATATCTAAAATGTAAATTTCGCTGGAGAGAATTTGCAGCAAATTAGATGCTATATATTTTTTTTAATCTGTAAACATGAAGCCCTGGGAATAGAAACTATTCAAAATGAAGCACAAAAATGAATAAAAATAGTGAAAAATAAACCTAGCTTCAGTGCTCTGTAGCACAATACCAATCAGTGTGTAGCATATGTAATCACAGTCCCGGAAAGAAAGTGGGTGATGAGGGTGAGTCAGAAATAATGTCTAAAATAATGATGGTCAAAAATTTTCTAGTTGATGAAAACTATAAACCCACAGTTGCAAGAAGCTTAACAAACCCAGTGAAAAGCACAAACACAATCATGCCAAGGCATTTCACAAGTTGATGAAAACATTAGTGAAGAGAAAGTAAAAAAGCAGCTAGAGAAGAAAGATACATTATATGCAAAGAAACAAAGATACAAAACACTATATACTTCTCATCTGAAATTATGCAAGGTGGAAGAAAATTGAACCGTTTTTAAATGCTGAAGAAAAAAATGTCAATCTTGAATTCTATCCACTATGAAAATACCCTTCAGAAATGAAGGTGAAATAAACAATTTTTGTCAGACAAGAGCTGAAAGACTTTATCGCCAACAGACCTGTACTATAGAAAATGTTACAGTAAGTTCTACGGGCAGAAGGAAAATGATAACAGATGAACTTGGACGTACACAAAGAAATGAAGACTACTGGAAAGGGTACATATATGGGTAAATGTTAAGTATTTTCTCATGTTTTTAATGAGAAAATGGATACCTAGAGAAAAATGGTAATAATGTATTGTCAGGTTTTAAATATATGTACAATAAAGTGTATGACAGCAATAGCACAAAGAATAGTACGAGAAATCAAAGTACACTATTCATAAAGGCCTTACATTATTTGCAAGACTGTATATTATTTGAAGGTAGATTGTGATGAATTGATAAATTAAAATACATATTACATACGCTAGAGGAACCCCTGAGAAAATAAACCAAAACATTATAGCCAGTAAACCAATAGAGGAAATATATAATGGAAAAAAAATCAATTTATCTAAAAGAAAATGGGAAAAGTGGGCAAAAAGGACAAAGAACAGATGGGACCAATGGATACAAACAGCAAGATGGCAGATTTAAACCCAGCTGAATCTGTAATTAAATTTTAAAAACTGATCTGACGATTCCAATTAAAAGGCACAGATTGGCAAACTGGATTTTAAAAAACGCAAGATCTGACTATGTGTGTGCTTTCTATAAGGAACCCACTTTAAAGATAGATCGTTTAAAAAGATGAAAATGTATACCATGCAAACAAAACTAGGAATTTATCCAAGAGAAATGTAAACGTATGTCCAACCAATGATTTCTATGAAAATGTTAATAGAAGCTTTATTTATAACGGTCAGAAACTGGAAAGAGCCCAAATTTCTCCCAACGATTAAATGCATAGTTTGTAATATATCCATAAAACAAAACTCTACTCAGTAATAAAAATAACGCACCACTGATACAGTATGATTGAAATTCATTATGCTGTCCAAAATAAATCAGGCAAAAAATAGTACATACCATGAAATTCTGAAAAGGTAAAACTAATGTATATATAGTGATAGAAAGCAGATCACTGGTTGCCTGGGGCTGAGGATTGAATGGAGGTATTCACGGCACACTCAAGGGAATTTTCTCAGATGACAGAAAATATTCTATATTTTGATTGTTGTGGTTACACAAATGTTTACATCTGTCAAAACTCCCGCAACTGTACCTTTAAAATTGACGCATTTTATTGAATGTGATTTTTCACCAATAAAATTGATTTTTATGGAAATGCTTTCTAAGTTGTGAGCCAAAGTTTTGAGTCTTATCTCCCCATTCCCTTTCATTCATTCTGGACTCCAGGCTTCTTGAACTCCTAGCAATTTCCAGAAAGAACAATGGTTTTTTCATTTATATGAGTCAGGACCTGGAATGTCCTTCATTTGTTATGTACCTGGAAAACTCTTATTTATCCTTCATGACATTGTTCAAATAGAATGGCAACATTTCCTAGAAACAGATCTGGAGAGAATGTATTCTGCCATATTTTTGCTCTGCGACACAGAAAAAATTAACTAATCATCTTCAAGCTGATATCCTCATTAGTAGCCTTAGGATATAAATTCATTCTTCATATAAATTTTTGTAAGGGTTAAATAAAATAAGATACATAAAAAGCACTTGGAATATATCGGACACATGATAAAGGCTCATTTTCATTCCTCTATCCTAGCTCTCATTATATCATAATACGATTATCTCCAACATCTACCAGAGTGTCTGACAAATAATAAACACTAACTGAGTATGTGTTAGTGATATTAACATGAATGAACAAGGATGAATAAGGAGCCATGAAGGCTAAATTTTAGTTCTAATTTCCTTACTATTTTTGCATATTTTCTTATTTTTATGGAACCCCGAACTCCTTTATTCCCTTTTTTCCTTCAGCATATTTTCCATATAAAAGATTTGGTAAAGCTTATGCAATATAGATGACCTAAACTGATATATAACTGGCATCTTCCAAGAGGTATCTCTATTGAATAACAAGGTTCTCATAAAATTGTATGACTCTAAAATGAGTATGTTGCTATTATAAGAAAATTAATAATATTTTAATTGATTGGTTCAAAAAAGATTAGTGGTGATATTTATCACCTTCCATTCAGAATGAAAACAAGTAATATTTTATAGGTATTATAGGTATAAGCCCCGATCTTTTAAAAATATTAGTCTGATCTCTTAATTTTAAAAAATATAAAATATTCATGTTTTTCTACCTTATGAAGAATGATTAAAGCCAGTCGACAGATTTTTCTAACACCTTTATACTAATGTCAACAACCTTGTCTTTTCTTTCCTTCATCTTCCTTAAAAGCAGCCTATTTTGGTTTTGATAAAACCCAAGATTTCTGTATTCAAGGCTGACACCATAAAATGGGGGCAAAAACATCTGGTGGGTGTAGAATTGAGTCGTCATTTTGTGCAGGGCGATGGCAGTTGTAAGAGAGAAGCAAAACGACAGCTGTGAGGAGGTTCTGAGCAGTTCCTATTTTCAGGATGTGCTGAACTCATAATTCAGGCCTAATGAATATGTCTTTGAGATGTAACAGCCTGTTTAGATTCCTGCTTCCGCCACTGCAGAAGAACTGAATACAAAAATGGTAATGATTTCATGTAAAATTCATAAATAAAATGCAAAGACAAGGGGAATGGTGTGCCCCAGTGATACACAATGGATTGCCATGCAGTATGAAGGCTAAGTCAATGGAGCTGTTTTTAAAGCCTTAACTACAGTTTATTTTACTTGGTTGGAATATATGTAGAGCCAAAATATTTATAAAGGCCTCTGACACCATGCTGTGCAATAAACAGATATGCTGTGTTCTTCCTACAAAACTACTTGGTCCATGTCATGATCAGTATAAAAACTGAGTTAAGCTACAGGAGACATAGGCCAGGGATCAAAGTTTACAATGGAGGATTGAATGGAGAGTGTATTATACAAGTCTTTATTTAGGTAAATATTTTTCACATTATGGGTTCAGTTCAAATCAAGCACATATATGTGTTGGCATTCAGATGACTGTAAATAGTTACTTTCTATAATATCTATAAATGACTTAGAAGAAAATATTAGTACTCTAGGATGTTGGTTGATAAGTGCCAGTAAATAATGAAAAAGAAAGATATTGTAAAGCTTACGAAATTCTTACTAGCCCAGCTAACTAGGTATAGATAAAGACATAATATAGTTGTAGATAAAGAAAGTCTAATACTGGGAAAATTTCTCACATACATTTTTTGTTTATTCTAATATTCTGCACAAATTAAAAAAAAAAAAAGAAAAAATCAAGTAGGAAAAGGACATAACCAATCATGGATAATGATTGGGTTCATAGAACAAGAAAATGTCCCTCATTTGAATTTTAAATAACAGAATGTGGCAATCTTTGACCTTTCTCCTTTCTTGAAAATGAGAAAGTAGACAGACCGAGGCAATATACAGTATCTGCCTGAATACTGTCACAGATTCCTAAGTTATATACGCTTTCTGCATTGCAGCTGGCATCAGGACTGAGTGGAAAGGTCATTTCCCAAATGCAAATATGAGAATAAACACATTTATGCAAAGTGGAGCATAACTTTATTCAAGGTAATGAAATTGAGATGTCTAGCTAGTTCAATATGAAAATTGTCACTTTAAAATCTTTGCATTCACACAGTTGTCTAGCTTAATAAAAAATTTGTATACTCACAGCAGATTTAATCCTGGAGCATGTCTTTTTCTCCCAATTTCCAGTGAGCAAATATGAAAGGAAAGTAAGCGTGACACCATTGAAAGGGAAATTGGTGATCTGACACAAAACCAAACATTGATATATGGTTAAAAGTGGTCCTCCTTATAATATAAGAGCATGTGAGCCCTATTGACAGGGTCCTCTTGTATTTACATTGTAGTGAATTGTTGTCTCAAATTACTCCTTCAGTGAATTTTCTCTCACAGAATGCTTTAACCCCTTCCAACCACAGGTAGACAAATACATAGTGAAGGGACAGTCATTTTGGAACCTGAAGTTGGTAAATTCCTACCCAGAGGCCTGTCTTTTTAATTAGGTCTTAACAATATATTATGAGAAGATTATGATTATAAACTTTGATGATCTTATGGTGATTTAGGTTATAAGCCTAAAAACCACCAACCAACCAACATTCAAAATCCATGTATTTTGCCATAGTTCCCAAATTGTGACCTCCAAATTCTGTCTTCCATTAAAAGGTTCCAAGGATTCCTCGGAGAAATGGTTGAATTCAGGAATGTGACAGGAAATATACAAGATGAGTTTAGGACATTATTATTGTGCCAAAAATCAAGAAAGTTATTAAAGACTAATGAGTTAATGTCAAGGTGGAAGAACTTCCAAAGAACTAAGACAATTTGAGCATCAATAAGAATAATGACTTCAATGGATTTAAATATATCAAGTTCATACAAATCCATAAATTCATAATGTTAAAAAAAAAATCAAAGCCAGGTGCAGTGACTCATGTCTGCAATCCCAGCACTTTGGGAGGCTGAGGCGGGCAGATCACGTGAGGTCAGGAGTTCGAGACCAGCCTGGCCAACATGGTGAAATCCAGTCTCTACTAAAACTACAAAAAAAAAATAGCATGGTGGCAGGCACCTGTAATCCTAGCTATTCGGGAGGCTGAGGCAGGAGAATCGCTTGAACCCTGGAGGTGGAGGTTGCAGTGAGCTGAGATTGCACCACTGCACTCCAGCCTGGGAGACAAAGTGAGACTCCATCTCAAATGAATGAATGAATGAACGAATGAACGAACAAATGAATGAATGAATGAATGAATAAAATAATCATTGGTCTCAATTATAACTTTCCAGGGTATTAACTGACTACTCTGAAAATAAACAAATAAAGGAAAGATTCAAATGCTTGTCCTGCCTTTCCTAGGCTAAATATATTTTAGAGTAACTAAAAAGTTGATAAAGGAAAGTCTTACTGTATATGAGCCTTCTGGCTAATTAATGCAAAATGAATCCTAAAATCAGAATATCACCAATGTGCAATCCTTAATAAAATAATGAATCTAAAGAAACAGCATAAATGACTGCTAATGCCAATAGAACAAAGATTGATGGGGAACTTTATAATGGTTGGATAAAGCTGAAAACTCCCACTGATCAAACATAGCAGCACCTAAACTAGAACAACCAAAGTATTAGGTCCTTGACATAATGCTTAGAAAGTAGCCTGCAAAGTTGCCTACCCACAATGTAAACCCAAATCCAATCAAGATCTAATCACCTTTTCACAAGATATATGAGAGATATAAGAACAATTTTAATGACACCATTAGGGAACAAATCAGCCCAAAGCAGAATGTGGGACACCTTAATGGAGAAATGACCTGGTCTCCTTGATGATTAGTGATGTTGAGCATTATTTCATATACCTGTTAATCATTTGTATGTCTTCTTTCGAGAAATGTCTATTCAAATCTTTTGCCCCTTTTAAAATCAGATTATTTGGTTTTTTTTTGCTTTTGAGGTGAGTTCCTTGTATATTCTAACACATAATAATTCTAATATGAGTTATTAATCCGATATTTGGTCATTATACATTGTACATTTGTATCAAAATATCACATGCCCCATAAATATGTACAACTATTGTGTATCCATAAAAATTAAAAATAATTTTAAAAGAAATTTTTAAAAAAGAAATGTTGAACAACTGGATATCCAATTCCCAAAGAAAAGAACTTTGATCTATGACTCAAACCTTGCACAAAATTAACTCAAAATATATCATATGCACAAATATAAGTTTTAAAATTAACCAAATTTTTAGCAGAAAACAAGTGAGAATATCTTTATGATCTTGGGTTAGGCAAAGAGTTCTAATCCATAAAAGGAAAAAAAAAAATTGGACTTTCTCAAAATTTTTTTTAAATGCTCTTTTTAACATTTTGTTTTTAATTAGCAAATAATAATTACATATGTTTATGGGGTATGATTTGGTATTTTAATCCATATATACACTGTAGCAAGATTCAGTCAAGCTGATTAACATATCCATCGTTATTTTTTTGTGGTGAGAACTTTAAAAATCTATTCTTTTAGCAATTTTGAAATATACAACACATCATTATTAACTGTAGTCACCATGTAGTGCAAAAGATCACTAAAACGTATTCCTCCAGTCTATCTGAAACTTTACATCCTTTTTTTAACAACATCTAACCTTTCCCCACCCCTCTGCCCAATCCCCAGCATCTGGTAGCCATCCTTCTACTCACTGTTTTGCTCTTTTTAAGATCACAGTAAGATAATAAATTGACAATGTACAGACCGGGATAAAATATGTGCATATCATTTATCCAATGAAGAACTTACAAAATATATAAAGGATCCTCAAAATTCAACAATAAGGAAATAAACCAATTATTGTTAATGGACAAAATTTTGAACAGAAAATTCACCAAAGAAGATAAACTAAATGCCAATAAGCATATGAAGACACTTTATTAGTCATTAGGAAGTGCAAATTAAAATCATAAGATATAATTATACACCTATTAGAATGGCTAATATAGACAGCCTGACAATATGAAGTGCAGGGGAAAATAAGGTGCAACTGGATTTCTCATATTTTGTGGAAATGTAAGATGGTACAGTCACTCTGGAAAACAGGCAATTTCTTAAAATGTTAAACACATACCTACCATATGGCCAAACTCCTATGTATTTACTCCGCAGAAACTAAAACTTATGTTCACATAAAAACCTGTATATAAATATTTATTGTAGCATAATTTATAATCTCCCAAAACCAGAAAAATCCAATGTCATTCATCTGATGAATGAAAAAGATAAATGGAAAAATAAATTCTGGTATATTTTTACAATGAAATATGACTCAGCAAAAAAGGGGGCACATTATTGACTCACACACAATATGGATAAATCTCAAATGCATTATGCTAAGTATAAAAAACAGCCAAAAAGATTACATTCTATATTAATCCATTTATATGGCATCCTAACGGCAAAGCTACAGAGACTGGTAATAAATTAGCAGTTTTCAAGGGTTAGGAAAGGGTCCCCACCACCTCCCCCCACCGGCCACAGACCAGTACCAGTCTGTGGCCTATCAGGAACCAGGTGGTACAGAAGGAGATGAGCTGCAGGTGATTGAAGCTTCATCTGTACTTGCAGTCACTCCCTATTGCTCACATTACTGCCTGAGCTCCGCCTTCTGTCCGATCAGTGGCAGCATTAGATCATAGGAGCATGAACCCTATTGTGAACTGTACATGTGAGGGATCTACTTGCATGCTCCTTATGAGAATCTAATGCCTAATGATCTGAGGTGGAGCTGAGGCAGTGATTCTAGCACTGGGGAGTGGCTGTAAATGCAGATTAACATCAGCAGAGAGGTTTGACTGCACAGGTACCATAATAAATCACTTGCTTGCAGATTCATATCAAGACCCTATCAGTGAGTGGCAAGTGACAATTAAGCTGTATCTGGTGGCAGGTTTTATAGTGGCAAGTGAGTTGATGTACTTTGATTGTACAGCTGCATCTGGTGACAGGCTCTAAGTCAGAATCCGACACTTATTTTAATCCATGTGTGGCCTGCCTATTATTGTATTTACTTCCATCTGCACCTCTTTCCTGGACTGAACTCTACTCTCAGTCACCGTTTTGGTAAGCCCTCAAGCTAACCCTAGCCAAAATGAGTAAAAAACAAATGTCACTGGAGAGCTTCTTTGAAAAGGGGGAAAGGCCCAAGAGAGCAGAAGACTCTAAGACTGCCAAGAAAAAGAAAGCTGCATTTACAAGAAAATACCAAGAGTCTTTCTTGAATTACAGGTTCACTGCAACAGGTGATTGATATTCTCCAAGCCTGCTTGGTATGTGCCTACTGGGTATCCCACAAAGTCATCAAACCTTCAAAACTGCTTCACCAGGCCAGGCGCGGTGGCTCACACCTGTAATCCCAGCACTTTGGAAGGCCAAGGTGGGAGAATCACCTGAGGTCAGGAGTTCAAGACGAGCCTGGCCAACATGGAAAAACCCCATCTCTACTAAAAATACAAAAATTAGCTGGGCTTGGTGGTGCATGCCTGTTGTCCTAGCTATTTGGGAGGCTGAGGCAGGAGAATTGCTTGAACCTGGGGGGTGGAGCGGGGGGGGGGGGCGCAGAGAGGTTGCAGTGAGCTGAGATTGTGCACTCCAGCCTGGGTGATAGAGACACTGTCTCAAAAAAAAAAAAACAAAAAAAACAAAAAAACAAAAAACCCACACACACACTATTTCACCACATGGAGACCAAGCACCCTGAATTAAAAGACAAGCCTTTGAAGTTTTTCTAAAGAACAAAATAGCACAAAGAACAGAAGCAATTATTGAAGACCACTACTTCCTCAAATGTGTCTGCACTGACAGCATCATTTTTAGTGGCTAGTCATATTGCCAAAGCTAAGAATCCCTTTACTATTGGTGAAGAGTTGATCCTGCCTGCTGCTATGGACATTTGTCATGACCTTTTTGGAGAGGCTGCAGTTCAAAAGGTGGCACTTGTTCTTCTTTCGGCTAGCACCGTAACTAGATGAATTGATAAAACAGCAGAAGTTATTGAGGAACAATTGTTAGAGAGGATTAACGAGTCACCATGGTACATGATCCAAGTTGTGTACTGATGTTGACAACAAGGCAGCAATGCTTGTTTTTATGCAACATACTTTTCAGGAGGATGTGCGCGAAGACATGTTAATGTGCACTTTTGTTCCCAAGTAACAATACAGCTGCAGAACTATTCAAGTCTTTGAATGATTACATATCAGAAGAACTGAATTGGTCATTTTGTGTTGGTATATGCACAGACGGAGCAGCTGCCATGACTGGATGGCTTTCTGGTTTCACTACTCAAGTCAAAGAGGTTGCTTCTGAATGTGAATCTACACACTGTGTCATCCATAAAGAAATGCTGGCTAGCCGAAAAATGTCAACTAAACAATGTTATGCAGGATATGATTAAAATTATCAACTACTTTAAAGTGCATTCCTTTAACTCTTACCTGTTTGCGCAACTCTGTGAGGAGATGCACACAGAGCGCATGTCTTCTCTTGTACACAGGAGTGAAATGGCTTTCTAAAGGTTTCTAAACTCACTGGCTAGAGTTTCTGAGTTACGAGAGTTGCTCCAGAGATTTCTTTTAGGAAAACAGTCACCACTGGCAGCACATTTCAGTGACACACAATGGGTCACAGAACTTGCTTACTTGTGTGACACAGTCAACTTGCTCAATGAACTCAATCTATCACTTCAAAGGGGAATGTCAACTATGTTCCAGTCCAGCAGATAAAGTGGGGGCATTCAAAGCCAAACTGGAATTATGGGGGCAATGAGTGAACACTGGGATTTTTGACACGTTTCAAACATTAGCACAGATGTTGAAAGACACTAACCAAGGCCTTCTTTTTCCCAGCTGGTGCATGATTACCTACCTCAGCTTTCAAAAGAGTTTAAGCATTACTCCCTAACCACAAAGACTCCCCAAACTGGGAAAGAATAGATATGCCACCCATTTGTGAATAAGCCAGGTGAATTGACATTGTCCATGCTAGAAGAGAATCAACTGCTTGAGATCACAAATGACATTGCCCTTAAAAGTATGTTTGAGACAACTTCAAATCTCCATACATTCTGGATTAAAGTCAAGGCAGACTATCCTGAGACTGTCACAAAAGTACTGAAAAGCCTGCTTCCATTTCCAACTTCCTATCATTGTGAAGCAGGGATCTCTGCAGTGACAGCAACTGAAACAAAATTACAGAGTAGACTGGAAAAGCAACGCACTTTGGGTGATACTGTCTCCCATCACCCCTAGATGGAACCGATTAGTTGCAAGAAAAAACAAAAACTCAGGCCTCCCACAGATTATACATTATGGTGACTTGTATAATTATTTCATTATATATTACAATGTAACAATAATAAAGAGGACAATAAATGTAATACACTTGAATTATCCTGAAACCATTCCCCCAACCTTGGTCGGTGGAAAAACTATCTTCCATGAAACTGGTCCCTGGTGCCTAAAAGGTTGGGGATCACTGGGTTAGGAGGTGGAGGAGGGTTTGATTACAAGTGTGTAGCTCAAGGGACTTTTGGTTGCTGAGGAAATTTTTCTGTATCCTAACCATGGTGGTTGTTAGAGAACTCTATGCATTTGCCGAATCTCACAGCAGTATACACATACAGACTTCCCCACAGACCCTGGTTCCAGGGCCACCCCAATGCCAAGTTAACCTCTATGGACCAGGGCTCCAGACCTGAACCCACATAAAAGACATACAAATTACCAACAGGTATATGAAAAGGTGCTCACCATCATTATTCATGAGATAAATGCAAATGAAAACCACAAAAAATGAAACATGAAAAGTATACACACACAAAATTTCTGTATGTAAATTTAAAAATGAGAAAATTTTAAAATTAATCTTTAAAATATTGTTAAATTTGTTAACTCTGTTAGTGGTATAATGATATTAAAAGCCAGAAGATCACTTAGATGTGCTTGTAAAAATGGCAACAACCATTCCTCCCATTCCCCACATGCTTCTGTGCAATGTGACTTTGCCCCTTCTTCCATACAGAGGTAGAGTCTATTTCCTCCCCTCAGAATCTGGGCTGGCCATGTGACTTGCTGAGACCAATAGAATGCAGTAGGAAGTGGTGGTATGTGCCTTCCAAGGCTAGCGCTCATGAAACTTTTTTCTCTCTCTTGGAACCCTGAGACCTTGCTGTGAAAAAAAGCCAGGTCTAGCATATCAGAGGGTTAGAGGCCATACGGAAAAAAAATCAAGGTGCTCCATCCTACAGCCAGCAACAAATGTCTGACATTTGAGTGGAGACATTCTGGATCTTCCAGTCTAGTTTAGTTGACAGCCAACTGAAAATGCATGAGTAAGCCCAAATAACATCATGTCAATCAGGGATAAGCCAGACAGTTGAGTCCAGACCATATCGAAGAATCATGTACTCAGTACTGGAGTGGATTATTTAGCGATCAATATATGTAACAGAAATATGCTGAGGTATTCAAAGGGTGAAATGGCACAATATCTAAAATTTAAAATACTCTAGAAAAGGAGAGAATGAGTGAAAAAAAAAAGGCAAGACAGTGGAAATTGGTAAGGCAGTTCAATTGAATTTTATCACATTATTTTATCTATTTTTGTGTAAGTTTTAAAAATTCAACAAAAAAGTTTTTAAAATATACTTTTGAAATGATTAAAATAACATTATTATTTGGAACTATCAAATTTTAGACAAATTTGGTCAATAGGAAAAGCGTATTGGTTTCAAATGGGATAACAGTACGACTTTTCTTAAAGCACAACAACCCTGCCTATCAGGAAACATGAGAAGATTTGAGATAAATTAGTAGCTCTTTGTTATTTTATGTATCTCCATATTAGACCAAATAACGAATAAAAGAATAACTCAGTTTCATTGGCACAAAGCATGGTTTGATGGGAAAATTTATTTTCTGTGGGCAGGTAGTTGAGGAGGTTTATAGGTGATCACTACAGAGCTAAACGGACTCCCAACACCCCACGAAAATGCAGAAACTGAGGCTCAAAGAGGCTAAGTGAGTAACCCCAGGACACATAGATTGTAAATGCTGGATCTAACACTTCTGGTATTTGATCTGCTACAAAGTTTATAGAATGGAAAACATTTTCTAACAAGTAATATGCCAATGCTGAAAAAGAGCAAAAAACACAGAAAAAAAGCCAGAAGAAAGGTGAAAAGATATAACGTATCCAACTCAGACCTCAGTCATACTGATAAATAAAGCATCCTTTTATTCTGTCATTTGACAAATACTTTAAAGAGTACAATATTTGCTATATAATAAAGATTCAGAGAAGGGTGGGAAGGAAGAAAAAACCACAAGTCGTTCCCCATAAGATCTCATAGTCTAGGGCTGGACTTCTTAAACTAAAATGCTTTGATGGACATCAGGAAATCCTTGAATCCACTAAAACTTTTGGAAATGTTTATGGGGGCGTTTTTTCTTCTCAGAAGAGAATCTTAGTTTTCATTATATTTTCAAGGAATACAATGATCTGAGATTCACAATAAATTAAGAACCACTGATTTGAAAACAACTCAGTAGCAGGTAGTGTCAGGAATCTTAAATATAATTTTCCTCCATAAATTTTTAAAAGATCAATTTTTCAAAATCAATTGCACAACAATTTGTTAGTTACTATTTTTACAGCATAAGAAAACTGTATAAATCCTTGCAAAGACAGAAGAAATGATATATCAAAAATCAAATTATACTCTTGTATTTAATAGAGCCAATTTAAGTAATTGAAGTCATTCAAATAACAGGATTGTATAAAATGATCTCAAATACCATTAAAAAATTAAAGTATCTTTTTTTTGTTTTGTTTTGAGTTGAGGTCCATTATGTTGCCTAGTCTGGTCTTGAACTCCTAGGCTCAAGTGATCCTCCCACGTTAGCCTCTCGAGTAGCTGGGAAAGATGATTTATCTTCGTGAAACAAAGATAAAAAAATTGTTATGGCGAACTGAATTACCTTAAGAAATGAGTGGGAAATCAACTTAGTCTCTTCAAACATAGGGTACACTTATATTCCACTGTGTAACTACATACTTTTTCATCCAAACAAGAACATTTTTAAAAATTAGTATTATTGGGCATAATTAAGGTATACAACATGATGTTATGGGATAGATATAGATAGTAAAATGGTTACTGTGGTGAAGCACGTTAACATATCCAACATTTCACATAGTTACCAATTTTTCTATGTGGCAAGAGCAGCTAAAATCTTATCATTTAGCAGAAATTATCAATGCAGTACATTTGTATTAACTATAGTCTTCATGTTGTTGTACATTAGATCTCCGGGTTTGTTCATCCTACATATTTGATCCTCAATTTGCATCCTCTGACCTACATCCCCTCATTTCCTCCCCCTGCCTCCACCTTTGGTATCCACTGTTTTATTCTCTTTCTCTGTATATTTGCCTTTTAAAAAAAAAAAAGATTGATAACAAATGTTAGCAAGAGTATGGCAAAAAGGAAACCCTTGTACAATGTTGATGGAAATGTAGACTGGTGGCAGCCATTATGGAAAACAGTATGGAGATTCCTAATGAAATTAAAAACAGAACTATTTTAAGTCAGAAAATTGGTGGCAATGTGCTATGGTAACTATAGAAAACTGACACATTTGTGTTAATCTGCTATTAAACCTGACCACTGCTTTAAAAAAAAAAAAAAAAAAAACTATCATATGACACAGCAATTCCTCTTCTGGGTATATACCCAAAGGAAATTAAATCACCACTTCAAAAAGGTACCTGCACTTCTATGTTCACTGCAGCATTATTCACAATAGCGAAGATCTGGAAACAACCTCTGTGTTCATTAACAGATGAACAGATAAAGAAACGGCGGCATATGCATGTATTGAATAGAATATTATTCAGCCTTAAAAATGAAGATTCTGCCATTTGCCACAACATAGATGAACTCAGAGAACATTAAGCAAACAAGAATATTTTGATATTAAAAAGGAATACAAAAAATAATCAACAGTCATAAACCAGGATATATGGTCAAACCAATGTTACTGAACATATCAAAATAATAAAATTGAGTCCTTTATTGTTGTTGTATTGTTTTTTCATTTCATTTGCTTTGCTTTTTCTTTTTGATTGAAGACCCCAGGCCTACAGCCCTATAATCATATATCAACCAACTTTAAGTGTGGACAAATTTATAAAAATTTGTAAATACAATTTTCATGAGACTGTGATTTTTTCCTAAAGTCTTTACCTGCTAATTTAATTTTCTCATCAATAACAGAGTTCTTTAAAACAGAGCCACCATTTGAACCAGCAATTGCATTACTGGATATACATCCAAAAGAACACAAATCATTATACCAAAAAGACACATGCACTTGCATATTCAAGACATCACTACTCACAATAGCAAAAACACTGAATCAATCTAGATGCCCATCAAGAGTGGACTGGATAAAGAGAATGTTGTACATATACACCATGAACTACTATGCAGCCATAAAAAATGAAATCATGTTCTTTGTGGCAACATAGATGGAGCTGGAGGCCATTACCCCAAGTAAACTAATACAGTGACAGAAAACCAAATATTACATATCCTTACTCATAAGTGGGGGCTAAACATTGGGTACTCATGGACAATAAAGGTGGCAACAATAGAAACTGGGGACTACTAGACAGGGGAGTGAGTGAGGGGGCAAGGGTTGAAAAACTAGCTATTGGGTACTATGCTTAATACTTGAGTGATAGGATCATCTGTGCCCCAAACCTCAGCACCATACAATATACACAGAAAACAAACCTGCACATGTACCCCCCTGAATCTATAATAAAAGTTGAAGAAAAACAAAATAACATAATTCAGTCTATAAAATATAATTGCATGCAAGAACTGAGATTCTTATAGGATCCAATATACCAGATGAGCAAACTTTTCTCATAAACCTCACAAACCTTTCCACAGCAGAAAACCATGCTGTGTTTTTAACTAATCCCACCTCTAAACTAGAAAATCTCAAGTCCCTAATATGATGCCTCTATAAAACAAATAAATCAATTAAAAATAATATTATTATGTTTAACTTTTCTTTAGTTCTTTTTGTCCATGGTACCAAGAGTTTTCATCATAACCAGGGACTAATGACTTGATTCCAATTAGACTCTACCTGTTGTCTTTTACTTGTAATGAGTTCTTAAGAGTTTCCTTACAGCCTAAACTACTGGCATGAAGTGTCTGTCTACTAACAAAATCCACTGGAAAAAACATTTTTGTTGACATACCATAGTTTGTCTCTTGTTAATTCATTAATAATTCATTTTAAAAAAATTTTACAATTGACAATTTATCAGTCTTAATAAAGGCAAAAATCTGTTAGAGCTGTAGAGTTCTGGGTTGAGCTATGCATTCTGACTAGTACTGCCTTCTACACATACTTTTGGTATTACTGTTCTTTAGAAAATAGTCAATTTCATAAATGGCTGATAAATTTAAGAACAAAATGTTAGCACTTGGGGGTGTGAGGAGAGATGGAGAACAAGAAAAAAAGTCTAAATCAGTCAGTAGTTGGAAATATGTCAGTGTAAACTCAATCAGAAATAATGTTTTGCATACTAAAAAAAATTGAGGCACATTGATGCTGGCAAAAATAAATGCACACCTTATGATGATTACTTTGGCATTCAACTAATATTCTCTCTCACACATGCACGCACACACGCGCACACACACACCCACACTCCAAAGTGACCTAAAGATTTTTTGCTTTGTTTTAGGACGAAAATGAGTTTTTTCTGATAGTATTTATCTAAATTGACTCAGGAAGAGCCTTTCTGAAATTATGTTATAATGGGAATTCTTAAAAAAAAAAAAATACTATTTGCTGAGTTCATGATGTAATTAACAATAATTTCCGAAGCAGGTTTAAAGTAATAAAAAGTGGATGGGACTGGTACCATAAAATTTGTCACACAAATGCAAAGAGTACATAACCGCCCCCCACTGCATAACTTTCACATAAAATTTTGCCACCAGATAAAATATAGCTTTGGGGCTAAAAAGGAGAGAGCAAGTGACTCCTATCTCTGGCAATATCCATAAATAATTTACTGCTAGCCTGTAAACAATAGAGCAGCACAGTATGAATGCCAAAGAGGGTCTTTATATGTCATAAAGCTACTCAAAAGTGTATTTGCTGCAGCAAGTCTGACTGTGAGCTTTGATGTGCTGGAAAAGAAACTGCTAAGCTGAGGTCATCAGTTAGTAGAAAACTATTTTCCTCATACAGAGAAGGAGACTTACTGCTGTGCATCTGACACAGAGAGATTGGAATTTTAAAACAGGGTTGCATAATGTGAGTTAGCTGGGAAAATGAATCATGGGTTCTCTTTCTGAATGACTAGAACTAAAGCCAAAGGTGTGGCACCTCCTCGACAGCAAGGTTTCTTAATTCGGCACTATTGTTATTTTGAGCCCCAAGAACTCTCTGTGGTAGGGAGCTGTCCTGTGTATTGTAAGAGGCTTAGTGGCCTCTACCCACTAGATTCCAGTAATGTCCTCACCCCTACACACCAGTTGTGTCAACCAAAAATGTCTCCAGATATTGTCAAATGTTCCTTAGGGAAGTAAAATTGCCCCTGGTTAAGAATTACTGGTCAAAGGGAAGGCAGAACTTTACGGAAACATTGCAAGTTTACATGATGCCTTTACTTAAATTTCTAAGTTGATTCTGGTAAGATTTACTTCCTTTCCCAAATCCAAAAATGCACTGAAAGACACGCCATTTGTTAACTGTGACACCCTTCCCCCAAAACCCCCACCAACAATCAAAGTTAGTGAAATAAGTCTGTATACTATTTCAGATCATATAAAGAGTTTAAAAACAAGGCATAAATGTAAAATCATCAAAAGAATTAGACAGAAGTGTTTAACTGCTGGTCATTTTTTTCCTTTAGTTTCTTAACAAATACAATACAAAAAGTAATATTTTCTGGGATGCAAAGGGAAATAAACCTAATAAAGACCAAGTGGTTATTAATACTGAATGCATGAAACTATTCAAATAACAAAGCCCTGCTCACAAGAATGTATATTCATAATCATAATGCATAAAGGAGGTGGATTCAGGAGAAACAAAAATAAAAATTGTGATTAAAAAATATCAGAAGCAAACAAAAAGGCACAAAAATATAATTGAGTGCAAATGTCTTAACTATGTCAGTTTTCCCAAAATGTATGTGTAACTACCCACTATTTTAAAATGCTGGTCTGTGGATACTTATCCATTCTGTGGCTTGCAATGCTTGATATCAAAAGTCCTGCCAGAATATCTTTGAATTTGACTTGATTTCTAAAACTTTACTTAAGTCTGCTTCAACCTTCTACTTACCCAAGGCCAGAACCTCCAAGTTAAGTGAATGACAGAACTAATGTAGCTAAGAAGATATTGCCTTGCATTGCTTCATAAAGCTTTCAATCTAATAAGTCATCAATGTCTATATATAAATTTATTGACTTCCATTGAGATTAACAGCAGGTGGATCATATTGACTGAATTCAAATGAGTCCATTGGACCACATTAGTCAATAAATGTTGATCCAAATTATAAATAGCAGCCAGGGTTGAGTGTAATGAAGCTTATAATAATCTATACAATATGTCTTTTGTTAAGGAACATTGCCACTAAGAATGAAAACCAAGCTTAAGGTAACAGCATATTAATGTTGACATTCAACCCCAAATAAAACAGTTGGACACATGTTCAGGTACAACCAGGAATATGCTGATGTGGCATTCTGAAGCAATGTCATTAACATGTCTTAGAATGTTTTTCATTCTCAAAGTAATAAAATTGTGGGAAGTTCCAGTTCCAAAATGGCAATATAGAAGCAAGCTGACTCCCCTCCCTTTCAACAAAATATACCCATAAACAAATATACAGTGATGAGGTTATTACCAGAAACATCCCAGAACTCACATGTGAAGATGAGACAGTTCCAGAGGCCACAAAGAAGTTAAAAAAAAAAAAAAAAAAACTCCAAGCAGACAACAAGATACTCAGACTTCCACATCTGTGATGCCCCTTCCTCTATTCTACCTAGCACCAAGAATTCAGAAAATTTTCCCTTAACTCAATGTTCATATACTGGGAAAGTGAAATCAAGGTAGGCAAACAGCTTCCTCAGCATCTTGGGTTCCCTGACAGTAGACCTGGCCCTGTCTTAACCCACCGGAAGCATCATGAATGCCTGAAGGGAGAAATACCACTTAGGACAGGCAAAGACCAAGCGAAAGGTGGGAATACTATCCCCACCCATGAAAACCCCTTTCCATAACTCTATCAAAAAAGATGTAAATCAGAGTGGCTCTTCAGCAGCACCATGCTGTATAAGGTTTGTCCCATAGGACCCCTGGGCATGAACCCATGGCCAGCCTTCCCACACTGATAGGATATTCCCATTTGGACTTCCCCGTCATTTGGGAAGGGAAATACTCCAATTGTTTACTAGCGTTGAGGCAAACCTGGACTTAAGGTGCCACCTAGAGCTGAAAAGGAGTCAGTGACCTAGCAGTAAAGAACGTCTAAACAAATATATCCAATAAAAAAAAATAAAGCCAGAAAGAAAAGACTGGAATAACTAATACTCTAAGGCAAATACATAGATGTACATCCACAAGAAACAAGAGTAAACAGGGAACCATGCTCTTCCCAAACAGATAAAGCAAGGAACAAGTAATAGACCCTAACAAGATGGTGAGATGGGAACTCTCTGACCAAGAATTCAAAATAGTAGGTTTTTAAAAACTCAACTCAGAGAAATTTAACAAAGAGATCAAAATGATTTTTTAAAAACCAAATAGAAATCTTGGAACTGAGAAATATATTTGCTGAATTGAAGAATTTATTAAAGGCTCTCAACAGCAAAGTGTATCAAGCATAGCTCATGCTTCAGTGAGCATGAAGACAGACTACTTGAAAATAGAGGAGAAAAAATATAAATGAATGAAAATCACCTACAATACACAGAAAATTATCTCAAAAAACAAATCTAAGAATTATTGATGTTTAAGAGAGAGTTGAGCAAGAACAAGGGGGTAGAAAGCTTATTCAAACAAATAATAAAAGAAAACTTTCCCAAACTTGAGAAAGATACAAGTATCCAGGTACAGGAAGCTCAGACAATACCAAAGAGATTAGGCCCAAGTAAGACTAACCCAAGGAATATAATATTCAACTTTAAGGTCAAGGAAAAAGAATTCTAAAAACAGCAAGAGAAAAGAAGCAAATAAAATATGAAGGATCTCCAATTCACCTGGCAATAGACATCCCAACAGAAACCATACATGCCAGGATGGAGTGGAACAGCATTCTCAAAGGGTTGAAAGAAAAGAAAACACTGCCATATAAGAATTCTGTATCAAGTAAAGTTATCTTTCAAATATGAAGGAGAAATAAAGTCTTTCTCAGACAAACAAAAGCTGAGAAAATTTGTGACAAGACCTATCTTACTAGAAATACTAAAGGAAGTTCTTTGATCTGAAACTCACACACACACACATGCACGCACGCACACAAATTTGGAAAAATACTCTTTGAAAGTATAAAACCCACTGGTAAAATTAAGTACATGGACAAACTGAGAATACTCTAATGCTATAATTATGGTGTGCAATCCACTCATAACTCTACTAAGAAGGCCAAAAGACAAGTCTGTCAAAATAAAAAAAAGCAACATCAACCTGTTAAGAGACAGGTAATATAAAAACATTTAAATAGAGACAACTAAAAGTTAAAATGTGGGGTGGATGGAGCTAATGTGTAGAAGTCTTTTTCTTCTTTTCTTTGTTTCTATTATTTCCTTTGTGATCTAAGATAAATTCTTATCTTATTAAAATAACTTGTTATATCTATGTTTTTTGTAAGCCTCATGGTAACCACAATGAAAAAATCTAAAACAGATTCAATAAAAATAAAAAACAACAAATTAAAACATACTACCAGAGAAAATCACTTAACCCACCAAGGAAGAAAGAAGACAAGATAAAGAAAGAGAGAGAGAGGGAGAGAGAGAAGGAAAGAAGGAAGGGAAGGAGGTTATAAAACAACCAGAAAAAAATAAAATAAAACGACAGTAGTAAGACATCCCTTATTAGTAATACTGCACATATATGGAGTTGATTCTCCAGTTAAAAGGCATAGAGCGGTTGAATGGATAAAGAAGCAATACCTAACTATATCCAACTGTATGCTGCCTATAAGAAACCCTCTTCACCTGTGAAGATACACTAGGCTGAAAGTGAAGGGGTAGAAAAAGATATTCCATGTAACTGGAAATCAAAAAAGAGCAGGAGTTGCTACACTCACATCATATAAAATAGAGAACAAATCAAAGACTGTAAAAAGAGACAAAGAAGGTCACTGTATAATGATAAATGGGTCAATTCAGGAAGAGGATATAATAATTATAAATATCTATGCACCCAACACTGGAAGTCCCAAGTACATAAAACAAAAATTTATAGACCTAAAGAAAGAGACAGACTGGAGTTCAGTAATAGTAAGAGACTTTAACACCCCATTCTCAGTAATGAACAGATCATTTAGACAAAAAAAAAAAAAGAAAAAAATCAACAAAGAAACAGCAGAGTTAAGTTATACACTAGACCTACTAGGCATAAGTGACATTTACAGAACATTTTATCCAACTGCTGCAGAATATACAATCTTTTTTTCTCTTTTTTTGAGACAGGCTCTCACTCTGTCACCCAGGCTGGAGTACAGTGGTGTGATCTCAGCTCAATGTAACCTCCACCTCCCAGGCTCAAGCAATCCTCCCACCTCAGCCTCCTGAGTAATTGGGGTTACAGGTGCTCAACACCATGCCAAACTAATTTTTGTATATTTTGTAGAGATAGGGTTTTACCATGTTGCCAGGCTGGTCTCCAACTCCTGAGCTCGGGCAATCTGCCCGCCTAGGCCTCCCAAAGTGCCAAGATTACAGGCATGAGGCACCGCACGCAGTCCACATCTTCATCAGCACATGGAACGTACTCAAGAATAGACCACATCTTAGGCCAAAAACAGTATGAGCAAATTCAAAATAGTAAAAATAATATCAAGTATCTTTTTTGACCACAATGAAATAACACTAGAAATCAATAACAAGAGAAACCTCAGACCTTTACAAACACATGGAAATAAAATTTAAAAACCCTAAATGACCAATGGGTCAATGAAAATATTAAGAAGGAAATCTAAAAATTTATTGAAACAAAATAAGATTGAAATACAATATACCAAAATCTATGAGATACAGCAAAAGCAGCACTAAGAGGGAAGTTTATAGAAATAAATGCTTACATTAAAAAAGTGACAAACTTCAAATAAATAACCTAATGATGCACCTCAAGGAATTATAAAAGCAAAGGCCCACCAAACCCAAAATTGATAGAAGGAAAACATAAAATAAAAATAGTAGAAGAAATAAATGAAATTGATACGAAAAAGACAAGACAAAAAATCAATAAAAATGAAAAGTTGGTTTTTTGAAAACATAAAATCAACAAATCTTCAGCTAGAATAAGAAATAGAATACCCAAAGAAATAAAATCAGAAACAGAAACAAAAAAGGAGACATAACAACTGAGACCACAGAAATATGAAGAATCATTATAGACTATTATGAATAACTATACCCCAAGTTGGAAAACCAAAAAGAAATGCATAAACTCCTGGAAGCATACAGCCTATCAAGAGTGAACCATTAAGAAATAGAAAATCTCAATAAACCAATAACTAGTAACAAGGTCACAGGTATAATAAAAGCTTCCCATTAAAAAAAGCCCAAGAATTTATGGCTTCATTACTGAATTTTATCAAACATTTAAAGAAGAGCTAATATCAGTTCTACTCAAACTCTTCAAAAAAACTGAGGAGGAGGAAATACTTTCAGATCTATTTCACAAGGCCAGCATTATTCTGATACCAAAACCAGACAAGAATACAACAATGACAAAATTACAGGCTAATATCACTGATGAATATAGATGCAACATTTCTTAACAAAACACTTGCAAACTAAATTCAACAACACATTAAAAAGATCATTCATCATAATTAACCAGGACTAATCCCAGGGATGCCAGGATGGTTCAACACATGCTAATAAACACATGTGACATATCACATTAATAGAACCAAGAACAAAAACCATCTGATTATATCAATAGGCGGCAAAAATTCAATAAAATTTTACATCCCTTTATGATTAAAACCCCCAACAAACTGGACATAGAAAGAATATACTTCAACATAACGAAGGCCATATATAACAAACCTATAGCTAAAACATCGTATTAAATGGGGACAAATTTAAGGTCTTTCCTCTAAGATGTGGAATAAGACAAGAATGCCTGTTTTCACCACTTTTATTCAATATAGTACTGGAGTTCCTGGCCAGAGCAATTAGGCAAGAAAAAGAAACAAAAGCCAATCAAACTGTTAAGAAAGAAGTCAAATTAGCCTTTTTTTGCAGATAATGTGCTCTTACATTAAAAAAATAAATAAATAATGATGTCATCCAAAAACTGTTAGAACTGATAAAAGAACTTAGTAAGGTTGTAGAATACAAAATTAACATACAAAAATCAATAGCTTTTCTATAAGCCAACAGTGAATAATCTAAAAAACAAGAAAGCAACCTCATTAACAATAGCCAAGATGAATATAAAATATCTAAAAATCAATTTAACCAAGGAAGTGAAAGATTTACATAAGGAAAACTATAAAACACTGATGAAAAAAATAGAAGACAACCCCCCAAAATAGAAAGATATTCCATGCTCATGGACTGTAAGAATTAATATTGTTAAAAATGACAATACTACCCGAATAAATGTACAGATTCAGTGCAATCTCTATCAAATTACCAATGACAAGTATCACAGTAATAGAAAAAAAAAAATCCTAAAATTTATATGGAACCACAAAAGATCCTGGACAGTCAAAGCAATCCTAAACAAAAAGAACAGAGCTGGAGGCATCACAGTACATGACTTCACAATTACTACAAAGCTATAGTAACAGTATAATCATGGTACTGGCATAAAACACACATAGACAAATGGAACAAAATAGAGAACTCAGAAACAAATTCACATATTTACAGCTAACTGATCTTCAACAAAGATGCCAAGAACATGCAATCGTGAAAGGACAGTCTCTTCAATAAATGGTGTGAGAAAGACAGGATAATTATATGCAGAGTAATGAAACCAGATCCCTATCTCTGACCATATACAAAATAAAATCAAAATAGATTAAATACTTAAATCTAGGGCCTGAAACCATGAACCTGCTAGAAGAGAACACTGGGAAAATGCTCTAGGACATTGGTCTGGGCAAAGATTTTTAAAGAAAGACCTCAGAAGCATTGGCAACCAAAGCAGAAATAGACAAATGTGATTACATCAAGCTAAAAGCTTCTGCACAGCAAAGGAAACAGTCAACAAAGTGAAGAGACAACCCACAGAATGGAAGAAAGTATTTCCAAACTATCCACCTGTCAAGAAATCAATAACCAGAATATAAAAGGAGCTCAAACAACCCTATAGGAAAAAAAAATCTAATAATCCAATTAAAGAATGAGTAGATGATCTGAATAGACATTTCTCAAACGAAGACACAGAAATAGCCAAGAGGTTTATGGGAAAATGCTCAACACCACTAATCATCAAAGAAATGTAAATAAGAAATACAATGAGATATCATCTCACCCCAGTTAAAATGGCTTTTACCAAAAAGATGGGCAATAATGGATGCTGGCAAGGATGCAGAGAAAGGGGAACCCTGGTATACTGTTGGTGGGAAGGTAAATTAGGGAAGCCACTATGGAGAACATTATGGAGATGCCTCAGAAAACTATAACAGAACTACCATATGATCCAGCAATTCTACTACTGGGTATATATCCAAAATAAAGGACATCAGTGTGATACCTGCACTCATGTTTATTGCACCACTATTTATAATAGCCAAAATATAGTATCAACCTAAGTTCCCAGCAACAGATGAACAGGTAAAGAATGTGTCGCATATATACACAATGGAATATTATTCAGCCATAAAAAGAATGAAATCATGTCATTTGCAGCAACACAGATGGAACTAGAGGTCATTATATTAAGTGAAATAAGACAAACGAAGGAAAACAAATATCACATGTTCTCAGTCGTGTGTGGGAGCTAAAAAATGTTGATCTTATGGAGGTAGAAAGTAAGTTGGTGGTTGCCAGAGTTTGAGAAGGGTAGGGAGGTTGGAAGGATGAAGATAAGTTGATTAATGGGTACAATTATAAAGTTTGATAGAATAAGACCTTGTGTTAAATAAGTAGGGGTGAGTATAGTTTACAATAATTTTGTATAATTCAAAACAGCTAGGAGAAGAATTTGAATGAATCAAACAAAATGAAAGACAAATATTTAAGGTGACATATATCCCAAGCACACTGATTTAATCTTTTAAACTTATATGAACGTATTAAATTATCACACACTAAATTATCACACAAACTGTGTAGCTCTATTATGCATCAATTAAAATATGAAATTGTGTGAGTATGATGGATATCAATATCCCATCAATTTGGTGACTACTGACAACAGTGAGGTCAGTTAATTTTCAAACTGAAAAAACATAGAAAATAGTTGATAGAAATATAAATATTTGAATATTTAAACTACACAGTGAATGAGAAAGATAATGAACAAATAATGATGATGTGAATGACAACAATGACTAGTAATTATTATTACCCACATATTATGAGTTGACTCGTTTAATTTTCACAATTCTAGGAGGTAGGAGTATTACCCTTACTTTACATATGGCTAAATTAGTGGTGGAGGTGGGTTTTGAACCCACACAATCTGTCTTCAGAATCTGCAGTCTTAATATATTTACAATAAACATTAAATATCTAAAGATTTGGGAGGAGAATGTTTCAGGTAGAGGGATCAGGCAATGCAATGTCTAAGGTAGAAAATAAACTTGGCATATTTGAAAAATTAAAATTAGGCCATGGTTGCATGAGGGCAGGGAGTAAGAGAAAGAATGAGATTAGAAGTAACAGGAATTTTAATCTTTTCTATCATTGTTGAGAACGAATTCATATCTTTAGTCTGTATTCTTCCTTTATTCCTGCTTTCAATTGGTTTTTTAAAACACTTAGAATTTTATTTCCAGATTTTAAACATATCCCCTTCGTTTGTTTGAAATTGTTTTTGAACAATTAGGAAGGCAAATATAAATAGTTTGTTTGAATCCCATCCCCATTTTCCTGGGGAAAAAAAGAAAAAAAAAAAAAAAAAGAAGAATCTGGCCAAATCTCCTTGTACTTTGACGGTATATGCTAACAGAGTGTGGAATGCTTTTGGCGGGATACACCTGGTCTGTGTTGGTTACTTAGGGTAAACAAATCTGTAATTTACGTAATTTTCCCATGGCCTACAGGAAAACATAACAGGGAGATAAGTTGCTATCAGAGAATAAAATCAAGATTCTTTGTGACCAAAATAGGCTTCTTGTGTAAGTATTTTTGAATAGGTGTTTTAATAGAGGTTGAAAAGGTTTAGTCTTCAAGATAAAACATAAATTGTCAAATTAACAGTTATTGTTTACAAAATTTTAGTGTACCCACCAAAAACTCACTAAAGCCTTACAAAAGGAGAAACTATGCAGGACTCATTCTCTAAGAGCAAGCAGTAAAATAAGAAATTTACAAAACAAAAGATAAGGAGGTCTACACATGTTGACATTTTTTAATTTAATTGATACATAATATTTTACATATTTACAGAGTAGATGTGATATTTTGTTACATGCACAGAATGTCTAATAATCAAGTCAGAGTATTTGGGGTATCCATCTCCTTGAGTATTTATTATAACTAAGCGTCGAAAACATTTCATGTACTCTCTTCTATCTACTTTGAAATATGTAATTCATTGATGCTAACTGTAGGCACCCTACTCTGCTCTTGAACATTAAAACTTATACTTTCTATATAACTATGTTTGTACCTTGACTAACCTCTTTTAATCCCCTTCCTAGCCACACACCCTTCCCAACCTCTAGTACCTACTATTTTACTCTCTACCTCTATAAGACCAACTTTTTAAGCTCCCACACATGAGGGAATAAGAACTTACTAACATGAGTAAGAACATGTGATATTTGTCTTTCTGTGCCTAGCTTATTTCATTCAACATAGTAACCTCAAGTTTTATCCTTGTTGCAAATGACATGATTTTCTTTCTATGGCCAAATAGTATTCCATTGTATATATATACCACATTTTCTTTATTCATTTGTCCATTAATGGACACTTAGGCTGATTCTATATATTTGTTATTGTGAAGAGTGCTGCAAAAACACGTAAGTGCAGACATATCTTTGATATATTGATTTATTTTCCTTCAGATAAAAAGCCGGTAGTGGGAATGCTGGGCCAAATGGTAATTCTACATTTAGTTTTTTGAGAAATCTCCATTATGTTTTCCATAGTGGCTGTACTAATTTACATTTCCACCAACAGAGTCTAAGAGTTCCCTTTTCTCCACATCCTCACTAGAATGTGTCACTTTTGTCTTTTTAATAATAGCCATTGTAACTGGTGCAAGATGATATCTCATTGTGGTTTTGATTTGCATTTCCCTGATAATCAGTGATGTTGAGCATTTTTTCATTTATCTGTTGGCCATTTGTATCTCTTCTTTTGAGAATTATGTATTCACATCCTCTTCTCACTTTGTAATGGTAGTATTTGTTTTCTTACTATTGAGTTGTTTCAATTCATTGTATATTCTAGATTTTATTCCCTTGTCAGATGAGTGGTTTCAAACATTGTCTCCTATCCAACAGGTTGTGTCTTCACTTGGTTGATTTTTACCCTCTCTGGGTAGAGATTTTTCGTTTAACATAGTCTCATTTGCCTAATTTTTTATTGTCTGTGCTTTTGAGGTCTTAGCTGTAAAATTTTGACCAATTTCCTAAAGTATTTTCCAAAAGTTTTTTTTTCTAGTAGTTTTATAGTTTCAGGTCATATATTTAAGATTTAATCCATCTTGAGTTGATTTTTGTAAATGGTGAGAGACAAAGGGTCCAGTTTCATTCTTCTGCATATGGATATTCAATTTTCCCAGCATCATTTATTGAAGAGATTATTCTTTCCCCAATGTATGTTCTTCATGACTTTGTGGAAGATCAGTTGTTTGTAAATACATGAATTTACTTCTGAATTCTCAATTCTGTTCCATTGGTTTGTCTGTTTTTATACCAATATCATGCTGTTTTGGTTACTATTGCCTTGTAATATGTTTTGAAGTCAGGTAGTGTAATAGTTCCAGTTTCATTCTTTCTGCTCAGAATTGCTTTGGCTGTTGAGGGTCTTTTATGGCTCCATACACATTTTAGGAATTTTTTTTCTATTTCTGTGAAAAATGATATTAGTACTTTTATAGGGACTGCATTGAGTCTATAGGTCGCTCAAAGCAGGATGGTCATGTTAAGTATATTAATTCATCCAGTCATGATTATGGAATATCTTTTCATTTTTATGTCCTCTTCAATTTAGTTTATCAGTGTTTTGCAGCTTTCCTTGTAGAGATCTTTCATCTCTTTGGTTAAATTTAATCCTAGGTATTTTATTTTTTTTAACTATTGTAAATGCGATGGCCTTATTGATTTCTTTTACAGCTAGTTCATTATTGGTATATGGAATCCCTATTGATTTTTATAGTTAATTTTGTAATCTGCAACATTACTGAATTTTTGTATCAGATCTAAGTTTTTTGGTGGAGTCTTTAGGTTTTTCTGGGTATAAGAGCATATCATTAGCAAAGAGGAACAATTTGTCTTCTTGTCCAATTTGGAGGCTTTTCTTTCTTTCTTTTGCCTGATTGCTCTGGCTATTATGTTGAAGAGTAGTAAAAGTGGGCATCCTTGTCTGGTCCCAGTTCTTAAGAGAAAAGTTTTCAGCTTTTCCCCATTCACCCCGATGTGAGCTGTGGGTTTGTCATAAATGGCCTTTATTATGTTGAGGTATGTTTCTTCAATGCCTAGTTCATTGAGAGTTTTTATCATAAAATGATGTTGAATTTTATAAAATAGTTTTTTCTACATCTATTGAGATGATCACTTGTTATTTGTCTTTCATTCTGGTTTTGTATGTTTTTGTTTTTTCAATACAGGTTCTCACTCCTGTCACTGAGGCTGGAGTGCAGTGGCACAATCATGGAATCACGGCTCACTGCAGTCTCAACTTCCTGGGCTCAAGCAATCCTCCCACAGCAGCCCTCCTGAGTAGCTGGGACCACAAGCTCCTGCTACCACGCCCGGAGTTTTTTGTTGTTGTTGTTCTGTTTTTTTAGTAAAGATGGGGTTTTGTCATTTTGCCTAGGCTGGTCAAATTCCTGGGCTCAAGAGATCCACCTTCCTCAGCCTGTCAAAGTGCTAGGATTACAGGTGTAAGCTACCGTACCTGACCTGTCCTTCATTCTGTTGATATGATGTACCCCCACTTATTGACTTACATACATCAAACCATCCTTCTATTTCTGGGATAAATCTCACTTGAATGTGGTGTATTCCTTTGTTGATAGGCTGTTGGATTCAGTTTTCTAGAATTTTGTTGAGAATGTTTACATTCATGTTTATCAAGGATACTACCCTGTAGTTTTGTTGTTATTGTTGTTGTTGTATATCCTTGTCTGGTTTTGGCACGTTTCATGCTGGCCTCATAGAATGAGTGAGGAAAAATTCCCCTCTCTTCAATCTTTTGGAATAGTTTGAAGATAATTTGTGTTACTACTTTGAAAGTTTGCTAGAATTCGGTTTGGATTCCATCTGGTCCTGGGCTTTTCTTTGTTGGGAGATGTTTTATTACCAACTCAATCTCAATATTCATTATTGGTCTGTTCAAGTATTTGATTTCTTTCTTAATCTTGGTAAGTTGTATGTTTCCAGGAATTTACCCCTTTTCTCTAGGTTTGCTAACTTGGTGTACATAGTAGTCTCTGATGATCTTTTGCATTTCATGGTATTAGTTGTAATATCTCCCTTTTCATTTCTGATTTTGTTAATTTGTGTCATTTGTCTTTTTTTCCTTCGTTAGTCTAGCTAGTGGTTTATTGCTTTTTTTTTATCTTTTCAAAAAGCAGGTTTTTGTTTCATTGATCCCTTGTACCTGTTTTTTAGTTTTGGTTTGTTTAGTCTCTACTTTGTTTAGTTCTGTTGTGATCTCTAATATAATATTTCTTTTCCACTACTAATTTTGGCTTTGGTTTGTTTTTGCTTTTCTCATTCCTTGATATGCATTATTAGATTGTTCAAAACCTTTCTATGTTTTTGATGTAGGCATTTATTTCTATAAACTGCCTTCTTAGTACTGCTTTTGCTGTATCACATATGTTTTGGTATATTGTGTATTAATTTTTATTGGTTTCAAGAATTTTTTTTATTTCCACCTTAGTTTCTTCCTTGACCCAATCATAATTCAAAGATATGTTATTTAATTTCCATGTATTTGTGCAATTTCCAAAGGTTAGTTTTAGTTTTATCCATTGTAGTCTGAGAAGATACTCGATGTTTTTGATTTTTTTAAAAAAGTGTTGAGACTTTTTTTGTGTCCTAACATATTGTCCACTCTGGGGACTGTTCCATGTGCTAATGAGAAGAATGTATATTCTGTAGCTGTTAGATAAATGTTGTATAAATATCTTTTAGGTCCATTTGTCAAATGTGTAGTTTAAATCTTACATTTCTCTGTAAATTTTCTATTTTGATGATCTGCCTAATGCTGAGAGTGGAGTGTTGAAGTCTTCAACTATTCTTATATTGGAGTCTGTCTCTCTCTTTAGATCTAATAATATCTGCTTTATATATCTGCATGCTACAGTTTTTGGTGCATATATGTTTAGAACTGTTATATCCTCTTGCTGAATTTATCACCTTATCATTACATAAAAATCTTCTTTCTTTTTACTGTTTTTCACTTAAAGCCGGTTTTATCTGATACATATACAGCTACTCCTGCTCACTTTTGATTTCCATTTGCACAGAATATCTTTTTCCATTCCTTTACTTTCAGTCTGCATGTGTCTACTGTTAAGGTGCATTTCTCATAAGCAGCGTATTGTTGGGTCATGTTATTATTTTAATGCATTCAGCCATTCTACATCTCTTAGGTGGAAAATTTAATATATTTATTTTCAAAGTTATTATTGACGTGTGAAGGCTTATTCCTGTCATTTCATTAACTGATTTCTGGTTTCTGTGTATTTTTGTTCTTTATTTCTCTCTTATTATCATTGTGGTTTGGTGGTATCCTGCTGTGTTCACATTTGAGTTTTTCTCTTCCTTGTGTTTTTGCTCTACCACTAGCTTTTATGCTTTGTGTCTTTTCATGATGGTATCTTACCTATCATTTTTTTTTTCACTTCCAGGTGTAGGACTCACATAAGCATTTTTTATAGGGCCAATGTGTTGGTGATGAATTCCCTGAACTTTTGCTTGTATGGAAAACACTTCATTTCTCCTTCACTTATTCCTAACTTTGCTATGTATAGTATCCTTGTCTGGAAGGTTTTTTCTTTTAGCTATTTGAATATATCATCTCATTCTCCTCTGGCCTGTAAGTTTTCTACTGATTAACGTGCTATTAGTCTAATGGTGGTTCCTTTATAAGTGACTAGAGGCTTTTCTCTTCCTGTGTTTAGAATTTTCACTTTCTCTTGACTTCTGATAGTTGGGCTATAATGGGCCCTTTTAATGTACATTTTAAAGTTGTATCTACTTGGAGATCTTTGAGCCTTCTGTATCTGGATGTCTAAGTCTCTTGCTAGACTTGGAAATTTTTCATCTATTATTTTTAAAATAGGTTTTCCTGACCTTTCATTTTCTCTTTGCCTTCTGGGACACCAAATATTTAATATTTGGTCACTTTATGGTGTCTCATATGCCACATAGGCTTTTTCTTTTTTTTATTCTTTTTTAGTTTTTGTGTCTGGGTTATTACAGAAAACCTGTCTTCAAGTTCTTAAATTCTTTCTTCTGCTTGATCTAGTCTATTGTTGAACCTTTTGAGTGTATTCTGTATTTTATTAAATGAATTATTCAGTTCCAGAATTACTGTTTAGTTCTTTTTTATATCTCTTTGGTAAATTTCTCATTTATATCCTGAATTATTTTTCTGAGTTATTTGTACTGTTTTTCAGTATTCTCTTATATCTCACTGAGCTTCTTTAGTATCAATATTTTGAGTTCCTTCTTTGTGATTTCATAAATTTTTTCTTGATTTATATTTTTGCTGCAAAATTGTTTATTTGGAGGTTTCATATTTCCTTGCTTTTTCATGTCTCTTATGTCCTTTCATTTATATCTGCACATCTGGTATAACAGTTGCTTCTTCCCATTTTTTTGAATTTGGCTTCATAGGTGAGAATTTTTTCCTGAGGATGTACCTATGGTATTGGCTGTGTAGGGGACTTTGGCTCTGATTATTGCTGCATGCAGTAGGGTATACTCTTTATGATTTATTTGGCTGTAAACAGCATCAGTGGTATCTGATTTCCTCTATGTCTTATGATTCAGTTGTTAGTGGCGGCTGTGGTAAAGTTTTATTGGGGACTGGGGCACCTGGTGAGCCAATTTTTGGACCCAGTAGTAGCAATGGTGGGCTGAGCATGCCTGTCCTTGGATCCCAGGGTGGTATATACTGCCATCATTTTTGGTGGGTCCTTGAAGAACATTTATTGAACCTTCAACTGGCTCTCTTGCGTTTTAGGAATGGCAGAGGTGGGTTGGGTGGGTGGACAGGTTTGTGAGCCAGTGGGAAGTCGGCATAGTGTGGGCAATGGCAGTAGCAGTGGTGGAACAACACTCTGGGATCTACACAGACTGTGCTGGTGTTGGTAGTGGCTGCAATGGACTGCTGAGCCAGTCCTCAGACCCACAGCTGGCACCTGTGGGTGGGAGCCTGCTGTGTTGGTAGCATCAGGTGGAGTGGGCCCTAACTCAGACCCTGGGAGGAATGCTCAGGTGCTAACAGTGGTTTACTAGGCTGGACAATCCCCAGGTCCCTAGATGGCATGTTCTGGTTTTAGGGAGGATGGAGCTGGGCTGGGCAGACCAGCCCTCAGGCCTCATTGTGGTACATGCAGGTGCTGGCTGTTGTAGGCAGGGGCAGGGTGAGTCACAGACCTCCAGCAGAATCATCCTTTGGAGTAGCAGTGGTTGGACGGCTTCCCTATTACTGATGAGGCTGTGGCTGCTTTCAGTGAGAACAGCCATCTGCAAGTGACTGGTGGACATTAGCTTTGCTCATGCCTCGGTACCACAGCAGCCCATAGTGGTAGCAGTTGCAGTGAGTGCAATTTGTCTTAGGCATGTGTGAAAATGAGCAGCCACCCCTCTACTTAAGGGGCAAAGTTGCTGTCAGTTGTCTCACCGTGGGCCTCAGTGGTGGCAGCTGTGGCTGAGGAATGTCCATGGGTCTCTAGTAATATAAAGATGCAGGAGCTGTTGAGCCCAAGGGCAGGCCAAAGTCTGGTGGGGACTGGGCTCTCAAAAGGGTGCTATGCAGCAGCTGCTTAAAACTTGGAGGTTTGTGGGAGTCAGCATGAGCCCTGTCTCTGGAGCAATGCCTTTATGTGATCTCTAGACAGTGCTCTGTGTTACTCTGTGGGCCCATGATGGTTGATGGCCTCTCCCATAACTAGGATTACAAGAGTCTGTGGCAATACTGGGAGTCCTCTCACTTACCTCTCATTTGGGATCTCTTACAATGTCCCTCTATTACGGAGCCTCTCTAGACTCCCAGTGAATCCCAGCTGAACAGGCTGCCTCACTTCCCTCTCCTTCCTTGCTTTCAGTGTCTCCCATCAATTCTCTGTTCAATTCTAGTGTTCTCTCTTAGATTATCTACTTGAATTGTGATTATCTACTCACTATTTTGGCTCTTCTACATGGAGGAGGCAAGTGCCAGATGCATCTATTCAGCCACTTTGAAGCCCTTAGTGTTCGGAAATTTAAAGCACTCTTCTAAATAACCTTTGGGTTAAAGAAAATATCAAAATAAGCCACTGTCCCTTTAGCTAGAAATGCTAATGAGATTAAAGCACACATTATATAGAAGACAACCAAAGTCGAATTCAGAGGAAAATACACATATGAGTAAACAAAAATGATTAAAAACAAAGGACCAAAAGTCCATTCGAGGAACAAGAAATGGAACAACAAAATGCCCATGAAAGAAGAAAGGAGTTCCTGATGATATAGAAAATAGTAAAACAAAAAGTATATTCTTTAAAAAGAAAAATAAATGAGATCTTATAAAACAAAAAAATTAAATCAATTTTAATGCCTAAGAATTACTTCAACAACCTGGCCCTGTATCAGACAATTTTATAGTTATGTTCATTCTATATTATAAGGGACAGATAATTCCCATACTGTATCAACTATATCCAGTCAGAGAAAAGGAGTCAAATCTTCTCAATTCACTTTATAAGTCTAACACATTTCTGATTCCACAATGTTGCAACAGTAGCACGTACACACTGACACACACACACAATCAATATTAATATATCCAATAAAAATCCTCAGCAAGTTTTTAGCAAATCAAATCTAAAATGCAACCTTTCTTAAAATAAGCATTTAAAAAAAATCCTCCAAAACAAACTTTTATTCCAGGAATTCAATAGTTATTTAATATGAAATTTCTCTTCCATAAGAAACTACATGCTGGCCACATAAGTATCAAGTCAATACTGTGTTAAATCTATTTAACAAAAAACAAAATAATTTTAAGCAAACCAGGAGAAAGAAGACAAATTTATAATTATTTCCAGGATATTCTACCCAGAAAACTAAAAAATAAAATAAAATGAGTTATGCTATCATTTATATTGTATACATATAAAAATTAATAGTTTATCTGCATACTAGCAGTAACCAGTTATAAAATATAAATGGTAAAAATTCCATGTATGATAGCACCAACAAATATATGTGTATATATTTATATATACACACATAGATGTGTGTATGCATATATGTGTATGCACAGAGATATAACACATATACACATGTGTGTATGTGTGTGTCATACCTAGAAGTAACAAACCCTCAGTATCAATATGAAGTCTTCCACTTAATCTGTTCTTCATCCTTGTGCAGACTGCTCAACTCTTCTCCTTGCCCATACAAAGATGACCCTTCCCTTCAAGCCTATCCCAAGTTGCAAGCCAAGACCCACCTCCACATGGTATCACCTGTCTCCACACATTTATTCAATTCTACTTATTTTCATTTCTGGCCATGGGATCCTTCCCCATTGCCAGAAGTAATGAAACTTCCTTGGGTCCACTGAATAAACTCTTATGTAGGATGGACTTTTTAAGCATTAACTGATATGCTTATGAACTCTACTACACACTCTCACTTCATCCTGTACTTTCTTGTAACCACATGACTCCCATGCCATCATGAGTTAAGGCTGTAAGACATGCAAGATATGAGACTATCATTAATCTTCAAGAATGAATATCATGATAGAACCAGTCCCCATGAGATACAGAGTATAATACAACCCAGAGACAAGGTTCTCAGAGCTGAGTAAAGAAGAAAACTGGTCCAAAGAGCCCCTGACAGCTTCCTGAGCCACTACTACATGAAGTGAAATGGGCCTGAATCACCCTGCAGCCTTGTAGCTTCTTCCTCCTACCTTTGTACATCTTGGGAAAAAGCCAACTATGTTCCCAAGTTGCACTCATGAGACCCAGAGTGCCAGTGGGAACTTGTCACCTTGCCAAATGCCAATGAGGAGGACAGCACAGATCACCTCAGTAGATACCAGCGCAGTTCACATGACCACAGCTGAGGCCTGGTGCCACCTCCCCACCAATGGCCACCTCGAAGTCACCCCCAGCCACCATATAGAGACATAATGCTACATAAACTCTAGAACTTAGCTTCCATCTTGAAAACAAAGATTAAAAGGGGGAAAATTCTTAATTAAGTGCATTTAAACCTTAAATAACTGCTTGTCCAGAACTTACTACATTTAAGTTTTCTGCCACTAGAAAGACTGGGGGGTTAGAAGAGAAATAAGGCGAACTACAGAAAAATAGTCACAATTTTGTACACATAAAAACAGCACTTGAAAATATTACATCCACTGCATCATAAAATACAAAGAAAAATTTCAATCAATGCAGGGGACAGCCATGTGATGGCTCAAAGTTGGCTCAGAGGGGTATATTTTGGCTCAGATTTATGAAAACCTACAGATACTTCTCCCACAAGGAACAGCAGGAGAGAGGGCTTTATTGTCCATCTTTTAGGGCTAGTGGAAGGGCTGGGACGGAGTGATCACTTTTGCAATCTATCATTGTATGCAGTGTGACCAAGTGCAGTTCTGAACCACAACATTTCAAATTTGCTGATCCTGGGTTATCCACATTTATAGATAAAGGAGATTTGGGAAAGTAAAAGCATTCTAAAATCAACAGCTGGAAAAACAGAAGGAATAATAGAAAAATATATTTATGCAGATGCCTGGCAATCAGGACATTCTGCTTAAGATACTATCTGATCCCTGACAGATAACGAGGCAGTTCTAAAATTTTCCTTCCAGGCAGCTTAATTTCCATAAATTTCTGTTTGAGTATTAAACCCTTGTTACCTTATAAAAAATTGAGTTTACTTAAAACCAATTATGGATATAGACACTCAATCACATTGTCCCTCAAATTATTTCATGTATCAAATAGATTCTAAGTAGAGCTTTGATATCTTTCTTTACAGTCATCCTCAAATGAGTTTACTATAGCCACTTCTCTTCAAGAAATACAAATTTAACTCAAGAGATTGAATACTAACACCTTCACAACTAAGTAGGAAGAGGATCACTTCACCTGTACATGGGGTTCTGAGAGGAGACTAGAATAAGTGATTAAATTAAATGTGAGTGGTTGTGTGGGCCAATATTCTACTTCAGTAGGTTATTCCTACTGAACACAGGTGGTTTATTACAACTTGGAGAGGATTCCTGGAAAGCTAAGTATTTCTATGGGAATTTTAACTCACAGATAAAAATTTTGGACAATTTTTTCCTATTTATTCAACACACACTGCAAGGTAAATTAGAAGCTTCACAGCTAGCTGAATGTGAGAAGTCAAACAGGTGTTAGACTTGCTTCATTCCCCCAACTGGTTCAGTTCCAGTTTCACTTGTTAGGGTCCAGCCAGAACCAGGGTCTCCCAGATAGCCAGTCCCATTATCATAAGGTCCAATAAATTCAAAATAATGCCTGAAGTTGACTACTTTCCAGAACTATGTCCAAAGAAAAATCTGACTAAAAGTTTCCAGCAAGGCCAGGCACAGTGGTTCACGCCTATATTCCCAGCATTTTGGGAAGCCAAGGCAGGACTATCTTTTGAGGCTAGGAGTTCAAGACCAGCCTGAGCAATACAGCAAGATCCTGTTTCAACAAAAAAATAAGTTAAAAAAAAAAATTAGCCTAGTGTGGTGGTATGCACATGTAGTCCCAGCTACTTGAGAGACTGCAGTGGGAGGACTGCTTGAGCCCAGGAGTTCAAGGATGCAATGAGCTATGATTGTGCCACTGCCCTCCAGTCTGGGCAACAGAGCAACACTCTGTCTCTCTTTAGGAAAAAAAAAGTTTCCAGCAATCTCCAGAGCCACTCTTCAACAGAACCAAGATGATGCCAGAAGACTCAGTGATGAACGCTGGTCATTTGCTTTTCCAAAAATAATTCACTAGGCCCAGAAGAGGCAAAAGTGCAGATATACAACTGTCTCCCTCCCTAGAGGAGTACTCTGGCATTGGTAAGTCTTCCAGTGCCAAGCACGGCAGAAAGATGAAACCAATTTACAGGCTGGGCTCCATTCTAGTAAAACCACATGTTACTTTTACAGAAAACTAATGGGTTCTGAAATTCTACATGCACACACACACAACAACAACAACAACAACAACAACAACAAAGCCATCCTTTCAGTCCTTAGGTTCACATCAGTTAACAAGGTTAAAGAACCCTGGATGTTACTTCAAAGTGTAATACAAGGCTACAGTAACCAAAACAGCATGGCATGTATAAAAATAGAAACATAGATGAATGGAAAAGAAGAGAAAACCCAGAAATAAAGCTACATACCTACAGCCAATTGATCTTCAAAAAAATCTACTGGGGAAAGCATACCCTCTTGAATAAATGGGGCAGGGGAAATTGGGCAGCCATTTACAGAAGAATGAAACTGCACCCCTATCTCTCACAATACACAAAAATTAACCCAATGTGGATTAAAGATTTATATGTAAGACCTTAAACTATAAAAATTCAAGAAGAAAACCTAAGAAAACTTCTGGATGTTGGCCTAGACAAAGTATTCATGAATAAGGCCTCAAAAGTAAATACAACCAAAACAAAAATAGACAAATGGGACTAAATTAAACTAAAAGCTTCTGTACAGAAAAAGATACGAGCAACAGAGTGAACAGACCACCAGACAACCTACAAAATGGGAGAAAATATTTGCAAATTATGCATTCAACAAAGGACTCCAGAGTCTACAAGGAACTCAAACAACTCAACAACAACAACAGATGCCCACAAGTAGCCCCACTAAAAAGTGGGCAAAGGCATTATCCTAAGCGAATTAATGCAAAAACAGAAAATCAAATACTTCATGTTCTCACTTATAAGTGGGAGCTAAACATTGGGTACACATCAATGTGAAGATGAGGACAATAGACACTGGGGAATACAAGAGTAGAAAAGGAGAAAGGGGAACAAGGGTTGAAAAACTTCCTATTGGGTACTATGCTCACCACCTGGGTAATAGATCAATTGTACTCCAACCCTCAGAATCATGGAATACACCTCTGTAAGAATTCTGGACATGTACCCCCTGAATCTAAAATAAAAGTTAAAAAATAAAATAACAATTATGGTTATTTTTTAAAGTGGGAAAAAGACATGAGCAGATATTTTTCAAAAGAAAACATACAAATGGCCAACGGATATATGAAACAAAATGCTCAACATCACTAATCACCAGGGAAATGCAAATTACACATATATATGCCACAGTAAGAAGAGCACAGCACCTGAAAAAGGTACCCAAGCTTCAAATGAATTAGTTTGCTAGGGTTGCCAAACTAAGTACCATAAACTGAGTGGCCTGAACAACAGATTTTTATTGTCTCACTGTTCTGGAGGCTAGAAGTCTGAGATCAAGATGTCAGCACCTGAGATCAAGGTGTCAAGGCTAGGCTTCCCCTGAAGGTGCTCAGGAAGGATATCTTCCAGGCTTTTCCCCTAGCTCCTGGTAGTTCTTTGACTTGTAGCAGCTTAAATCCAATCTTTACATGGTATTCTCCTTGTGTGTGTGCGCCTGTCTGTCTGTCTCTAAGTCCAAATTTCCCCTTCCTGTAAGGACACAGTCATATTGGATTAGGGCTTGCTTTAAAGACTTCATCTTTACTTGACCATCTGCAAAGACTCTATATCCAAACAAGGTCACATTCACAGGTGTTTGGAGTCAGGACCTCAACATATTTTGCTAGAACACAATTCAACCCATAACAGCAAAGTGCATATGTATACATTCTCAATCTGCATACATGTCTTCCCTTCCTCTGATATTCTCATTCATTATTCCTCAAAACTCAGCATTAAGAACAATCATTAAGGCTGAATTCAAAAAGTTTAGAAAAATGAAAAAGTTTTTAGTGGAAAAACTGGAAAAATCATATAAAGCCTGTAGATTAGTTAACAGCATTTTAGCAACATTAACCTTATGGTTTTGACGAGATGGTAGCATTACAGAAAACTGGGTGAAGGGCACATGAGAACTCTACTGTATCTGCAACTTTTCTACAAATCTAATATTTTTTCAAAATAAAAACTAAAGAAAAAGTTTTATGATCCCAAATCCAGAAATTTGATAATGATTCAAGCTGAACTACTCTATGATTTTGAGGAATAAGCTATTTAGATGCATATATTTTGGTAGAGTTTAATCCTTTATACTCAGTATATTCCTTTGTGAGGATGGATGAATGGATGGATGGATGGATATAGATAGATAGGGCTTTCTTAGGGGAAAAAAATCCATGTAGCAGTTTTCCCATTGCTTATATTGATTTAAATGCAAAATATTTTGTCAACGATTTAAAGAGAAAGAGTAAATGACCTTTAAATGAGCTCCAGTTACATACATATATAGACATGCATCTACATCCATCCAACCTTCCTTGGCTGACCAACTCTACTCCCTAAAATACTAGTTAATGTTAAATTTACAACCGATAAAGTGTGAATGGAATTACTGCATTGTGTGTGTGTGTGTGTATATGTGTGTGTGTGTGTGTAGATAGATAGATAGATAGATAGATAGATAGATAGATAGATAGATAGATGGCTGTTCAAATATGTAATTTCTTTCTAAATAACACTGTAAAACTTTGTTTTCCTAGGCCATATCAGCACTGGGTGGGGGGAGCAAGGGCTTCCATGACCATCAAAATGTGTTTGGTTCCTGGGTCCCCCAAAATAATGTTACTTGGACTGTAGGTTCTCAAGATACTCTCCCTTCATGAAGGGTCTTAAATTACTCCTAAATACTCCTCTGTGATTGTAGGAGTTTTTTCACTGCTGTCAATCCAATCTCTCCCTTCTTTCAAGCCAGACAGCCTAAGTTTGAATCTCTACTCAACTCAACTCTGGGTAAATCGTTTTCCCTCTCTGGATATCAGTTTCTCCATCTCCAAGAGCACTGATTCCTCTCTCAAATGCTGGATTTTATTAAATGTTCCTGACACATAGTAAGCACTTAGAAAATGGCTGAAAGAATAGATAAGGTAGTCATATAATCCTGATTTGAATCCTTAGCAGTTGTGTGTGATCCTGACACATCACTGACACATCCTGACACAAATTCACGTTTGAATCCCGAGTAGTTGTATGTGATCCTAACATCTCCTACGTTCATTTATTCATTTATCAACTGTAGATAATAATGGTACCTCTTTCAAAGGGGGGATGTGAGGACTAAAATGAAACACCCACGCAAAGCATTAGCACAATGCTTGGCCAGTGAGCCCCATATACACATTTATTATTATATGGTTGTTATTATTATGATTAATCAGCCTGTGAGAGAGCCCAGTCGTACAACTGCAAGGGTTGCTGGCTTTTTTGTCATTGCTTCTGTGCTCTTTCAGCAGTCATAAGGGTGCCTGAGAAGGGAAAATCATTTCAGCCAGGAAATGTCACTATGGCTTCAGAACACAAATGCCAGCTGGTTCTTTCTGTGTCTATACACCTGTTTCCTGAGGGGTTGGAAAGTGCTCCCTGGACCTTGGCTGCTCAAAGTTGGTTCAAGGACCAGCATCATCATCATCATATGGGAGCTGGTTAGAAATGCACACCCTCAAGCTCCATCTAGACCTATTGAATCACAAGTTGCACTTTAATCAGATCCCCAGGTGACTTATATAGACAATAAAGTTGGAGGGACCTCTAGACTGGAGCTTGCTGGGTCCTTTGAGAGATACAACCCAATGCTGGATTTCAAGATACCTTCCCCAACTCCACACTTAACTCTATCCACCCCAGCTTTCTTAGATGTCGGAGTGGAGTTCATGCCCTCTGGTCTCTTAGTACCTACCCATCACCCACTTCTGCCTTCCAGATTATTTCAGCTTCCATTCATTTTTATTTCTTAGTCTTTTTAATTATATCCCCTTACTACAACTGGATAAGATTTCTAATATATAAATCAAGTTTATGCTACCCATCCACATTCTGAGCACTGCAGGGTTTTAAGTTTCAGAACAATTCCATTGCTTCATCTAAACAACACATAATAAGGCCCTGAAACTAATAAACTGTTCAAGAAAACTCAAACATTTTTCACCTTGAAAAATGTTTTTAATGTACTTTCAGACATTACAATCTGCCCAGTCACAAGTTATTAATACCTATATTGCTAATATAGTAATAAACATTTTGTGTTATAGTTCCCCAAAACAATCTTCCACAATACAAATCACTTAAATTTCTATTAAGTATAAATACATCTCCGCTTTGGGAATGTAGTTTTGACTATACATCTCATAAGGATTTTCAGTGTTTACGTATATAATAATATAATTAAACTGGAAGGTTAGATATAATAGTTTAATATCTAAGCTATCCTTATTCAAAGAAGCTTCATAATAAAGATTTATTTTTGCAAATATATATCAGAGGGTAAATAAGGGCATTTTTCCTACCCTTTCCATCCCGATCAAGTATATTCATTGGAATAATGGGCAAGGTATTAGGAGAGATTGCTTATATTCATTTTAATAAAGTACATAAATAAAGATATAAAACCTATTATGTTTCACTGGCAGCAGAATCTCATCCTGGAAGGTTACCCAAAGCTCTACGACAATTTCAAGGACATTCTGCTATAAAAGCATAGAAATCTCATGTTTGTGGAATTGCTAAGATTATTGCGTGCATTTTTTTACCTATGTTTATTTATCTACATTATAACCACACTGATCTTCCATGTAAAGTTGGAAGAGAAAAACATAATGAAAAAAAGCTTTCCATGTTATAGACCCCAGTGCAAAATGGGTTATATTGAAATGCCAATGTTAAACCAACAACTTTAAAGATAAAATGAATAAATAAATGTATACAGCAAAATGTATACCTTCTCCTCTCATTCATGACCTCATTCATGAAGACAGACATGAATAATGATGATGGAGATGAATAAGGAGGGGGAAGGACAAAGCCTCTTCCTACTCTCATAACATCAGTGAAGAGTTGGGGGAGTTGGAGAGATGAGAGTGGACAAGGGATGCTTCCATTTTCTGAGTTATTAATCCCTTCAAGGAGTAAGATATACACCTATCACCGTGAAGTGTCTTCTTATTTATTTTTTAACCTAGACTTCATAGACAATGTGTGGAAATTCTACCTTACAATCTGAAATGTTCAGACTCAATGTGGTAAGAATAAAAGGAAAACATCAGCATTCTGAAAGTCAGGTGCAGTAAATTTAAAAGTCTTACTCAGAATACCCATTGACATGTTGTAATCTGTCCGCAGTGGTCAGGCAAATAGAAACTATTTACTTCTGGGTCTGGCACTTAAAACTAGCAACTGGCGAATACAGATGAGAATGTTTTTCAATTTGTTTCAACTTCTTTTTCACCATCTGAATAAATGATTTTTTTCTGACTAAATTATAACAATCTACATATTTTATCAGTATCTATATTTGCTATCTCTGCATTCAGTACTTTGACTACTCTCTCCCAAATCCCTGAATCCTTCACAATATTTTAATAAGTAACAATTCCTAAAATGCTTTTACCACTAGATTTACAGTAGTATGTGCAAATCTCAAAAGCAATGCAGGATGGGTACAAAAAGCAAAATGAATATGACTTACTATTTGATAGTACAACAGGGTGACTGTAGTCAATAATAACCTAACTGTGCATTTTTAAATAACTAAAAAAAGTAACTAAATTGTTTCTAATACAAAAGATAAATGCTCGAGGGGATAGATACTCCAACTTACATGATTTGATTATTATGCATTGCATGCCTGTATCAAAACATCTCATGTACCCCATAAATATATACACTTATAATGCACCCACATAAATTAAAAATAAATTTTTTAAAAAGAAATGCAGGGTAAAAGACACAAGACAGGACCTAAAGTGGGATTTGAATTGGAAGGTGCACAAAGAAGCTTTTGGGAGCATATGTGGAAATCTCCTATATCCTGAGTATTGTGATGCTTATATAAGTACATAAGGCTGTCAAAACATCAAAATGTAAACCTAAAATTAGCCTGTTTTATTGTATATAAATTATAAAACAATAAAATTGACTTTAAAAAAATTATTGCTACATAGCCTTTCATGAACCACCTCACCTATCCTAAATATCCCAAATTATGTTGATTCTTCTCTTCTTTTAGCCTCATCTAATAGTTTTCTATTATGCTCCCATCTTCATACCCCTCATATTCCAATAACCATATAGTATATCTTCTAAATATATTATATTTTCATATTCCTGCTAAATATCAGACTAGTAAGGATTTAAAAACTCATAAAATTCAACTATCTAATCTTAAATGCTCTCCTAACGTGAAATAGGCCATGTCCTATTTTTATCACTTGGTTAATCCAGAATCTGCCTACTTCTAATTCTAGCCACTGAATCCAATCATGTCTTTTACAGCCATATCAAAAAAACTTAGTTACACCTTCCAACATAATCATTCAAGAATTTGACACATGAATACATGAAACTGATCATAGTTCCCTCAATCCTTACACTCTTCAAGCTGAATATCCTCAATTGTTTCTTCTTTTACAAAAGCTACAATTGTCCAATACTAAATTCTTGTTGAGCTCTTGATATCCTCATCGTGTCAAGGTATGTGTTCACATCCTTAACTATGCATCTGTGTGAGATTACTCTGTTAGTCCAGAGGACAAAACTATAATCAATGAGTCAAATTTGTAAGCAAAACTATTTTTGCTTAATGAAAGAAAATTTTTTTCTAACAATCTAAACTGCCCCTAAAGGTAACATTCAAGCAAAGACTAGGTTATTATCAGATACAGATAATATAACTTTATATTTCATTAAAGTTGTATGATATGGATTGGCTTTGTGTCCCCACCCAAATCTCACCTTGAATTGTAATCCCATAATCCCCACATGTCATGGGAGGGACCCAGTGGGAGGTAATTGAATCATGGGGGCAATTTCCCTCATGCTGTTCTCAAGATAGTGAGTTCCCAGAAGATATGATAGTTTTATAAGTGCCTGGCATTCTCCCTACTGACATTCTCTCTCCTGCCACCCTGTGAAGAGGTACCTTCTGCCACGATTGTAAGTTTCCCAAGGTCTCTCCAGTCATGTGGAACTGTGAGTCAACTGAACCTTTTTCCTTTATAAATTACCCAGTCTTGTGTATTTCTTCATAGCAGTGTGAGAACGGACTAATATAGTAAATTGGTACCAAGAGTGGGCACTGCTATAAGGATACCCAAAAATGTGGAAGCAACTTTGGAACTGGGTAATAGGCAGAGGTTGAAACAGTTTGGAGGGCTCAGAAGAAGACAGGAAAATGTGGGAAAGTTTGGAACTTCCTAGAGACTTGTTGAATGGCTTTGACTAAAATGCTGATAGTGATATGGACAATGAAGTCCAGGCTGAGGTGGTCTCAGATGGAGATGAAGAACTTATTGGGAACTAGAGTAAAGGTCACTCTTGCTATCCTTTTGCAAAGAGACTGGTGGCAATTTGCCACTTCCATAGAGATCTGTGGAACTTTGAACTTGAGAGAGATAGTTTAGGGTATCTGGTGAAAGAAATTTCTAAGCCACAAAGCATTCAAGTGGAAGCACAGCATAAAAGTTTGGAAAATTTGCAGCCTGATGACGCAATAAAAAAGAGGAATCCGTTTTCTGAGGAGAAATTCATGGTGGCTGCAGAAATTTGCATAAGAAACAAGGAGCCAAAATGTTAATCGCCAAGACTATAGGGAATATATCTCCAGGGCATGTCAGAGGTCTTTATGGCAGCCCCTCTCATCACAGGCCGGGAGGCCTAGGAGGGAAAAAAATGGCTTCCTGGGATGGGCCCAGGGTCCCCCTGGCTCTGTGCAGCCTCAGTACAGGGTAACCTGTATTCCAGCCACTCAAGCTCCAGTTGTGGCTAAAACAGGGCAAGGTACAGTTCAGGCTATTGCTTCAAAGAGTGCAAGCCCCAAGCCTTGGCAGCTTCCATGTGGTGCTGGGCCTGCAGGTGCACAGAAGACAAGAATTTAAGTTTGGGAACTTCTGCCTAGATTTCAAGGGATATATAGAAACTCCTCCATGACCAGTCAGAAATCTGCTGCAGGGGTGAAGCCCTCATGGAGAACCTCTGATAGGACAGTGTGGAAGGGAAATGTGGGCCTGGAGCCTCCACACAGAGTCCCCACTGGGACACTGCCTAGTGGAGCTGTGAGAAGAGGGCCACTGTCCTCCAGACCCCAGAATTGCAGATCCATCAATAGTTTGCACCATGCACCTGGAAAACCCACAGACACTAAATGCCAACCTGTGAAAGCAGAAGGAGTAGGGTTGTACCCTGCAAAGCCACAGGGACAGAGATGTCCAAAGCCATGGGAGCCCACCTCTTGCATCAGCATGACTTGGATGTGAGACTTGGAGTCAAAGGAGATCATTTTGGAACTTTAAGGTTTAATGACTGCCCTGTTGGACCCTATTGGATTTCAGGCTTGCATGGAGCCTGTAGCCCCTTTGTTTTGGCCAATTTCTCCCATTTAGAATGAGTGTACTTACCCAATGCCTGTACCCCCACTCTATCTAGGAAGCAACTAACTTGCTTTTGATTTTATAGGCTCATAGGTGGAAGAGACTTGCCTTGTCTCAGATGAGACTTTGGACTTGGACTTTTGGGTTAATGCTGGAATGAGTTAAAACTTTGGGGGACAGTTTGTTTTGAAATGTGAGGACATGAGATTTGGGAGGGGCCAGAGGCAGAATGATATGGTTTTGCTTTGTGTTCCCACCCAAATCTCACCTTGAATTGTAATCCCATAATCCCCATGTATCATAGGAGGGACCTAGTGGGAGGTAACTGAATTATGCGGGCAGTTCCCCTCACGCTATTCTCATGATAATGAGTGAGTTCTCATGAGATCTGATGGTTTTTTAAGCATCTGGCATTTCCCCTACTGGCACTCATTCTCTCTCCTGCCCCCCTGTGAAGAGGTGCCTTCTGCCATGGTTGTAAGTTTCCTGAGGCCTCCCCAGCCATGTGGAACTCTGAGTCAATTATATCTGTTTTCTTTATAAATTACCCAGTCTCGGGCATTTCTTTATAGCAGCATGAGAAAGGACTAATACATTCGACTAGGTAAACCTTTAAAATACTCTCCAACGCTCTAATTCTATAACTTTCAAAGGCCCCCGAGCTTGGAAGTTTGTAAAATGAAACAAGGAACTGGTTAGTTTGTAAAGACAACAAAAATTAGAAGAAATCAGAATGTAGTTGACTGGGTCTATTGGGTCTGGTATTGAGCTCCCGAATACAACTATAAGAAATTATAGAATTGAGTGGAATGAAGAAGGGGTTATAATACTAAAGAGAAATTTTCTCACATTTTTTTTCCCTAAGGCCAGAGTTGTATAGTCCTATTGGACAGCAGAGTTCATGCTTTGTTTTACCCTTGTGTTTAAACAATGTCCAAAGTATGACACGAAATAAAGAGAAGAATGATGTCCAAGACTGCTTTGGCCAGCATATCACAAATGACAAATAGACCCATGAGAAATAGTATATTCCTGCAAACAAACAAAAGAGCAGTTATGAAAATAGCGCTCAGTCCTACACTAAGCCACTCCCAAAAAAGGACTAAAAGAATGCAATCAGTGCATTTTCAGAGTTTAAAATTGTTATCCACAGATTAGGGACTCAGAATTCCAATGTGCTTTATGTTTTTCTCCCTCCCTCATATAAATGAGCTTAGCCTAGGCTCTCACTAAGGTTGTGGGCTTTTAGAATTCTGCTTTTGCTTGCAATTGATAGGATTTTTCCCTTTTTTCAAAAGAAAAAAAATGCATTAAAGATTTCATTCTTTATAGTTTTCCAAACAACATGAGCTCAGCAAACAGATTTAGTTTTAAAAGTAACTTATCAACATTGACAGCGTTCTCTTAAGAACAGCTGTTGCCTCATAGACTACAGCATGAACATACCCCTGAATTTAGAAACAATTCTGCTTAGAAGGAATATTGCACATTTAGCACCACCCTCCCCTTAATTACCAAAGACATTTGCATGAAAGCTTGATCTTTGTTTGGCAACTTCACCTTAATATTCTCTTCCAGGTTTTTAAGTTTAAGTCATGAAAGGTATCATTCTGTAATGATGCGTTTAGCTTGCAAAGAAAGAGTTATCTTCTCTTTGCATGCCTCAGTCTAACAGGCCATTTTTGACTTTTAGAATTGCTTTTTCCTTTCTTTTACAGAGCTGGCTATCAAAACTAGTTCTTTTGCGATCCTAATTGTGAGTTGCAAGGTCACATGAGTTTTGGCTCTAACAGTATAAATGAATTTTTAAAGGAAGATACTATTCTTCATTCTTTTAATGTTTGAGATGCTAAGAAGAATTTGCATAATATGTGCTTTGCAATTTTTGTAAAATGCCATGCTACACTTTTACAACTGACATTAGTCTTAAGGGTACTGGGTGCATAAAGCTATGCATCATAATGTATGAGAGGAGAGGCTGGTGAAGGAGTTAGAGAAAAGCAAAATAAAAAATATTGATGTAATAAACACTAAAATTCTCTCACTGTTCGTTCAGAGTAATTGCTTATGATATAGAGTGGTTTCTGCACACTATTTGCCTCCTACATATGTCTCAAAATAAATTCCTACTGATCATTGGGAGCTTACCGTTCAAATGAGCAAAGTTAACATTCACAAATGATTATTTCAAAGCCTTACAAACTTTATCATTTCCTATATTAATGTACTGTATGTGCACACAAAAAGAGAACTAAGCAAGTAAAATTTTTAGCCTTTCATTTTATTATGAAATGTTTTAGGAATTAAAGATTATTCTAAGGAAAATAGAAATAAGTACATAATTGAATATTATTCTCAGGAAAATAGAAATAATTAAGCACATAATTGAATATTATTCTAAGGAAAATAGAAATACTTAAGTACATAAACTAAGGCAGGCATGAAGAGTTCTTAGTCAGCAGAGCATCACATGCCCTAAAGAGGACAGGGTAACTTTTCTTAGATACAGCCTTAAGTAGGTAAGTATAATGAGAGTAAAAGAATAGATGAAGGCAACACAAAGAATAGGCTCAGAGTGCAACAAACCACTTGCTGTTTGTTTCAGCTTGGAGTAAACCCTAAGTACAGTATTCCTGAGGACATATCAATATCAGTAACGAATTAGCATGAAAGAATAAAAGGAATAAGGTTCTCCATATAAGATCTAGCTCATTTTTATTGCTTATGAAAATCAGAATTATTTCCAGCATTTAAAAATGTTAGGTAAGTTGGCATAGCTTATACAAAAAGACAAGCGCATAAAAATGCATTGCATACATACAGTGTGGTGTCATGAGTAGTTTTCCTTTTCTTCTTCTTGCTTTCTGCATCTTCCAAAAATTGTAAAATGAATATTCAATTACTCAGGATGGACGAGATTATGCAACCCTGGCAAATAACCCCCCAAATCTCTATAGTTTAGCACAACAAAAGACTATTTCTCACTCATGTCACACATCCAACATGGGTCAACAGGAGTGTTTCTGTTCGTTGGTCACTCAGAAACTTAGCTAATGAAGGTATCATTTGAGCAAATGCCTCCATAACAATAGCAGCAGTAGAAAAGGAGTGCAAATCTCAAATTTTCTCTTGAAGTACTACTTGGAAGTAACATTTAGATATTCCATTCACATTTCACAGGGCAAAACAAGCCACACTATCACACTTACCACCAAACGAAATGGGGAAGTACAATCAATCCTACCATGTACCCAGAGAGCCAGAAATATTTTCTAAAAAGCATTAATGTCTGCTAAAAAACACTTATTACCCACGAATTATATTTTTTATATTATTTTTATATTTTTGAAAGCACACATATATATCTTTATAAAATTGAGACAATATTTGCACACTATTTTATCAACTGATTTTTGTCTTTTAGCAACAGATAAATATTTGCAGTATGAAACATTCCAATACACATTATTAAATCCTATAGATGACACATATTTTATTTAAACCATCCTCTACTACCAGACTTTTAGTTCTTTCTAATGTTCTTGAAAAGAATAATAAAGGAATAATGAATTGGATGATTGAAAAGAAAATATATGTAGAAGAAAAGCAACTTGAACATGATGGTAAAGTCTCCAATAGGAAGTCAGGAGAGAGAAAACCAGGTCTGCAAAGAAGTAGTAGTCGCATTGATGCTTTCATTTAAGTTTTGGGCGGTAGACCTCACACACATAGATTCACAATATGAGGTTAACAGAAAGAAACCTTGAGAGGATTTCATGTATAATCCAAAAACACTAGTAAAAGGAAGTATAGAGTGATTCAGTTTTGGATTGATGATACTCCACACTCCATACCATACATCGAAAATTAGAGGTCAACCATGTTACACAGACCACAGCTAAAAGTCATAATCTAAAATCTATTCAAAGATAACTAAAACATCATAACAAGAAAACAGAAATTATGAATAATTCAAACAAATAATATAATTATTTGTATTTCAAACAAAATTATGCCCCTCAATTGGCAGAGCATCTCCTTTGAGTTATTATTCCAATAACAGTGAAATATTTGGCCTGGTACCTTCACACAAGGTTCTCAATTAAGTATTTATTGAACTCGACACTTTCCCAGGTTCTGAAGGAGATACAGAGTAAATGATAGACTTGTGTATAAGATACCTGTGGAATCAAAATTAGCACATGGAAGACATCTAAAGAATAACTAAGTTCACCATGGAACTGGCTATTAGGGCCAGCAAAACAAGGCAAGTTGTTTGTGAGTTAAAACATTATGAAAGTTGTAATCACAGAAGGTGGGATTCGAGCACAATGCTGAATGATAAGCAGCAGGAAGTTAAAAGGTTCTTAAATTGGGGAGGAGGACGGGTTGGCATTACACAATCATCATAGAAATTATTGCAAAATGCCAGTAGGGATAGGTAGACCTGCTGATCTCACATGGAGGGTGCTGGGAAATGCAACTGGAAAGTGAGGATGGAAAATAAAAGTTTTAAAAATAGGAAAGTCAGGATGGTACCAAAGGATGGAGGTATCTGAAAAGCAAGAAGTAGCTTTTGAGAATTCTCATTAAATGTTCTCAAAAAAAAGAGTGATCTCATGAAAGTGATGTTTTAATTAAGTTAGTCAGATAGTGACAACCCTGACTGATTGAAATCGCATTCCTTCCCCTCAAGCAACCTTCACACACACACACACACACACACACACACACACACACACACACATATTAAGCGCATATAAACACATACAGGCAAATAATAGTGTCCTTTATTCTTCAGCCTACCATAGGACTTCAGATACGAAATAGTAAACATAATAATAATAAACATAACATTGGTGTCTATATATTCCTTAACTCTATCTCTATCACTACATATTGCATCTCTAAGGTGGGGACCATGTCTTATGTATCTTTATATACCCAGTCCTTAACACAGTATCTACCACACAGACAGCAAGCATTGAATACAGGATTGAAGAAACAAAAGTAGGGAAGATCACATAGTCCTCATTCTAAGCATACCAAGTGTTTGAAACAGGATTTGATTTAGAAAAAGAACTAAAGTGTTAGTTCCCTTTCTCCATGTGCCTGATATCTTCCATTTGGCCCTCCAGCCTCCAGAGCCATACACCACTTTTCACCATCCTGCTCTATACCTTGAAAAGCTAACTTGTATGTATCAAAACAGAATTTCTTTCCATTTGAGTTTAGTCAGTTGGAGAATGGACAGAAGGAGGAAAGCAAAATATTTATACTCTACACCTCCAAAACCACCATGGCTAGATCATATCCCTTAATCAAAGGTCACGGCACTTCCCAAGGTTGCCAGCTTGACAGGAATGTCTATCCTTGTGGCTAGAACTGCATCCTCTCCTCATCCTTTTATACCTAAAGACGGTAAAAGTTTAGCTGTTACTAGCAATTTCCCTTATAGCTCTACTACGCCTAGACATATTTGTAAATAGCCCCTTTCTAAATAAACTGTCTTCAAATTATCCTTCTTAGAATGTGTCATTTGCTTGCTGCTGGGCCCTTGACTATTTAACTTGATTTTCTTCTAGGATAAGGAAAGGCAAGAAAAGCTACTCAGTGAGGAAAGACATTTCTGTAAAGAACCTTTTTAGAGGTTGGTCCAATTTCGCATCTAGAATTGGATGAAAAATTATTGAATTAAATTATCACTTCCTCTAACATTCTCCACAGATGGGAAACTAAAGTACAGCATATTGATAAGAGATTCACAATAAACAATATTTTAAAATTTTAGATAAATAGAAACATTTATAAACATTCATAAGAAATAATTTTTAGTTGCTGTACTTTGGGCTCATTAAGAACACAAATCCATTGACCTTTTTACTTTTTCCCAATCCATCAATCCATTAGCCTTCTTTACTTTTTCATCTTCCTCCTTGGCCACCACAGAGCACACAAAACCAAAGAAAAAAAAAAAGAAAAAAGAAAAAAAAACTTAGGCAAATACCCTAACTCTGTAGCCCATCTATGTTTTCATTGCACTCATCAAGGTAAACCTCCAATCTGGATGAAACCAGGTATTTGCTTTGTCTAAGCCAGTACCAGGTCAGCTAGGTGCCACTGAAGAAGGTCATACAATGGGGCAAACTGGACTCCAATAAATTTACAATGGTAATCTCAGTGGGAACAACCCACACTTAGCAGAATTCTTGTGTTTCTTTGATCAACTCCTGAGCTCAAAAAGTTTTCCAAGCCATCTCTATTCTCTTCCAACTCCTGATCTCTACTTTTCCTTCCAGTTTAAAATACGACCATGCCGAATAATTCACATAAGTACTGAGATTATCAACAAAATATGAACATTCTAGCACCTACCACAACTAAACAGTGTCCTTCTTCTTTCCTCATGTTTCAACAGAAAAGGTAAACCATGCCACCTGTATCTTGAACATCATCCCCTTCCTTATATTCAGGAATATCACTCCCATAGAATCTCCTCCTCTGTATGTTCATCTATTCCCCTTAACAAGATCCTCACCATTAGGATTTAACCATACATGTCTCATCTGTCTTTTGCAAATACATGTTTCATATATTTCTAACTATTCATGATAATCTCATATCTCTCCAACACTACCTTATCATGTAAGAATTATATCGTGCAGCTCCAGGATCTTTGAATTTCTAAGAATAATTGATATTTTATTCCCATTATCTTGGTCTTTAGCGTGCCTCACAACTGTATTAAAAATGGCTGGAGGGCCTGGCACAGTGGCTCATGCCTGTAATCCCAGCACTTTGGGAGGCTGAGGCGGGCGGATCACGAGGTCAGGAAATCAAGACCATCCTGGCTAACATGGTGAAACCCCGTCTCTACTAAAAATGAAAAAAATTAGCCAGGCATGGTAGCACGCCCCTGTAGCCCCAGCTACTCAGGAAGTTGAGGCAGGAGAATCCCCTGAACCTGGGAGGCAGAAGTTGTGTGGACCGAGAATGCACCACTGCACTCCAGCCTGGGCAACAGAACAAGACTCCATCTTAAAAAAAAAAAGAAACAAAGCTGGAGATGCCAGGTGCAGTCACACATGCCTGTAGTCCCAGCTACTCAGGAGGCTGAGGCAGAAGGATGACTTGAGCCCAGGAGTTCAAGGTCAGCCTGGGCAACATAGTGAGCCCCACATTTCCTCATTTCTTAAAAAAAAGTAGAGCCAACCAAAATTTCTACATATAGTAAAAGAAGTGGAAGTAGTGATATATAGCAATAATGAGGCAAGATGTAGGAATCCCGAGACACAATAGTTGCAAGGCTAAGAAGACAATTTTTTAAGAAAAGGCAAAGAAAAGACTTCCCTGGGGTTGGCTTCCCTTAGAGAATGACAAAAACTGATCCAAATATGGGAAACAATTGGCTATGGAAATAAGGGAGGGAAGAATGTTCCAGGCAGAGAGATACAGAAGGAAGATGAAAATGTAAGAGGGCTAATGGTCGGAAAAATCATTTGACAGAAGGAAGGACCATGGGCTAGATCCCTGAGCTCATGGGAGAAACAGGCGAGAAAGATAGGTAGAAACCACATCATACAGGGCTTACAGGTCAAGGTAAAACAAACAAAAACCTTTGCCTTTCTTTTAAAAGATTTTTAAAAGTATTGAAGATTTTTAGACAGAGATATTAAGTATCACTTTTTATAATGGGAAAAAAAATACATACTTTCGATGTAAAGAACAATTTGGACAGGAACAAATTTCTGTCTGGGATGAAGAAAACCAGACAGACTCAAAAGACATTGGGAAAGTAAAATCAATAAGACTTGGTAAAGGACTGCATAAGCAGTTGAGAGAGAGAGGAGAGAGAAGAGAAAGAGGAGAGAGGAGACAGGAGAGAGAGAAGAGAGGAGAGAGGAGAGAGAGAGGGAAAGAGAGGAAGCATGACTCTGGGTATCTTGCTTGCACAACTGGTTAGATCACCAAAATAAAGACAGATTTGGGAGGAAGATCAGAATTCAAGTCTGGTTGGACATTAGGCATTTGCAATGTCTTTGAGTCATCAGCAAGAAAATGTGGAGTAAACGTTTATGTTTTAGAGGAGGTCTCTAGCTACATGTAGATTTGTACATCATCTGTTGTATAGACTTGAAAAGATTATAAAGGGAGAAAGCATAGGGTGAGAAGAGGAGATGGCCTAGATTTGAGCATTAAAGAACTGCAACGTTTAAAATGTGGGAAGAGGATGATGAACTGGAAGAGAAAGAAAAATGACCAAGAAAATATGAAGAATAGAACCCAAGAGAAGAGAGGGTTTCAAGAAGGGTTTCATTCTAAGAGAATGAGGACAATGAGAACAGGAACATATCAGTTGCATTTAGCAACCTGCTCTTAAGGACTTTTCTGTTCCCAGGAAACTAAAAATCTTACAAAGGCACTAATTACATTTTATCACTTCAACATAGTTTTCTAACGCATTGTATATATTCCTTAGTTCTATTTTTTATTCACAAAGAGTCTACTGGCATAAGCCATGAGCAAGCAGTCAGAGCTAAAGAATCACTATTTTCAGCCCATTTCCACTGCTGTCTCACTTATACTAAGTTTATGAGACAAAGGCATCTTTTCAATAGTATTAGCATTTTTAAAATTTTTTTCTCATTTTAAAATACTAGCAGCATAAATGTAATGAAGACTAATATTGAAATAATTACTTAATAGACAAAGATGGTATGATGCAAACTGCCACAAGATTAGTCATAATTCAATAGCTTGAAATGTTTATCAATTCATGTATAAAAATATGAATTTCATTAGTGGCACATGGTGAAGTGGTCAATATCTAATGTATAAAATGTAAGTGGTTAAAAAGACAAATGTTTGAAAGTTGAGGTTTACCTGTATCTTAAGTATACAATTTAAATTCACGGAAATGTCTTCAAGGGATAATTTAAAGAAACAGGGAATTTAAATACTTTCAATTCTAACTTTAATTTAAAATTAATTAGCATACAGTTTTGAGAATTCCCTTCTTTCCTATACCACATTCACAGTAAAAGTCAAGAATCCTTTTATTACACATAGGGAAATAATATTCAACGTATGGATATTGCTTTGGATCAACTGTAATCAAGTACAGATACTGTAAGGTAGGTTTTAGATATACTTTCCCACATGTAGGACATGTAAGTACAAACACTTTTACAATTCAAAATATGAATTTATTAATCTACATGTGACAAAGATCCTCTCCTTAACCAAACTTTAGTCAGACCCCTCTGAGTCCTCTGCTCAGTTAGGTCTCTCCTTGGGTTTCCCTTTCTGCCCTTGTAGAATAAGGTTTTAGCAAGAACACTGTAAGTCAGTTCAGAGATAATCCCCACCCTCAATATTTGATAACTCTCAATATCTATCAAATTCTTCATCCTCTACCCTTTATATCTGATCACTATGGCCTACTTTCAGTAAGAATGCTTTCTGGTCTGTTAAGGAAATAACTACCCTATCCTCTTGGCAATTTTCCATCCACCAACTCCTCCATTCTGCCCCTTGGATATAAATCCCCACTTTTTTTTTGTATTCAGAATTAAGCCAAGGTCAATACTGAGGTCTCTTTCTCCAATTTCAATAATATCTGATTTTTTATTGTAAATTTACAATTTATAATTTAAAATATATTTTTACAGCTTTAACTTTGGTAAGGCTCTATTTTTTTTCTTTTGACACATGTAGAAGTTCAATCAGTACTGAGGGAGATATATGAAGGGAAATCAATCTTTACAATGCAAATTAATTAGGAAATCATAATGGCATACATAAAAATTGGTAAACAAAAAATGACTAATTACATTAAGATAATTGGTCAACATTTTAAGGAAAATTTAAATTGGATCCTTATCTCCCACCACATATAAAAATAAATTTCCAGATCAATTCAAAATCATAAATATAAAAATATAAACATGGTAAATTTTAAAAATGTAAAAAAAGTAAACGTAAACAATTTTCAAAATAGAAATAATGAAATGAGTATTTGTATAATATTTTGATGGAAAACACATACTAACAATCATGCCAAAGCCATAAACTATTTTTAAAATGATAAATTTAAGTAATTTAACATTTAAAATCTGTTTACAGCCAAACAACCCACCAGTATCAAAGTTAAACTTCAAATTACATTATGGAAAAGAAATACTGGTATAATTTGTAACAGACCAAGGTAACAAATAAATGTGTTTTAGAGAAAGAACTTACAAATCAGTGAAAAAAGTACACTCCCGTAGTACCAAAATTAATAGAAGATATAAACAATCCACAACATACATGGTCAAGAAACATTTTAAAAGATGTCCAATCTCACTTTCAATTGAGGCAGTCCAGGTTAAGACGACAGTATGTTTGTTCACCACAGTGCCAAATACTAACAAGTTTAATAATGTTTAGTGTTATCAAGCTCATTATGGGGGAAAATACTCTCATATTCAATCAGTGAGTCCTATCTTTTTGAATGGGAATAGTATAATATTCACCCAAGACCCTTAAACGTGCATACCCTCCTAGAAATATATGCTTAATAAAGCATGCTAAGAAAATACTGGGTAAGTGCACAAAGATGAATGAACAAGAATGATTATCAGAAGGGGGGACAAGATGGTGAACTAGACACAGCCAGGAAAAGCCTGTCCCACTGAGAGAGACTAAAATATTGAGTAAACCAAATTGAGTATACTTCAAATTGATCTTTTCAGAGAAAGCACTCAGAGTTAATGGAGAGATTACACAGACGCTGGGGCTGAAGAGGGGGGCGGGAAGCTGGGAACCCTGTATCCCATATAGCTTATGGAGTTCCTGAGCACCAGGACTCATTCGCGGTCCCAGCTCCTAAGGAAGGGATGAGTGAAGTAACTGCAGAGCAGCCCATCTTACCATGGACCTCCAGGATCCTAACTGTGGGAGATTCCATGACCTACATGGACATTTGAGTTGACAGGGGAAACTGCCCAGAGAGTCGGCAGAGACAGCGCTTGAGCCTGTGTGGAGCCCAGGCAGTTTTGCATGAGGACATCTGCAATAAAACACAGTCATAAGCACCCATTCCCCAAGGCTCTCCGTATTCCTCTAAGAGGCTCTAACTTCAGTGGATTGTCAGACCTGGAGAGAGCAGGGCTGCCTTCCCCATGGGACTGGGGCATGTCTGATCTGCATGCCCTCTTTCTCACTTTCCCCTTCCAGGGTCCCTGCTTGGCCATTCCATAGGAGCAGACACACAGTGCAGCCTCCACTGAGTGCTTTTGCCTTCAGCCCCCATCAGAGCACTTTGTTGGTTACCTGGGAGGACCTTGGTTCACCCAGTATAGCTACTACTTAACTTCAGGGTGGGGGGAAGCTCTCACTCTCAGAGCACTAGGAAGAGTAAGGTGCAGGTTCATGGGCCAGTTTGGGGGCTGAGTGTGCATTCCTCCACAGGGCCAGTCTGGAAGGGGTGTGACCAGCTTCTCCCTGAGGAAGGTGAGCCCCACAACCTGAAACACCTAACAGCCCAGCAATCTAGGTACAGAACGCTTAGGATAAAACTAGTTGGTTGGGCCAGTTTTGGGGGGGGCAAGCACTGGAAGGAGAGACCCAGTTGAGGGAGCACTATCTGGGTAATTCCTACAGCCATCTTCTGGGCAAAAAGACCCAGACTGCAGGTGCACACCAGCTGCACACCCATGGCAACACCATCCTGCCCAGAGATCCCCCACTCTTGACCTACTGCATCAACAGACCACCTGAAGACATACCTCACAACCTGCTCTGACTCTACCAAACACACAGGACCAGTGTGCCTCCAGAGAGCTGTGAGTCTTCTGGTGAACTAAACTTCAGCTAGGGCTGCCCCCATGGGAGGGCGCACAGCACAGCTCACCAGGATCCTTCTTGGAGCTAAGGAAAGGCAGGTGTGGGACCAGTGATTGGAGGAGGCTCAACTAAAACCCGGAATGGACTGCACGAGGGGATCTCTCCCCCCATCCCACCTCCTCCATCACAGAGCACTGCTGCCAACCTGTTGAAATACAAAAGTAGCACATGGCTGAGCAAAAGTCTGTTAAGCGCCATCTACAGGATTGCATCCTGAATCACACCACCAAAAATTCTTCCAAAAGACATTGCCTGCTAACCACAATGCAGGATTCTGGCTACAAATAAGGGATTGCATACAGAGCCTTCGCCCTCTGAAAGCATCCAGAAATGAAGACGAATGACTATACTCAGCTTACACCACAGTCAAACCCTCAAGGGAAGTAAAGAACATGAAAACAAAAAGGCCCATCCAAACAAAAGCAACTTCAAAAGACAGAGTAACACCAGCCCTCACAGATGAGAAAGAAGCAGCACAAGAACTCCAGCAATTCTTTTTTTTTTTTTTTTTTTTTTTTTTTTTTGAGACGGAGTCTCACTCTGTTGCCCAGGCTGGAGTGCAGTGGCCGGATCTCAGCTCACTGCAAGCTCCGCCTCCCGGGTTTACGCCATTCTCCTGCCTCAGCCTCCCGAGAGCTGGGACTACAGGCACCCGCCACCTCGCCCGGCTAGTTTTTTGTATTTTTTAGTAGAGACGGGGTTTCACCGTGTTAGCCAGGATGGTCTCGATCTCCTGACCTCGTGATCCGCCCATCTCGGCCTCCCAAAGTGCTGGGATTACAGGCTTGAGCCACCGCGCCCAGCCGAACTCCAGCAATTCTAAAAGTCAGAGTGTCTTCTTACCTCCAAATGATTGCACTAGCTCCCCAGCAATGGTTTTTAACCAGACTGAAGTGACTAAAATGATAGCTATGGAATTTAGAATCTGGATGGCAAGGAAGCTCAATGAGATACAGAAGAAAGTTCAAGCCCAATCCAAGTAAAATCATCCAAGAGCTGAAAGATAACATAGCCATTTTTAAAAAGAACCAAACTGAACTTCTGAAACTGAAAAATCCACTACAGAAATTTCATAATACAATTGGAAGCATTAACAACAGAATAGACCAAGTTGAGGGAAGAATCTCCAAGCTCAAAGACCACTCCTTCAAATCAACTCAGGCAGAAAAAAATAAAGAAAAAAAATTAAAAAATAAAACCTCTAAGAAAAGTGTAATTATGTAAAGAGAACAAACCTGTAACTCATTGGCATTCCTGAGAGAGAAGGAGAGAGGAAGCAACTTGGAAAACATATTTGAGAATACAGTCTGTGAAAATTTTCCCAATCTTGCTAGAGAGATCAACATGAAATTTCAAGAAATTCAGAGAACCCCTACAAGATACTAGACAAGGCTACCATCCCTAAGAAACATAGTCTTCAGATTGTCCAAGGTCAATGTGAAAGAAAAAATCTTAAAGGCAGCTATAGACAAGAAACAGGTCACTTACAAAGAGAACCCCATCAGGCTAATAGCAGACCTCTTATCAGAAACCTTATAAGCCAGAAGAGATTGGGGGCCTATTTTCAGCACCCTTAAAGAAACAAAAATTCCAACCAAAAATTTCATATCCCACCAAACTAAGCTTCATAAGCTAAGGGAAAATAAAATTCTTTTCAGACAAGCAAATGCTAAAGGAATTCATTACCACTAGACCAGCTTTATAAGAGGTCCTTAATGGAGTTGTAAACATATAAATGAAAGAGTGATACCTGCCACCAAATAAAAACACTTAAGTACATAGCCCAGAGACACTAAAAAGAAACTACACAATCAAGTCTACATAACAATCAGCTAACAACATGATGACAGGATCAAATCCTCACTTATCAATATTAATCTTGAATGTAAGTGGGCTAAACACTTCATTTTAAAGGTACAGAATGGCAAGTTGAATTGAAATAAACAAGACTCAACTGTCTGTTGTCTTTAAGATACCAATCTAACATGTAACAATACCCATAGGTTCAAAGTAAAGGGATGGAGAAAGCACTATCATGCAAATGGTAAACAAAGAGCAGGGGTTACTATTCCTATATCAGATAATACAGACTTTAAACAATGACAATTATTTTCAAAAAGACAAAGAAGGGCATTACATAACAATAAAGAGTTCAATTTGTAAACCAAAAAGTATCTGAGACAGCTCCCAATCAATTTAGAAGTTTATTTTGCCAATATTGAGGATCAGGATTTGTGACATAACCTCAGGAGATCCCGAGAACATGTGCCCAAGCTGGTTAGGTTACAGCCTGGTTTTCTATATTTTACGGAGACATAAGACGTCAACCAATACATATGAGGTATACATTGGTTCAGTCTAGAAAGGTGGGATAACTCAGAGGAGGCTCGCAGGTCATAGGAGGATTCAAAGATTTTCTGATTGGTAATCGGTTGAAAGAGTTCAGTTATTACCTAAAGACCTACAATCAATAGAAAGGAGTGATGCTAGTCTCTCAGCTAATCTCTTTAGGATCAGAAAAAAAGACCAAGAAAGGCAAGGTGATGTCTATAGAACGTGAATTTCTACCACAAGAGACAGCTTTGCAGGGCCATTTCAAAATATGTCAAAGAAATATATTTGGGGGTAAAATACATTGATTTCTTTCATAGTACCTGTCATGTGAAGCTCTACTAGAGTCCGTTTGGAATTTGGTATCTTATTGCTACAAAGAGTCTATTCTGTCTGTCTTAGGATGACTGACTAACTGATTGATTGATAGAAACAAGGTCTCACTCTGTCACCCAGGCTGGAGTGCAGTGGTGCTAGCACAGCTCAATACAGCCTCCAACTCCTTGGCTCAAACAATCTTCCCTCCTCAGCCTCCCAAGTGGATATGACTACAGGCATGTGCTACCACACCCAGCTAATTTTTTTAATCTTTTGTAGAGACAGGGTCTCACTACTTTTTCAAGATTGGTCTCAAACTCCTGGCCTTAAGCAATCCTCCTGCCTTGGCCTCCCAAAGTGCTAGGATTACAGGCATGAGCCACTGCGCCTTGCCAATCTCTATTTTAATGTTAATGCTGGTCAGTTGTGTGCCTGAACTCCAAAGGGAGGAGAGAATTATGCATGTCTGACCCCCATCTTTCTGTCATGACCTGAACTAGCGTTTCAGGTTTTGATGTGTCCTGTTGGCCAAGAGGAGGGTCCATTCAGTCAGCTGGGGGTCGGGATGGGACGGGAGAGTGGGGCTTAAAATGTAATTTTTGGTTTACAAATTCAGTAAGACTTAGCTATCCTAAATATATATGCACACAACATTGGAGTGCCCAGATTTATAAAACAAGTTCTTATAGACCTGCAAAAAGACTTTGACATCCATATGCAGAAGAATGAAACTGGACCCTTGTTTTTCACCATATACAAAAATAACTCAAGATGGATTCATGACTTAAATGTTAGACCTCAAACTATAAAAATCTTAGATAAAAACCTAGGAAATACCCTTCTCAATATCAGCCTTGTTAAATTTATGACTAAGTATTCAAAAGCAATTGCAACAAAAACAAAAATTGACAAGTGGGACCTAATTAAACTGAAGAGCTTCTGCACAGCAAGAGAGATTATCTAGGGAGTAAACAGACAACCTACAGAATGGGAGAAAATATTTGCAAACTATGCATCTGACAAAGACCTAATATCCAGAATTTATGAGGAACTTAAAAAAATTAACAAGCAAAACACAACCCCATTAACAAACGGGCCCAATACATGAACAGATACTTCTCAAAAGATGACATGCAAGCAGCCAACAAACATACGAAAAAATGCTCATCATCACTAATCATCAGAGAAATTTAAATCAAAACCACAATAAGATGCCATTCTAACTGGTGCAAAAAAATTTCTAAAAACAGATGCTGTCAAGGCTGCAGAGAAAATCAAACACTTATACACTGCAGTGGGAATGTAAATTAGTCTAGTCACTGTGGAGAATAGTTTGGAGATTTCCTGAAGAACTAAGAGTTTAACTACCATTTGATCTAGCAATTTCATTACCAGGTATATACCCAAAGGAAAATAAGTTGTTTTACCAAAAAGACACATGCACCCATATGTTCACTGCAGCATTATTCACAATAGCAAAGACATGGAATCAACCTAGTTGCCCATCAACAGTGGACTGGATAAAGAAAATGTTGTATGTATAAACCATGGAATACTATGCAGCTGTAAAAAAGAATAAAATCATATCCTTTGCAGCAACATGGATGCAGCTAGAGTCTCTATTATCCTAAGCAAATACACACAGAAACAGAAAACCAAATATTGCATATTTTCAGTTACTAATAGGAGCTAAACAATGCACACACATGGACATAAACATGAGAACCATAGACACTGGGGAATACAACAGGGAGGAGGGAGGAAGGGAGGCAAGGGCTGAAAAATTACCTTTCATTTACTATGCCCAATACCTGAAAGACAAATTCATTCATATTCCAAACCTCACCATCAGATAATATACCTTTGTAACAAACTTGCACGTGTACTCCCTGAACCTATAATAAAAGTTGAATAAAAAGGATGATTACCAATAGCTATTTATAATTGTTCAAAAAATGGCAGAGAAGTGGAGAGTATAACTCAAAGGCAGAGACTAGGATAAATTATGACATATAAAATGAGTATATAAAATCATTAAAATGATCATGTACATATGTCTATTACTATGAAGAGGAAAATGAAATTTCAAAGAGCATATCTCATGACTTCATTTTTGAAAATGTTTGCATGTTCTTGTGTATGTGTGTTTTTATGGGAAACATCTAGAGAAATGAACAACAGTTTTAACAGTGATTGCACTGAGGTAATTTTATGCGTGGTTTTCACTTTTTTTAATTCCTTCTTTACTGAGTGAATATTTCTATGAGTTTGTGTTTTTCACAATAAAAAGTAAATAAAACTCCATTTTGAGAAAAATAGCAAAAATGTTCTTTGGCCACTTTCCAAAAATGCATAAGAAAGCTGCATAAAATTTTCTCTATAGAAGATGACCCTAACTTGTGTTACTAGCTATGGATCTGAAAAACCACAAAGCTTCTAGTGAACCATCCTCTACTAAATACTAAATAAAAAAGGACTGATTTAAAACCACACTATGCTCATTTAAGTGGACTCTATTAGCCATCTATTGCTGTGTAAGAAATCACCCCAAAACTTAGTGGCCAAAAACAATATTTATTATCTCACATCTTGGTGTCAGGAATCCAAGAGGAGTTTAGCTGGCTGGTTTGAGTTCAGAGTCTCTTATTACATTGTAATGAAGGTGTCAGCATGAGCTGCAGTCATCTCAAGACTCAACTGGGAAAGAATCCACTTCTGTACTCATTTTTGTGGCTTTTGGCAAGGTCTCGGCAGATTATCTTCCAAGCTTACTTATGTAGGCCACTCCCTAGGGTTGCCTCATGACATGAAAGCTGGCTTTCCTGAGAGTTAGAAGGCCAAGAGAGAGTGAGAGACAGCACCCAATCTCAGAAGTGGCATCTCATCATTTCTACTGTATTCCATTCATTGGAATCGAGTCAGTCAATCCAACTGACACTCAAGAAGATGAATACCAGAAGATAGGGATCTTTGGGGGTCACCTTAGAGACCACCTACCAAAATGAACCAAAAGCAAAAGAAAAAAAGAAACAAACTAAAACTAGAGGTTATATAGGAATACTCATAGCAGCTTTATATGTAACAGCCAAAAGCTGGAAACAACCCAAATATCAATAGGAGAATGGATAAACAAATTATGATATATCCATACAGTAGAATACTACTCACAATAAAAAGGAAAAAAAAACTGATTGAGGTAGTGGCATGAAATCTCACAGATCTTATACTGAGCAAAAGAAGCTGGACTCAAAAAAGCATACTGTATAATTCCTTTTATATGAAATTCCACATAGGAAGTATCTATGGTGGAAAAAATCAGAAAAGTAGCTGCTTCTTTTGATAAAGATTAACTGAAAAGACCCATGAATAACTTTTTTGGAGTGACAGAAACATTCCATATTTGTACAAGCGACTGTTAGTTACACAGTTGCATGCATTTGTCAAAACTCATCAAACCACACACTTGGGATCTGCACATCTCTTTGCATATAAGTGTTGCCTTAAAATGTAAATACTCAGAAACAGAAAGGAAAAAAACCTAGGTTTTGTTGAATATTGGAATGAATTTAAAAGGGAGAACAAATTATCACTTCTTTTGAAGTCTTGCAAAAATAAATGAAAATTCTAATCTATCTAAAGACAAAGTGTCAGGAACATCTACTAGGAAACAGCAAGATGAACAGCAATTTTTCAACACTGGGAATTAAATTTGATTCAAGTCCAGGGCAAAGTAAAAGATCAAGAAACTTCTCAATGTCCAGTGCCATCCTGAAAATAAGTCACATAGTGAAAAGAAATTCTGGCATAGGAGATGGAAGAAAAAGATCTTAAAAAGAGGAAAGAAGGTCACAAATTTAGTTGAGAGAAGTCAAAAGATGAATAATATTTGCCCCAAAGTTATTAAACAAATCATAGACCGAGTCAGAGCTTCTACCCTGATGTTCTAACTCAGGTCCCATTACTCTGGGTATTTACTTATCTTACCTAAAAATATAGCTATAATTAAAGTATTGTTTTCACTTGAAACCTACAAAGGAAATCTGGATTTTTATCTTTTCTTTCCACACACTAAATCTAAACTCTTAATGATATGACTTCTGGTTTCAAAAGTTTTTATCTCCAAACCAATTTTAATAAAGAAGAAAAAGATTTGTCTCTAAAGCTAGGGGGAAAGTTTTAATTGAAACCACTCTCCAGAGTCAGCAAAGAGTTGAAGTAATCAAGATCAGCTTTTTTCTCCTGTAAGGAAATCTGCAGCAACACTGCAGCCTACCTGTTCCAGTTTGTGCTGCTTAAGCACTGAATATCCATTTGAATAAAACTATATACTGTTCTTTTTCTTCTGAAGTGTACTGTTTTTATTGCAATAATTTTATTGTGCTTGCCCCAGTAAGAAAGTGATGTCCTGAGTATGATTCAGCCTCACAAGAAATGTTCCTAATGGAGTCACCAAAAACTTCAAAACCATAAAAAAAAAAAACCCATATTAAGGGCTTTGGGGGATGAAAACCACAGTGCAATCAACATTCTTCAAAAACAGCAGCAATAATTTAATGACAGCCTTCTCACCACCAAGTTTCGGAAACTTATTTTCCACACCAGAAAGCAAAGCAGGACCACAAAAACTATAGACATAATAAAAACACACACACACATAAACCCCTTTCTCTAAATTTTGTCAAGAAGACCTGAAAAACTTGAATTAAAAAAAAATAATGCCACATTTAACAACACAGCGTATCATACTGAGGGCTTCTTTACTTCCAGTGTTCCTCAATACTTACTAGAAAGGATGATTACAAATACAATCTGTAAAATGAAGAAACTAGCCTGGATCATCTCTACAGTCCTTTGCAGTTTGTACTTGATGTATTTGGCCATAACCCACAGACTGCCTTAAAATGCCTCCACATTCAAAAAAGCCCCTTCAAGAGCTAACCTGTTTCACACAGTTTTTCCTCTATTAGTCTGCAATGCTGCCATCCTTTCCCTTTCTATTTCCCCCGAATATCTTAATTAAGCAAATCCAGGTGTGGCTTCACAATAAAGATTGACATGTTTTACAGAGACACCAGAATTACTACATTTTTCACAAGTAAATCAAGATCAGAATGTAATTAATTAGTGACGAAAAAAAATTCATTCTGCCCTTTTACCTCTCCTCTGCCATTTGTCTCATGTTATTTTGTCTACTAGCTTTGATAATGTACAAGCATTTTTTTAGAGGTCAAATGAAAAGTCCAATCGGAATAACACAAAAAATTCAGACAGACCAACACACACACACACACACACATTTCATTGTCTTATAAAAAAATTCCGCCTCCTGTTAATTGGTCTTAGTATTATTATATGAAAAAATAAGCATAGAAGACTAAATTCTCACACATAAACAAGGATGCAATAATGAATACTTCAACAGGCATACATTTTGAAGTTTTAATTAAAATCAGTAGTTCTATTGATATTGTAATATCTTAGAGTAACACCTAGGCAAGTAATCACCTGCCTCCCAAGTGAATGGCAATACTCATGCAATTAATTATAAAAGACTTTGCAGCTGGAACCACCTCGGAATCGCCAAGATATAGAGCAAGTGTTCACACATATAAGTACTGAAAGCAACGCCACTGGTGCAACCAGGTGACAGCTATTTCACTTAACCTGGATGCAGTATCTCTCCTTATTAGGCCTGGTGCCTGAAAGCTAGCCATAAATTTTGTTCTTCTCTGGCATCACAAACAATCCTCCTGTTTTCTTTAGTCAATGCTTACTCTTCTATTGCAGAGATTTACCAACAGAGGTTGGTCAGGCCATTTGGGGAGATAATCTTATTTTTGAAATTCACTCCTCTTTATCTTCTTGGCTTATAAGTGAACAGAAGGTTTCACTAGAGCTAAAATAGTGTTACTGTTTCTTCTATGATTCATCACTCTTAAGTTCTTACTCTGAAGATCCTCTGAAGCCCCTTTTTCCCACAAAAATGGATTCTTAGGATAAGAAAATGAGAGAATTTGGGAAGCAGCCAGACTAAAGCAGAATGCTTAAAGATATATTCAGCCACCAAAAGTTTCATTCAGGGTCCTGTGGATACCAACAAACCAAACCACAGATACTTTAAAAATAAAGTTGTGAGTGAGTCACAACTTATTTAATGACTGTTTTTAATGATTTTAATGAAAAATAATTTTACTTCATAAAGTAAAAGCCAGCACAGAAAGATTCTTGTGTAAGTTTTTACAGAGGCGAGGTGAGGGAAAAAGAAACAGAGACAGAGAAAGAGGAAGGAGAGAGAGAAAGGAAAAAAAAAAAAAACTGTAAGAAATTGCCCAACGTTTCAGGATGTCTGAAAAACATGAGGATTTTTATTGAAAGTTGGAGAAGCTGGTGGTAAATCTGCTTCAACATCAAGCACAAGAAGTTCCAACCTCTCATCATAAGGACTCATCTTTGGAATATCTTAATGTCCACCACTCTTAGGGGATCACCATAGTCCCAGGAACTTAGACTTTTGCTGACCTGTCTGGGTTCCCTAAGATTCACAGAAGTATTTCACAATATTGAGGAAATAACAGGCTTTGAGACGTTAATGCTGCATTGATTTTTCTGAGCAGGGTTAAGAAAGTCTAGCATTATTGTATTCAAGCCATTTCTAATGATACAAGTAAACAGTTATTAGCAAGTTTATAGAACCCTTTCCTTTTAATATAGCATTGGTTGGTCTGGCCTGGCATGAAACTGGGTAACTCTGATGTTGACACAAGAAGTTCTAACACAAAACAGTGATATTTAGAAATCTAAAAACAAGCAACATGAAGTTCACACACCTAAGCAATGTCACTACGTAGTAAACCTTCAAAGCAATCAGCTAGAAATTGTTATATACTTAACGTTAGGTCCTGAGTCACAAACTAAAAAGATACAGTTGGCCATAGTTAGCTATGTTTTATTCAAAATCCATTTCCTTAGCAAATGTAAGGAATATGCATTTATTCTTCTAATTTTAATAAGTTTAAACATAACATTTTAAATAAACTGTTTCAATGCTGAGTACATCAGCTGAATGTGGCATATTTCTCCTGTGTAATATAACACCATCAAATCATTGAAAATAATCTGGTTGATTAAAAAAAAAGATCCGATTAGATACTAATTGTAAACCAGTATTTACAATTAACAAATGAAGCTAACAGATTTCGGTCCATTTTGAAAACAACAAAAAAATGACCAAGTCAATTGAATCCAATCAGAAGCTCTGGTTCTCCCAGCTTCTCTCCATGACTCCACTTATTGCTTTTAAATACCTTGGATAACAGTAACACCGCATCTTCACTGAATACTCACTAAGTTCCAGCATTATGCTAATCATTTTATAACCATTAATTCATTTAACATACTGGAGACCAAAATCACTGCCATTCTCTCTTTTTAACATATGAAAAAATATGGAGGTTGAAGGTTATCAATTCCCCCCAAATTTACACAGCTGGTGATTAGGAAAGTCATTCACTTTGCTTTACTGTGCTGTATTGTCCCACATGCCTGTACCCCCACATATGAACCATAACTCCTGTGCTATTTTCAATGCCATATGCTCCCTATAATCTTCAATTATCAAGATATGTAAATGTTGATACTCCCAAAGTTTCTCCTCCATTTGTCCAAATCTTTATTTATGTAAATAGGCCTTGTCCCCCTCTACAGTCCAGCCACTGCAGTCACAAGCACATTCCATACCTCTAAAGTAGACTTTATAACTTTTCCTTTCCCCAGTCATCTCGAGAAATGAAAAGATGTGGTAATGTATGAGGTTTGTTAACATTATTATTAAGCCTGCCTGAAGCATGCTCTGGGATTATAATAAGGTGTAACACAGAAGCTAAAACAAGGGGCACATTTGGAGGGGCAACTGATATGTGCAGTGTACAGTATATCGGGAACAGGTTAAACAGGGCTGGTTTCAGCCCACCAAATACATTCTGAAGGGCACAAAGCATGGACAGAGTTTATGAACCTTGGCAACTGAAGCCAAAGAGTGGACCAATCCAAAAGGAAATACATGAGATGTTATCTCAATGACCTAAAGTAAAAGTTTAGGGTATATGGAAAGGAAAAAGTGAAGAAGGAAAAAAACTAAAAATCTGGTTTAGTTGTGTGCTAAGTACAGTGTTGTTTATTTCATGGATGTTACCTCATATAATTTTACATCAGCAACCCTACAAAATAGGTATTATCCATATTTTACTGGTGAGGAAACTAAAGTCCAGAGAGGTCTCATAACTAGAATAACACAGCTAGCTAGCCATAGAGCTGGCATGAAAAACGCTGACTTTTCTCTTCTGAAGCCTGTGCCCCTTCCTTTACAAAAAGCTGGAACATCAAAGAATATCTGAATAGCATGCCCGTCTTTGAAGGCATCCAGGAATTGTGGGTTAGATAGTACAGAGAAGACCAGAGCAGGTGTGACTATGCTTGTTAATATGTCAGAGTGGGATTGTAATACTGCAGGGAAGTGTGTGTTGTCCACTTGATTCATTGTCACAGTTGGGGTAGCTCCACCTCATTGGTTTTACAGGCTGATTGGATCATCTGCATGCTCATATGAGGTAATTTCCCTTCCATTCATTTTTCACCTGCGTGGTTAGAATATTGTTTTCCTGAGTATCATTTCTAATTATTAAGTGAATGTGATACAGTGGAATCCCATAATCCTCCAGTGTACAGAACAGGGTCGGGGCAATTTGTGCTCAATAAATGTTAGGTAGTTTTTTTCCTCAACATAAGAGGTATATGCTCACTCAAACGGAATAAAGCAAAAATTATGTTTAAACCCACCCAAAACAAACTTTACCGGCAACTTATAATGGTTACATGGTAACTTGAATGAATAGTCTCCATATGCTGACCCTGTTCTGTACCAAGGTTTAACCTCAGATTAGGAAAATGAGTTGTTTAGAGCATTCGGGATGCCTGGCAGGACATCACAGCAAACTGGCATGATCACAAAGCACTAATCTTTGCTTTTAGGGCACATATAACTGCAGAAAATGACTATTACTGGCCATCTTTCTCAAAGAAAATACTGTCTTACTGCATAAAGGATCACTACTATTTACTATTCAACATCCAATTTCTTACAAAAGCCATTCAAAATCAGGACATCATATTGCAAAAGAGAAGTCAGTGATCTAAAATTTTCTGTGTATTAGATTATCAAAGACCAATGACAGAGTAATTAGCATGATAATTCAGAAAGATGAATGATTTTGACTATCTTTGGGTCACATCCTCCTAATTTATTCTCCTCCTTTAGTGGATTGGCAGTATAAAATGATGGTTACTTCAAATTCATGTGCCAGGACACTCCAGATTTTAAAACTCACACTGCATATTGCCAAAGTACAACAAAATTTTTGCATAGCAGATAATATTATACATCGTGGTATTTTTCAGTGAGTTGGTTGTGATTGTGGTTGTTTTTAAAAGTGGTCAGAGAGTATGAACTGCAATAACTTTAAAAGCAAGAAAACATAAGTCATAAGCAATCTTTAAGAGCAGTAAATCTTTATCTGGGAGGCTCTTTGTTTGCTGGTTGGCCATGCATATTTGGCAGTAAAAACTTGGGTTGAATCGTTCTACATAAAAAAGGAGAGATGGCATAATTAAGAGTCAATAGGAAAAAGCAGCACAATAGGGGCAAAGGGTACATCTAAACACAAGTAAAGGAGCCAGATAGACTGGGCATTATATAGGGGAAGAGCAGAAAGAAAGAAACTTCAATTGGCAATAGAGGCTGGAAAATTCTGAGAGAAGGGACAAGAGTAATGGCAATGATTGTTTTTCAAAGTAAATGCTTGTGCAATGTGACCCTACTTCATGACCAGCAAATCTCCATGATATTCTTAACATAATTGGCCTTATTGTAGAAGCCAGATCAATTTCTGCATCACGGTTGGCACAAAACCAAATAATATTAGCCCCCTCTAACAAAGGGACAAAACATAAGGCAGGTTATAGTTGAAGGCCCAGTCAGGATTTATGAACCAAGGCCAGTACACAGCTGCATCTTTGATTAAATCATCAACCTGGAGTCTAGAGACTTCAGCCAAAAGTACTTCGTACTGTGACTGCTGCAGTGTTGAGCAGAAACAAGATGCCAGAGAGTAGAGGCTTATCCAAGGTGAGGTGTGATGGTGATGGTACTAAGAATATCATTCAAAAGTCAGAACCACAAAATTTTAAGAGCTAGAATTCTCAGCAAGAGGTTAAAAATGTAAAATTGAAGAGTGATATGAGGTGAAGTAGAAAGTTAAGTGTTATACCAATAACAACTCTATTATAAAGTATACCAATGCTGCTCTGAATTTATAGTGAACAAGAAGCTCATAATTTACAGTGAACATGCAGCTCATAATGTGACAATAATACGGCTTTCATTATATAGATGAAGAAAACTGAGATTAATAGACCAAGAAGCTACTATTTATTTCTATACAAATGATACTTTTTTTACTAAATTCTCAAATGGTTACCCTCTCACATGATTACTTCTACCATGTTGGCAAAATCAACAAGAAGCTCATTTTATAACAGTCCAAATATGATGTCTTTGTTGTCTTCATAAGAATACACAGACTCTGACTTTGGTCTTGAAGGAAAAGTTTTTAAAAACCAATGAGATGGTAGAGAATTCTCACTAAAAAACACCCAATATACAATACAGAAAGTTAAAATAATAAATGAGAGGGATTCTTGGACCAAAAAAAAATATGGCCCTGCTTAAGTAGGCTTTGCTTCTTTTTCAATTAGCAGCGCTTCTTCATTTTTTTTAAAAGCCTATGTTATATTTTTGTTCAATAACTTCCTGATATCTGAATTAAGTGGGAAATTGCTTTTGATATGTATAATTTTCAGCATCAATACCTACTCAGGAATAGTATTTCATTTAGCTTTAGACATGGACTTTTTAGTACAGTATTTCACATTCTCTTGCAGACTACTTTCATCCAAAATTAACAAGTACAACAACAACGACAACTGAATGTTATTAATCTTTTGACTTGGAGTCTATATTTCCTAGGACTACCACAATTAATAACCACAAACTGGCTGCAGAATTTAAGGAGAGCCAGCTTACCCACAGTTACCCCATGCGGGTTGTGAGAGGGTCCTAGCCATGTGCTGGCCAGAGAGAAATCCCACTTTGTCCATAAATAATGTTGCTAACATCTCATGGAGAGGTACTGTCACAATTACAGAGTTTGTACTGCCCACTAACATATGATACAAATATTGATGAAAATAAAACTGTAACTCTCCTATCAAATGGGAAATTAATTTTATCACTGGATAAAGACATTTATGAAAAAAGTTAGACTTCAAAGTCATCCATTTATTGTTTCTACTGATTTGATGAGTTTATCGTTTGACCCAGATTCTAAGAACTATGAATAAGCATCTTGGTTCTTCAAAGAAAATAAGCCATTAAAATATGATTTCTTTTGGTTTGGCATCATACAGGTGCAGAATAATCAATGATTACATCATACTTTTCCAATGACCGACTATGCACATCAGCCCAAGCAGCGCTGAGCCTGTTGGCAGATTTGCAGATCCAGGCACTGTTGTGCAAGGAGGCAAGAAGAGACCTAAGGTATCTTCCCTGCTCAGAATTCCTCCATCTGCTCCTTCAGTAATGCTGACCTGTGTGGATTTGAACTCCTTGGATCTTGTAAGCATGACAGGAAGTCCCAGCATCTTCACAGCACAAGCCAGTCCCCAAGAGCCTCCCCAGAGAAAAGGGCCACCCAGACCATCTTGCCGTTGATCCAGGCTGACTAGAAGCATTTCATGCCCACTTCATCACCTTAGAAGAACCAAAATAGTGCATAGACAAGAATACTTTGAATACATTATCCAAGAGAGAACATTGGAATTCAACAGAAAAGTGACAGGAAACATCAAAAGCAAGGAAGGAAAATGAAGAGAGGCAGCCTGCTTGGCTGGGATTGGCTGAGAGCTGGGAGTGGTTTCCCAATGTGGGGAAAGGGTAAGTGAGGGACTTTCAGCAGCCCACATCCCTACCATGAAATTATGCAGTTCTGGCCACTAGAGAGCCCTTTGACCTTCTCAATCCCTGAAGCTTACATAGGAAGCTTCCAGGAGACCATGGGGCAGAATTCAAGGAGGAAGATCGTGCTGGGTCCCACACACTTTCTGAGACATGAGCAGCTACAGCAAGGTGAATTTTCAACCCTTGCCTTTAACAGACTGCATGCTATCCTGGGGCCCAGAAGCACAGCGTCTGAGGTGTGAAGGAAACTCTGGTTGCTGTTGCTGAGCTGGGAGCACTCCCACAGCCAGGGCTAAAAAGCAAGTGAAGTGTGGGCTGCAGCTGCTGGTGCTGGGAAGAGAGTGCCTCCAAAACTGAAAGTGGGACATTAGCAGGGCATGAATTGCCTCTGGGACTTAGTCGAAAGCTGAGTGGGGGCTCCAGTAGCCAGGGCTGGAGCACAAGCTAGGTATGGGCTACCGCTGCCAGGACTGGGGGTTGAACTATGCCAAGACTAGAGCATGAGAGACATATGAGTTACCTACTTGTGGATCCAGGCTGTGGCCACTGAGGCAGGCCCCACCCACTCCAGTAACAGTCTCAGTGTAGCTGCTACTGCCCTTCACCCAACCAATCTGCCTGGGGCCTAAGGATCACCCTACCCCCACCAACCAAGGCTGATGCCTGTTCTCACCATTGGGAGACCTGAGCACAAGGCCATCAAGCCTGGCTTCACCCCTCATTCCAAGACAGAGCACATAGCCTGGGCTTCTAGGGATTTCCCAACCCAATCCACCACCTTGGGAATCTAAACACTCCTCCTGGAGGCCTGAGATTGGGCATAAATCCACCTACAACCACATATCTGCAAGTGCCATATGTGAGCCTGGAGACTTGCCACAGCCAGTAATATAAATGCCGATGGCTCAGGATCCAAAGAATCATCCTGCCACTGCTACTTTCATCACCCTTGCCATGCTGGCTGTCCAGGGACCCACCCACGCAGTCTACCACTGACACAGTGGCGTTCAAGCAACTCACCTGTAGGCCTAAAAATTGGTGCACTAGTAACCACTAACATCAATGCCAGCATAAACTCAGCACACTGCTGCCACCACTGGGTCCTAAAAACTAGCCCACCTGGCATCCTGGTCCAGAGCACATCACCACAGGCTCCACTAATAAACACACCTTAACTCAACAAAGAAATCACGAATACCACTAACATTCTTTACAGTCAAATAAATCACACAGTGATTACAAAACTGCATGTGCCGATAATCAAAGCCAAAGAGCCCTACACAACTAATGCCACACATATATCTTTAGAAACATGTCCTCCCTGATGAAAGTAAATTCAAAAATGGAAATAAATGACTGTTACACCACATGTGCAGATATTAACACTATAAAAGAGCAAGGAAATATGACTCCTCCAAAGGAACACAATAATTTCTGACCGATAGATCTTGATCAAAAAGAAATTTCCAAATCCCAGATAAAGAATTCAAAACATTGATTTTAAAGAAGCTCAGTGAGACAGAAGATAATTCTGAAAAACAATAGAAATAAATCAGAAAAACAACTGAGGATATGAATGAGAAGTTTAACAAAGGGATAGATATTTTTTCTAAAAGAAGCAAGTAGAAATTCTGGAACTGAAGAATTTATTGAAGGAAATATAAAATATATCTGAAAGCTTCAATAACAGACTAAATCAAGCACAAGAAAGGCTCTTAGAACGTAAAGGTAGGTCTTTGGGAATGATTCAGTCAGACAAAAATAAAGAAAAAAGATTTAAAAAGAATGAGCAAAGCCTTTGTGACATTTGGGACAATATAAAGTGACTGAATATTTGAATTATCAGCATCCCCAAGAGCAAAAAGAAAATGAAAGGATTAGAAAACCAATTTAATGAAATAATAGATGAAAACTTCCCAAATCTAGCAAGAGATTTAGACTTACAGACAAGGGAGGTTCAGTGATCCTCAAGAAGATACAATGTGAAAAGGTCTTCTCCATGGCACATTATAGTCAAACTGTCTAAAGTCAAAGAAAAAGTGAATCCTAAAAACAGTATAAGAAAAGTGTCTAGTCACCTATAAAGAAAACCCCATCAGTGTAGCTGCAGGTTTCTCAGCAGAAACCTTACAGGCCAGAAGAGAATGTTGTATTTAAAGTGCTAAAAGAAAAAAAAAAAAAAAAAGTTGTCAACCAAGAATACTATATCTAGCAAAATTATTCTTCATGCATGAAGGAGAAATAAATGTTTCCCAGAGAAGCAAATGCTGAGAGAATTCCTTAGCACTAGACTGAACCTACAAGAAATGATCAAGCGAGTCCTAAGTCTGGAATCAAAAGAACAGTATTTACCATAATGAAAATACAGAAAAGTATAAAACTCACTAGTAAAGCAATCACACAAAGAAGAAAGAGAAAGGACACAAATAGTACTGTTACAGAAATCCACCAAAGCAAAATAATAAAAAATAAAAGAAATAAAGAAATAAAGAATACAAAAAACAACCAGAAAACAATTCATAATATGACAGGAACAAAGCTTCAAATATCAATAATAATTCTGAAAATAAACGAATTCAATTCTTGACTTAGAAGATAATGAACGGCTGGCCAGGCAGAGTGGCTCACGCCTGTAATCCCAGCACTCTGGGAGGCCGAGGCAGGTGGATCACGAGGTGAGGAGATCGGGACCATCCTGGTTAACATGGTGAAACCCCGTCTCTACTAAAAATACAAAATTAGCAGGGCGTGGTGGCGGGCGCCTGTAGTCCCAGCTACTCGGGAGGCTGAGGCAGGAGAATGGCATGAACCTGGGAGGCAGAGCTTGCAGTGAGCCGAGATCCTGCCACTGCACTCCAGCCTGGGTGACAGAGCAAGACTCCATCTCAAAAAAAAAAAAAAAAAAAAAAAAAAGATATAGAATGGCTGAATGGATTTTTAAAAAAGAAAACATAGACCAAATTATATGTTGCTTATAAGAAATTCACCTTATCAGTAAAGACAAACATAAACTGAAAGTAAAGGGATGGAAAAAAGTAACTCCATTCAAACCAAAACCAAAAACAAGCAGGAGTAGCTATACTACTATCAGATAAAACAGACTTTAAGTCAAAAATAGTAAACAGGCAAAGAAGGTCATTATATAATAATGAAGGGATAAATTCAGGAAGAGGATAAAACAATTATAAATACATATGTACCATTTATAAAGCAAATATTACTAGCTCTAAAAAGAGAAATAGACTGCAATAAAATAATAGTGGGGGACTTTAACACCCCACTCTCAGCATTTATACTGATCATCTAGACATATAAAATCAACTCAGATATAAGATTTAAACTAGACTTCATGCCAAATGGACCAAATTTCATTTATAGAGCATTCTATCTAAAAACTGCAGAATATACATTCTTTTATCAGCACATGGAACATTCTCCAGGATAGACCATATGCTAAGCCACAAAATAATTCACAACAAAGTTTTAAAAATCAAAATCATATCATGCAACTTCTCAGACCGCAATGAAATAAAGCTAGATATCAATAACAGGAAGAACTTTGGAAACTAGACAAATACATGGAAAGTAAACAACATGCTCCTGAACAACCACTGGGTCAACAAAGAAATTACGATAAATCAAAAAAATTACTTAAAACAAATGAAAATGGAAACACACCATACCAAAACCCAGGGGTGACAGCAATAGTAGTGTCAAGAGGGAATTCTGTAGCACTAAATGATTACGTCAAAAAAGTAACGATCTATCACTGCACCTCAAGGAAACAGAAAAGCAAGAACAAACCAAACCCAAAATTAGTAGAAGAAAAGAAATAACAAAGATTAGAGCAGAACTAAAGGAAACGGAGACTACAAAAACATTATAAAGGATCAACAAAACAAAAACTCAGTTCTTCAAAACGATCAATACAATTGATAAAACAAAATTTGATAATCAAATTTGATAAACGAGACTAACCACAAAAAAAGAATACCCAAATAAACAAAATCACAAATGAAAAAGACGACATTACAACTCATACCACAGAAATACAAAAGATTATCAGAGACTATTACGAGTGACTATATACTAACAAACTGGAGATACTAAAGGAAAGGGATAAATTCTTGGACACGTAAAACCTACAAAGATTGAATTACGAAGAAATAGAAAACCTGAAGGGAGCAATAACGTGGAGCAAGATTTAATCAGTAATAAAATTCTCCCAACAAAGAATAGCCCAGGACCTTATGGATTCACAGCCAAATTCTACCAAATGTAAAAGGACTAGTACCAATCCTCCTGAAACTATTGTAAAAAATTGAAGAGAAGGGAATTATCAACTCATTCTACAAAGGTAGCATCACTCTTCTGATACCAAAACCAGAAAAAAGGTACAAAGGTAGCATCACTTTTCTGATACCAAAACCAGAAAAAAAAACACAAGAAAAAATCAAACTACAGGTGAATATCCCTAATGAACATAGATGCAAAACTCCTCAGAAAAATACCAGCAAATCACATCAGCACAGCAAAAATACACCATGATAAAGTGAAATGTAAAACAGGGATGCAAGGATGATTCAAGATACACCAATCAATAAACAGGATATACCACATAAAAAGAATGAAGGACAAAAAACATATGATCATCTCAATAAATGCAGAAAAAGCATTTGATAAAATTCAACATCCCTTCATGATAAAAATTCTCAACATATTAGGTACAAAAGGAACATGCCTCAAAATAATAAAGGCCATATATGACAAACCCACACCTAACATCATACTGAATGGGGAAAAGTTGAAAGCCTTTCCTCTAAAAACTGGAAAGAGACAAAGATGCCCTCTTTCACCACTCCTGTTCCACATAGTAATGGAAGTCTCAGCCAGAGCAAACAGTCAAGAGAAAAAAAATAAAAAGCATCCAAATTGGAAAAGACGAAGTCAAATTGACCGTCTTTGCTATTGACATCTTATACCTATATAAACCTAAAGATTCCACCAAAAACCTCTTAGATTTCACAAATTAATTTAGTAAAGTGACAGGATACAAAATTAACATAAATAGATCCATGGAAAGCAGTATGGAAATTTCTCAAAAATCTTAAAATAGAAATACCATTTGATCCAGCAATCCCACCGAGTATCTACCCAAAGGAAAAGAAATCAATATATCAAAGAAAAATCTACACTCGCATGTTTATTGCAGCAGTATTCACAATAGCAAAGATAATAGAATCAACCTAAGTGTCCACCAATGGATGGATAACAAAAAAAAGTTGTGTATACACACAATGGAATCCCATTCAATCAGAAAAAATAACGAGATCATGTCATTTAGAGTAACATCGGTGTAACTGGAGGTTATCTTAAGCTAGGCACAAAAAAACAAGTATCACATGTTCTCACAAGTGGGAGCTAAAAAATTTCACCACATGGAGGTAGAGAGTGGAAAGATAGATAACAGAGACTGGGACAGGTACGTGAGAGAAAGGGGGAAGATGAGAAGTGGGTTAAGGGGTACAAACGTATAGTCAGAAGGAATAAATTTAATGCTTGATAGCAGAATAGGGTGACTATAGTTAACAAAAATGTATACGATGGACACCCTAAATATCCTTGAATGGATCACTATGCATTATATACATGTAACAAAATTTCACATGTACCCCATAAATTTATGCAAATTTTTTAAAATTTTTAAATTAAAAATATGTATGATCACAAACTAGGTAACTTAAGACAACAGAAACGTATTCCCTCAAAGTTCTGGAGCCTAGAAGTCCCAAAATCAAGGTGTTAGCAGGGCTGTTTCTTCTGGAGGCTCTGAGGGAGAATCTGTTCCATACCCCTCTCCCAATTTCCAGTGGTTACCAGCAATCCTTGGTGTTTCTTGGCTTATAGACTCATCACTCCAATCCCCGCCAATGTCTTCACGCGGCATTCTCTCTATACCTCTGTGAATCTGGGTGTTCTCTTCTCTTAAGAGCCCATCCTAATCTAGTATGACAATCTTAACCCAACTAGTTATATCTATAAGGACCCTATTTCCAAATAAAGTCACCTTCTGATATTCTTAGTGTGGACATGGTAATTTTATGGGGACACTATTCAATCCAGCACAGAGTCCAAGTTCTGGACTATAAGGTTTTGTAAGGTGATTCACATTTTTATTCCCCATATACCTAGCCTATATGGAATGAACACTGAATAAGAGACACAGCCAGGTGTGTTGGCCCGTGCCTGTAATCCCAGCTATGCCAGAGGCTGAGGTGAGAAGACTGAGCACAGGATTTTGAGACTAGCCTGGGCAATACAGTGAGACCCCATCTCTATAAAGAATTTTTAAATTAGGTGCAGTGGCTCATGTATGTAGTCCCAGCTAATCAAGAGGCTAAGGTAGGAGGATTGCTTGAACCTAGGGGTTCAAGGATGCAGTGAGTTATGATTGCACCACTGCACTCCAGCCCAGGCAATAGAATGAGAATCCATCTCTAAAAAAAAAAAAAAAAAAAAAGACATAAAACAAATTCCAAAGGTAAATACACTAAAAATATTAAAACTAAACAGTTTGTCCTCCAACTTTGAATATTTTATGGATTTTTCCCCTATTTCAAATATATACATCATACATTGGTCCCTGGGAGCCCATTCCCTAAAAGCCACGTTCTCCAGTGTCACAACAATAATAAAGTAACCAAGAGCTGCAATGATCTCTCATAACAAGCTTTGTTCTCTCGACAGCTCTCTCAAGTTGCAAAGCATTTTAACAACACAACTGTAACCCATTAAGAACTCATAGGTTAATTCTTGAAATCCCTTCTACTTTGACACAGACCCCGTATGTTTGTTCCCTTAAACCCCATATCTACGATGATCTCATAATATATATCTGTGTTTACCAGGTTATTAGTAAAATAACATCACAACCATGCTATGTATATACATCAACCCAAAGTATTGCTTTTTCCAGTGGGAGATGTGGATGTGATAAGAAACAAAGGAAGTGGTCCATAAAGTCCATCTCAGAACATGATCTTGGCCTACTTGCCAATTTCCAAGGCCATATGATCAGTTATGGTCAGACATCAGTAAGGACCACTTGATACAACCATTAAATTTCCCCTATGCAAATATAATCTCTGCTCCACTGTTCTGTTTTCATTCATCTTCTTAGCTCTCTAAATCTCTTTCTACCCATAAACCCTCACTAGACCTCTTTTATACTCTTATAGTGTTTTTATTTGCATGAATCTAGTTTATATGTCTGAACACTCCAAGCAACAAATATGAAATATGAACATGGAAGGTATTACATAGTAGGAGGGAAGAGTAGTGCATTTGACCACCAGGCAACCTAAGGTCCTAATACAGCCTACCTATACCACTAAGTGAAACACCTTTGATCTTAACTTCTTTCAAAACTGAAGTTGATGTTCTCAGAATATACACGCTGAAGTGTTTAGAAATGAAATTTTATTGCAACTGCAAGTTACCTTTAAACGGTTCAGTCAAAAAGATGGATAAACAGAGAGGCAGACATATAAATAAAACTAATATGGCAAAATGAAAACTGTTGAGTCTAGATGTATTGGGTACATAGGAGTTTACTGTACTAGTTTTTAAATTTTTTCTATGTATTTAAGAATGCTGGTAAGAAAATTTCAAGGTAAAGCAAAGCTAGAAAAAATTGAAACTCTTCTATTCCCAAATTCTATGACTGCACATATCTAAACCATACACATATCTAAACCATACCACATCTTTGATCCTTCCAAACTATCCCCCATCTGGAATTCTCCATTGGTACAAATGTCACCTTATTGAAAAACTGCGGTTTGAAATGCTGGAGTGATCCTTGATTCCTCTCTTCTTTTGTGGCTTCATATTTACTAGTCCCAAGTCTACTGAGTCTTCCTTTCAAATGTGTTATATGTTTCACTAACTTTGCATTCCCACTGATATCACCCTTAACATACCCCTGGCCTATTTCAGTATCCCACTTCCTAACTTGATTTTCATGTCTACTGTGTCATCATCAATTTTATCATGTCACTTCCCTGCTCACAAGTTTTCAGTGGTTCTTTATCTACCTCTCAAATGTTGTCCCTGACTACTGCCATATACAACCCCCGGACTTCAGGCAAACAAGTCCATTTCTCATCGCATTCTTGTAGTCATGCTTTAATCATACAATTCTGCTGCCTGAAACAATTTCTCCATCCCCTTTGTAATTATTCAAGCTCTATCAGCTAGCACTTAATACATACTAAACCTATTATTGTTGTTCTTTTTACATATAAACATTATCTCATCGCTATAGATCTATAGCCTTGGTCCTCATTATACCCAGAGTTTGCTTAAGAATGTAACCTCCAGGAGTGCAGAAATCTTGCCTTTCTTGACTTATCTCCAGCACACAGGAAACATATATTATTTGGGGAATAAATTAATAATGTGCTCCTGGAAATTTTCACTTTTTTTTTTACATTTTATGTTGTGATATTTTCCACATACGCTCATATGACTCTTTCCCCTCAAAAAAGGGTTAAATATTTTCTAACATTCACAATTGTCAGGAAAGCATAGCAAATAGAGTAAGTGTTTGAGATATGAGAGATACTGCAGACCTTCCCCTAAAAAACCAAACTCTTAGGGAACCCAGCCAAAATGCAGACACGTATATAGACAGATAGTAAGTTAATACATATGGAAAAAGTTCGATTGTTAGTACCTTAAAGACAAGGTCCAGGGGGACCTTGTAATATGTGGTTATGTTTATGACAGTGAACCCTACCTTTCCTCACCTTGACCCCTACATCTCACCTTCATCACTGAGCCTCTCAAAAGCCGTCTGCATCAGTTCACACATGCCTTGACTCTGGGACCAATTCCACCATAGGGAACAAGGCACATGAGAGTTTTCACTTGAAGATCCCACTGATCCAGAATCAAGATATTCTCACTATGCATCCCACTCCTACTCTATTACTCAATTCCCAGAAAACTTTTTCCTGTCTGCTCTCCCAGCTCTCCTAGATCCTCTTTATATATCTTGATTTCAGATATTAAAATGGTCAAAAGAAAGCTCAGTATGATAGAAAAAAGTTAGGATTAAAGTATGAAAAGCAAGTTTAATAACCCATCTCAGTGCCTGAAAGTCCTGGCCACAAATATTGAAATTCTAGTGGCCTTGTTTGGTGGGTTAAACAATGTTACTCATGTGTGTCTGCTCTCCCCTGTCTTCTTTATCCTCCATATTTGTATGCACATGCACATATGAGCACATACAGATGTGTGTGTACACACACAAAATTTGCACACCTCATATTCTGACCTAGCCTGAGGCTTATGTCATTCTGTAGCTTGGCCTAGAAAAACAATACCCAGACCTGCCTCCATATTTAGTCACCTATTATTACTCAAATTAGTGATCACACTTGTAATACATTTACTACATCCTCTTCTTTCAACTCCTCAAAAAATGCTTTCATTGAATAAATCTTCCTTCCACCTCTTATAGGAAGGACACATAAAAATCATCTCATTAAATAACAGAATTTCTGCCTCAGTCCTATAAAATCATAATTCCAGATATTGGTTCTAGGTTGACTTAATGTTATTCCTACACAATAGATTTCTGCATGCTCCTTTATGTCCTGTCTTACAGGAGAGCTAATTTTGCTTAGGGAAAAATTCCATCTCTGTAGATTTATATGTAGGCATTGGGCTGCCAAGAAAGAAAAACTATCAGATAATTATTTCATTTGGAGCCTTAAATTTGAGAAACTTTAGAAACACACTGTTTCCCATACTACAATCAGCTCATTTCTGTTGCATGACATTATTTACCTCTTCTGCTTTCTTTGGTTAGATTCTGTTTTAACCTTCTGTGTCCTATCTTTCATGGTGTTCTGATTTCTAAACTACATCAAGTAGATGGAGTGTAAATATTAAAATCAGGATGCCATGTTAGCCTCTTAAATTAACAAACAGAAAGGTTATTCTAATTACAGATTTATCACTGCAGCTATATTAAGAGATCGAGGTGAAGTTAAACATGCACATGCAACATCAGCCCCAAACTGCCTATTAGAAAAGAATGTGTAGGCAACAAAGACCATGTATATTTCACGGCACCGTGAAATTGGCTTGGAGATAATAAATGGTGAATAATTCAGAATAAATGTAGTCAGAAATGTTTTTAAAATGTCTCCGTAAAATTTAGCTTATAACTAAATCATAGTACCTTCCATAACTTCCTGGGGGCTCTTGAAAAAGTAACTCAGACTAGCATTAGATAGATATTTCAATAACACATTTTAAAATGAGGAGTGTGTGTCAGCTTCATTTTAAATTCAGCAAGACAGAGATACACAATAAATTCATATAAATCTTGGAAAATCTAAAGAAAAAAATTCAAGCCACAATTTAGTGCTAACCATGACACTTTTCTGTAGTCAATGACACTAGTGATATTTGTATTATGCTTTTAATCCAAAGTCTAAAATTATTGTGATAATTGGAACCTACCTATTTCTGCAATGAGTACACTCGTAGCTACCTGAAAAACAGGCCTCATACATTGCTTCATATAAAATATAATTCATGGATAGGAAAATGGTTTCTATAAACATAGCCACTTTAATTTCTACATTCATTCTCAACCTTTTCAAAATATGTGCCACCCACTAGGCCTCCCAATTTCATTTTTTAGTGTTGATTTTAAAACATCTCAGTAGTTTTAAAGTAGATGATCCTTAAAAAGGAGAAAAAGAAGGCTAAAGACTGATAAAAGTTGTCTAAGACTGCCCTTGAGTCATGTGAAGATAGGACCAGAGCCAAGATCTAAGAGTTTAGAATTTCTGCCATTTATCTGCCTTATCCCTAGCAAATAATCCAGAAAAAGTGGGAAGCAGGTTCTCTGCTAAGCTTGAAAGCACACATCTCTGAGCCAACAGTGACATGGGCTTGTTTGCCATCAGAAAGGGTTTTGTGGCATGTAGAACTATCAAAGAAAAATATTTTATTTTCAAATTACAGGTTGAGTATTCCTTATCCAAAATGCTTGGGACAAGAAGTGTTTTTGATTTCTGATTTTTCAGATTTGGGAATATTTACATATACACAATGAGATATCTTGGGGATGGAACCCCAAACTAAACATAAAATTCATTTATGTTTCCTATGTACCTTATACATACAGCCTGAAGGTAATTTTATAAAATATTTTAAATAATTTTGTGCATGAAACAAAGTTTGTTTTAAGCATTCACAAGTGAAATTTCCTACATGTGGTGTCATGTTGGTGCTCAAAATGTTTCAGATTTTGGAGCACTATGGATTTCAAATTTTCAGATTAAGAATGCTCAATCTGTAATAACACAAACAATTTTCTATTTTTCTTTATATTTGTTCTTATATTCCTTATATTTCAGTTACATTGTCTTTACATTTTTTGAGGTTATACATCATCACATAATTTAAAGGATCCAATAGTTTTTAAAATCATATTACAAAGAAACAGTAGTCCTCTCCTCCCAGTACATTTCACAAGTCAGAGACAAGCACTCTCAACAATTGTAGCTTTCTCTTAAATTAACTCTAAGAAAAGAAAGAAAAAACACTTTTATCTGAAGAATGTAAAGTCCCTTTAATTACCAGGCTCAGAGAGACAAATCAGACAGCAATCATGCCCTATTCCCCTCTTGAGCTATGTAGTCGGCTCTTAAAACTGCTTGTTATTGCCACAAGTAGCTATAAATTAACCTAATAATATACCTAAAACCCACAATTTATACGTTAACAATGTATAGCCAATTATCAATCAATGTTATTTTTGTAAACCAATGCAATTTGCTGACAAACAACTTTGTATCAATCTACTCCCTGTCCCCTTTTATTGCCTTTAAAAATCCACTTGTAACTGTTGCTAATCAATGTCTATTCAGGGCAACTTGAATCTATGCTCCTGGGTTGCAATCCTCAAGCTTGGCCCAAATAAACTCTCTACTTACATTATTTTTGCCTCAGGTTCTTCCTTTTAGTTCAACAGCTCCATAAACCCAAATAATGTTTATTTTGCTACTTCTATATATATTTTTTCATTTTAGACATTGTTTATTGATATCCCACTATGAAAGCTAAGGATTTAGATGACTTGCCCCCTACCTCCTTCAAGATGCAATCATACTAACACTCCCATAACATAATTTTGGTTATATCAATCATCAATATTTGCAATGTTTTGACTTATAAATGATGTTCATAGCTGAATGATAGACTATATTATGGTTACTTCTCCTCAGAGTTAATAATTGTGTTGCATTTTTTCTTAGTTTTCCATACACTACTCATTAATTTATCTCCAAACTCTCCCTTAGTTGATTAAAACTCTTCTCAATATGTACAACTTAAATACTTCAAGTATCTATCGGTTTCCTTTACATGGAGACATCATTCTAAAAGCTTCTGATGTGCCCCAGTCTGAACTGGTTGCTCTCCAGGTATACTGCATGCCCATGCTCCTGGAGATTCCCTTCAGCTCTCTCATGTTGAATCTCATTTTTAAGTCACATTTATTCTATATTTTCTATGTTTATTATCTTATATTGTGAAATCTTGTCTACCAACTTTCTGAAAAATGATCCATGAGAAGTAAGTATTATAATGCCCAGGCTATCTGAAAATATCTTGATTACAGACTCACATTTAATTATCAGCTTGACATGGCATCGAATTTTAAGCTTATTTTCGTTTTCTCCCTGAAGTTTGAAGGTATGACTTCTAATTTCCAGTATTGCTGTGAAAAGTCTGAGGACATTATGATTACTGATCCTTTGTGCATAATTTGATTTTTTTCTCTTTGCATACTTCAAAAGATCTGTCTTTGTCTCTGGTATTCTGAAATGTCTTAATGATGCTATTTGATGTGGATCTAATTTCAACCACTGACCTAAGTACTTAGTGAACTGTTTCAAACTGAAAACTTATGTTCTGGCACATTTTCTTGAGTTACTTATCTCCTGTATATCCTCCCCTGTTTTCCATTTTCTCTTTCTTAAACTCCTATTGTTTGAATAATAGGAGTTATCATCCTCTTTGATTTGACCTGAAATTTTCTCATCTCCTTGTCTCCTAATTTCTTTCACTTAATCTTTTCACCCTGCTTCCCTAGAAATTTTCTCAACTTTATATTATAATCCTTTCATTCATATATCAACAACTGTTGAGCAATTCCTATATATCAGGCACTGTTGTAAATGCTATAAGATACAAGAGTGAAAAAAACAAATGTAAAAATCCCTGTCCTGGCGGAGCTGACATTCTATCGGGTAAACAAGCAAAAGGATAAGTAAAGTAAAATGTATAGGATGTTAGACAAACAATAAACAAGATACATGAAGTAGATCTTGTTATTTTCCTTTTTTACGTGTAAGGAATCTAAGGTACATGGTGGTTAAATAGGATGCTAAACTAAAGAATAAATAAGAAAGGATATGGATGTCATGCGTGTCCGTGTGAAGAGACCACCAAACAGGCTTTGTGTGAGCAATAAAAATTTTAATCACCTGGGTGCAGGCAGGCTGAGTCCAAAAAGAGAGTCAGGGAAGGGAGACAGATGGGGGTGGGGTCATTTTATAGGATTTGGGTAGGTAGTGGAAAATTACAGTCCAAGGGGTTTGTTCTCTGGTGGGCAGGGGCAGGGGTCATAAGGTGCTCAGTGGGGGAGCTTCTGAGCCAGGAGAAGGAATTTCACAAGGTAATGTCATCACTTAAGGCAGGAATCGGCCATTTTCACTTCTTTTGTGATTCTTCACTTGCTTCAGGCCATCTGGATGTATTCCTGCAGGTCACAGGGGATATGATGGCTTAGCTTGGGCTCAGAGGCCTGACAACAGACTGTTGGGAAAAGTTGCAATTTTAGATCTATTTATTGGTCAGAGAAAGCCTTCCTGAAAAGATAAAATTTGATTAAATATATTATGGAAGTGAGGAAATGAGCCTTACAGATAAATAAGGGAAGCAAAAATATCCAGGTAGAGAAAAGAGACCAAGTAAATGACACAAGGAGGGAATGGTCTCCATGCTTAAGGAAGAACAAGAAGTCTCCTGTGACTAGAATGGAATGAGTAAGGGACGTAACAGGTAATATCAAAGAAGAAATTCTGGAGCCAGGGTGGGAGTTAGGATGGGGAGTGAAGGTGGGCTGGAGAGGATAGGGGACAGATCATGCAGTGTAGATTATTCTAAAAACTTTGGCTCTTACTTCTGGTTATGTGGGAAGTCATTTTCTCAAGATCTGTCTGGTTGTTCTGTTAATAATAGACTGTAAGTTTCTCTTCCAGGTAACAGTAGACTAAGAAATTTAACCAAACCCCCATGATGAGAAAAATGAGGGTGGTCTTCTTTACTTCTAAGAATAAAACTCCAGAATTCTATCAAAATAGAAGATGGGCATGGGGGATCTAACTGCTTCTCAAACAGAATTAGATCCTGTCCTTCCGTTTTTCAACCCTTCCTTCACTCTTCACTTTCAGAGGTGTCACTAATCCTGATTTTTGGGGGTCCAGAGGTATAAATGTGTTTATCACCTTCCCCCTCTACCAAATAAGGATTCAGTGCTCTTGCACTCTCTTTGCTTTTGTTTAAGATATATTTTTAATTGACAAGTAATAATTGTATATATTTAAGGGGTACATTGTGGTGTTCTTACATATGCACACATTGTGGAAAGATTAAATCAGGCTAATGAACACCGACTAAGTCAGTTACCTATCATCCTGCTTTCCAGCTGCCAACATCTTCTTGTATGTTCTCCACTGTTCTGTTTGTCTTTGTGGTCTTATCTTACTTTGTATCTCTCTATTCTTATTTTACAGGGACTTCAGGGAAACAGGAAGTAAATGCTTGTTCACCCTGACATTTTAAATGAAAGTTGAAACAACAATTCTGCACTTCTAAAAAACAAAAAAACAAACAAACAAAGAGCCAAAATAAAGTGTAAGTTAATAGTATGGAGTCTCTGAAACCAGGACTCCTGGTTTAAAAACAGCCTTGAAAAAGTTATTTTACCTCCTGCGTCCCAGTTTCTTTATTTATAAAATAAGGAAATAACATACCTGCCCATGTGATTACAATACAAATTAATACTAACAAATGAATTTATCTGCCACATGGTAAGTGCTCAGTAAACCTTAGTTGTTCTTATTAGCAATTATACTAAATCTATATACATGGTTTCACAACAGCAAGGAAAATATGATAAAATAGGATATTTTTTGCAGTAAGCTTTTGCAAAATATTTGTTTTCCATAAAAAACAATTCATTGAATATATCTAACATACTTGGTTTTGGTTTTCTCAATCCTTCCATTTATTTGCTTTTCATTTTTTCTTCTTTAATCTGTTCCCACTTGCTAGGCCCACACCCATTCTCAGTTTTGTTCTACTAACGCATTCAGTAATTTATGAATCCGTTACTTTGGCACTACTTGTCCTCTCCTATTAGCCTCTTATTCCCACTTGCTATAGGTTTCCCATCAGGTGGTACTCCCCTTCATTATTTGAGACTTCCTTCCTAACTTTCCCTGGGTCTGTATTAGAACACCATCAGTAATTTTTCAGCCCTCAACCTCCACTTTCCTTACTGTTAATTTCACACTGGAGTTCATTATTTTTACCTCTTTTGTATGGTTGCCATCAACAGGCACGTTTTTCTTTGTTATTAACAAAAGCCAGTAATTTGCACCATTTAATTTATGTGTTTTGAAGGAAATAAAAAAAATTTTACTATCATTTTTCTGACATTTGATAAATCAAGGGGACTTTCAGAGCACTTCCAATTCTTAAGGTGATTCTTAGCCTTGAGATTTCTGCTCTAGATTTCTACTCACTGGCTCATGGATCCAATTGGTTGAGTTCTGTGATTGCAGCATCACTTTCTAATCTGGCCACTTCTGCAGAGTCAGAAACTGGCATCAAAATAAGTCATAGCCTTCCTGATTCATGCAGGTTTTTCATTACATGAATTTTTACACCTTTCTCTACAGGAGCAAATTATCGCATACTAGATTTTATTTTCTATCTATTCAATCATGTTTCCAATTATTCATTTGTATTCATTCATATTCCAAGTATTCAGTAAGTGTGTGTGAGTGTGTGTGTGTGTGATTTTAAATGACTGAAAGGAAAAGTAACACAAGGTTTATCCTTAAAATGTTGTTTAATATCTATTATAGATCTGAAAAGAGCTATCAGCCTTGATTTTCCATGACTAACCAATTTAGAAACCCTTCCATCCCTGTATTTTCTTTACCTTTTTATTGATGGGTTCTTATATGGGTTTTTTTCCAATTGTCAGTTCAAATTTGTTTCAGCAGCTCCTAAATTGGATGCTACTAAAAATAACTTTCATCAAAAACTTTGAGACCTCTTTCTCACAGGTCAGAAGTTGAATCCTACTTAGATTAGAATGACATGTGAGAGTGACAGGTCAGCGACTTGGTTCTGCCCTAAGCGGATCTTTTTTTTTCTTTTTTTTTTTTTTTTTTTGCTTTTCATCTAGAAGCCATCGGTATTACTATAAATTCTCCTGAGCAGATAAAAAACAATATTGAGTGGGCATTTTTATTCTTTTTTCTATTTATTTTATCCAAATCTATAACTCTTTGAGGTAAGGGGGGAAAATAAAAATGCAATGTCTTATTATTTTTCATTTTTTGTTCCCTTTGCTGGATATTTGAGGATACAATAAAATCATCTATATGAAATAACTTTGTAAACTTGAAAAATTCTACATAAATATAAGAAATTGTTATCTTGTCAGATATTAATTGAAAAGTTAATATCTTGTATTTTTCCAACCAACTTGTAGTTTGACCAATAATGTTCTCTAGAGAAGTGGAAACATTCATGAGTCCAAACTTACTGGGTTTGGAAAAAGAAAAACGGTTGCTCATGGTATAAGTCAAATGCCTCAAGAGTCTGTGTCATTGAGAAGTTGTTATTTTAGCTGAGTGATAAAAATAAGAACTTAAAGGGACCTTCTTGCTCATTAAGTATCCACTTAATGGATGTAGGTACTTCCATATATGGAACACTGTATCTGTTCCATATATGAAACTTGTTTCTCCACTTATTCCTTCAAACACACTTTGCAACATTTCATCATTATATGCACGACATAATCAGAGTATCTGTAAATATAACATGGAATGTGTATGAAACATCTTTTGAAATTAGCAAATCAAATGGAAATAACTATTAACTGCCATGTGTTTACATTTTTATTAAGTATACTATGAGGATGGTCAAACTATAACCCGTGGGTCAAATCCAGCCTGCCACTTGCTTATGCACACAAAGGTTTATGGGAACACAGCCATACTCATTTGTTCACATATTGTCTAAGGCTCCTGTTGCACTGCAACAGCAGAGTTGAGTAGTTGAGACAAAAAACATCTGGTCCATACCACAGGCACTAGGAATACCCCTATAAATCCAGACTCCAGGCCAACCCCAGCTCCAGCCTGCCCCTGCAGAGTCAGGCTCTGGGCCAATCCCAATGGAGTAAGGCTTTGAGCTTTCCCCAGCGCCAGGCCAGCCACCGTAGCCTTAAGCTCCAGCAAATAAGAGTCCAGGCCTGCCCCCATGGACCCAAGCAAAACTAAGATTTGATTTTTTTGAAAGATAACATTGACAAATCTTTAGTTATACTATGGAAAAATGAGAGGTGACTCTCAGATAAATAAAATTAAACATGTAAGAGGAGACATTATAACTGATAACAAAGAAATACAGAGGATCATAAGAGACTACTATAAAAAAAAATACACAAATGGATAACCTAAAATAAATGGATAAATTCCCAGAAACGTACATCTACAAGACTGAATCGTGAAAAACTTAAAACTATGAAGAGACTAATGAAGAGTAAGGAGATGAAAGCCGTAATCAAAACCTCCTAAGAAAGAAAAAGTCCTGAACCTGATGGCTATGCTGGCAAACTCTAACAAACATTTAAAGTAGAATAAATGTCCATTTTCTCAAAGGCTTCCAAAAAAATTGAACAATAGGGAACACTTCCAAACTAATTTTATAAGGCCAGCATTACTCTGATACCAAAGGCAAACAAGGATACTAAAAGAAAATCACAGGCCAACATCCCTGGTAAACAAAGATGCAAAAAATCCTAAACAAAATACTAGCAAACCTAATTCAACAGCATATTAAAAGAATTATATACTATGATCAAGTGGGATTTATCCCTGAGATACAAAGCTGGGTCAATATGTACAGTTTGATATATCAAATTAACAGAACGTAAGATAAAAATTATATGGTTATCTTGATAGTACAGAAAAAGTATTTCATGTAATTCAATATTCATTTATGATTTTTAAAAAGCTCTCTACAAATTAAATACAGAAGGAATGTATCTCAACACAACAAAGTCCATATATGATAAGCTTATAGACTAACATACTCAATGATAAAAAGTTGAAAGCTTTTCCTCAAAGATCAGGAACAAAACAAGGAAGCCCACTCTTGCCAGTTCTACTCAATATTGTACCAGAAGACTTAGCCAGAGCAAGTAGGCCATAAAAAGAAATATGAGGCATCCAAATAAGAAAGGAAAAAGTAAAATTATCCATGTACAGATAACATACTCTTATATGTAGAAAACCCTAAAGACTCCATCAAAAAACTACTATAAGCAAATTCAGCAAAGTTACAAGATACAAAACCAACATACAAAAATCAGTTGTGTTTCTATATACACAATGAACTATCCAAAAAGTAAATTAAGACAACAATCCCATTTACAATTGTATCAAAAAATAAAATACTTAGGAACAAATTTAACCAAGGAGGTAAAACTTCTGCACATTGAAATCTATGAAACATTGATGAAAAAAAACTGAAGTCACAAATAAATGAAAAAATATTCTGTGTTCATGGATTCAAAGAATGTTCTTAAAAAGCCCATACTACCGAAAACAATCTACAGATTCAATGCAATCCTTATCAAAATTCCAAATGTCATTTTTCACATAAACAGAAAAAAAATTATAAAATTCATACACAGCTATAAAAGGCCCTGAATAACCAAAGCAATCTTGAATATAAAAAACAAATCAGGATATATCATACTACCTGATTTCACAACATGCTACAAAGCTATAGTAACCAAAATAGCATCATACTGGCATAAAAACAGACATACAAACCAATAGAATAAGAGATCCCAGAAATAAATCCATGCATTTTGGTCAATTGATCTTTGACAAAGGTGCCAAGAACACATAATGAGGAAAGAACCATGTCTTCAATAAATGGTGTTGGGAAAACTGAATATATATAGGCAGGAGAATGAAATTGGATGCTTATCTTACCCTATATATATTTTTTAAAAAAACTTAAAATGGAATAAAGTCTTAAATGTAAAACCTGATACTGTAAAACAGTCTGGACAATGTTTTTTTTTTATTATAACACCAATAGCACAGGCAACGAAAGCAAAAATAAATACGTGGGATTATATCAAACTAAATAGCTTATCCTCAAGAAAGTAAACAATCAATGGTGATAAAAACAACTTACAAAATGGGAGAAAATATTTACAAACCATGCATCTGATAAGGGGTTCATATTCAAAATATACAAGAAATTCAAACTCAATGGAAATAAAACAAATAATTCAATTAAAAATAGGCAAAGAAATTCAATAGACATTTCTCAAAAGAAGACATACAAATGACCAACAGGTATATGAAAAAATGTTCATTATTAATCATCAAAGAAATGCAAATCAAACAACAATGAGGTATCACCTCACATCTGTTATAATGGTTATTATCAAAATGACAAAAAACAAGCATTGGCAAAATGACAAAAGATAAGAATTGGCAAAGATGTGGAAAAAAGGGAACCCTTGTGCACTGTTGCTGGGAACATAAATTGTTACAGCCATTATGGAAAACAGGATGGAGATTCCTTTAAAAAATAAAAACAGAACTACCATATGATCCAGCAACCCCACTTCTGGGTATATATCCAAAAGATATGAAATCAGTATCTCAAAGTGATGTCTGTGCTCCCATGTTCATCGAAGCATCATTCACAACACCCAAGATATGTTATCAACCTAAGTGTCCATCAGTGGATGAATAATGAAAATGTGGTATAGGTACATCAATGGAATATTATTCAGCCTTAAAAAAAATCCTGTCACTTGTGACAATATGGATTAATCTTGAGGACATCATGCTAAGTAAAACAAGCCAGGCACAGAAAAACAAATATTGCATTATGATCTCACTTACATGAGGAATCTAAAAAAGGTGAACTCATAGAAGCAGAAAGTAGAATGGTGGTTACCAGAGATTGAGGAGTGGGGGGAATGTTGGTCAAAAGATATTCAGTTATGCAGAGGAATACATTTCAATCATGCAGGATGAATAAGTTCTGGTGATCTAATGTACAGCACTGTGACTATAGTTAACAACGCTGTACTGTATACTTGAAATTTCCTATGAGAGTAAATCTTAAAATATTCTCACCCCAAAAATATGGTAACTATGTGAGACAAAGATATGTTAATTAGCCTGATTGTCATAATCATTTGACAATGTACATGTATATCAAAGCATCACGTTGTATACCGTAGATACATAAAATTTTTATTTGTCAATTATACACAAATAAAGCTGGGTGAAGGGAGGAGAAAATTCATGGCCCACAAAGCTGGAAATACTTATTGTGTGATCATTTACAGAAAAATTTCACTGGCTCTTCATAGTCCAGAATTGTAGCATACTTGCTAAAATCCTAACCCTGCAGAGCTATAGTAGAGAAACTTCTTTCATGGTATAGACTTTTTATCAGAAAAGGAGGAGTTAATTGATATGATTACTTACTTAATTGCTAAAGAAGCTTTTTTTTTTTTTTTCATTTTCATTATTTTGAGACTACAGAGGTATTGTTTGCCTCAGTTTTTTTGTTTTTTTTTTTTTTCATTTCTGACCTTAAAGGGAAAGGAGAAGAAAGCCTCCACAGAAAGTCATAGTCATTTTTAAAACAGAATACTCAGCAGAAACTTTACAAGCTTGAATGGTTTAGGGTCCTGTCTTTAGGCACCTTAAACGGGACAACTGTCAGCCAAGAATTTTGTATCCAGCAAAACTGTTTCATAAATGAAGAAGAAATAAAGTCCTTTTCAGACAAACAAATGATGAGGGAATTTGCTGCTAGCAAACCAGGACTACAAGAAATGCTAAAAGGAGTTCTAAATCTTGAAACACAAGCTTAATATGCATCAAAGTAAAACCTCCTGAAAGCATAAAACTCACAAGGGCTATAACACAATAACACACACACACACACACACAAAGTAGGCAACAACTAACATGATGAATAGGACAGTATCTCACATCTCAATATTAATATTGAACATAAACGGCCTAAATGCTCCACTTGAAAGATATAGAATGGCAGAGTGGATAAAAAAAATCAACAAATCAAATTATCTGCTGGCTTCAACAGACTCACATAAGGATTCAAACAAACTCAAGGTAAAAAAGCACAGAAAGATATCCCATGCAAATGGGAACCAAAAGCAAGCAGGAGTAGCTATTCTTATATCAGACAAAATAGACTTTAAAGCAAAAACAGTTTAAAAAGACAAAGAAGGTCGTTATATAGTAATTTAAAAACTCAATCCAACAAGAAGATATTACAAACATAAATTTACATGCAACTAACACTGGAGTCCCCAGATTTATAAAACAATTACTACTGAACCTAAGAAATGAGATAGACAACAAAACAATAAAAGTGGGGTACTTCAGTACTCCACTGACAGAACTAGAAAGATCAATGAAACAGAAAGTCAACAAAGAAACAATGGACTTAAATTATACTCTAGAACAAATGGACTTAATGGATATTTGCAGAATATTCTTCCTAAGAACTGCAGAATATACATTCTTCTCATCAGCACATGGAACATCCTCCAAAAGAGATCATATGATAGGACACAAAACAAGTCTCAATAAATTTAAGAAAACTGAGATCCTATCAGGTATATTCTCAGACCATAGCAGAGTAAAACTAGAAATCACCTCCAAAAGGAACCCTCAAAACTATAGAAATACATGGAAATTAAATAATTTCCTCTTGAATGATTTCGGGGTTAACAATGAAATCAAGATGGAAACTTTAAAAATTCTTTGAAATGAATAATAGGGACACAAGTTATCAAAACTTCTGGAATACAGCAAAAGCAGAACTAAGAGGAAAGTTCATAGTGTTAAATGCCTACATCAAAAAGTCTGAAAGAGCACAAAGTGACAACCTAACGTCACACCTCAAGGAACCAGAGAAACTAGAAAAAATTCAACCCAAACCCAGCAGAAGAAAAGAAATGACAAAGATCAGAGCAGAACTAAATGAAATTGAAACCAAAAAATATATAAAAGATAAATGAAATAAGAAGCTGGCTCTTAGAAAGATAAATAAAATAACAGACTATTAGCAAGATTAACCAAGAAAAGAGAAGATCCAAATAAGCTCAATTAGAAAGGAAACTGGAGACATTACAACTAATACCACAGAAATACAAAAGACCATTCAAGACCACTATGAACACCTTTACACACACAAACTAGAAAATCAAGAAAAAAATGAATAAATTCCTGAAAACATACAACCCTCCTAGATTAAATCAGGAAGAAATTGAAATCCTGAACAGGCCAATAACAAGAAGATTGAATCAGTAATAAAAAAAAAAATGCCAATAAAAAAAGTTCAGGATCAGATGGATTCACAGCTGAGTTCTACCAAACATTCAAAGAATAGGTACCAATCCTACTAAGGCTATTCCAAAAGATAGAGAAAGAGGGAATCTCCCTAAATCATTCTGTGTAGCCAATATCACCCTAATACCAAAACCAGGAAAGGACACAACAAAAAAAAAAGAAAACTACAGACCAATATCCCTGATGAACATAGATGCAAAAATCCTCAACAAAATACCAGCTAACAAAATCCAACAGCACACGAGGAAGATAATACATAATGACCAAGTGGGTTTCATCCCAATGATATAAGGATGGTTTAACAATATGCGAGTCAATAAATATGATACATCACATAAACAGAATTAAAAATAAAAACCATGAGCATCTCAATAGACGCAGAAAAGGTTTTCAGTAAAATCCAACATTCCTTTATGATAAAAACGCCAACAAACTAGGCATAGAAGGGACTTACCTAAAAATAATAAAAACCATATATAACAAACCCATAGACAACATCATACTGAATGGAGAAAAGTTGAAAGCATTCCTCCAATAACTAGAGTGAGACAAGGATCTCCACTTTCACCACTCCTGGCCAGATCAAATAGGCAAGAAAAAGAAATAAAGGGCATCCGAATGGGAAAAGAGGAAGTCAAACTATTGCTGTTTGCTGATGATACGAATGTATACTTAGAAAATTCCAAAGACTCATTCAAAAGACTCCTAGATCTGATAAACAAATTCAATAAAGTCTCAGGTTACAAAATCAACGTACACAAATCAGTAGCACTGCTACACACCAACAACCACCAGGCTGAGAATCAAATCAAGAACTCAATGCTTTTTACAACAACTGCAAAAAAGTAAAACATCTAGGATATTTTAGGAGGTGAAACATCTTTACAAGGAAAAGCAAAAAACACTACTGAAAGAAATCATAGATGACAGAAACAAATGGAAACATACCTCATGCTCATGGATAGGAAGAAACAATATTGTGAAAATGACCATACTTCCCAAAGCAATCTACAGATTCAATGCAATTCCCATCAAAATACCGTCACCATTTTTCACAGAACTAGAAAAAACAATCCTCAAATTCATATGGAACCAAAAAAGAGTCTGAATAGCCAAAGCAATACTAAGCAAAAAGAACAAATCTGGAGGTATCACATTACCAGGCTTCAAATTATACTATTAATACAAGGTTATAGTTACCAAAACAGTATAGTACTGGTATAAAAACAAGCACTTAGACCAATAGAATGGAACAGAAAATCCAAAAATAAAGCCAAATACTTATAGCCAACTGATCTTTGAAAAAGCACACAAAAACATAAATCGGACAAAAGACACTCTACACAATAAATGGTGCTGGGAAAATTGGCAAGTCACATGCAGAAGAATGAAACTGGATCCCCATCTGTCACCTTATACAAAAATCAACTCAAGATGGATCAAAGACTTAAATCTAAGACCTGAAATTGTAAAAATTCTAGAAGATAACATTGGAAAAACTCTTCTGGACATTTGTCTATGTAAAGAGTTCATGACTCCAAAAGCAAATGCAACAAAAACAAAAATAAATGGGGCATAATTAAACTAGAAAGTTTCTGCACGGCAAAAAAAAAATAAAAAAATAGAGTAAACAGACAACCCACAGAACGGGAGAAAATATTTGCAAACTATGCATCTGACAAAGGACTAGTATCCAGAATCTACAAGGAATTCAAACAAATCAGCAAGAGCAAAACAAATAATCCCATCAAAAAGTGGGCAAAGGACATGAATAGACATTTCTGAAAAGAAGATTGATTAGATATTTCCCTAGAAAAGATACACAATCAACCAACAAACATGAAAAAATACTCAACATCACTAATCATCAAAGAAATGCAAATTAAAAGCATGGTAGGATAACACCTTACTCCTGCAAGAATGGCCATAATTAAAAAGTCAAAAAACAATTGATATTGGCATAGATGTGGTGAAAAGGGAACACTTTTACACTGCTGGTGGGAATGTAAATTAGTACAATCTCTATGGAAGACAGTATGGAGATTACTTAAAGAACTAAAAGTAGATCTACCATTCAATCCAGCAATCCCACTACTGGGTATCTGCCCAAAGGAAAAGCCATTATATTCATTATATTAAAAAGACACATGCACACACATGTTCATAGTAGCACAATTCACAACTGCAAAGATATAGAACCAACCTAAGTGCCCATCAACTAATGAGTGAATAAAGAAAATGTGAGGTGTGTGTGAGGTGTGTGTGAGATGTGTGTGTATGTGTGTGTACACACACATATATATGGTATGTTTGTGTATATATATTTGTGTGTGCGTGTATATATATACACACATACCATGGAATACTACTCAATTGTAAAAAGGAACAAAATAATGTCTTTTACGATAACTTGGATGGAGCTGGAGTCCGTTATTCTAAGCAAACTAATTCAGGAATGGTAAATGAAATACCATATATTCTCACTTATAAGTGGGAGCTAAGCTATAAGGACACAAAAACATACAGAGTGATATAATAGACTTTGGAAACTCGGATAGGGGAATTTGGAAGTAGGGGGTAGTGAGAGATAAAAGACCATTTACTGTGTACAGTGTACACTGCTCGAGTGATGGACACACTAAAATCTTAGAATTCACCACTACAGAAATCATCCATGTAACTAAAAACCACCTGTACCCTGAAACCTATCAAAATAAAAATAAATAAAACAGAATAGCTCTCTCTTAAACACAGAGATCAGCTTTTGTAGGCTGATTCTCATGTCACTAAGATAATAAGAGAATGAGCTTTAGTAGTTTTTAATCTAAGCACTGTAAATAATACATCTGAGATTTTTGGAGCTATACATATTACATGCAAACATGTAGCAAATCTTTTCTTCACAACAGAAAGGAAAAGTTTAGTAACTAATTTATAGCTACTGGAGAATGACCATGAGGTCTATGATTTCTAACCACGAGCTTATATGTCTTTGATCTTATTTTTTGTATGTACTGATCATCAATTATTACATAACAAATTACCCCAAAACTCTGCCACTGAAAACAGCAACAAATATGCACGCAGTTTCTGTGGGTGAGGAATTCAGGCATGTCTTAGCTGAGTGGTTCTGATTCAAAGACTCTCATAAGGTTACAGCCAGGATGTCAGCTGGTGCTGCATCCTGGTTTTCACTAACACTCTCCTCAACGTCCTACCAGCTTCCACCTATTTATTGCCTAGTTCCAAAGCCACTCCCACATATTGGGTTTTGTTGTTATTTGTTTGTTTGTTTTGAGATGGAGTCTCGCTCTGTCACCCAGGCTGGAGTGCAGTGGCGCGATCCTGGCTCACTGCAACCTCTGCCTCCCAGGTTCATGCCATTCTCCTGCCTCAGCCTCCCAAGCAGTTGGGACTACAGGCGCCCGCCACCATGCCTGGCTAATTTTTTTGTATTTTTAGCAGAGACGGGGTTTCACCATGTTAGCCAGGATGGTCTCGATCTCCTGACCTCGTGATCCACCTGCCTCGGCCTCCCAAAGTGCTGGGATTACAGGTGTGAGCCACAGCGCCGGGCCTATATTAGGTTTTTGTTATGGTAGCACTCCACTTCCAGGTACCCAAATCTGTATTACTTATCTATTGCTGTATGCAAAAATTCAAAGTTTAGGAGTTTAAAACAGTAATCTTTATTAGCTTATATAGTTTCTGTGGGTAGAGAATCTGGGCACAGCTTAGCAAGGTGGTTCTGGTTCAATGTCTTTTATTAAGATGTTGGCTAGGACTGGGGTCATTAGAAGGCTTAACAAGAGCTGGAGGATTGGATTACAAAGTTACTCATTCGCATGGCTGACTGATTATCTTCAAGATAGGCTGGATGGCTTCTCCCAGAGCTAGTGATCCAGGAGAAAGGGCAAGGCAGAAGTCACATGTCTTTTATGACCTAGCCTCAGAACTCATACTTGGTCATTTCTTCAATATTCACTCAGTTACATAGGTCAGCCTTATTTAGTTTGGAAGTGACAATCACTGAGGGCCATCTTGGAGGCTAGGGCTACCAAACTAAAGTTCTTAGTTCATTTATTCCCCTAGTGATTTTTTTTCTTTCTTTTTTTTTTTTTTAGACGTAGTTTTGCTCTTGTCGCCCAGGCTGGAGTGCAGTGGCAGGATCTTGGCTCATTGCAACCTACACCTCCTGGTTCAAGCGATTCTCCTGCCTCAGTCTTCCTAAGTAGCTGAGACTACAGGCACCTGCCACCATGCCTGGCTAATTTTTGTATTTTTAGTAGAGATGGGGTTTCACCACGTTGGCCAGGCTGGTCTCGAACTCCTGACCTTAGGTGATCCACCCACCTCGGCCTCCCAAAGTGCTGGGATTACAGGCGTGAGCCACCACGCACAGCCCCTTTAGTGACTTTTAAAAGTAAATTAATATGTCTATATTTTACTATCTGCTATTGCAAAATTCATAAGTCCCTAAAAACAAATATTTTTCTTAACTCTATTGTCAGCCAAACTTATCCAACTTGAACTCATCTGTCAGCAAAACCCGGTTTAAACTGATAAGAGACTAATTATACTCTCTATTTATCCTACTTTGTGTAACACTTCTACATTTTACTGCATAAATGTATTTGATGAGGTGGCGAGATCCCAGATCCTCCTGGGGTGTTAGGTAATATAAAATATATAAACTATATTACTTTTCTAAAATCTGAAAAACTTTGAAGTCTAAAAGATATTCAGCTCCAATGGTTTAAGATAAAGTTTAACTTAATAGAAACAAATACTGATCTACTTTGCTTTACTACTGAGTTTGTGAGAACTTTTTTGAGCTAGAGGCCATATGTAACTTGTTATAATTCTCCTGGCAACAACACATAAATGTAGGGCAAATGCCCCAAGAAAAAACAACTCATCTCTTAATTGGTGACTGAAAAAATTATACCCAGGAAATAACAATGGACATCCTCCTACTTCCCCCTCGCTCCTCCCATCACTATTGTCTATAGTTCCCACTTTCTTCTGCTATTTTTTTCTTTTTTTTTTTTTTCTTTGAGATGGAGTCTCATTCTGTCGCCAGGCTGGAGTACAATGCGTTCTTGGCTCACTGTGGCCTCCGCCTCCTGTGTTCAAGCAATTCTCCTACCTCAGCCTCCCAAGTAGCTGGGATTACAGGTGCACGCCACTAGACCCAGTTAGTTTTTGTATTTTTAGTAGAGACAGGGTTTCACCATGTTGGTCAGGCTGGTCTCAAACTCCTGACCTCATGATCCGCCCACCTTGGCCTCCCAAAGTGCTGGGATTACAGGAGTGAGCCATCGCACCCGGCTATTCTGCTATTTTTTCTCTTTCACCTATAGGATTTTGTTCCACCATATCCTCTTGCCATTCCCTCCATGACATTTCCAAAATGCAATTAACCCCCACCCCCAAAAAATTGTTAACAAAACAGAAACAATGGATCTGTAGTTGCCAATAAGTAGCATATGTGCAAATCTGACTGTCTAATCCCATAGCAGAGGCTAATGATGCACTGTCCCATATTCCATTGGTCTACCTCTGACCTTACCCAGAGCTTCAATAGACAATTCATGTGTACACTGACAGCTTCTCACTGAAACTACCCAAGTTCCTCTATTTCCATATGGCTTATTCAGTGATGGAGCTTGGGCAGCCTAAAAGTGCCACAAATTAAATATCTACAACTAATGAGAAATAGAAGTTGGAAGCTAAGGCGGGTGGATCATGAAGTCAGGGGATCGAGACCAGCCTGGCCAATATGGTGAAACCTCATCTCTACTAAAAATACAAAAATTAGCTGGGTATGGTGGCAGGCGCCTGTAATCCCAGTTACTTGGGAGGCTGAGGCAGAAAAAAATGCTTGAACCCAAGAGGCGGAGTTTGCAGTGAGCTGAGATCATGCCACTGCACTCCAGCCCAGTGAGAGACTCCATCTCAAAAAATAATAATAATAATAATAAAAAGAAGTTGATGGGTAAACACTCCAGCTTCTCCCACACTCAGTAGAACCATCTCAGTGGCTTAAAACAATGAAGGTTTATTTTTTACTCGAAGTCTGCTATGGGTCCAGGCAACACCCTAGGGTAGCCTCCCCCATGTGGTGACTCAGCATTATGCCTCCACATAATACATGCTTTGATGTATTTTCCACAAGTATAGGGAGAGAAAAAGCGAGGCCTGCACCAAAAAGCAGCACTTAAATGCTTCCATGAAGTGGTGGACATCACTGCTGCTCACATTTTACTAGTGAAAGCATGTAACGGGACCATATCTAACTTCAAGAGAACAGAGATGTAAAATCCTCCCATGTTCCCCATAGGAAAGAAGAACTAGATGTCAGAGAAAAGGAGCAATGCCAGCCACACATACTGTGTGCCTTCCTTTGCAACGTGTTTTTTTTTTTTTTTTCCTCAACATGCTCTTGAGATTTGTCCATGTTAGGCTTAGTCGATTCATTCTCATTTTTGTCCAGTATTCGTGTGACTATATGACTCTAGTTTATTTTCCTACTGGTTTTTAGGCTATTTCCAATTTTTTGTTATAACTAACAAGATTGCTGTGAATATTTTATATGCATAATAAGAATTTCTCTAGGCTATTGTCCTCATTTAAATACTATTTTATGAGGAGGTACACGCTGAGGTATAGGGAGGGGTCAAGAGAATGTCTGGAGCACTTGGTGTATAGACTACAATATAAAGCCCAGAAATGTACAGAAATCAAAGCCAACACCACAAATACTGTCTATTCATGTTTGTTCTAAATGAATACATTGATATTATTTTCAGGGTGATTTTCTTTCTCCATTGAAGAGAATAGACCAAAAAGCCAAGGTTGTTGACAATGCATCATTCAGTTAACAAATGCCAAAATCAGATTTTCTGCATCCTACTCAAACTCTGTTGCAAATTATGAGCACAATTGCAATTTAATGTTACTAATAGAAGACACACCTTTGAAGCCTTCTGCAAATGTCAAGATGAGTGAAGTGTTTGACAAGACAAAGAAGATGAATCAACTCTAATGCTTTCCACTTTAGAGTGGGGAAAAAAAAAAGTAATAATGCCATAAAACATTTCCCCAGAACAAAATGTGCCAGGGAAAAAACTGATGTGATGAAAAGAGGGTAAAAAACTCCTCTCTCTAAAAGTCGAGGACAGGGACAAAGTAATAATGAAAATTCAATTGAGTGAGACTAACTTTGTAACAACTACTGAACAGGAAGGTCAGCAACATAATTGCTTATGTATAGCCAGACCTAATGTTAGTACTGTTGTTTCATAGGGCTTTCCAATGAAGGTAAGGAAATAGCTTTGTCTCAAAGTCATTTTTACTAAATGGCACCTCCTGCTTTGTCTTTTGCTTTCTCCTTATGTTTGCCTGAGTTATCATTTCTTACAACTTTTAAAATATCATGGCTGAGGTCCCTTTTACATATAGCTAAAAAAGCACTCTTCATCTGCTATGTACTAAATGTTTATGTTCCCCTATAAGTCATATGTGGAAGTCCTAATCCCCAGTGTGATGATATCTGAAGGTAGGGCCTTGGAGAGGTCACTGGAGTGAGGTTAGATCATGAAGGTGAGGCCCTCACGATGGGATTAATGTCCTTACAGAAAGTAGAGGAAACACAAGATCTCTCTTTCTGTGATGTGTGAGGATAGAAAGAAGGTTGCTGCCTGCAAACCAGGAAGTAGGCCCTCACTACACACTGAATCTGTGGGCATCTTGATCTCAGACTTCCCTGTCTCCAGAACTATGAGAAATAAATGCTTGTTGTTAAAGCCATCCAGTCTATTGTGCTTTGTTATAAGAGCTCAAACCAAGATACCATCTAAAATTCTCAAATAGTTTAACCATTTGTTTTTCTCAATCGCTGCCCATAAATGAATGGATTACCACTGAAAGACATGCAAGTTCATTATTTTCATAAGCTATACTGAAGTGAAACAAAAGATTATTTGCCTAAACATGGACTTTGCAGACACTTGGGGCACCTACACATCTCATTAAATAAAAGCCTGGCAGACAATGTAATCCCATTACTTTCAAAAAGCACTGTGTTTGTGACCTCCATTTAACAAGAATAAGAAACACAGACAAATAAAAGGGGTGGGGGGAAAGCACAGAATTTTTGGATTATTGCTGATAGATCCTTCCCTAACATTTGCAGGATTGGGGTAGAATACACATGGAGGCCCATATATCATATGTCTTTCTAACAAACTGGAAGACCAGATTTTAATTTAGAATTCTGGGAGTCCTTGATGTTCTAAGTAAGAACATGATCATGTAGGACAAGCCTGTGGCCTGTGGCCATGGTATGCTCTGCTCTCTTTCCCCTGACATCCCTGCATTCCATGTTGCAAATTTTCACACACATGTGTAGACACCCTCGCCTGAACACCTCAAGTCCGCCCCAAGCCCCGACAATATAGTGGAGCCCTCTGTATAGTGGGGCTCAGTGCAGGGTCCTCTCTCAGCAGGCCTAAAGTCAGTACTGATTAATGAAATTTCTAATTTCTTTTAAGGAAATTGGCTTTTAAGAACGGAATACACATACAAAATCGTCTCTGTCAGAGCTTCACTCTGGAAGATAGTCCTAGCTTGCTTGAAAAGTTTGAGGAGGTGTTAAAAGATTTTTGAGAGGGGTGTGTGAAAAGACAAAGATGGATTTTATGAAATTCCCAAGAGGATGATGTAAGAAAAGAATACTCCTAGCTAAAGAAAAACAGAATGAAGATGGGAGCACACCTCTTTAGTATCATTTGCTTATTATACTTCCTCTCCCTCTCAGTAATTCCTTTCATTCATAATGAAGTTTTTAAAAACAACCTGCTATGCTACAGCACTTAGACGATGAGAAGAAGGAGACAAAGAGAATGTCAACATAAGGGTTTCCATCTTCGATTTTGAAAGCTGCTTGGAAAACGAGACGCTTAAATGCAACAGCAATAGAACAGAATGAGGTGGTTTGTGCTCAAGCACTAAAACACAGAGTGCATGATGAGTTCAGTAAAGGTAGACAGAGCCAGTGTGAAGTGGCCAGGAAAACTCTCTTCAATTCCAGCACAGTCTTGTCAGAATTAATAAGATTTTAGGGTGTCTGGGGAAAATAGCTTTTCCCAGATAAAAGAGCAATACCTCAAGGTTCACATCCTAATTCTATTCCAACTCATTTCTATTAAAATAAAAATAGACAAACTAGCCAGGCAAAGAAAAAACTGAGTATAAGAAACTCAATGTCTACTTCTAACTGTGCTCAACTTCCTCCAAAGATAATTCATAGACATACACAGAGAACTACCATAGCCATATACACATTCTATCTTCTCTAGAGGTTTATATTTTTAAATGAGGAATATTAATATTGACAGGTACTTGATAAGATGTCCTTGAATATTTAACAATCACAATGGAGGAGATACGAGGTAAGAACTGTTGACATTAGATACAGGTTAAGTGTTCTTACTGCAGAACAGAAAAGGTCATTTCTTTGGTTGTATGACCCACCTAGAAACTAACCAATACAAGGCTCTGTATTCAACATAAAATTTCAAGATGTCTTTGAGAATTACAGAAGCTAGGAAGAGTACTGATGAAAGTGACTCCAGATTCCAAGTAATGGGAAAAGATGGCACTTTAGGTGGTAAAATTAAAAACTTTAGGGTTCGGATTAGGAATTAACGGATTCATCAAGAACAGGGTCCAGAGAGGAAATGACCTAAGTTTTGTCTTAACACAGAGTAAAATGGAGACTAAAAATAATGTAAAAAAAAGGGCAAATGGTCAAGCAGTGCCTACACCATACATTGGAGCAGCGTTCTTTGGGAACAACTCAGAGAAAGGATTAGTAACAGATGTGCAGGTCCCCCATTACTCATTCATCCTAGGGCAGCCTGCAGAGATCTAACAGAGCTGGATGTCAGACTCTGAGCCTGATTAAGGCAGTATTAATCTCTGCCTAAGTGCAATTAGAGGCCAGAACATAGTAGTAATATCACTTGCCAAAACCTTGGCTCCACCTCTATCCTGTCAACTCAGCATTAATGATTGAAAGAAGAACCACGATCTTCAGGATCAGTGAGTTGGAATCTAAACCTTGTGGTTGCAGCCAAATGACATAGCAAACTAGCAGTAGGATTCACTACATCAACCATCATGTTTGTGGAAGTGACTATCACTGTCTTTATACGGGTAGGGGTTGGAGTGGCAGAGATCTAAGCCACCCTTGTAGTAGACCTGGATGGACTGTCATATGCACTGCATCATAACTAATTTCCATAGAGCTTTGCAGACCATCTCCTTTCTGAAAGGCCAACTTGCAGGGTATAAGTCTTAAATAAATTAACTCTTACCTTAAGGAAGGTAATTTGGGCAAAAATGATTCTGGGAGCAAGATTTATAATTTAAGAAAACAAAATATTTCCTTGCCACTTGATTCTTGGTTCAGACTTGTAATTTGTTTTGACATTAAGATGTTAACAGATGTAGCACAAGCAGACACTTGGAAAAGTGCTTGTGAAGTAGCTTCGGCTCTCAAAAACCTCTGTACTGTCAAGAGAAAGAAATGGCCACACTGTTCCAAGGAAGAAAGTCAGAAATGTGTGGATCAGAGGCCTTCCCCCAGCAGCCAAGTTCAATGTGAACTGGCTCAGCTCCAAACTTAGCCACAGACACGTGAGGGAACCCAGCAGTGACCAGCAGAATGACTTAGCTAATCCAGTAATTTTTGTTTTAAGGGCTGAGTTCTAGGGTGACTTGTTACACAGCAATAACTAAGTGATACAATGTTCAAAATTGCTTGGAGGAAGTATTTTCCCATTGAGCACAATAAAAAAGGTGTATGAGATAACACTGGAGAACTAAAGGGAAATTCTTTAGCAGTGACATCAGTGAATATAAAGGCTATCACAAAGGAAATTAGAGCATCTGAAATGCCAAAAAATACATCGGTATTGCTAATTAGAAGAAATAAATGTCATTTGACGAGGCTCAAGAGACTATCCATGGTTACATGTACCTTTATGTTGTTGTTATTATTCCCGAAAAACTAGTCTTCAGTTTGTCCTTGCTAAATCTTTAAGCTAACAAGTTTCCTCACTTCGTATTATAAAACAATATTTCTTTATCTTCCATAACGATGTGTAATGATAGTATTAAGATGATTTATAAGCTACAGAGACTAGGAAAAGACCAAATATGCCCACATTTCCATAGTGCCACAGGTCCATAAAAGTTTTAACACAAATCATGTTGATGGCACTTAACATATATTAGTGAACATTTTCATATGGTGGTTAAGATCAAAATCTAATGAAATAATCCACTTTGAGGCAAAACTGGTTTATTATTCTGGACATCATCCACCTCAGGAATTTGACAATTTTTAGGTCTAGTACAGACATTAAAAGATTCTTCCTATGTTTATCAATGAAACTCGGTTATTTCTGTAAAAAGGTTTTGTCTTACTAGTTCTATTCACCACATAGGATTAGAAGAATCCGGGTAGATATCTAGAATCAGATCGAATCAAGTCAGATATTTCTATGTAAGCTCTGTGTTAGAAAATGAAACTGAAAAAGAAAGGGGGAGAGTTGATGTTTTCGATGAAGAGCATATAATCCAATTATATATTTCAGGTAGATGAGTATTCAAGGGGTAGAATTAAAGAGGGGTGACTGGTTCTAAGTTAGGAAGTAATTCAGAAGAAGAAAAGGTAATGTTATGCTAGCCATTAGGAAGAGTGCCATGGGTGAAATGGAACATAAATTGGGCCTCAGATAGGGGGTAAGATTTCGATTGCCAGAGTGGAGTGAGACAGGCTGCCCCTGTCAAAGGAAGATGGTGGGAAAAAAAGGAAAACCTAACATAAATAAATGTTATTAAGTGAAGATTAATCAGAATTCTTATACCACTAGAATGATATCTCTTTAGACAATGAATAAGCATTAATTTCATTCTATCACACCTACAAAAACAAATGTCCTTTGTGTGATTTACAGTACTTTTAGAAGTCCAAGGACTTCTTTATATTATGAAATACTTACTATCCCCATGAAGCTGAAGTGAGAATTAAGAATATTTTAAGGAAGATAGATAGGTAACAAACCAAAAGATACATGACTTCCCCAAAGTCACCTAACTTCAATCTTCCCTTTTCCCCTTCTCCTAACATCCTTCTTTGTCACACCTTTGAGTCTAAAAATGCCAGAGTGTATATATTTCGTATCTTTAAGAAGTTGAATCACAAAAATCAACAGAATATACCAACTAGTGAGAACCATGAATAAAATTTGCAATAAAATTGTCCTTCATCCCAATATTGGACTTAATTAGGTACCAAATAACCTGATAATCCCTTTGAACATTTGAAAAACATAAAAAAGCAAAATCTACAATTCTGTTGTAAAAGGTAGCTTTGAGCCACTAGCTGTTCCTTTCTCACTTTCTTATCATATACAAAACATCTAAATCTTCAATATTTAGACTCCCGAACATTTTGCTTTCTGAGAATAAGTATTAGAATTCACAGAAAGGCTATGGTAATAATATAAATAAGCAGTGAGTCATAAAGCAAGTTTCCCAGTCTCTTCTTGTGACTGTGGGAGCAGGGAGAGACAGGAAGTGTGGGAACTGGGGCATGAGGGGGCAGAAGTACAGAAGGAAATCTTGGATCTTATTAATGAAAACATCTTCTCCCTGTGTGAAAATCCCACCCCGAAAGGAGACAGAGCTCCACCTCACAAACTTGTAGCTTGAAACTTTCAAGCTAATATTGCTTTAAGGTCTATCATTCTGCCAGAGGTTGGCAGTACCTTAATTTGTCACTGTCAAGCAGGCAAATTTCTTTAAGGTCTGATTATTGTTTTCCATTCTGCTTTCTCTGGACACATTAGCCTGCTAATACAACAAGCATGCTGGAGATCAACTTCAGGGACATCAAATAGAGCTCATTACTCTGAACTGCCTGCTGTGTTAACTGTCCTGGAAAGAATGATGTGATTCAGGTAAGGGTATTGGATAGGGCACAGACTGTCCAAATGTTTCTGTGGTCTTTGCTATGATGCCTTCAGGAGAGCATGCTGATGAGCACATATCTGTTTCTCTGACACGGAACATTGAATTTGAAACATTAATTCATAACATATGAAATATTTCATCCTTCTCCCTATTAGAGGGCGCAAATCAATCACTCAGTGAACAGAGAGCTGAAGTATGAGCACAGAGGACTTCTCTCCAGAAGTATCCACAGAGATTTCATGGTTGGGTCAAAAAACTTCTGTAGAAAATCCCACTTGAGGTTTTCCTTCACCTGCATGCAATTTAAGGGACTTTGTATTAGCTAAGAGTCAAGTATAGCAAAAAGCATTAGGCTCAAAGCTCTCCATGTCATGCATATTTTTCCTCATTCAATTCTCTAGCTACTGTTTCCATTTTTTTTTTTTTTTCACCAAAGAATAGAACCAGGACAAAATTTTTGTGTGGTTTCCTGAAAGGCTTTGGAGAAAATAATACTTAACTCTGACATATGATGTAGGAGTGTGCAGTAAAAGGTTGACAGAAGCCAATATTTACAATGCTATTTAGAGATGATAGGACAGTTAGTTATAAAACCTTCCAAACCCTTTATAATAACTCTCTTCCAGGGGCCCTTGTTATGAGATCAACTTACAGATGGAAATGGTTTTACAACAAAGACATTTAGTGCTTGCATAATGGCAACAAAACAAGATAAACATTTAGAACTTCCTTTGCAACCACCCAAAGAAGGAGGCTCCATGCTAAAGCCTTGCCCAGTGGTTCCAAACCTGGCTGCTCAGTAGAATCACCTGGTGAGATTTTAAGACTCTGATGCCTGTGCTGCATTCCCAGACCAGTTAAATCAGAATCTCTGCAGTATAACTCAAGCATTGAAATTTTTTAAATTAAGTTATAATTTACATTCCATTAAATGCACAAACCTTTCATATCATTTGGCGAATGTATACAGCTGTGTAACCTACCCCACCCCCCCCCCCCATCACAATATGGCCCATTTCACCCCAGGAAGTTTCCTTAATTCCCTTTACAATCAATCCTCACCTCACCAACCCCTAAAGGTAACCACTGTTCTGATTTTAAAACTATGGATTATTTTTACCTATTCTAGAAATTCATATGAATGGGACCTTATAGCACATACCTTTCATGTTTGGCTTCCCTCACCGAAATACTTTTGAGGCCCATCTATGTTATGGCATATATCGGCAATTTGTTCCTTTTTATCGCTGAGTGATAATCCCTTGTATGACTATATGTGTATTTTTAAAATCCATTCTCCTGCTGATGGACATCCGAATTCTTTCCTATTTGGGGTTATGAATGAGGCTGATAGAGACATTGTTGGGCACATATTTATGTGGATACATACTTTAATTTTCCTTGGATACTTAGGAGTTGAATTGCTGGCGCAAATGGTTAAGTCTTTTGAATTTTAGCCATTCTAGTGAGTATGTAGTGTAGGCATTACTAGTTTTTAAAGCTCCCTAGGTGTTTACAATTTGTGGTCAAGGTTGAGAACTGCTTTTCTACATAATTGTCCCCAGAGAGGATGTCTTGGTCTAAACTATTACAATTAGAAGTGTCCAAAGAGAATGGGTTATCTTATGAGCTAACAAGCCCTCCCCTTCACTAGAAGTACGAAAACAACTAGTGCAAATCAGGAATGGTATATAGGCAATGCTACTTAATATTTAGTGTCCAAGCAGATCTTCTGGGGATTTTGTATACATGCAGATTCTGACTCACTAGGTCTGGTGTAGGGCCTGAGATTCATTTCCAACAGGCTCCCACATCTTCTCAACGCTGAGGATCTGGAACTCACACTTCGAGTAATAAAGGTATAGAGTCAGTTCCTGTATTAGGTAAGGGATTGGAGTAAAATTGAGATTCCTTCCTAAACTATGATTCTGTAGTCCAATGACATTCACATCCTCCATCCTGATCACTTGCAGGGGCTGCAGTCTCTGAACATTTCCACTTGCATACCTGGACATTATAGTAATGCCAGATCCACCGTAAAATCATTATACTCCCAATTGGCTGCCTGTACAAACCTCCCTGTTCACACTTAACTTTAAAACTAACCTCAAAATCCTATTATCAGAGCTCTCATTCTTGCTACGTTGTCCTTTCTCTTTCATGACCAGTCATCAACAAGACTTTTCAAATCTCCTTTAATTTAATTCGGCTCATGTTTGTCAGTCACCCACCTGTGTCTGTGAAAGACACAATAGGAGGTACTGTGAAATTCAAAAGAATAGGTCCCACATTCTAGTGAGGGAGCAGATGCAAACAACTATGCAACAGAAGACAGAGACTGGAAAAGCTCTTCCCATAAGGTTGATCTAGCTTGCACTCCAACTGCTCCCATTGCAAGCTAAGCTGGGGTGTCCACTACTGTAGCAGCCTCTTACTAGAAGGAAGTGGTATCACATTTTTCACATCCAAACTTTCTGCACACTCCATATGGGCCTGTGTTCCCGAAGAAGAACTTTCATAGTATTATTCCTTTGCTCAAAAGCCTGAAGTATTTTCCCATCCTAGTGCTCACCACTTCGTCTAAATCCCTCCACCTGGCTTTTAGGATTCTTTGTAATTTGTTACCAACCTGCAGATAACATAGAACTTCTTGCTCCAGAACAAATTAAATCTCACCTATTCAGTGAGGCCTTCCCTGACCAGTAATAGACTCCAGGGATCTCTCCCTCTTCTCAAATACTCAAGTGCCAATAAGTCAATATAAAAAGAAATTTAGCCTTTCATTGTTTAATGATCTTATTTTTTTTAAATCGTCACATATGTGGGGTTTTTTTCTTATTTAAATAAAGATCCACGAATATAGGGTACTTGCCCTATTCATCCATCATATTCCACAGAGCACCTTGTTAGTGTTCATTGGAAGAAGAGAAGAGATAGTTGGGAAAGGAAACTAATATTAACTAAAATTTTCCTATTAGTCAAATACCTTGGGATTTGCTTCATAAAGAGCAACTTACTGAATACAACCATTGCAGGAGGTATTAGCCTCCCTTGAAACTGACTTGGGTAACTCACAAAGAATGGTTCTGGGACCAGCAGCATCACCTGGAAAGTTTTTATAAATGCAGATTTTTGTGTGCCCTCCCACCCCACATATACTTAATCAGAAACTGGGAGGGGAACCCAGCAGTTTGTGCTTTAAAAAATGCTCCAGTTGATTCTGATACAAATTAAATTTTGATAATCGCTGACTTAGAGTTTGAATAAATTAACCAAAGTCAAATAGCCTGTTAGTTACAGACCTGTTCAGTCTAAGACCAAAAACCGTTCTCCTAATATTACATCATAATGTTTCCTTGACCAATTAATTAATAGGCTCTTCTGGATAACATAGAAAGTTATGAGTCTATTTGTTTCCCATTTTTAGACTCTAGAGTAAAATTTTCATTTAAAAGGTGATTTAAAAAATTAAAGTAAGCCCTAAAATGACTGTAGCTGTAGGAATTATTATAATACAAGACGTTCATATTGCTTCTGTTAACATACACGTAAATTTCCAGGAGGCCAGAAGCACCCAATGACTAAGAAAATTGGAATTTATTCTCTATCCTAAGCCTTTGTGGTCTGACAAGTAGTTGTACATAAATTAACATCAAAATAATACAATGCCAGCATCTGAAAATAGAATAAATGCTAAATGAGGACTTTATCTTCATTTTAGTCAAATATTCCGCAGAGTAATTGGTAAAGACTGCCTGAGCTTTTAATGGGAACAATCTCACTTGCCTTAATCATTAGATGAAGGGGAAAAATATCTACATTAATCAAGTTCTATTGCTTTGCCATTCTCTTAAAGAGACTCTGTAATCTCAAAGGCCTCCTCAGAAAGCCCACCAGAAAAGCCTTACTCACAAACTAGATTTCATGAATCATCTTTCCAACACATGATAACAGATAAGTGAGGCAGTATCTTACAATAATCTTTATACTTTAAAAAATCATTATTTTACAGCAGTTAAGATCAGATTAGCATTTTATTAGAATCTAAAAATGACATGATTCTACAAAAGTTCACTTTTTTCATTTCACGTGAACTGTTCCTTAAGCTTTTGTGTTTACATATAAAAAATATATGATTGTACTCCATATAAATTGCTGTTATCAAAAATTTAACATCATAGCAGTTGTGTCTGTCATGCTACATGGACCTTTAGTGCTAGCTAGGTAAGGCTTTAGTATGCCAACCCAATAGGCAAGACTTCTGAACATACTGCCTCTTAACATACCCAACTGACTGCCATGATGGAATAAATAATTGAGAGAGATGGAAAGGACCTTAAAGATCATTTTAACTTCCCTTATTTTGCAGGTGATGAATCTTAAGCCCAGAAAATCAGGATGACTTCTTTCTGGCCATCGTCCATGGCAGAAGAACCTGGAATCCAAATCTCCTGACTCTTACCTTGCTGGGCTCACTTTACAATACACTCTAGAATGTCAGTGCAATTCATTACTTCCTCGCCCAAAGAGTTTTGAAAGGAACTCATCCATGTGATCAAAGAAAGGTTAGATAAAGTTTCTCAGTTTGACTCATGCCTTTAGTAATGAAGAAAAGTGTCAGAATGGCCAGGGATATTATTCCCTAGTCTCCAAGTTCATCCAGAGGGAAGAAAATTTCCACTCCACTCTACAGCAGGAAAGAAAAAAAGAAGGAATCCACTCAGCTTCTTACTCTATACTCCCTCCTCAGGCACGCCTCCCCAAAGGAGGGATGAGGAGTTTCTTGTCAAAATGACAGAATTGGGAGGTACATGTTGACTCAGGTTCTTCCAAGCTTGCTTCTTTCCAAAGCTCCTGTTCTCAAGACACACATAATTGTCTCATTTTTATTAATTTAAGCCGATATTTTTACTTCCATTTACCTAATTCATAACCTATTTTTCAGTGAGGAAATAAGCTGAAAATAACCCCCTCAAACCTCAGTAAGTTCAAAGTTTTCATCTATTGGAAAGTCATCTGTAACAACAACAACTGCTGTTACTACTACTGCTGCTGCTACTACTACTACTACTACAACAAAATTTGGTTCCAGATTAATAAGAATATTGAGGCATAAAAGAAAACTTAAAAGCCTTTACATAGTAATACAGGAGGCTATCTTCATAGCATCAGGACAAGACAAGATTTTCATAACTAAATCTCTAAAATCACAAACAGCACTGAACAAAAGGAGAAGACTGATGAAACTGAGCTACACTAAAATTAAGATTTTTTCATCAAAATACACCATAAAAAAGAAAATAATCCATAAGTCTTATAACCAACAAAGGACTAATATCCAAAATATACCAAAAACTTCCATCAGTCATTAAAAATAAAACAAAAGCAACCCAATAGAAAAATTATCTAAAGACATAGGCACTTTATAAAACAGGAAATCCAAATAGCAAAGAAATACAAGAAAAGATACTCAAGTTCATTACTAATTAGGAAAATGTAAATTAAAACAACCTGCAATTAAATATTGGGCAGACAGACAAAATTTAGAAATCTAACATTATCAAGAGTTGCAAAGGAAATGAAACAATAAAAATTCTCATTCACTACCAATGAGTGCATAAATTTTGAAATACAACCACATTGAAAAGTAGTTCATCATTGCCTAGTACAGTTAGAGATACATCTCGTGCAAAACATCACCACAAATTTTTCCTATTCGTGTAGGCATGCCCCCTTTTCAATATGGACTTGCAGCTCTCCCATCCATAGGTAGAGTCTATTCTCCAAATTCTTTATTCCAAGTTGGCCTTATGACATGCTTTGACTGCTGTAGTAGAATGAGATGGATGTGATGAAGTGGGAATATTGAATACTGAGCCTAGGTCTTGCCCCCTTGCTGTCACATGACTGATAAGCAAAAATAAATAAATAAATAAATAAATAAATATTTTTAAAAAACTAGTCCTTGATGAGTAGAGACCACATAGAGAAAGAGGTCTGACTGACAGTCAGCAATGACAGCAAGACATATAAATGAGGCAATCTTGGGCCATCTCATTCTAGTTGAGCTGCCAGATGATAGCAACCACAGGAATGAACCCAGGAGAGACCAGAAAAAGAACTGCGTAGCTGAAGCCAGCCTAGATTACTGACACACAAAATTTATAAGCAAATAAAATGGTGGTAGTTCTAAGTTACTACACTTACGATGGTTTTTACACAGAAACAGATAATTGATTCATTATTCATATCCTTTGACTCAGACTCCACTCATTTTATATCCTAGAGAAACTCTCAAGAGAAACACAATTTCCCCAGGAGACAAATAGAAAAATGTTCATATAAGTACTATTTATCATAGTCCTGATATGTTTTGGCTCTATGTCCCCACCCAAATCTCATCTCGAATTGTAATCCCCATAATCTCCACATGCCAAGGGAGGGACCTGCTGAGTGGTGATTGGATCATGGGTTCAGTTTCCCCCATGCTATTTTCATGATAGTGAATGAGTTCTCATGAGATCTGATGGTTTCTTAAGTGTTTGACAGTTTCTCCTTCACATTCTCTCTCACCTGCCATCATGTAAGACATGCCTGCTTCCCCTTCCACCATGATTTGTAAGTTTCCTGAGGCCTCCCCAGCCATGCAGAACTGTGAGTCAATTAAACGTCTTTCCTTTATAAATTACCCAGTCTCAAGTATTTCTTTATAGCAGTGTGAGAATGGACTAATAAAAGTCCAAAACTGGAAAAAATCAAATGTCCATCCACAAGAAGAATAGATCAATAAATTGTGCTATGTTCATAACACAGAATACTTTACAGCTTTATAATTAGCCTTGATCTGTACATATATTGCATACATTCTCCTGTATGTATATTTTATAATTTTCAGAATGAAACAGTCATCTTTATACTTAGTGAAATAGGTAAGCAATTTAATGTTCAGAGGCAACCAGTATATAGAAACGCAGATACCCAAACATCACTGATGCCTTGGGATGGCTGGTAAATGAACTTTAGCAAAGATAGATGAGGCTGATTTACCAGGAAGGGAAAGGGTTCTGATTTAATAGAATTTGTCATCTACCTTGACATCAGGCCAAGTAATGCATCCCCCAGGTTTTTGACCTCCTGCACAATTCCTTACAGCATTAATATACCTGGTGGCAGGGATAACAGTCAGTTTGGCTCACAGAGAAAATGCTCAAAAGGAAAGCAGAAGATTCAATCATGCCCCCTTCCCGCAGGTAAGAATAGAAAACAAAACTAAGATGCCATGCTCCTCTGCCACTCCCAAGAATCTAAAGAACTAGTCCTTTGAGAATTAAAATATAAAATGACACATGATATATTAGAGTACATGCATTCAGAGCCATTGTGGTAGATTGGAACACTTTAGCTACTTTAGTAAGAGTATACTTCTCCAGTCTACTGATGCTGAGCTTGGACCTGTGACTTTATTTAGTCAATAGATTGTGGGGAAAGTGAGTGTGACAGTTCCAAGCTAAGGCCTTAAGAAACATCCCGTTTCTGCTTGCCATCTTGTGCTCCTGTCATCTGCCATTAGAAGAGCATATTGCAGAGAGCCATGACCTCTCTAGCCTTGGCCCCAGAACACAGAAGAACAGATATGAACCTGACTAGAAGTCTGGTGTCCAATGTGGCCCAGCCAAGTTCAGCCTAGATCAGCTGAATCATGGTTGACCTACAGATCTAGGAGCTTGAAAATAAATGTTTGGTGCCATAACCATTGGATTTTCAAGTTGTTTGTTTTGCAGTAAAAACTACTACAGTCATCTCAAAAGAAATAACTTCTCCCAGGCCAATGTCTATAAGAATGGGGGTAGTCAGCCACAGAACATGGAAAAAAGAAACTCTAAAAGGCAAATATTGTACCTATCCAAGACAAGATCTACCACAAGGAGTGAGGTAGATCAGACCCAAGGACACAACCTCTCTGATCTATGTGTGCAGGCTTATGTTTAACAGGGAAGTTATTACAAACATTAAACATTCATACTATATAACCAACTCTTTTTGTTCTGATTCCATGCTCACCAAAGAACCCTGTGAATGTAATTTGGCTTCATGTGTAGCTTGCATGCAGAGACAGAATATGAAAGTTGTTGGAATAATTAAGCAATGTGATATATGTAAATAAGCATGTCCAGAGCCTTGAACACAAAAGAGTTCTATAAATTGTAGTTTCCCTATGTTCTTCCCAAAGTCCACTGGCACCCTCTCCCAAATGAAGGCAGCATTTCCCACCAGCCATGGCAGGAACCCAATCTTGTTCAGACTCATATTTTAGATTCTATTCTTCGCCACTTGGGTCGTTTGACATGAGACAGATCAGATTACTTTCCTAGAATCACATCTTTAATGTATGTTTTGCCCCTTAGAAAGAAGACTTTCACAAAGAAACATGAACATATTTCCAGTATCTGTAACCATACATTTAACGAGAATTGCCAGAAATATAAATAGATCTGAAATCAAACCTACAGTTCCTTGAATGCCTGATGAGAGGCTCCCTCTTTATTTAACAAAATGATTTCATTAGGTATGAATCTCCACTCTCAAAGAATGTTAACTGCAACAACCTGCATATGGCTGAAACCTTTTTCTATTATTCATATGTAACTCTTGTCATAATAAATGAGTTGCAGAGTCATAAAGGCAGTACAAAATTTGTACAAACTCCAAAATATGCAACAGTATAGGTAACAATTTTTGTCATCTTTTGGTGTCCAAGTGAGGATATATAAACTGAGTAACAAAGCCTCAGAATTTAAAGACCTACTTATATTTCACATAATTTGTTGTTTTCATTTGCAGTATATTTGGTTATTCTTCATTTTCATTCAAATCTGGGAGAGGGCAAATACATCCATTTTATGTGCACAAAATGTGTAACCCAGGAAATCTAAATGAATCCATCTCTCAGAATTGCCATGATGTCACAGATAAAACCTAGAACTCTGATACTCTTTCACATGACTAAGTAACTCCCTTGCACTCTTAAATTTAGTTGCTAAGAAATAATATTGTGCAGAAATGCTGGTAACAATTATTAAAGTAAAAGTTCCTACTACATGTGCACTTTATATATCACTGAAGCTTCCTGTGATCCAAAGTGACATATTGATAAGCTCCTGGGAGTTCATGGCAGCAAACACATTGGACTCATTAATCAGGAGGTGGCTCAGTTAAAGCAAAGATAGACCATGAGACAGAGGCCAAAGAAGAAACACAAAGTGGAAAGGAGCAGTGTTGCCTTGCTCTGCATAGGCATTATTCAAGAAATAGATGCTGAAGTTGCTTGCAGTAACTAAGTCACCCTAGTCCAAAGAAGCCCTGAGTAAGCCATCTAGTCTGTCCTTTTGCTTTCCACTGAGAACCCAATCAGAGCATTCCACATAAAGTAAGAATAACAGATTTTTTTTTCAAATTTTGGATGCCTCTGGGGCTCCCTATGTATAACAAACAAACAAATAAGGCTGCTGTTCTTCAACATATAATAATCAAATGTTCATGGAAAGCTCAGGAATATAACTCTTATTGTGTACTCATTAAATACTACAGCAAAAAGTATCTCCACTTCACAGAGAATAAAACAGATTTAAAGAGGTTAAATTTCTCAGGGGCATATTACTAATAACTGGCCCAAAGAACTTTGATCTCAGCCTTGTCTGACTCTTCTTGTTCTTTTCAATATAATGCATGCAAAATCAAGCATCGTGTATTAACACATGACATTCCATTTTATAATTTGAAAAGTTGCCTTTATCTTATATTGCTTGTATTAAATTAATCTTAACAGTAAACAAATTAATTTGGGGAGTAGAAGAATCATTTTGTGGTTCTTAATACATGTACTAGCTTTGATTACTCTTTCATTCCTTTCCAAATAAAACCACCACACTTTTAACGTAACTTTAACATCTCTGGTGATTATAACCTGTCTGGAAAAGTTTGTTGTTCTTAGAATGTCATCTTTGATCAACTGGAAAATTCTTGGCCATTCTCTAAGGGTCCTAGTAACAACCAATACATCTTTTTACACTATTGACTTTCTGAAAGCTTGTGGTAAGCCTGAATGGCTTTGGTTGTAATCACAAAAGCCAGACACTATTTGTCATTATTTTGCTATGCAGAATTTTGCTGGCTCTTTCTTTTCTTCATGAGCATGTCACATAACACCTTCAAGGACAGAATGCAAGGTAGAAGTTTTGGAACCTTTTCCCTCAGTCTTCCAGGAAATCTTTAACCTTTTGGCAGTGAAAGTGCTGAGGCTCATAAGATTTCCTTGAGCAGACAGCACAAAAGGAGAATTACTGTTGCAATGTTTAAAGGCCTACAGATAACACTAAACCACAGAGCCCATCTCCTTTATAGTTACACATTCGTTACATCTGGATACATTGGCCAGCAATGGAATATCTGCCCCTATCTGAGGGGGGATCAGTCATCAACCACCAGCATAGTGCATTAATCATCTCCACTAACAGCAAATGTGGGATTCCTCTTTGTATTTCATATTCTAAGTAGTAAGTTCTGCTGCCTCTTGACAAATCAAATCATAGCTAATACATTTCTCTCTAGACTTATGGGGCATTAGCTAACAACTATATGCTGAAAGTCATTGTGCTCTCTGAGTCAGTATTACAATAAGCAATTTTTAAAAGAGGGCTGAGTAAGAAGAGAACATAGGTTCAAGAGTGGTAAGGGATGATGTATGGGGAGAGAAAGAAAAGAGGAGGGAGACAGAGAAAAAGAACATGCACAGAACAGTAGGAAGGGATGGAGGAAGGAGTAAAAGAAGGAGGAAGCCATTGAACATGATTAATTTGATAGATAGTATATAGAAAGGTAAAGTTTGGGGTAAAAGGCCAATTACTTTCCTAGAGTCACATCTTTATCATGTGTTTTGGCCCTGAGAACGAAGACTAGACTATCAATTATGCAGCTTGGAAGGAAGCTTTATATGCCTACAATCAGTTCTTAAACCCTTTTCATCAAACCAGAATAAAAGAGGGCAAAATGAATAGATATGTCTCTCCTTACTCCCACATTTATTTATACTCTTCTCCCTCAAGTTGCATATTTTATGACTTATTTCCTGTTTCAAAACCCCTTTACGTCTTTTCAACATGACTTTACCTAGAAAAAGATATGATAAAAGAATTAAAAGAAGTCCATGGTATTATTTATCCAAACTCTCCTAAAAGGTGCCCCCAATGTATGCAAGTAAATTGACAACATAGAGAAAGGACAAGCAAACAAGCAAACAGAAACTTAACAGCATATAGAAGAATGTACCTTTAAAAATGAAATTATTGGCACAGCTTTCCCACCTACAAATAATACCTTTCTTCTTATTTCCAAAATTTTTGAAGGCTGTTCTAACCTTTTAGGTACAAATACTATGACTTTACAGTCCATAAGAATTTAATATCATCATTTTTGAGAACTTTATTAGGCTGGGAGAGTTTTATACCCTATGATGGCTTTCTATAATATGTTCATTTCTTTCAGACTCCAATACAGATGAACCTGTACCTCTTCCAAAGTTAAAGGAAGTCAGAGGACAGGTGTTAAATAGAAGGGAAAAAAAACAATGTATTTGCTTGCCTAGCAAGGGAGAGCCATGTCCCTCAGTTGTGTGTCCAGAATAAATTAAGAGTTAAATATATAGGGAAAAGGAAGAAAAGTATTCCAAGTAAGGCAACATTCTGAATTCAGTTCTCTGGTTGTCTTACAAGGTAAATTGTGAACTATTGCTTGAGTTGATGCTTTAAGATTTCACATTACTGCTGCAAGGAAGTCTGGTTTCAAACAAGTCTGAAATGAAGATGTAAAAACCAGTGGGGACTGGGAACAGGATCATATATGCATGCTTGAAGCCTAGCAAAGAGTTTCTTTAAAATGAACAATGCTTCAATTTGTCAAATATAGGTTTGTATTGATACTCTTTGTTTGCATATGTAATTCTCAAAGCTTATTTTAACATCCCTACTGCCAAGAAAAACAAATGTGAATGCTCACTGATATGGTTAGGTTGTGTCCCCACCCAAATCTCATCTTGAATTGTAGCTCTCATAATTCCTACATGTCATGGAAGGGACCCAGTGGGAGGTAACCAAATCATGGGGGCAATCTGTCCCATGATGTTCTGTGAAGTCTCATGAGAGCTGATGGTTTTATAAAGGGGAGTTCCCCTGCACATGCTCTTTGCCTGTCATGATGTAAGATGTGACTTTGCTTCTCATTCACCTTCCGCCATGATTGTGAAGACTCCCCAGTTATGTGGAACTGTGAGTCAATTAAACCTCTTTCTTTTATAAATTACCCAAACTCAGGTATGTCTTTATTAGCAGCATGAGAACAGACTAATACAGTAAATTGGTACTGGGTAGTGGGACATTACTATAAAGATACCCAAAAATGTGGAAGTGACTTTGGAAGTAGGCAATAGCTAGAGGTTGGAAAAATTTGGAAGGCTCAGAAGAAGACAGGAAAATGTGGGAAAGTTTGGATCTTTAAAAACTGTTGAACAGCTTTGACCAAAATACTGATAGTGATATGGACAGTAAGTTCTAGGCTAAGGTGGGCTCAGATGGAGATGAGGAACTTGTTGAGAACTGGCGTAAAGGTCACTCTTGCTATGCTTTTGCAAAGAGACTGGCGGCATTTTGCCCTGCCCTAGAGGTCTGTGGAACTTTGAAACTTGAGAGAGATGATTTAGGGTATCTGGTGGAAGAAATTTCTAAGCGGCAGTGTTCAAGAGGAAGCAGAGCATAGAAGTTAGGAAAATTTTAAGCTTTATGATGTGATAGAAAAGAAAACCCTAAATTCAGAGGAGAAATTCAAGCTGGCTGCTTAAGTCTCCATAAACAACAAGGAGTCCAATGTTAATCCCCAGGACAACGGGGAAAATGTCTCCAGGGCATGTCAGAGACCTTCAAGACAACCCCTCCCATCACAGTCCTGAAGGCCTAGGAGGGAAAAATAGTTTCTTGAGCTGGGTATAGGGCCCCCATGCTGTGTGTAGCCTAGGGACTTAGTGTCCTTCATCACAGCTACAGCAGCCATGGCTAAAGGGGCCAGGGTACAGCTCAGGCCATGGTTCCAGAGGGCGTAAGCCCCAAGTCTTGGCAGATTCCACGTGGCATTGGGCCTGTGGGTGCACAGAAGTCAAGAATTGAGGTTTAGGAACCGCTGCCTAGATTTCAGAGGATGTATGGAAATGCCTAGATGTCCAGGCAGAAATGTGTTGCAAAGGGTAGGGCCCTCATGGAGAACCTCTGCTAAAGCAGTGCGGAAGGGAAATGTGGAGTTGGAGTCCCCCCACAGAGTCCCTACTGGAGCACTGCCTAGTGGAGCTGTAAGAAGAGGACCACCATTATCTAGATCCCAGAATAGTAAATCCAATGACAGCTTGCACTGTGCACCTGGAAAAGCTACAGACACTCAATGCCAGCCTGTGAAATCAGCCAGGACGGGGGCTGTACCCTGCAAAGCCACAGGGACAGAGCTTCACAAGGCCATGGGAGACCACCTCTTGTATCAGCACGATCTGGATGTGCGACATGGAGTCAAAGGATATCATTTTGGAACTTTAAGGTTTAATGACTGCCCTATTGAGTTTCAGACTTGCATGGGGCCTGTGGTCCCTTTGTTTTGGCCAATTTCTCCCATTTGGAGTGGGTTTATTGGCCCAATGCCTAAATCCCCATTATGTCTAGGAAGTAACTAACTTTCTTTTGATTTTACAGGCTCATAGACGGAAGGGGCCTTGCCTTATCTCAAGTAAGACTTTGAACTGTAGACTTTTGAGTTAATGCTGAAATAAGACTTTGGGGGACTGTTGAGAAGGCATGATTTGTTTTGAAATATGAGGACATGAGATTTGAGAGGGACCAGGGGCGCAATGATATGGTTTGGTTGTGTCCCCACCAAATCTCATCTTGAATTGTAACTCCCAAGTATTGTGGGAGGGTCCTGGTTGGAGGTAATTCAATCACAGGGGCAGTCTTTCCCATGCTGTTCTGGTGGTAGTGAGTAAGTCTCAAGAGATCTGATGATTTTATAAAGGGGGGTTCTCCTACACATGCTCTCTCTTTGCCTGCTGCCATGTAAGTTGTGCCTTTGCTCCTCCTTCACCTTCCGCCATGATTGTGAAGCCTCGTCAGCCTTGTGGACCTGTGAGTCAATTAAACTTTTTTCCTTTATAAATTACCCAGTCTCAGGTATGTCTTTATTAGCAGCATGAGAACAGACTAACATACTCACAATATAAAATGTGTTATAGGAATATTTCATTTAATTCTTACCACAACCCAAAAGGTACTATTAACCCAGCAGGGTAAAGATATTTTCCTAAAGTGGATTTGTTAGGTCAGTACAAATATACAAATGTCCACTTACAAAGACAAATCAACTAATATTAGCAATAGAAAACAACCTAGTGATTGGAGGTCAATTTAAGTAGTGGCATTGGAGACTGAATGAAACTTCCATTCTATCTGACTCACTGTAACAAAAATCTGTGTCAGAGGGGCAGGACTTCTTGGGTTGCATTTGCTGACACTGAGTGTGGAGAAGGTTTTCATTCTAAGAAAGATTGGCTTTACCCTAGGTCTTAATTCCTACTTCATATTATTATTTATAACCCATGACTTGTCTCTCTTATAAGATAGTGAATCCCTTGAGGTCATTATCTTCTCATAATCTTTCAGAAAAGTTGTTCAATAAATATTTGTGAAATGAATACTTCCAAACTATCCATTCAAGTATATATTACAATCTTAATATGTAATTCACATCAGACTTGTCTGGGTTATACAGGTAGTGAAAATTCTATTCTGCCCTTCCTGGACTTATATTCTGGTAGGGAGACATGTATGCCAATAAACAAGTAGAAGTAAATAAGGTACTTCCTCGGATGGAGGTGTTCAGCAACCATAACAGGGACCTAGAAGATGCTGCCCCTTAGTTTGCTTGGGAGTGAAGGAGAGCTGGGTGGGTTGAAGGGGAAAAGGAGAAGAGTTAACATAGATTCTATCCAGCCAAGGCTGAATAGCTCATACAGTTGCAGCAGGAATGAGAACTCTCAGTGGGTACCTCGAAGAACAAGTTAATTCAGTGAATAGAATGTAATAGACAGGGAAGTATAGAATTTTATAATGAAGAGCACTGATCTCTGAGCCAAAAGACCTAATTCTAGTTACAACTCTGCTACTGAATTGCTGAATTAACTAAGATAAATTACTCAAGCTTTCTAAAGCTGTGAAATATGGGTAGTAAACACGCCTCACAGTCAGTATTAATTGCCCTTGATGAATTTGGTTGTCTGATATTGCATTCTCCACAAAAAACAATACTCTCTCTCTCCTGGAAACTATTCTTTTCTCTACGCTAATTATGTGGTTCAAGTAGAAGTCCCCAACTCTTTATGAATGGCCCTTTTGACCACACATGACTAACCCAGTATTGCCCAGTGATCTCGAACATGGACTCTTAAGTCAGATTTCCTGAGTTTGAGTCCTGTTCTAGCTACTTTCTAACTGTGTGACTTCGATTAAATTATCAACCCCTTAAGTCTCAGCCTTCTTAGATGTAAAGTGCGTATAATAAGTAATACATAATCTAAGTAAGTTACATGTAAACCACTCACCATAGTACTTAGAACATGTTAAATATTCATTAAGACCCATTACTAGTATTGTATCATCATCATTTGAGCCAAGGAGATTTGGGCAGCCATGTTCCTGGGTATATAGAAGCAGCCAGTAGAAAAGCAGAGACAGGAAAAAGACTCCTTGACTCCAAATATTCTATTTGCCACTCCACATTTCCAGCCTCCCTTCCAGTTAGACTGGTGTCACATGACTAGTTCCAATCATCCCTGAATCCCAGCTTGACCTCCAGCTTCCCATGCTTTTGGATACATGATCCAAAAAAATTCTTTTTTGCTTCACTAGTTTGAGTTAGATTTTTGTTTCTCGCAATCAGAAGTCTCAACAACAATGAATATGGAAAGCTGGGAAAATTTAAAGTTCCATGCAAATCAAGATGTAATTACTTTAAAATTTTAATGTGTTTGGGACACTATTTACAAACCTCACATTTCTTTTCTAAGTACAGTTTAATTTCTTTGCCTCAGTGCCACAGGAACCACTGCAAATAACTACAAGAATGAAATGGAGAGTCTGCCTGCAAATACAGGGTAAAAGCTGAATCAACGTTGTGACCTCTGTTTTTTCACTTTTTAAAATACTTTGCTGACACTTGTAAAGTTCAAGCTGCAGGAAAAAAGTATTTTAATGTTAAGATTTCCCTACGTTAAGAATTGTATTATTATTATTATTATTATTATTTACTTCTCAATACAAAGTGAAAAAGTTATTTAAATATGTTCAAAGTGCAAACTGGAGTTAAAGTAACAAGCTGTCTCTACAGAATACGTATTATGTTGGTGGTTCCTTAATTTTAGTATGTATTAGAGTCACCTAGAGGGCTTCTTAAAACACGGATTTCTGAGCTCCACCTTCAGAATTTTTGATTCAGTAGATCCTGGACAGAAGCCAAAAATTTGTTTTTCTAACAAGTTCCCAAGTTATGCCAATGTTGCTTGTCCAGGGATCATGCTTTAAGAACCACTGCCTTAAGTAAGTAATTCATTGGAAACATTTAACCTATAGAAGACCAAGCTAAGAAATCTGTCACCCTTACATTGTGGCCATATTTCCTGTTTAAAGAGCAAAGTGCATGTTTAAAAAGTTAAGTTTTAAATGTTCTCTGTCCTACAATTAATTTTGCCATTGCCTTCAAAATATATGCCTTTGTTTTTCCATGATTTCATATGGATGCTTAAAAATCAGTATTTACTGGTTAAATCAGTATACTCATTTATTGCTCATGGTGGCATAAGTTACTTTTGAAGAGCAATAAGGCAATACAAAGACGTTAATACCTTTTAAAATAATAATTCCACTCAGGAATATTAAATAGGAGAAAGGTATATACACAAATGTTAATTATAAGTTTTATCCATAGTAGCTATAAATAAGAAACTATATAAATGCCCAACTTTAGGAGAACAGTTTAATAAATTAGGTTCCACAGAAACAATGTACCATTATGCAACCACTGATACGACGATTAATATAATGTAGAAACATAAAAAATAATGATTTAATACCAAATATAGAATAATGCTAAAACTATGTAAAGATGAATTCACATATGAAAGTCAAGAAGCAAAAATTAAAAAGATGTTTGCTGGTGGTTGGTGGGCTTTCTCTTTATTTTACACACTGGTTATTAAGACTTCGTTATCTCTCAGCTTCAAACTGCTGGTGTATACTGATCCGCGAGGCTAAAGCTGGGACTCTGCGAATCCCATTTCAGCTCCGCCAGTGGCTCCCTTTTATTCCCTACCACTAGGGGGCGTTAGAGAGAGACAATAAGTTCGAGGAGTAAAAAGGACTTGCTTTCTCCTGTTTGTTTCTTGTTTGGAGTCACCCCAACAATGATTCTTTACCCCACCAGGGGCACTTAGTTCTAGTTTGTAGTTTTTTTTCATGTATCCAAAACCAGCCTCATTGTACCCCCTCAGACGCCAGTACCAAATGGCTGGCACCCCGTCTTCACAGGTCTGAGTCTCAGTTCTTTGAGACTTCTCCAAGGTCCAGTTTTGATCATTTCAACCTCTTTTCTTTGTTCATATAGTTCTGGGAGCTACAGGAAGTAATAGTTTCCTGCTGTTACTACCACTGCTTATACCTCCATGCCCTCACATTGTCTTTTAGGTTCTCTAATACCTGATTAACAATTAGGTTCTCTAACGCCTGATTAACAATTCTTTTGATTTAACAATTATTTTGATAATTCTTTTGATTAATTTCTGTCAATCAAAATACGTGTGTATCTTTCTCCAGCGTGAACCATAATTGATAAACTATCTTCTACTATTGCACTATATTGTCTTTTAAATAAAAAAGAAAACATGTCAAGTCTCACCAATAAATGAAAAATAACTGAAAGAAACTGTAAATATTTAACCAAAATGCTTTTATTATCTGGAGAAAACAAATAAAATATTCTGACACTCACATAGCTTTGCCTTATGTCAGACAATTAACATGAGGCACTTTTGATCTTTGCAGGTTGATTTTAGTGTTTACATTCATTCTCAAAGTAACCCATGGAGCTGATATGGAATGCCACGCCACAAAATGGCACGTAAACAGACTAATCTGCAGCTCTGCCCATTCAGTGAATAAAGAGCACCTTCTATGGGCCAGACCCTGCTATGTGATGGGAAACAAAGCTCACACCCACAGGAAAACCACTAGTTAAAAGATTATGTGATAAATGCAGTGATAGAAAGAGGCCCAGGTTGCTATGGAAACAGAAGGCATGTTTTGTTTGTTCAGACTACTTTCTCTGGTACCTATTACTTCAACAACAGTGAGAAGATTTTAGCTGGAAGGAGAAGAGGCAAAAATGCATTCTAGGAAAGGGATCCAACTGGTAAAGGGTATGGAGGTCTGAAAAAGGATGGCATACTTGAAGATCTGCAAATAGTTTATGACAATAACAAGTTTGGCATGCAGCAAAGAGATGGACCTGGTTCTGCTGGTAAAGGAATTTGGAATCACTGATGGATTTTTAAACAATAGTCTTGATCATTTTAGGACACTTTCTGCCTAGCATGGATTTTGACAATTGGCACATTGAGAGGATTCCAAGGCCTGCTGTCAGTATAAGCGGGATATGTCCCTGGCTGGTTCTTAAGCTGCCTTTCATCTTCCCGTTCCATGATCCATCTCTGTTTGCTCTGTATCGATTACTACTTAATGTCTCCAAATCCTTGTTTGCTCTGGCCTTTATACTTTGACATCTCTATTGATTACATTTTCTCTGCCTCAAAACCATCCCACTTCTTTCCTCTCATGACTTGCCTCCTATTCCATGGTGCTGTGCTTGTTCTAGGCAGGACTGGTCACATTTGATCTATTCAATTTGGTCCTGTTAGACTCTCTAGACTCCTTGGCACCTAATCTTGATTCCAGAGATCCTTCCCTTCAAAAACCCTGTGACAGAGGGTTAGATGTGGAAATAGTATTGAATTTGGAACTAAACAAACCTGAGTTTACATCTCTGCCACATTTATTGGTTTGCTCAGACAGTGCTCCCCAAATATTCTATTTGCAATCCCACATTTCCAGCCTCTCTTCCAGTTAGACTAGTGTTAACATGATTAGTTTTGGCCAATGGACAAGCAGTTAGGAATAGTGTTTCTCACCTACCACTTCCACCTTTGCTTTCATGGAAACCTGTTCCAGATTATTTCGATACAAGGTGGCAGAGCCTTCATCATCTTGAGTCTCTTAATAACTGTACAGAGCAGAGCCCCCCACCAACCCACATCTGATATGTAACATCAGTGAGAATAAACACTATAAGCACAATAAATCTTTACTGTGTTAAACCACTTAGATTTCAGGGATAGTCATTTCCACATAATAGCCATCCTATCTTGATGAATACATTAATTATGCAGCTTTAGACAAGATATGTAACTTTTGTCCTCAGTTTTCTTATCAGAAAAACATAAATTACCTACTGTTCTACATGTGTGTCTGTAGCATTGTAGCATGAATTAGTTCATATGCAATTGGTAAAATGGGGAATTACACATAATATAGAAGTCAGGTTGATATATGCATCAGTTTTCCAAGCACAGTAATATTTTGTCTACTGAGTAACAGGAGCTATATACCAAGTAACAGGACCTATACACCAGGAGTTATACACTACACAAGAGATGAATGCTACAGTTGAAACTAAACATCAGTGAAATCCCTTATTTGTCCTTTGACTTGCCTACATCTCCATATTTCTGGTTTATGCCTATTTTCTTCTTCATCCTTCCTAAATTCTTCCCTGCCTCTTTGTGTTTGATAGTCAAATGACAGCTTTTTCAGATTTCTGTTTTGTTCTTGACCCCCAACTGGCCTGCCATAGTCTGGCATAGGACTCATTTTAGGCAATCCCTGGTACCTGCATTCTTGTGACCTGTAACTGTGGCCAGGTATCTGTATTATAGTCCTAATATTAGATAAGAAATATGGTAGGAACAAGGCAGGGCACAAGTGGACTGGAGATGTGTTGGGTGCAATTCTTAGTGGAGACAGATGGCTATATAAGCAGCTTAGGAAAAAAGTAAAGGCTAGAGGTATGAATTAGATTTGGAAGGCATAGTCTTATAGGCATATGTGAAGCAGTTGAAACCATGGGTAAGAAAGAAATTATCTCAAGAGATGATAAATGTACAAGACACAGAGACACAGACAGAAGACATACAGGCACCAATATGTAAGGGGCAGTGGAGACATTATGAGGCCATATGTACATGATGAAACACAGAAAGAATAACATGTAGTAACCATTTACCATTCTAAGTGCTATACCCATATTAAAGCAAAGCACACAACCCATCCTCTTAGAGATTCTATAATATATATATTTAAGCCAACATAAAATGGTCCATGAATGAAAAACATATAATTATGAGATATAAAACAAGAAAAGTCCAAAATATTACTGACACAGACTGAGTCATAGACAACTGATCAGGGATTCAAATTGAGAGCCTAGCTAATAGCATGTGCTTCCCTGGCCTTACCATCAACTGGCATCCTGCTAAGGAACAAACCCACTATCCCAAGAGTTGAATCTTCAGACCTTCCTAGCATCGTTGTGCTTCTTTGACAACAAATGCCTCCTGGCATATATTGCCTTACAGAAATCTTAAGGACAAATCAGGTGCAAAAACTTGACACCACTGTGTTTCAAAAATTCTGAGAGAAAGGAATATGTCAGAGTACCTGAAATTCAAATATCCCAATATTCAAAAATGAGTAACATGACTATTAGAAAGGAAAAGATAGCTAGCTTGATATTCATCCACGAAAAAATTCTAGAAGTGATTAAAAATGAGTTGTCAGCCTCACCAGCTATGACATCATTAACAAAGCATTCCAAGCAAATCTCATTGTTTTTGATAGGAAACCAAAATAACAACTCATAGGTTTGACATGGACAGTTTATCTAGGATTCAGGAAAATATTCCATGTTAGGGTGACCAATTGTCTTGGTTTGTTCAAAACCAAGGGGGTTCTCAGACACAGGACCTTCTGTTTTAAAACCAGAAAAGTATCAAGCAAACCAAGACAAGTTGGTCACCCTACGATGATGCTCTTGTAGGCAAAGTGCTCCACCATGGCTGCACGATACTCTTGTTAGGAAAAATGCAAAGATATTTAAGAAATTAACGCCTATTCTTGTTGATTATTTGTTCTTATTCAGTGGAGAGGATTGTCTCTAATGGTATGCCATAGAGCTCTTTTCTTTGTTATTAGGTTGGTACAAAAGTAATTGCAGTTTTGGACCATGAATTTTAAATCATTATAACTAGGCTCAAATACATCTTTATTAACCAAAATAGGAGCATCTTTATTAACCAAAATCAACACATTTTTGCCAATGAGAAATAAGTTTGTTCATTCCTGTAGCATAAAAATCCATGCTTCAGGATTCGACAAACTCTTGGAAAGCATTTTCCGCATCCTGCTGGTTGTGGAAGCATTTTCCCTGCAAAAAGTTGTTGAGATGCTTGAAGAAGTGGTAGTCAGTTGGTGGAGGTCAGGTGAATATGGCAGATGAGGCAAAACTTTGTAGCCCAATTCATTCAACTTTTGAAGTATTGGTTATGTAACACACAGTCAGGTGTTGCTACAAAGAAGAATCAGGCCCTTTCTGTTGACCAATGCTGGCTGCAGGGCATTGCAGTTTTCAGTGTATCTCATTGATTTGCTAAACATACTTTTCAGATGTAATGGTTTCACTGGGATTCAGAAAGCTGTCATAGATCAGTTCAACAGCAAACTGAATAGTGACCATGACCTTTTTTTTTGGTGCAAGTTTGGCTTTGGGAAGTGCTTTGTAGCTTCCTCTTGGTCCAACCACCCAACCACTGAGCTGCTCATCAACGATTGTCGTATAAAATCCAGATTTTGTCACACATCACAATCTGATCAGAAATGGTTCATTGTTGTTACGTAGAGTAAGAGAAGACGGCACTTCAAAATCATTTTTTTAGTTTCGCTCAGCTCATGAGGTACCCACATATCAAGCTTTTTCACCTTTCCAATTTTCTTCAAACGCCAAGTGACCGTAGAATGGTCAACGTTGAATTCTTCGGCAACTTCTCATGTAAGAGGATGAGCTTCAATGATTGCTCTCAATTGGTCATTGTCAACTTCCAAATGGCCGGCCACTACATTCCTCACCTTCAAGGCTCTCGTCTCCTTTGCAAAACTCCTTGAACCACCACTGCACTATATGTTCGTTAGCAGTTCCTGGGCTAAATGTGTTGATGTTGGCAGTTGTCTCCACTGCTTTACAACCCAGTTTGAATTTAAATAAGAAAATTGTTCAAATTTGCTTTTTGTCTAACATCATTTCCATAGTCAAAAATAAGTATAAACAGCAAATAAGTCATCAGCAAAAAAACAAAGTGATAAATGCACATTAAAATGATGTATAACATAACCACATTTAAGAATGTATTCCAGTATCAAACAGCAAATTTCAGGGCCAAAACCACAATTACTTTTGCACCAACATATGCTGCTCAATAGTATTACCTATTACTTGAATCAGAAGGAATTTTTAGCAAATTCATAGATAATACCGGCATGGAGATTTGTTAAAGATTCATTTATAAAAAAAATTATTGAGCAACTATTAGGCTCTGCACATTTTCAGGTCCTAGATATAGCAGAGAACAAGACAAAGATCCTACCCTTGTGGCAGACAAATGAAAATACAGTAAAAGATCAGAAAGTGAGAAAACCCATGAAAAAATTAGTCTGTTTAACAGACCAGAGAGTGACAGGACAGCTAGGTGATCAAGGTAGTGTTCTTTGTGGAAGTGACATTTGAATAAATATATGAGTAAAGTGCAAGAAACATGTGAAAAGCTGGAAAATAATAAGTTCAAAGACCCTGAAATAGGAAGACTTGCCCCACATTTTAACATACTTTGCCTCAAAATAAGCAATATTTAGAAAGTTTTATTTACTAATTTTACACCTTTCTATATCAAGTAGAACATAACCAAGATCTTATGGTATCCCAGCAATATGAAATAACCATGCAATTTTAATAGCGATGCAGGAGACTCCTGAGGAAAAAAGATAATTGTAAGTCACGGTTTTGAGTATAGAGTATTTTCTGTGTCTGATCGCCTTTACCTGGTAGGAGGAAGTGGCATCCCAGGCTGTGGTTTGTCCTGGAACCCAGGATTGAGTGGGGAGGTGATACAATGTGGAACTAAGTGTGATCAAGTCTAAGCCCCAGATGGAAGTGAGAGGCAAGTAAGAAAGGGTGTTTATTTTGCTGAAATAGCAAGTTGAAAATCAAGGAACACTTGAAACATCAAATTCATGAAAGGTCAAAACGGCAGAAAACTGGGATTTAAACAGAATAAGCAAGTAAAAAAGAGCCCTTCAAGCAACACTTTGCAGAGTTCTTTGGCCTTTAATATTGCCAAGTCCAAGGTGGAGAGAGAGCCATTAAAGGCTTTGAACTGTTTCCTACAATCAAAGTCTCCAAGCTGCCAAAGCAGAATTTCAAAGGACCTATGTAACTGAAAGTACTCTTAGAAAGTTGCTCAGATGACAAGCCTCCTAGTAACCATACAGAGGATCATTTATCCCCTTCTTTATCGTCTTCTTCCAATTCTTGTCCTAGAGCCTTTGCAAAACTAAAAAAAAAAAATTAAAGCTTCAAATCTGATCGCTTAGATTCTAGCCCATGAATTTGCCCACTATTGTTAGGTATTTGCATCAGTTATCTATGGCTGCAAAACAAACTGCCCCAAAACACAGCAGCTTAAATGTCACTCATAATTATCTGGGTCAGTAATGTGATCTGGACTCAGCTGGGCATTTCTCCTGCTGGCCTTGCTGCTCAGTGGGAACTGGATGTTACACAATAGCTTCACTAACATGTCTGACAGCTCACACTGACTGTCAGCTGGGCCTCTCTCTCCTCCATGTAGCCCGTCATCTACCCAAGGAGGCTAGCCTGACTTCTTCACACAGCCATCTCAAGGTTCTAAAAAGTGGGGAGCAGAAGCTGCAAAGTCTCTCAAGGCCTTGACTTCAAAGCTTATACAAAACACTTCTGCCACATTGTATCAGCCAAAGCAAGTCACAAGGCCTGCCCAGATTCAAAAAAGGGAGAAATAAACTCTACATCTTGGCGCAATGAGTGGCAAAGTTATAGTGTACAGAGAGGGACTTTGCAAATGATCTACTACAGAGTAAGAGGTCACTTATCTACATGCAATCTTCTTTTCTACTTCCCTCGTCCAAGGGGCTAAGATCTGATCCCAGGCTTCTTCCTCTCCCCCTTCTTACTCTGGCACTGTCCTGCAGGAAATAATACAGGCTATCTTGTTCTCTTCATCAATTCACCTACCACTGCACCTGTTTGAGGAAGCAGAGGTTCTTTCTTTTCCCACAGGCACATTCAAGCAATCAAGAGATCCCATCCATTTAGGGATGGGATCTGAGAATTAAGGGAGAAATGGGAGACACACACTCTTGCACCACTTATGGAGGCCAGCTTTGGAGAAGCAAACACTTATTCAAGGAATAAAAAGGTGATCCTTTTATATTCTTCATGATATGCTCTCATGAGCATAGTTTCCTTAGAAACTTTACAGAGGAGAGAATTATCCAATTATGAGTAAAGGCAAAATTCTAGTTTGCCTGGTCTTCTTGGCTATAATGCCATCTAATGGAAACAAGGTCTCACCCTCATTCTTTATAAATATAAACGTGAGGCCTCCTTTGTAAATACTTCCCTGACCACCTCCCTCTCCACTTAAGGCTGCACCCTACCTGCTTTCTGTCTGCTATCTTCATAACTTGTGCACTCATTATACTACACTGTGTTTGTGTATTTTGTGTATATATCTCCCCTAATTGATGGTAAGGCCCCCAATTCATGTACATCTTTGTAATGCTAGCTACGCAGTGATTGGCACACACCAGGAGTTCTACATTTGTGAAACTGAATTGAATTTATTATAATAGTGATATGAATTCCAGATCTTCAACACCACACACTAACAGATACGCTAATGCAGCTCAAAGTATCTTCACATGCAAAGGGGACTTGGACAATACCTCTGGTTTTGTGTAAACTACACAACAAAAGAAAACTTCCTAGGATATCTCACAGTGACTACAATCCCTTTCACTTTTCTTTTTACTAGAACACTTTTATTTTTCTTTCCTTGGTAAGAGGGAGGATCTATGTATGCGTGTCTGGGGGAGTGTTTGTGTATAAGAAGAGGGATAAACTTTGTGATTAATAACATCAGAATTCTGTGCCCATTACTGATTTGTTTTGAACTTTTCCTTTCTGATATTTGAGTTTATAAGGAGATATTTTGTTTAACTTGGCAAAGGGTCTTCCCTGATTCAGTCAGATCTTAAAAGTTCATACACAAAACTGAAACGGAGGCATACAGTCCTTGAGAATCACCAGGGATAGAATGGACTTGTAAAAATCAGAACCAGAAAACCAACTCTGCCATGACTGAGGCATGAGGAAAATAAGGAAAATAAAATTCTTTAGGCTAGACATCAAATGAGAATGAAAAGGAAAACTTCTTAATTCTTATGTTATTTCGAACTTTTCCATCAATGAAAATGATCATCAACTTGGAAAGGGTAGAACAAACCTCATTAAGAGGGAATTGAAACCCAAGTAAAGAAGTGAGAGCCACTTTAAATGAGCTTGTGTCTCCTGGCACTAAATAACTGGAGGTAGTATAGGCGAGATAGGGAAAAAAAAGATGACAAAGGAAACAAACATTTATTGGGCATCTTCTTCCTTCTAGGGTTTTGCTACTTTGAGTGTGATCCACGAATCAGTGGCATCAGCATCACCTAGAATCTTTCCGGAAACAGAGAATCTCAGGCCCTACCGCAGATCTACTGTATCAGAATCTTCATTTTAGCAAGAGTCTCAGATGATTTCATGCACACATTAATTTTTAAAACACTGGCCTAGGAAGCATGTTAAGAGATGTACATACATCATCTAAGTTAAACTTTACAAAACCCTATGAGGTATATTTTCATTTCTCTTACTATAAATGAAGAAGTTCAAGCTCACATAAAATGACTGACTTGCCTATTGTCAGAGTTAGTAAGCAGTTAGACCAGAATTCAAACAGTTGTGGAGTCTGGCATTTTCAAAGTCCATAGTACATCTGGGACTTTGGAACATAATGCCTGCTTCGATAAATAATTTGTAGATATGAACATACAACATCCCTCACCCCACTATTATTTCTTAATAGAAAGAAAAGTCAAAATGTCCACTGAAAATACACAAGATTTTCAAGAAAGAAGCAAAGATCAATTCCTAAACATACCGAATGGAAAGCTCAACGTCCATTAAGAAGGATCTGGGAGAATTTCAAAACTCTAATTTATTCAATGCTTATTGAGCACGTACTATACCTGCCAGGCACAATTCTAGGTACTTGGGATGCATTAGTGAACAAAACAGGCAAAGATTCCTGCCTTCATGAGCTCACATTCTTGGGGGGAGACAATAAAAAACAGACATAATGGATAAGTAAATTAAATAGTAAAGCATTAAAAGAGATTGGCTTACGGGGAACAGGGGAATGACAAAGAAACCTGAAGTACAGGAAGAGAGTGGTGCAATTTAAAATAAGATAGAAAGAATGGGCCTCACTGAAAGGGTGAAATCTGAGTAAAAATCTGAAGGAAGTGAGAGAACAAGCCAATCCATCTAGGAGAAGATTATTGGAGTCAAAATCCTAATGTAAAGGCATGTTCCAGGGCCAGCAAGAAAGTCAGCATGGATGGAGCAGGGCCAGCAGTTAGGAGACACCACCAGATAGGTAATTGAGGACAAACATGTAGGGATTCCTGGGCCATTGTAAGGACTTTGTATTACACCCTGTGTGAAATGCAGACATTAACAGGTTTTTAGCAGAGGAATGATATGACCTCTTTTTTTTTTTTGAGATGAAGTCTCGCTCTGCTGCCCAGGCTGGAGTGCAGTGGCGCAATCTTGGCTCACTGCAACCTCCACCTCCCAGGTTCAAGTGATTCCCCTGCCTCAGCCTAACGAGTGCCTGGGATTACAGGTGCCCACCACCACACCTGGCTAATTTTTTTTTTATATTTGGTAAAGATGAGGTTTTACCATGTTGGCAGATTTTAATTTTTTTAGAATTAACTCTAGATGCTGTGTTGAAACTAGATTGTATGGGGTCAGGATAGAAGCAGAGGGATATAAGTTATGTGCAGTAGCATCCCATCCTATGCAAGGTGATATGGTTTGGCTGTGTCTCCTCCCATTCTCATCTTGAACTGTAATTCCCATAATCCCCACATGTCGTGGGAGGAACCTGGTGGGAGGTAATTGAATCATGGGGGCGCTTACCATCATGCTGTTCTTGTGATAGTGATTGAGTTCTCAAGAGATCTGACGGTTTTATAAGAGGTTTTCTCCCTTTTGCCCGGCACTTCTCCTTGCTGCCACCATGTGAAGGAGGATGTGTTTGCTTCCCCTTCTGCCTTGAAAGTTTCCTGAGGCCTCCCCAACCATGCTGAACTGTGAGTAAATTAAACCTCCTTCCTTTATAAATTACCCAGTCTCAGGTATGTCTTATTAGCAGCATGAGGATGGACTAATATGCAAGGTTAGGTTTTAAAGTTAAAAGCTCTGAATCTGTTCACTGTATCATCAAGAAAGCACAGCTGTTATTGGCTTGTGTTTAGAAATCATGATGTATTTAAAAAAATGTAAAAAAAGGACTGTTTTGTGAGAGATTCCATTTTCTCATTATAACTGCCAAAAAACAATGAGAAGCGGCTATGGGAAATTAGAGTTCAGTACAATATATGCCAGGATTTCTATACAGTAAAAACTTTTCTGTCACTGACAAGCTTGTATAAGTGTGGGCTTATCTGCATGACAGAGGCTGCTTTTTAAAGGGAATTCAGGCACAGGTTACACAAGACGCCCTTTCAGATGTCTTCCAACCTTTCATTTTCTTTATTCTAATCCACACCAAAGTAACTTCATGTCCAGAGTTCTAACTAGGGCAGGGCCACAGGAGATTTGTCACAGAACACTGCAATAGTTTTAGGCCATTATTTGAAAGCCATCTCCTCCTTAGAAAATGTACCTTCACTTCCAGTCCCATGGCGACAAGCTTGTCCCAGGTCCCAGAACAACCATTAAATATAAATAGAGACAGACATCCAAGATCAAGGACATAGAGCCCATAATCCCCAAGGCACCTTTATTTAAAAGGGCAGCACTGCTCTCCTTCTCTCCTTTGTTCTTTTCTCCTTACTTCACTTCCGGGTTTGTTTGACCAGTGTCATAATACCCTTATGGCTCAGATGGAACAATTAGGGATTACTAGCATACTAAGTGAGTTCAAAGGTTGAATTAATGGGTGGTTAATTAATGGATCCTGTCAACATGAAGAAAGTCTCCAAATGACATGCCTCTGGTTTCTGGATCTGGTCAAATATTTTACAATGGCATAAGTACATGCGCAGTACATTTTAACCTTTGCTTGCTGCCAGGAACGCAACAAGCTTCTTCCGAAGATATAACTTCAAATTTGGGCCATAACCAATATATTCAAACTATCCTCTGAATAACTGCAAATGTAATCTGTTTTCCCATATAAAATGACAGCCACTCAGCCGGGCACAGTGGCTCACGCCTGTAATCCCAGCAGTTTGGGGCGGAGGCAGGCAGATCGCAAGCTCAGGAGATCGAGACCATCCTGGCCAACATGGTGAAACCCCATCTCTACTAAAAAGATTTAAAAAAAAAAAAAAAAAAAAACAGCTGGGTGTGGCCAGGCGCAGTGGCTCATGCCTGTAATCCCAGCACTTTGGGAGGCCGAGGCAGGTGGATCATGGGGTCAGGAGATCGAGACCATCCTGCCTAACACGGTGAAACACCGTCTCTACTAAAAATACAAAAAAAAAAAAAAAAAAAAAAAAAAGAGTCTGGCGTGGTGGCGGGCACCTGTAGTCCCAGCTACTCAGGAGGCTGAGGCAGGAGAATGGTGTGAACTCGGGAGGCAGAGCTTGCAGTGAGCCGAGATCGCTCTACCGCACTCCAGCCTGGGTGACAATGCGAGACTCTGTCTCAAAAAAATAAAAAGCTAGGCGTGCTGGCGTGCACCTGGAGTCCCACCTACTCGGGAGGCTGAGGCAGGAGAATCACTTGAACCAGGAAGGTGGAGGTTGCAGTGAGCCGAGATCACACCACTGCACTCCAGCCTGGTGGCAGAGCCAGACTCCATTTCAAAACAAAAACAACAACAAAAAAAATGACAGCCACTCATATAAGAGAGGTGCTTTGGGAACCAATGGAAAAGTTGTTTGTTGGTTTCAGAGTCCATGATTCCCAGGGAATGTCCATTTCTCCCTGAATGCTGTCACTACCTATCCAGGTGCTGGTTTTCATCACTCTACATCCCCGAGCTAAATGATATATTTAACCATGAAGAACATACCTCATATACAAAAGTGAATAAATCCAGAACAGCATTAAGCCAGTAACAACAACTAAAATCCAAATATTTCGATAAGTGAGAAAAATAACTCCACAACTCTCATTTCTCCATAGCCCGTTCAATAATCCCCTTGCCTTCAGCCAGCATTTCAGGAGGGCAGAATTTTTTACCAAGTAGAATGGTTCAATTCAACCAAGATGTCTGAGAATTTGGTAGCATCTTCACTCCTTTCTCTAGATATACTACCCCATTTATGTCTGAGATTCACTCTGTTTCTGCTTCCCTTTATATTGTCAGCTTCTTTCTCCAGCTTCTTTTACTTTTGCCAAGTCAAGTAAAGAACCACTCAGCTAAGCTGCTCCCAGATTCCTAACCCACTGAAACTGAGATAATAAATATTTATTGTTTAAAGCTGCTAAATTTGGGAGTAATCTCTTACACAACAATAGAAAACTGAAACATCAGGATTTCAGATGGCCTACTTTGATCAAAGTCAAAGGAATCACATAGAATAATAAAGCATTAGGTTAAAAATGAAGGCTGGAGCAATACTGCAGGATATCTTGAATGCCATGCTAAGGGGTTTAGAATTTATCTTGAAGCAACAAGGATCCTGTGAGTATTTTTGAATAAGGGAGTTTTCAAAGGAATGTGTTAGAAAGATTGGTCTAGCAGACCTGCATGGGATAGATCTGAAAAAGAAAAAAAAAAAAAAAAGCATAAAAGTAGGAAAAATGTATTATTCACAAAAACACTCGATCACAGTCGCATGTCCTACCTAATCTGATCAAACTCATTCTGCCCTATATAAGTTTTTCATACACTGAGTTAACTTGAGATGGGCAGGGTTCATGGTTAATTCATATTTGAATACTCTGAATCATTTAGTGCAGTACCTTGCACATAAGTACTTAGTAATATGGGAATTATGAACAAACCTTTCCTAAATTTGCCCCACTTCCCTACAAACAGGATAATACTCTTTCTATGGTCTCTTTTGTTCATACGGCTAATAGATCACATCTGAAATCTTGGCATTACATTACCAAGTACATTTTATTTTTTTCTCTCCCCTGTATAGTATTAGCCCCTCTGGGGCAGTCAGAACCAGCTAAATAATTTTCAAGGTTCAAAACAAAATGAAAATGCAAGGCCCCTTGTTTCAAAATTATTAAGAATTTTAAGACAATGATGGGAGAGGGGGACTTCTGAGCAGAAGGCCCCGTGTGCACAAGTCACAACTCAGGAAGCGATCCTTGAGGGCAGTAATTCTGTGTTATGTATTGTTTTAACCATAGTTTTTACCATGGGAATATTTGGGAAATGCTGATTAAATGTACTGAGTGAACAATGAAGGTTAGGAGGATTTTACGGAAAGGGATGCTTTACTTGGGAGAAGTTTAACATAAGTGGAGTCCACCCGATAGTTAAGATACCCTGTTTAAGACACAGGAGTGCCATCTGCTGTCATGGCCCCCTCTCCTGCCTGGGTTGCTTCTCCTGAGTACCTGTACTGCAGAATTTATACATATATATCCTCACATGGTCCAAAAGCCCTGTTTGTCCTATGATGACTCACACTCTAGGGGAAGCTAGCTTTGGTTTGGTTATTTATTTGATTTCCCTTATGTAATGGCAATGACAGTGATTTAATATGTAAGAAGCAAACAGCTAAAGGGATTTTCTAGGCAGAAACAATGTATTGACTAATAACATAAAACAGTAAGGGTTGATAGTCATAAAATAAAACAAGGTTGAGTGATTTAAAAAAACAAGCTGCAGACAAATCCTAGTTTAATTTTTGAAAAATTCAGAAGAGCAGAAAAGTGACTATTGATCACCCTCTCTGAGGGCTGGCACAGACCTCAGAGATAAGCTGTAACTATGAAGAACTGTTTTATCTATTGGACAGACAAGACAATGTATTGAATCCCTTCTTACCACAGGTGAGTATCCTACCCACAAAACACAAATATTTATCTTTGTATCTGAACAATGCCTCTCTGCGACACTAAGGAAAAAGAGCTGCTTGAAAGACATTAGTCCTTCCCTCATCTTCTCCGTCATTTTAGGCGAGTTGCTGCCGTGGCTCCGGAACTGCAGGCAAAGCTTAGCAATTGTAATGGTGACCCCCAGTGGCAACTGTCTGAAAATGAAAGACTTGCTCTGTTTCTCTGCCAAGGATGTCAATTTTATTAAAATGCTTTAAGAAGGATATTGGCAATTTTGTTGAACTGTAATAAAAACTGTGTGCTGGTTTCAAAAAAAAAAAATCAATATCCCTCCTTTACTTTATTGTCACTAGTTAAACGTATGAGTTTTCCTTTCAAAAGAGACTCTTTTTCAAGTAAGACAGTTTGTGGAAGGCCTGTTCAATAATGCTCTACAGGTGCTTTACTCCTCTCAAAGAGAAAGGCGGAAATGAGGCCAAATGTCAAACCTGGGTTCACCTGTACCCCTTGAGTGTCCACTGGGTTCTGAGCGTGAGCCTTAGTGGGGATTTAATAGGCAGCTACTTATGTAAGTCCAATCGAACTCTGGAAAAATAATTGATAATCCAACTGAATTCCAGAAAGACATACAGGGATATGTTCAATGGGCAACAAAGCATGTTAAAGAGATTGGGTTGCCCTCTAGAAACTCCCATTCAACACAAGACAAAAGAAATCAGATCAAAGAAAAAATTCAATAACAGAGGTTTGAACAATAAGTAAATCAAAATTAATGAACTGTAGACTCTGTACCATATTCAATTTTCAGTTTGTACGTTTTCTTCTGAAACACATATGAACAAAAAGAAGCAGGAATATACTGTCAATTTACTAAGTCATTTAATCCTGTATTCAATAAAATTCACATAAAAGTGCCCTTTAAAACATCCTTAGTATGATTTAAACTATTGAAATGGACTAAACAGATACGTGTTTGGTAGATGTATTAGGGTTCTCTAGATGGACAAAACTAATAGGATACATGTATATATGAAAGGGAGTTTATTAAGGAGAATTGACTCACACGATCACAAGATGAAGTCCCACGATAGGCCATGTGCAAGATGAGGAGCAAGGAAGACTCAGTCCAAGTCCCAAAACCTCAAAAGCAGGGAAGTCAACAGTGCAGTCTTCAGTCTGTGGCCAAAGGCCCAAGAGCCCCAGCAAACAACAGGTCTAAGTTCAAGAGTCCAAAGGCGGGCCGGGCACGGTGGCTCACACCTGTTATCCTAGTATTTTAGGAGGCCGAGGCGGGAGGATTGCCTGAGCTCAGGAGTTTGAGACCAGGCTGAAGAAGAGACGGTGAAACCCCGTCTCTACTAAATACAAAAAATTAGCCAGGCATGACGGCAGGCGCCTGTAGTCCCAGCTGTTCGGGAGGCTGAGGCAGGAGAATCGCTTGAACCCAGGAGGCGGAAGTTGCAGTGAGCCGAGATCACGCCACTGCACTCCAGCCTGGGCGACAGAGCGAGACTCTGTCTCAAAAAAAAAAAAAAAGAAAAAGAAAAAAAGAGTCCAAAGGCGGAAGAACTTGGAGTCCGATGTTGGAGAGTAAGCATCCAGCACGGAAAAAAGACGAAGGCCAGAAGACTCAGCGAGTTAGCTCTTCCACCTTCTTCTGCCTGCTTTTTCTAGCTGTGCTGGCAGCCGATTGGATGGTACCACTCACATTGTGGGTGGGTCTTCCTGGCGGAGGCTTGTCTTCCTCTCCCAGTCCACTGACTCCAATATTGATACCTGCAGACGATACCCGGAAACACCCAGATACACTCAGAAAGAATACTTTGCGTCCTTCAATCAAGTTAACCTTTAATATTAACCATCACAGTAGACCAGGCTAAACACAGTAGATCAGGCTAAACTATGGTTCTCAAACTTTGCTGCATATCAGAATCACCAGGGAAGATTTGGAGAGTCCCAAAATCCAGCTTATACCCCAAACTTATTACATCATAATTGCTAGGGCATAGGCATCAGTATTTTTTAAAGCTTCCTGATCCCAAGCAATTCCCACATGGAGCTAAGGCTGACTGGCTGCCTTAGTTTGACCATGGATTAGCATATCATTTACCTACCATGCATTTTACCTATCTTAAAAATATTTACAAGAGTCATCTGGTAAGAGTCTATTAATAGTATCACCTGAGGAGCTTTGTTTTACATCCCAACATCGAGGCTAAACCCCAGATCAATTTCACCAAAATCTGTGGGGATAAGACCCCACCAGGGCATCGATATTTTTTTTTTAAATCCCTAAGTGTTTACAAAGTGCAGTCAAGGTTGAAAAACACTGCACATTCAAATATTGAGGAAGAACAATAAAAAGCCCTAACTTGGTATAACTAAATCATTTTAAAGTATAGCATCTGTTTATTATTGATTGTTCTTTGAGGTTACAAAGAGATATCCCTAAGAAATTGGAAATACAGAAATAGACAGCCTTCTGAAAATAAACATGTAAAGGTACTACATAGAGGTATAACCTGTTGTAACATAGTCAACCTTAAGGAAAAAGAAAACAGATTTAAAAGGTTAAATAAACAGCCTTCTCCAAGACTCTAGCCCACTGGTTCTTACCCTGGCTACACATTAGAATCACCTGGAGAGTTTCTGCAATCTGCCAATGCCTGAGCTCCAATCCCAGGGCCTTTGACTTAATTGACTACATTGATACATTTAAAAGCTCCCCAGGTGATTCTAATGTGCAGCCAGCATTGAGAACCACTGTTTCAGGCAAATAAGGAATATGTCCGTGTGCCAAAACTACAACACAGACATGTACCGAGAGATGCAAAAAGAAAGTGAGTATTTACAGAACATCACAATGAAGCATAAATAAAAGTGATGAATAGATATGAAATTTCAACAACGGGTACATAGCTCTAACAAAGAAAGTTTTTGACAAGAGATTTCAAATACCTCTGTCCCAGTAGTGAAGCAACTCCTGAAACAGGAAGATTTTTTCATCTATTTATCTTATTTTAAGTTCCAGGATATACACACAAGATGTGCAGGTTTGTTACATAGGTAAACGTGTGCCATAATGGTTTGCTGCACCTTTCAACCCATCACCTAGGTATTAAGCCCAGCATACATTAGCTGTTTTTCCTGATGCTCTTCCTACCAACAGGCCCCTGTGTGTCATTCCCCTCCCTGTGTCCATGTGTTCTCATTGTTCAGCTCCCACTTAGGAGTGAGAACATGAGGTGTCTGGTTTTCTGTTCCTGTGTTAGTTTGCTGAGGATAATGGCTTCCAGCTCCACCCATGTCCCTGCAAAGGACATGATCTCATTCCTTTTCATGGCTGCATAGTATTCCATGGTGTATATGTACAAAATTTTGTTTATCCAGTCTATCATTGATGGGCATTTGGGTTGATTCCATGTCTTCACTATTGTGAATAGTGCTGCAATGAACATATGTGTGCATGTATCTTTATAATAGGATGATTTATATCATTGTTCATCTATTTTACCTTAAGGACTTTTCATGACATTAACTTTGTTTCTTATTTAGTGAAGCAAACTTTTAGATGTGTACTGAATTGACTACAGGCGAGAATGTACTTATACAGATACTGAGTATTCCAGTGTTCTGACAGTTATTTCTGATGTGACCTTAATCAGTTGACATCCTGGTGCCTGTCTGCATCTCCTGTGCATTTACCCAAAAAGTATTCCTCAACAAGGTCATGGTCAGTCCTAGCCAATGTTCCTTCCTAGACATTTTGCCACTTCCATCTACAAATTTCAATATTTATAACTTCAGACTTTTAAATATAAGAAATCATGTACTATTCATTACTTTTGAAAATATGTAAATATTGAAGTTTCTTGTTAAATAAGTTCCTATTTTACTTTCATTCACACATACACACACACACAAATACTTGCTATTAGGAATTAAGCTTTTGGGAAACTGATATCCCCTGCTCTTAATTCTTCTCTGGTATATTCTCCAGGTTCTTATAAACTAAAAATTCAAAATTTTTTGTTTTGGTGAGGAAGTTTCTTTTCATTCTTCTAGTACTCTGATTCTTCACTGGAATGGGGGAAACATTTTATATATACCAGACTTGCCAGTTTTCCAAATAAAATTTCCCACCTACGGATCTGATAACGGTCACTAAATATACCTTTTCTGTCAACAGCACAAACTTGTTGTGAGGGCTCTCATCAAAGAGCTTAATCTTACACGCAGTGTTTCCCAGTTGCTAGGTAAAACAATAGATGTAAACACAGAATACTTCTTCACATTCTGTAAAATAATGCATATAGTATTGGTCAGTGTCTCTATTGTGAAGTTTCAAATCAATAACTTCCTTTTGAAATTTAAGGACAGAACCTTTTTGCTCTCTCATCATTGAACAGTAATTTCCTTTGATCAGTCACGGAAAAAACAGTGTAAGTTCCCATTTCCAATTTCCTGTCTCTATTTCCTAGAAGCTCAGAAACAGCTCTAAGAACAGCTAACTCCCTTCCAGTATTCTTCTGATGGAAAAGGGATTCAAATGCCTATCGAGAGTCAGCGGTGGCCTTAATTGCTTATGTTTCTGAGGCAGTTTACTTTGCCAGATTTTTGATTTTTGTTCTTATTTTTAAAACCTTATTTTTAATATGGCTTTAATGGTAAGCTCTTCAAATGTTTTGGATGTATAGTACAATTTTTCTTTAACACAATAAACACGTTGGCAAAATAAAACTCTAGATAGTTTGAAATTGGCAGGCTTGTTTTATAATTTGATTCAGTATTAATAATAATAATAATAATAGCTAGCATTTATTGAGTCACCCATTGGGCTAATGGCTTTACAAATATTATCTCATTCACTTCTGACAACTGTGGGAGACAGTATTTTTATTCCCAGTTTTCAGAAAAGGAAACTAAAACTTAAAGAAGTTATCTAACTGATGATAATTAATGTCCAATATTTAGTTTCTAATTATAAAACTTGATTAATGGTACTGTGGAGACTTTCCAAGGACAAAATTGAACAGGATAGTAAATAAGTTCAAAGTAGACTGGGTAATTTTTTGTAGAGACAGGGTGTCACTCTGTTGCTCAGTCTGGTCTCAAACTCCTGGCCTCAAGCAATTCTCCCACCTCAGCCTCCTGAGTAGCTGAGATTACAGGCATGGGCCACCATGCCTGGCTGATTGGGCAATTTTGAGAACAAAGAGGAGAAGGCTGCCAAAATAATGGGAGCAAATTAGGTAAGGGGTTAAGAATTGTTATCTACCCTCAAAATGATGCCTTAAAGAATATTAATCACAGCAACCATTTAACTATGAAAAGTTAAGTTTATGTGCCTTCTTCCACAGAGTGCAAACCCCTTGAAGAAGAATCTTTTATTTGAAGTCATACATATATACATATTTGAGCTGTGTATGCTGTGCATGACTGTTTTGACAGTGGTGGTGTGATTCCTTGCTTAACAGAAATATGAAACATAGAGACTTCGTATTATTTTATCTGTTTTTAGGCAGCAAAAATGAAGTCTTCTGACCCAATTTGGCTCAATGGATGGCTTAAATATGAGTAAGTAGCAGTTATATTGCTGATTTATAGGGCCTATCTCTAAAATCCTCAAAACTGTGTTTATTTTTCTAAAGAGGGCTTCCTTACTTCTCAACTGTTTCAAAGAACCATAAAAATGGAGACTAAGACTTTTTGTTTATAAACTAGGTGATATAAAATAGAAACAATAGTTGTAGCAATGTGCTTTCTTCTTATATTCCCCTACAGTTAATGGGAATGTTCTCTGTAGGATCTGAGTTGGGAGTTTCCAAGAAATCATAAAGAATGGTCTTCAAAGATAACAATATTTGGGTTTTAACCTCAGTTGAAAACCTTCGAGATCTTTGCTGTCAGGCAATTTGCCAAAATTTGGGGGTGGGGGGTGTGGGTGTCTTCATCTCTAAAATGTGATGCAAAAATTACTTTGGAAGGTGTTGCGGGATAAAATGAAATAAGCTACAGAGAGTCTGAGAAACAGAAGGGATTCATAAAATATTAGATCATCTGGCAACCTCCCTCCCTCCCTTCCCAGTGAGATATCTTTCCCTCATTTTCCAACTGGTTTTAGAATAAATACTATTCCTCAAGATTGATTCAAATATATCTTTGGTTTTGGTTGTACTAATGGTTTTACCCATCTCCCTGTCTCAAATATTATTTTATTATATTAGTAATGTTACTAAGCCAGAAATTGTAAGTCTAGTTTCTGTAAAGACAGAAATTCATTCTAATTCATTCAGAGCAATTTGACATGAATCATTCCATGTACATAGTGGTATTAAATAATTATTGGCAGGTTGGCAGTATGTATTTACTTTAAGCCATCATTCTTTTTCTACTGTCAAATAATTAACAAGATTTCTTCCAAGGAGTAGCCTATATTTTGAAGTATAAATGTCAAATAGGCAAAACTTGTCACCTAAGGAGAAAGGATGATATACTTTACAATAAAAGTAGTACAATATCAAGGCTCAAGCTGGACATTGTGGAATTTGAATCCAGAAGTCAGGAGCTTCAGATACAGTAAATGCCATTCTTCATTCTGAGGGCCCTTCATCAGTCACTTTTTATGTGAAGTCTATACAGCTGAAACATGTCTAGAACATTTGCTAATATTTGGCACATTAGACAGGGTTCTCCCCAACAATCTGAGATTCCTTCATTCAGACATGCCAATATGTTCCCTGGTTTCCTAGTAAAGCTCATGTACCTCCTGAAAGAGAAAAAACTTCATTAACTCTGCATCCTCCAAACTTAAAAACATTAAATATGCTCATTTCTTTTTTAAAAAGTCCTTTTAAAGTTGTGTTTTACTTTTGTTTTGTTTGTTTATTGTGTATTTGATAAATAGAAAGAACTATGGGCTGGGTGCAGTGGCTCATGCCTGTAATCCCAGCACTTTGGGAGGCCGAGGCAGGTGGATCACCTAAGGTCAGGAGTTTGACACCAGCCTGGCCAACATAGTGAAACTCCGTCTCTACTAAAAATGCAAAAATTAGCCAGGCGTGGTGGTGTGCCCCTGTAATCCCAGCTACTTGAGGGGCTGAGGCAGGAGAATCGCTTGAACCTGGGAGGTGGAGGCTACAGTGAGCCGAGATCACGCCACGGCACTCTAGCCTGGGCAACAGAGTGAGACTGCATCTTAAAAAGAAAAAAAAGAAAAAAAGAAAGAACTATGACAATGTAGGATATATCAATAAATCATTCCAGATCTATTTTTCTCTTTTATTGACCTCCATTCCTCCATCTACAGGGGTTAAGAGAGGACCCAGAATTCCCATGCTTCAAGAAATTTCTCACATGCCTCCTCCTATGTAAACTCTTAACCTCTCCACTGTTCTTTATTTCAAGATCATTAACTCAAATTCAATTGTACCCTTCACTTCTGTGTTTATCAGTCACCAACCGAGGTCTCTTGGTTTATAGTTAATTCGCTAAACCTTCATTACCGTAGGACACTGCCCCTCTCTTTTCTGATGCAATCTCCCACCCATTCACAGCTCTGAGCCTTTTCCTCTATGCCCTTTAAAAATAGTTCTCCAATTTTTTTGTCACAGGACTCCTGGAAATTCTTAAAAATTATTGAGGACACCCAAAAAGCTTTGTTTATGTGGGTTATATTTACCAGTATTTGTTGTATTAGAAAGTTAAAAAATTATTTAAAATAAACTCATTGCACAGTAACATGAATTACATACTTTTATGAAAAACCTATTTTATAAAAACAAAAACTTAAGTGAGAAGAGTGGCAATATTTTATAATTTTTAAGTCTCTTTAATGCCCACCTTATTAGAAGACAGCTGGATTCTTATATCTGCTTTTGCATTCAACGTGTTGTGATACACTATTTTAGTTGATGTATATGAATAAAATTCAGCTTTACCCAGATATGTAGTTTGAACACAAATAATATTTTAAGAATATTTTCAAATAATTGTGGATATTCTTGTTTGACACTATATCAAAACTCAACAAATGGTAGTTTCTTAAAAATTAGTTGTAATGTGGAACCTTAAACCATATTAATAAAGTTGTTTTTATTCTGTTACATTAAAATTCTATCCTACACTTTGAATAGATCTTCTACCTATGCATGATTTTATAACATCATGCATCACTCATTTGAAAAATATTGCTTCACTGAGTTATGTAGATGTTCCAAATGCTGACACATTTTATTATACAATATCAAAAAAACACATTTGTTAATACCACCACTAATCTCATCAAATGAGTCAGTAAGTACAGAAAGCTGTTGCCTTTGCAGATAAAAGTTTTCCATAAATTAAAATTGTACTTAAAAGCTTACATTTTATCATTGGCAACAAACACTGTCAATCATTTTTCTTCAGGTAACAGGTTCACTTTATTCATTTTTGAGAAATTGTCTGCCAAATACCCAAAACTGAGTAGCCAACATTTGTATTATCAGTCTTTCCGTTAAGAACAATCTTCAGGGGAAAAAGTGGTTAGTTTGGCTGGTAGCACAACCAGTTGCATATGTACTTTCCTTCAAGACAACTACTTGCACTTCAGTATGTAGAACAAGTGTTTTATGCATAGTTCATATTTAATCACACGGAATATTGAATAGACATGCAATCGAAAGTTGATATTGAAAAAAAAAATGCTATTCTAGAATTAAAGATCAATTATCAACAAAACCCCCTGAATTGTATTTGTACTACTAGAGGGATATAAGTGTTATACAAAGGGAGTTGAAATTGTCACAACATATTAACATCATCCTGTAATCTCTTAGTCTTTTTGAAAACATCAAGAAATGAGCTTTCTTCTTATTGTGCACTTACACTTTATCCTTGTATCAACTAGGATGTCTTGGGCCGCAGGTAAGAATAAACTGTACCCAAAATGATTTAGATAGTCAGGAAAGTTGTCATCTCTAAAAAGGAGAAATAATATGGTAGGGTATCTTTAGGGCCAGTTAATTCAAGGCTCGTGGCACCAAGATGAGTCTCACATTTCCAAGTGACACATGAATATATGGAACACCTGGTACAAAATAAGATGCTGCCTTTTCCTGTGAGTCTCTTTCTAACAATGAAGATGCCTTTCCCAGAGACCCTCCAGCAGATCTCATCTCACATCTCATGCCAAACTGCACGGTGAATACCTATGCCCAATAGAAAGGAATCTCCATGACTAGCTAAGATTAATCAAGGTTTACTCTTAAGCTCTAGGTGGGTCACCTACCCAAAGGGTTGAATGCCTGAATAAAATCAGGCTTCATTCAATAAAGAAGAGAGTGGAAGGGGTGTTGGGGTAAGTGCTGTCAATGCCCTGTCCACAGTTTTTTTGCTCTCCCTCCTGTACTTTAAAGGCTGCTGACTACAAACTCCTGTGACTCCTGGATTGAGAGTTTTTCCTGGGCATGGAGTTATAAGCTGTGCACAGGGCAAGCCAGTAGTACCAGAGAATTAATAACCCCCAGAAGCAGCCCTCAGCTGATGATAGATGGGAAGTTGGTGGATAAATATCCAGTTTCCTAGGTCCCCATGTGGGATAACTCTAAGACGCATTCTACATTTCCTAGAATTAACCGGTGAACAGCCACCATGGTAACTGCCTAATAATGCACTCTTTATTGGCTGCCTTCCTTCTTTGTCTCATTTTTTCATCTCCCTTATCAGTGTCTCCTGTTATCATCTCCCAAATAAACTATTTGCAGTAGCATCTTTGTCTCAGAGTCTGCTACTAGGAGAACCCAAATCAAGAAAATGGCCCACCCCACCCCCCATTACCATGAGAAACTCAGAAGCCCTTTTTCAATTCTTTGTTCTCAGAGGGCCTTTATTAGCCTCCTTCTCCTATAAGAGTTCCTGTTCTCCGCTGAAAACTGCAAAAATGAATATAGAGAGATGGACTTATTCTTGTGTAAGCGTGCACATTTTTTTTTTTTAAAGACGGAGTCTCACTCTGTCACCCAGCTGGAGTGCAGTGGGGTAATCTCAGCTCACTGCAACCTCTGCCCCCCCCAGATTCCAGTGATTCTCCTGCCTCAACCTCCCAAGTAGCTGGGATTACAGGTGTGCACTAGCACGCCTGGCTAATTTATGTATTTTTAGTAGAGACAGGGTTTTGCCATGTTGGCCACTCTGATCTCGAACTCCTGACCTCAAGTGATCTGCCTGCCTTGGCTTCCCAAAGTGCTGGGATTAACAGGTGTGAGCCACCATGCCCAGTCGCAAAAAATATTTTTATTAAGTAAAGGAAATTCAGCATGTTGCCTGCCATCCCCAGGTCTCCTTCTCAGGAAGCATGTCCCCCGAGCCTCTGCTCAAGTGGGCAGTCATATATGGCCACATTTTCACCCAAGGGTAGCCAAAGCTTTGGCTGGCAGTGCTCACATAGTATGAAAAGAGAAAAGATAAGCAAAGAAAATCTAATTTCCTCTCTTGAAAATTTCAATTAGGAAATACCAACAACAAGAGAATGAGGAATTTGACTCTGTGAAAATGAGCTGGAGTTATGAACAGTTTGTCAGGGTCATAAGGCAGTAAACAGAAATTATTATGAACCAGAAACTGAGAAAACCAAAATTATGATGTACTAAAAAATGATAGATGAAGGAGAGGAAAACAATAAGCAGATAGTATCAGTTCATAAGAAAGCAGGCAGACTAGGAACACCTAAGTATTATTAATAGGGAATCTATGCAGTGGAGACTCTTGGAGCTGAGGTTTGGAGAGCTATTACTGTTCCTGCTTCTCCTTCCAACAATAATTTCCATGAGGCTTGACACTGTTATAGCTACTGAACTGGAATTTTTAGGAGATTCTATCTCCTTATTGGCCATGTCTATTCTAATACCAGTTTCCCTTCTAGAAAGCAGCTTGAATAAGTTTCTCATGACAATATTCTAACCAAAATGCTTTTACAAAGTTTGATCACAGAAAAAGCCAGATTTATTTAATATAAAATGAGATGTTTGATATGTAGTCCATGTTTCATATCAATGTGAATATACTTGATATTACTGAACTGTATACTTTAAAATGATTAAGAGGGTAAATTTTATGTTTTTTTACCACAATTATACATACATGCACATGTATATAAGTTATATACATTATATATCTTTTTTTTCAATATGTATGTCGCTATATGAGATAATATAAAATTAAAAATAGGACATACTACATAGTTATAAAAAAATCAGAATAAAGCATCCTGGCTTGTGATACACCCACATAATAATTGCATTTTCTAGAATGGAATGTTACTTTTTAGAGTTAAAAAAAAATAACCTGTTATTGCACTCAATCTCACACCCAAACTGAGGATATAAAAGGATTAAAAGTACTTGTACATTAGCAGAAGAATTCAGAAAAAGAAATTGATTTGCTGTAACCACTTTCCCTAAACCTAGAGAAAGAAGTATAAGGAGACCACCTGAGAAGTTTCCTGTATTTCTCACGTAGGCTGAGAAACACACTGGTAAGAGTCAGACTCATTCCTAAGTAATGTACAGGACCCTGAATCCGTCTACTGAGCTGGTTTAAAACATAAGTGAAAGAAATATTGCTTCTTTGGGGATCATGTGTATTCCCACAATAATTTGGGAGAAGCATGCCATCTACACACAAGATAATTAGCATATCTTAATCTCATGTTTTGTCCAAGAGAGTTTGCTAAAGGGTCAAATAGAAACTAGGGGCCGGGCGTGGTGGCTCATGCCTATAATCCCAGCACTTTGGAAGGCTGAGGTGGGCGGATCATGAGGTCAGGAGTTCAAGACCAGCCTGACCAACGTGGTGAAACCCCATCTCTACTAAAAATACAAAAATTAGCCGGGCATGGTGATGCATGCCTGTAACCCCAGCTACTCAAGAGGCCGAGCAGGAGAATTGCTTGAACCCAGAAGGCAGAGGTTGCAGTGAGCCAAGATCGCGCCACTGCACTCCAGCCTGGGCGACAAAGTGAGGCTCTGTCAAAAAAAAAAAAAAAAAAAAAAAAAAAAAGAAGCTAGAAGTGGAAGGAGTTAGTAACCAGCCAAGGGCAATCAGAGATACACTTGTCCCCAAGTATCAAAGGAACTTGAAGTGAGAGATCCCCAGCATTGAGATGAAGGAAGGCAAAGCACCACATGGGTCTCTGGTGAACTCAAAGATGTACCCAAAAAACTCACCTTTAAATACCTTCCAGATCTAGAGAGCATTAATACTAGATTATCACACAATGACATGCAAGCAAGAACATTCTTGTCTTATACCCTTCTGCCTCCCGTAGCTCTAAACCTAGAGTGACCTGAAATGGCTTTGTGGAAACAAGGGTTAATGTGCAAGAGGGGAAAGAAAGAGCAAGTTAACCAGAACCTCCACCCACCCACTAGCAAACAGCCTGCAGCAATCAGACTAGAAGAAGAGAGAAGCTTTGCCTTCAAATGAAACTTAGTACCTTGACAGGACAAATTAATTACTGACTAAAGATTGTTTCATATCCAAAAAGTAACCATCAGAATCATGGGACTGTCCTTAACTTTGATCAAAAGCCAACAAAAGAACCAGCCCCACAGAATAAATTTAAAGAGCTAAATATTGGAAGACAAAAATAAAGTTGCTTTATAATTATATCCCATGAACCCTGCTTATTCAATGGAAAGGCTACAGATATTTAATTTTAGGAAATGGTTAGACTGGATAAAAGTTTTTTTAAAAAAAGGGCTAAAGCCGATCATATAAACGTTACAATTTAAAAATAACCAAAGAAAATACCACAAACCCTTATTTAGATAGGAACAATATTTTTAAGTAGCAAAGGTACAAGCAAAATAAAACAAAAGCACAACTGAAAAAAATCCTGAGTTGATGTCTAAAAAGTCAAAGGAACTGGCGAGCATCAGAACATTAGGAATTTTCCCAAGCAGAAAATGTTGTATATTCTATTTTCCAAACTGTAATCCCATTATTTTGCAATGAATGCCATAAAAATTTTAGACCTAGGCCTACTCTCTCCTCAATACTCTAATTTTGTGTTTCTCTTTCTAACGTGTATAATGAAACACACACAGATTTTAAGCATAATAACAATATTACTCAGAATAGTGATAATTTGCTGAGCACTCATTCTGTGTCAGGTTTGGTGCTATAAGACTTACACTTTTACACTGTTGGTGGGACTGTAAACTAGTTCAACCATTGTGGAAAACAGTGTGGCGATTCCTCAAGGATCTAGAACTAGAAATACCATTTGACCCAGCCATCCCATTACTGGGGATATACCCAAAGGATTATAAGTCATGCTGCTATAAAGACACATGCACACGTGTGTTTATTGCGGCACTATTCACAATAGCAAAGACTTGGAATCAACCCAAATGTCCATCAGTGACAGACTGGATGAAGAAAATGTGGCACATATACAACATGGAATACTATGCAGCCATAAAAAAGGATGAGTTTGTGTCCTTTGTAGGGACATGGATGCAGCTGGAAACCATCATTCTCAGCAAACTATCGCAAGAACAGAAAACCAAATTACCGCATGTTCTCACTCATAGGTGGGAATTGAACAATGAGAACACTTGGACACAAGGAGGGGAGCATCACACACCGGCTTCTATTGTGGGGAGGTGGGAGGGGGGAGGGGTAGCATTAGGAGATATACCTAATGTAAAGGACGAGTTAATGGATGCAGCACACCAACATGGCACATGTATACATATGTAACAAACCTGCACATTGTGCACATGTACCCTAGAACTTAAAGTATATATATAAAAAAAAAAGACTTATGTGTATCATCTTATTTGACCTTTGATATGGTTTGGCTGTGTATCCACCCAAATCTCATCTTGAATTGTAGCTCCCGTAATCCCCATATGTCATGGGAGGGACCCGGTAAGAGGTAATTGAATCATGGGGTCAGGTTTTTCCATGATGTTCTCATGATAGTGAATAAGTCTCACAACATCTGATGGTTTAAAAAAGAGCAGTTCCCCTGCACACATTCTCTTGCCTGCCACCATGTAAGACATGTCTTTGCTCCTCCTTCACCTTCCACCATGATTGTGTGGCCTCCCCAGTCATGTGGAACTGTGAGTCCATTAAACCTCTTTTTCTTTATAAATTACACAGTCTCGGGTATTTCTTCATAGCAGTATGAAAATGGACTAATACAGTAAATTGGTACTAGTAGAGTGGGGTACTGCTATTAAGATACCTGAAAATATGGAAGTGACTTTGGAACTGGGTAAACAGGCAGAGGTTGGAACAGTTTGAGAGCTCAGATGAAGGCAGGAAGATGTGGGAAAGTTTGGAGCTTCCTAGAGGTTTGTTGAATGGTTTTGAGCAAAATGCTGATAATGATAATGGACAATGAAGTCCAGGCTGGGGTGGTCTCAGATGGAGATGAGGAATTTATTGGGAACTGGAGCAAAGGTGATTCTTTCTATGCTTTAGCAAGGAGACGCATGGTATTTTGACCCTGCTCTAGAGATGTCTAGAACTTTGAACTTGAGAGAGATGATTCAGGGGGTATCTGGCAGAAGAAATTTCTAAGAAGCAAAGCATCCAAGAGGTGACTTGAGTGCTCTTAAAAGCGTTCATTTTTATTCATTCACAAAAATATGGCTTGGAATTAGAGCTTATGTTTAAAAGGGAAGCAGAGCATAAAAGTTTACAAAATTTGCAGCCTGATGATGTGATAGAAAAGAAAAACCCATTTTCTGGGGGGAGAAATTCAAGCTGGCAGCAGAAATTTGAATAAGTAATAAGGAACCAAATGTTAGTCTCAAAGACAATGTGGAAAATATCTCCAGGGCATGTCAGAAATCTTCATGGCAGTCCCTCCCATCACAAGCCAGGGGCTCTAGGAGCTAAAAATGTTTTCATGGGCCGGGCCCAGGTCCTTGCTGCTTTTGCTGTCTCAGGAATTGGTGCCCTGTGTCTCAGCCATGGCTAAAAGGGGACAACATACAGCTCAGGCCATTGCTTCAGACGGCACAAGCCCCAAGGCTTGGCAGCTTACACATAGTGTTGGGCCTGCAGGTACACAGAAGTCAAGAATTGAGGTTTGGGAATCTCCACCTAAATTTCAGAGGATATATGGAAATTTCTGGATGTCCAGGTAGAGGTGTGCTATAGGAGCCCTAATGGAGAAACTCTGCTAGGGCAGTGTGGAAGGAAAATACGGGGTGGGAGCCCCCACACAGAGTCCCCACTGGGACACTGCCTAGTGGCGCTGTGACAAGAAGGCCACCATCCTCCAGAACCCAGAATGGTAGATACACCCACAGTTTGCACCATGCACCTTGAAAAGCTGCAGACCCTCAATGCCAGCCCGTGAAAGCACCCAGGAGGGAGGCTGTACCCTGCAAAACCACAGGGGCAAAGTTGCCCAAGACCATGAGAACCCACCTCGTATATCAGTGTGACCTGGATGTGAGACATGGAGTCAAAGAAGATCATTTTGGAGCATTAAAATTTGACTGCCCCACTGGATTTTGGATTTACATGATGCCTGTAGCCCCTTTGTTTTGGTTAATTTATCCTATTTGGAAAGGGTGTATTTACCCAATGCCTGTACCCCCATTGTATTTAGGAAGTTAACTAGCTTGCTTTTGATTTTACAGGCTCATGGGCAGAAGGCACTTGCCTTGTCTCAGATGAGACTTTGGACTGTGTGAACTTTTGAGTTAATGCTGAAACTTTGGGAGACTTTGGGAGATTGTTAGGAAGGCATGATTGGTTTTGAAATGTGAGAACATGAGATTTGGGAGAGGGGTGGAATGATATGGTTTGGCTGTGTCCACACCCAAATCTCATCTTGAACTGTAGCTCCCACAATCCCCACATGTTGTGGGAGGGACCCAGTGGGAGGTCATTGAATCATGGGGGTGGGTTTTTCCCATGCTGTTCTTGTAATAGTGAATAAGTCTCACAACATCTGATGGTTTTATAAAGGGTAGTTCCCCTGAACATGCTCTCTTGCCTGCCGCCATGTAAGATATGCTTTTGCTCCTCCTTCACCTTCCACTGTGATTGTGAGACCTCCCCAGCCATGTGGAATTGTGAGTCCATTAAACCTCTTTTTCTTTATAAGTTACCCAGTCTCAGGAATTTCTTCATAGCAGTATGAAAATGGACTAATACAACCTTCAAAGTGCTATTGTAGGTAGGTAGTTGCTATTGTTATCTCCTTCTTACAGATAAAGTCATTGAGGCACAGAAAAGTGAAGTAACTTGCTCAGGACCATGGAGTTAGTAACTTTCCAAGCCAAACCCAGTGTGTTTTACTTTGCTGGGAAGAAGTTCAAAAAAACGAGAGATGCTTTAGAGGATTTATTGATCTATCACCAGGCTTTGCTTTCTGACCTTGGCTGGGAGCTGAGGTTCCTTTAACACCTGTGCCATTTGTTTAGTTGGAGTAGGTATGTTGTGTCCTGACAGCTAAAATCCCACTTTCACATGGGCCTGTTAGTGAACACACTTGAAGTAATTAATCCTCCCAGGCCCCAGCTATTAGCAGTCACTTTAATAAGTCCTAAAATGATTAAAATAAATCCTCTTTATAATTCCCATCGGCAACAAAATTATTAACAACTAAAAATGATTTCCATATGTCCCTAGCTTGCCTTGTGACAAAACTCAGGAATCTATTAAAATTACTTCTGGTCATGAAGCAGAAAAACAAATGTGTTTTCTATAATTCCTTCTTAATAGCACTGGACCAGTTTACCAAGAAACATGACCTGCAAACAATTACATAGCTATCCTTAGTGATAGCTAGCACTTTTTATTCTGCTAAAAAATAATCATCTTCTTCATTACAACCTTGATGCTTTCAACATTGGTAGATTCTTATATTTTGTTTGTAAATTATCCCTCATACTTGTGGAAACTGTTTGAGGCTGGTGCTACTTCTATAAATAAACAGATTCTTCTCTACAGCAAGGAAATAACATACCAAAGCCATATAATCATTCGCATATACATATTACCTTCAGAATAACATCTTTGTATCAACTGAGATTTTGTTAGAAAATCCAATTGGGTAATGTGATCAGATACATCCCAATGTACTAAGGTCACAGGGAGAAGCCTTCATTCATCCCCTTGCTTCTGTGTTCCAGTGTGCCCCTAACTGTGATCACAGCCTGACCCCTTCCCCCATTCTTCTCAATCCTGTGCTTGTTTCCTTATAGCTATCCTTCCCAGCTTTTCTTCATTTATGTGTCCTTATTAACTTCATTGTCCTCATCAGACGACTTGGAGTGATCACGGAGAGATGATTGGTAAATGAATTGCATTAGCAATCAGTTTACTTAAGGTTCACACTGCCTCCTTTTATGTGTGAATTAGGGAATTAAAGGGTCTAAGGAGAGAGGAGGCAGGGACAGACTCAGAGGGAAGGGAAGGAAGGAAAGAAGGAAAGAAGGAAGGAAGGAAAGAAAGAAGGAAAGAAGTAAGGAAGAAAGGAAAGAAGGAAAGATGTGACATATCAGATATTTATAGCAGTGTACCTAGGAGAGACATTATATGATCAAGGGATTATATTATGCCATTCCCACTATGATAATAGATCTTTGGAAAATTTTTTTAAATGTCACTTTATATGAAAGTTGGAAGAGTTTAAGAGAAGAGAATCTGGTGTTTCTCCATTATTGTTTTGTTCACAACCTTTATTCCCCCTCAAATAATTCCAACTTACTTAGTTGGGATGGAGTGGAGAGTAGAGGGCAAAAAAAGAATATATTTGGCCTCTATTCAGTGTGCGTATAGATTTGAAATCCAGGCAGTCTGCCCAATAGGACTGGATTACCTACTGAATGTGTTGGAATATCTAAAACATTTTTTTGAATCCCTGAGTCACTTCTGACTTGTGAACCATATGTTGAACCACAAATATTTATATCAATTTACATCAATACGATTTAGAAAAATAAGACTTGAAACAGGGAATTTTCTCTACAGTAAAGTGGTCTAGAGATTTTTGTACCATGTTGGTGAAAACTGTATGTTATGGGCTGAATTTTGTATTCCTAAAATTCATATGTTGAAGTCCTAACTCCCCGTACCTCAGAATATGACTGAATCTGGAGATAGGTCCTTTAAGGACATAATTAAAATAAAATGAGGTTGTATGGGTGGGTCCAAAGTCAATGTGACTGGTTTCTTTGTGACTGGTGTCTGTGTCCGTGTGAAGTCACGGGGAGAAGGTGTCCATCTATAAGCCAAGATGAGAGGCCTCAGAAGAAATCAACCCTGTCACACCTTGACCTCATACTTCTAGCCTCCAAAATCGCAAGAAAATAAATTTCAGTTGTTTAAGCCACTCAGACTCTGTGGCTTTGTTATGGAAGCTCTAGAAGACTAATACAGTGCACCATACAGAACCCAGTCCTTTTTTTTTTTTAACCCCCTTTTATCAACTTTTATTTTAGAATCAGCGGCTACACGTGCAGGTTTGTTACAAAGGCATGATGCTGAGGTTTGCGGTATGATTGAGCCCATCACTCAGGTAGCGAGCAGGGTACCCACTCCTTATCCAGGTTCCCAAAAATCAGAAGTCAGAAACTGGAGTTGTTTAATTTTGGATATGGGAAGGATATAAAAATAACTCCAGAATTACAATGGGTAAATGGAAGGAAAGGGTAAAGTAACGTAAAAATACCATGTGTTACTCTTTCTTATCAACTTTCAGAGTGGGCTGTGAGTTACAGGGTAGGGCCAACAATATTATGAATATTAGAGTACTAGAAAGAAAACAAAGGATAGCCTTTTTGTAATTCTCACCTATTTTCCTAGAACACAGAACATGAATGCCAGGATTCCTTTGGGATTTTGGAGATAGGGTGGATAAAATATGGAGATGACTATAGACAAATAAAACTGTCTAGTTTTGTGCCAGGATCTTCTTGTTTCACTCTGAATAGATGCCTTCGTAAAGAGCAAACATGTTTCCTGATACTCCACTCGGTTTTGAGAGGAAATTAGGCAGAAGACTCTCATCAAAACATCTGTATTTCTGGCAAAGAAAGCATGATGCATTATCTCCCAAATTATATAAGGATGTTTCAATAATAATAGTTACAAAATGTCCATGTGGATATCGGAAACATTATACTTCAGCATTATAGAATCAGCATTAGTGGTTACAACTCTCCTCATCTTTTAACTGCTCATGGTAGCATTGTTTACCAAATTAGTTACACTCATAATTTGAAGATGTGCTTCATTATATAAGTCAAAGGCATGTGTGTGTGTTTGTGTGTGTGTGTATACATACATGTGTGCCTGTTTAAAGTGGAAAAGAAAGACATCCACAGGAGTTTAGATAATGTGCATAATAATAATCCATTTGGAAGAATTTCTAAAGGTCTGTCAATGAAGTTTTAGGAATTTTCAACAGGGAACAAAGGCAAAATAACCATCCTAAACACTACTAGTGGCTTCTTGATATTTTATTTTTCTTTTTACTCCTTTTCTCCATGCTGCTTATCTATTTTTAGCTCTTAGCATCCATTGATCATCACAGATTCTTAACCTTCTGTAACTCCACATTATTTTCTAGAGGCAGATTTGTCTACATGCCTCATTTTTATGATTCCGCTGTTATTAGCCTAATAAGTATTCTCCCTCACACTCGCTGCAAAGTGGTTTTCTAACAGCATAAACAAATAAATGAACAAATAAAAAATGTGACTTCATTTGCTGTACCCAAGATTTGTACTTGAAAATAAGCTGCAGTTTTTATTTTCTGTGCTCATAAGAAATTTGCAAATCCATCAGGTCAAAATAATCAGCACATGCAAAATGCTTGCTACTTGCCATCAGTTTTATTTTTAATAGACATTTGAATAGTCAGAAGAATTGTCAATCTGTACACTCTCCTTTGATTATAGAGGAGACAGCCTGCCATCACACTAGAAATAGTTAATATTACTGTAGTAGGCAGCCCAGAAACATACGGCTATGTCTGCTTTCAGATTTGTATTTACTGGGAGACAGCCTAGGCAGTCTATTTTGTGCCAAATTCTTTAAGAAGGTGTTGTGTGCTTATAACCTACCTTTTACAAGAATCTTGAGATCTTAGCAATTATAATATTTGCTTTTCTCCAGGAAGTCTTTTCATGTGACTTCCATACATATATTACTTAGGTTTTTATTGGTATCTAATATATACACACTCATCACTATTGTAAGACCTGCAGAAAACATACAAAAACATAAAATATGATCTCCATCATTAAATAAATTGCTTATAATTTGGCTGATGAGAAAACATTAAGGAACTTAAATAACATAAGACCAAATTCAAATGAATCCTAAGACAAAGTTCTTCCTAGATGAGTTCTAAAGAGAGTAACTTCAATGAGAATGGGAATAGACAAAGAAAAGCTCAGAGAGGAGGTTAATCTGATCTTTGGAGTGGTAGATTGACTTATGGGCTCCATTCTTCACCCTATCCTATATCCATAGGCTTTGACAGGCAACTTTGCAGTTCCTCCATTAGAGACTGACTATATTGCCATGGCTTTTAACTTTGAGAATGGCCTTATGCCTTTCTTTGATCAATGGAATGTTAGCAAACAAAGGCTTGAAATGTGTTCCCATGGTTGGCATGCCCTTTTGCACTTCTGCTATCCTTTTGAGAAGAGCCTCCCCCAGATAGCTGCTGCTTCCTCAGCCTGGGTCCCAGAATCAACATGTGGAGCAGGCCTAAGCCCAACTTTTTGCAAGGAGCAAAACTCAGTTGGACTCATAGTTTAAGGTAGAGCTATTCAGTGGAGCACAGCCTAGATTAGGCACCTCACAGACACATAAAAAAAAAAAAAAAAACTTTGTCACTGAGTCTTATTACACAACAATAACTGATTGATGCACTTGGAGATAGGATATAGCTTGAATAGGCGAAGGGTAAAACAAGAAGGCACTTGTTTCTAATACAACATGTCTTGTGAGCTTAGAACATACATGTTGCATGTTTCCTTTATTTCTCCTATTATTCATCATCCTACTATACCATATTAGCAGGAGTTTCGGTATCTCTTGTTAAAAACCAGCATACCCCCTCCCTCCTAGTTTGTACAAGAACTGTAGTCACTGACTCAGTCCAAAACAGGCTAGAAGAGACCAAGAATTTTCTCATCCTAGTAGGAAACCCCGGTTTGCTTCTTTGCCCCCATCATTATTGCATGCCATCACTATGAAAACTCATCCCACAGATTGCTCTCTTTCTTCACTACTATAATAATAGCCAGATTAGTTTTGAGGCTTGTACGGGACTCAGAGTACCACCACTCAAACTCTCAAGGTTATAGCCTTTTCAAAAATGTGTATCTACATGTTCATGTTTTATCCTCAAAGTGAAATTGTTGGGCCAAAGCAGCTAGGTTCACAGGACCTCAAAGCCTCCACTCCAAGCTGCGTGAGAACCAGGCCTCCCTCAACATTTTCTAGACCCTAGTGGAAAAGGAACACTCTCACTTTTCTTGTGGTGAGACCATCTATTCTGAACAATCAGAGAGAGGCTAGTAACTTTCAGTCTCACCAAAACAATGAACAGTGTGTCACTGCCTTTATTCCCATGGAGCTTCTCGCTCTTATGCAAATATTTCCCTTCTCCCAGGGAATAACTATACATACCAAAGAGTATCCTGAGAGGCAACATTTATCAGGTCATAAAAAATTATGGGCATCTATCTCCTTTCCACTTGCATACCCAAAATATTACTTAGAGGTTCAAGAAAGATTCTGGTTACCTTTGGTGGTGGAATGATGACCATTCTTTTTCTTTTTGCTTGTTTGTATTTTCTCATGTATCTACAAGGAACTTGTATAATAAAGAAAACTTAAAGGTAATTTTAAGAAAAGGTTAACACACAAGAAGACCAACCCTTCAAGCAAAGGATGATTTTTCATGGTCAAAAAAATTACAAATGGTGAAGCAATGTAAATTCCTCTTCACCGTAAGACTCTACTAATACATTCTCATGCTACTTGGTTCTATATCTGGGTCTAAATGGGACCAATCTCTCTCCATATGAAGTTCCCTTCTTAAATAATTTTTTTTTGCAAATAATTTTAAATAAAATGCTTTAGGATTGAAAGTTTTATGTAAAATCTCTTCCCACATCATCAAATCTAAGAATTCATTTCCTTGAGAGTATGACTTGTTTTCTATGTTATTTGCATAAGGACTTAAGCATAAGATTGGCAACTGTTTATGCTAAAATGCTACATGTGATGGCAAACTGTTTCTCTCTGTGCATCAAGAGGCAAAGTAGATATTTCTAGACCTATTATGAAAATGTGTTAACCTTTGGCTTTCCCTCACAGGACACTGTAATTTACATTTTTAAAATTGCATTTATTTTTTTCATCCATTTCATCTATATTTTTGCCCTGAAATATCTAGCCATCTTTTCATTATTTATACTGCCTTGGAAATAGTTGGAATAAAATCAATTTAGGATCATATACTATGTGCCAGGTATCGTGCAAAGTCTTTTACATTAATTTTCTCATTTAACTCTCAAAAAATAAATCTGTGGGTATTGTATTACGTGCCATCCCATTTTACAGATGAAAAACCTAGTTCTTAAACAAGTATAAATCCCCACAAAAAGGAACCAAGGCACCTGGGAGAAATCATTGGTCCAAAGCTGGGGAAGGTAAAATACAGGTGAACCTGGAAATATTTTGTGAGGCAAGAAAGTAAGGAAGCACATAGAAACTCATAAGAACACAGAAACCAGATTAAATAGGCACTCACTTGAAAAATTGGGACAAATTGAGCATCAAAATAATAACAGTAATTCCTTACAACAGCAACTGAATTTTTAAAAAGTAATCTAAGAGTTAATACTTAGCCAAGTTATAGATAGTTCAGTTCAATAGGTAGGTAAGGAGGTAGGTAGGTAAGTAGATAGAGAGTCAGATAGATAAATAGAGATGATAGGCAGACAGACAGACAGATAAAAGGGGTAAAGGGGAACTTCTTCTTTATAGCAGAATTCCAAGTAATAAACACAAATAATGATAGAGCTAAAAAAAAAATCACCTTGCAACACTATATAAATAATTTACTCAGATGAGAATTATTAATAGGTAAAAAATGATTGGATAAATGCTTTTTGGGGGGAAAAGGATATTTAGATGGCATTCCTCCATGAATGGCTTGTTAATTACAAAGGAAATAGTTGCCTACACAGTGGAAAAATCTGGTGAGTAACAATGTAGGCAAGTGACCCATGTCAACATCACTAAAAATGAAGCAAACTGACATCAAGTGCCTCCAAACACAATGCACTGAGCAAGACACAGTAGCATTTAGGAAGTATTTTAGCCAAAAATGCATAACCTGAATAAAATTATTAAATAATTTCAACCCAAATTGAATGATATTCTACAAAACAACTGTCTTGGACTTTTCAAAAATAACAATGGAGCCAGTTACAGTGGCTCATGCCTATAATCCCAGCACTTTGGGAGACCAAGACAAGAGGATTGCTTGAGGCCAGGAGTTTAGAACCAGCTTGGACAACATGGTGAGACCTCATCGCTAAAAAAATAAATACATAAAAACATTAGCTAGGTGTGGTGGTGTGCACCTGTAGTCCCAGCTACTTGGGAGGCTGAGGTGGGAGTATCACTTGAGCCTAGGAGCTGGAGGCTGCAATGAGCTATCATCATGCTACTGCGCTCCAGCCTAGGTGACAGAGCAAGACTCTGTCTCAAAATAATAGTAATAAAATAAAATAAACATTGACATGAAAGATGAAAGACAAGAAAAAGGTTGAAGAACTGTCCTAGGTCAAGAAAACTAAAGTGACATGAAAACTAAAGCACTATAGTATCCTAGATTGGGTCCCACATCAGAAAAGGAACATTGTTACAAAGGACATCTGGGAGAAAAATTGTTTACATTTAAATAAGGATTTTGTATTAGATGATGATATTAATATCAACTGTTGTGAATTTTTAATTGTATAGAAGATATTACTCTAATTTTTAGAAAGTATATAATGAAATATTTAGAGATAAAGGGTCATTATGTCAAAACCGTACTCCTCTTAAATAAGAATAATAATATGCACTTAGAGTATAAGCTAAAGTAGATATAGCAAAATAGTAACAATCGGTCAATCTAGGTAAAGGATATAAGGGTGCTTATTACACTTTATTTTACCTTTTCTCTAGGCTTAACATTTTTCACAACAAAATGTGGGAGAAAAAAAAGGTTTAAGCAACTTGCCAAAGACACACAGTAAGTGGTGGCACTAGGACTGAAACCCAGACATTCTGTCTGCAAAGCCAGCCAGGGCTCTTGACCATACCTCATTATCTGAGCAGCCAGAGGGATCACTTCAAAAGGCCAGTCTGCTCAAAACCTCCCAGGGTTTCCCTTCTTACTCAGAGCAAAAGCTAACATCTTTATTTACAATTGATTACATGGCCCTGCACCACTGCTACTCTGTACACTTGGGAGGAATTAGAAATGCAGAACTCCAGACCTACTAAGTCTGAACCCCCATTTCAACAAGATCCCCAGAGGATTCACACTCACATTAAAGCTTAGAAACAGCTACCTCCATGACTTGTTCTCCTTAGTAACTGTAACCTCATCTATCAGTCTCCTTCTTTCTCACTGCACTGTAGCCATATTGGCTTCCCTGTGTTTCTCCATCATTCCACACACAATACCACTCAAGGCCTTTGTACTTGCTATGTCTTCTGCTTGCAGTGAATTTGCCACAGATATCCACCTGGCTCAGTTGCCCAACTCCTTCACAACTCTTCTCAGATATTACCTCATCAGTGAGGCTTTTCTGATACAAAATATCTCCACATCCCCCCAAGAATTACTATCTATTTACCCTGCTTGCTTTTTCTCCAAAGCCCTATTGACCACCTAGCATACTATGTCTTTGCTTCTTGATTTGTTTACTGTCTCTGTTCCCCTAAACTCCTGTAAGATCCACGAGACCTGGAGACTTTGTTTTGTTCCTAGCTTTATCCCTAGCACCTAGAACAGTACCTCACCCATAGTAGTTACTCAATAAATATTCGTAGAATGAATTTATAACCAAAATATCTATAATTGTCACACTTTATAATTGTCCACATTTTAGAGAAACAAATTCAGACAAGTCAAGGAACCTGCCTGTATTAGTCGGTTCTCACACTGCTAATAAAGACACACCCAAGACTGGGTAATTTATAAAGAAAAGGAGGTTTAATGGACTCACAGTTCCACATGGCTGGGGAAGCCTCACAATCATGGCAGAAGGTAAAGGAGGAGCAAAGTCACATCTTACATGGCAGCAGGCAAGAGAGCATGTGCAGAGGAACTGCCCTTCATAAAATCATCAGATCTCATGAGACTTATTCACTATCACAAAAACAGCACGGGAAAAACCTGCCCCCATGATTCGATTACCTCCCACCAGGTCTCTCCCATGACACATGAGGATTATAGGAACTACAATTCAAGATGAGATTTGGGTGGGTACACAGCTAGACCATATCACTGCCCAAGGTCACTCAGCAAGTTAGAGGTATAGCCACAGTTAAGTCTATTATCTGAGTTTAAATTCTGTACTTTTGGTGACTGCTTTACTAATTATAGTACTCTGAAAAAGAGCTCAACCTACATAGTGACTGCACTGCACTGAGAAAGAAGATGAGTCCTTGCTATCACATGGCACATGACAGATAGAAAGGATTTTCACATGTGGATTCTTTCTTTATTTATTTATTCTGACTTTACTCCACAAAGAAATCAAGACTATGTTGTGTCATTGGATCCTCTCAGCACTCATGTATGGAGTAGGTTGGTACAACCCTATTAGCCCTGTTATCCAGATGAGGATCGTCCTCTTGATCAAGGGACAGGGAGTTGAATGCCAATGCAACCTTATAGCTGGTGTAATGGCATTATGAAGTCCTTCTTAAATGTGTCTCTGCAGCTGTGACCTGGGTACTAGCTTCTTTGGGTCAGTATCTGTGCTGTATCAGAGATAGTACCTACACCTGTGTACATCACCCTGGTTCTCTTCATGTCCTTACTGTTCTATCCTAGAAATGCATTTTGTTTGATTTTAAACTAAATGACCCAAACTCTGGCAATGCTTTTTGGTTAATGACTTTCACTTAAAGGATTCAACAGAAATGCACGCATACAAACTAAAGCATTTGTCCTCTCACTGCTGGCCGTGAGAGGTCAGTGGATCTCAAAATTCACTAAACTTTAGAAGCATTGGGAGCTTTTAAAAAATATACTGGTGCCTGGGTCCCAGCACAGTGATCCTTATCTAAATGGTTTATAATAAATCCCAAGCATCTTTATTTTGTAAAAGACCCCAAGTAATTTAATTATTATCTAGTTTTGAGAACCACTCTAAGACCTCAAGAAATTAAACATGTGCACAAGCATTCACATGCATGCACACACACGCACACACACTATAACATCTCAGACAGTCTGCAGCAGCTACAGCCCCAATAGAGAGAAACACCAATCAGATGATAAAAGGAAGAAAATGTTACTGAACTGACCCTCAACAAACAACATGGACCTTACTCAATGACCAGTGAAAATCAATGATATGAGAAGCGTCATTTACACCTTTGATTTAACTGCCCACTGAGCTGCATTTCTTTATTTGCTTGCATCATTTTTCAGTTTCAAGCAGGTTCCATTGAGAGGCATCTAGCAACTCTGGATACATCAACAACCTTGATTCACCTTCAAGGAAAATTACCTAGAAAACACTATAAAGTGTGGCTGTGATGCATGGGGACCAGCAACCCCAAGTCATACCCCTCACTGTAGAAGAAATGGGGTATCAACAATTGGTACAAATCAATATCAACAATTGGTAAATATCAATGATTACATCATGTCCCTTCTGTTTGTCAATAGTAAATGAAGTTACATTGTTTCATTTGTTTGCAATAGTTAAGCATCACCAAAATAAAAAAATTAACACCTTGAGGACTAGAGTTTTTTTAATATGGTGAGCTGCTATCTAGTAGGTTAGGAAGCCTTAAAAATATCATAGAAAGATATCACTCCTGTAAGTAAAAAGCCTCTCACTATTTTCTAATGCTTAGATACATATTTTGATTGTGCCAAATGCAAAATTGATTTTTAAAACTTTATTCAACTTCATGATATGAAGAAGAAATAAAGGCAATAAACAGTATTTGAAGCATTTGACTATGTCACTGATCCCCAGCATTCCTGTTCATTATCACAAACTCTACCAGTCTCTAGTCACTTAATTCTTATTCCTGCCACTTCAAATCCCATTTCCTCCAAGAAGCCACTCTGGGTACTGTAATCCACAAATAAGCTTTCCTTCCTCTTTATGACCTCATAATTCATTTGCATTTTGGTATGACGTTGTATCATTAGTTATTTTCAATGAGATTATACCTTTTCCCAGCAACTGAGCTCTGCTCATCTTAAGGGTAAAAGTCATCTTATGCTACTTTGTATTTTCCTCATAGAGCTTGCACACAATACACATAGCAACTAGTGGGTGTTCAATAAACATAAGTCGATCAATTTCTTACTAAAAAAGAATGAAATGACATAATTTGTGAAAACTAACTTTTCTCTCCAATAATTTGAAATATATTTAAGTAACAAACCATTCAAAAGTCATTATCAGATTAGAATTCTTATTAGTAAACTTTAAATTTCCAAATACCCTTGAACCATTTACTAACACAAGTTTAGACCAATATAATTCTTCAAATTTCAAATAAAATACCACTTTAGGCTTTTTTGTAAAGGCATTCAACTATTCCTTGCTTACCATGAACATATCAAGCATGTTTCCATTTCAGGGCCTTTGCACTTGCTTTTCAATTTGGCTAGAACATTCTTTCCTCTTATCTCCCACTTACTTGTCATTCCATTTTCAACTTAAATGTACCCCTTCAGAAAGGTCCTCCAAGACCATTCAATTTAAAGTAGCTTACACTCACCCACCCACCCATACACACACACACACACACACACACACACACACACACACACACACGGTTACTCTTTATCACATAATCCTACTGTTTTCTTCATTATACTTAAATATCATTACACATTTTCTTTTATTACACTGAAAATAACTTATTCATCTATTTGTTTACTGACTGTTTCCTGACATTCAAATGTATGCGATGTGGGAGCAGGGGTCTTTTCGGCAATGCTCACTTTCTATCCTCATCTCCTCATAAACTGGTACATAGTAAACACTTAATAAATGTTTATTGTAGGAATTTATTTTGAACAGTGTGAAAGTCAAGAGGTGAACACTGTCTTACTCAGAGATGAAGTAGACATTTGGAATTAGGAAACAAATCTCATTTACATGGCTGGTTACTATGACGCCCTAAATGCTTAGAAGAAAGAGACTTGAAACTGAGTTATAAGGAGTTGATAGAGGACATAATTTGCTTGATAAAAGAAGAAATGGCAGCCCATGAGAAAACCAAGCAAGCTATTAAGAAAAACTGCCCTGCTTTTACCTCATGCATGTATCAAATAAGTGGATGTAATATCAAAATAATCATTATTTGTTGAAATGAAATCAATAAATACTTAAACCAGTATACCTTGTCACTTATCACTTATATCAGTTATCCTTCCACTATCTTAGTATAATTCTTTCATGTTTAACAAGTCCTTGCCATAAAATATCAAGTTCTCATATTAAATTAAAATGAACAATCGCAAGGATAACGTTTAAGTGTTTATGAACAAATAAATATAATTTACAGTGCAGTACTCAACCTTGAATTTAATATCATCTTTAGCATTGGCAACCTTGGGATTTTTTCATAAGCTTTAGCATCTTGGGTCAAAGAATGACTATGCAACTTCTGGTCTTCCTTTCTTATCTCTGCCAGAGCTTTTTAAACTTAACCCCAGGTTGAAATTAATCAGATTTTCTTTATATTCTTCCAAAGCAGTTGACACTCCAAGTGACTCTGATGTTCAACAGCATTTGTTAAGATGTCTTCTGACATTCATCCACAGTATTGTAGCATCTTGCAATCCTAAAATTTTTACCAGCTGAAATATTTTTCTTTACCATTGTGTATTTCAACAAGCTTTAATTCCGATCAGTTCCATTTGAGCCTTAACTTAAAATGTTCTTTTGGGAAGACATTCATACAGCCAACAGACACATGAAAAAATGCTCATCATCACTGGCCATCAGAGAAATGCAAATCAAAACCACAATGAGATACCATCTCACACCAGTTAGAATGGCGATCATTCAAAAGTCAGGAAACAACAGGTGCTGGAGAGGATGTGGAGAAATAGGAACACTTTTACACTGTTAGTGGGATTGTAAACTAGTTCAACCATTATGGAAAACAGTATGGCGATTCCTCAAGGATCTAGAACTAGATGTACCATATGACCCAGCCATCCCATTACTGGGTATATACCCAAAGGATTATAAATCATGCTGCTATAAAGACACATGCACACGTATGTTTATTGCGGCACTAGTCACAATAGCAAAGACTTGGAATCAACCCAAATGTCCATCAGTGACAGACTGGATTAAGAAAATGTGGCACATATACACCATGGAATACTATGCAGCCATGAAAAAGGATGAGTTTGTGTCCTTTGTAGGGACATGGATGCAGCTGGAAACCATCATTCTGAGCAAACTATCACAAGAACAGAAAACCAAACACCGCATGTTCTCACTCATAGGTGGGAACTGAACAATGAGATCACTTGGACTTGGGAAGGGGAACATCACACACCGGGGCCTATCATGGGGAAGGGGGAGGGGGGAGGGATGGCATTGGGAGTTATACCTGATGTAAATGACGAGTTGATGGGTGCAGCACAGCAACATGGCACAAGTATACATATGTAACAAACCTGCACGTTATGCACATGTACCCTAGAACTTAAAGTATAATAATAATAAAAAATAAATTAAAAAAAAATGTTCTTTTGGGTATTGCTACCTCAGATGCCTGAGATCTGCCCTAATACATTTTGTCACAAGAAGGCAGAGAGCTAGAGTGCTAGGAGGAAGTCTTTTTGTAGGGGTTTAGTAGCCTTAATTGAAATTTAAATGACAGGAAATATGAAAATAAAAATAAAACGTTTTTCTGGAGATAAGCAAAATTTCCAAACCAAAAGACTCCTTTCCAAAGGAATAATTGAAATGCAAGAAGCTATAAAACTGATTTTAGATGAAATAGTGAATCATCCTAGTCAGATCTTGCCACATGCCACCCACTTATCAAGTCACTGCTAAACACTCAAAAGTTTTATTCTTTGCATTTTTAATGATGATACTTCTAATGATGATCCTATATTTGGTTACCTGCAACCAAATATTTTGATGAATAATTAAAGTAACATTCAGGGAAATGTATGTGGAAAAATCCATGAAGATTTTCTTTGGAGAGTGACTGTAGCAGCTATGTGCAACGTTTGGTGTTTATGGTTCTGCCATTTTGGTTCTACAAATTGTCAGTCAGCTTTACAATGTGCTAGAAACTTGAGACACACAAAACAAGTATAAGGATGGTAGGATGTCTGCATTAGTTATCACTTGTTATCACAGGTTATTGCTCTTCCAGATTCACTCTTCGCCATTTTGTATTCTGCTCTGTGCCCCAGAAAGGTGATGTGCGTGAATCATATCAAAGGATTCACTTGTCCTCCAGCTTCTGGCAGTGTTTGGCCAATAAAGAGCCCCAGCAAGAGGTGAGATGATGAGAGGAGAGTGAAAGAAGTACAGTTGTCCCTTGGTATTCTCAGGGGACTAGTTCCAGGACACCCCTCTGATACTAAAATCTGCAGATGCTCAAATCCCTTATATAAATTGGCATAGTATTTGCCTATAATCTATGTACATCCTCCTGTGTACTTTAATTTCTAGGTTACTTAAAATACCTAATGCAAAGTAAATGTTATACAAATTGTTACACCATATTGTTTTTATTTGTATTATTGTTTATTGTTATATTGTTATTTTTATTGTTTTTTCCTGAATATTTTCAATCTGTAGTTAGTTGAATTTGCGGGTACAGAATCCACAGATATGAAGGACTGGCTGCATTTATTTCCTATGAGGCCACTACAGGCTGGCTGGGTCACAGAGCCTCTGGGTCTCAAAACCTACTCCATTTACCCACCCTTTTCAACCTAGAGGAGCTAATGCTGCTACTAACCAGGATACTGTGTAAATGAGTTCCTTCTATACTCTCCACACCTTTGTAAATAGTCCTTTATTAAACTCTTCTAAAATTACCCAACTTCAGCTTCCTTCTGATTCCTCAGGAGACCTTCAACGTTCAAATGGCTGTCTTGGAGGATTTTCCCATTTGGTAGAAACAATGAAGCCTAATAGGTTAAAGGAATATGATACAATCAAATATAACACAAGAGAATGAGAAAATCCAATATTAAATTATAAAGTCTCCATAAATGTTACCGAGATTAAGGCAAGTGAAGGACTATTTGAGAGCAAAAGTTGGACTGAGAAGATTTCCAAGAAAAGATAGAACTTCAAATGGAGTGATGAGGCAGGAGATTTGGGCAGCAAAAAAGAAGGGATAAAGAATCCCCTGTGGGAGAGTAACTTTAGCAAAAGCACAAAAGCAGAAGAAAGAATGTAATGTGGGAAGATAGTTAATTTGGCAGTTCATCTGCTTTATCTGGCTTACAAAACCTCCAGTGGAGAGGCAAATTTATGGTTAAAATACTGACCCAAACCATTCTATCTGGGCCAAGCAACATATGAGTGAATTCCACCCATAAGAATCAAGATGCTCGAGTGAGGAAGACAGAGCACCTGCCCTTGAAACAATAACATTTCAGAGTGAGTTCAGTCATCAGTTATCATAGTACCCAAAAGAACATATTGAGATGCAAAATAAATTGTCCTGGGGTTTACGCCAGTTTATTTTTTTAAGCCTCAGATCAAATGCTTTATCAATTCTCATCACATAAGACATCTCTACAGTTTGAATGTAAGGTTTATGTCTTTTATACAATATGCAAGCCCTTGTTACACCACACCCCAAGGAGGGAAGTAGTGACATGAGCTAAAGACCCATCTGCTACCCATTCATGTTGAGCATCATAATGAGAGCATCCCTTAGTGCTGAGATTCTTGCAGCCAACCTACCCTATGTTCTGGTGTATAATTCAGAAGCTCTGAGCCTCTGGTTACTAACATTTACTTTCTAGATAATTTACATTCTCTGAGATTCCATTGCCTCCTTAGTTAAATGGAAATAGCCATACCTGCCCTTCCCATATGCTAAAGTTGCTGTAAGGAACAAGTTAAGCAATATCCATTAAAGCAGTAGGGAAGCTAAATAAAAGGTAATTCCAAAGAGAGATACGACTTAGGAGAATGGAGATGGTGGGGTTGGCAAAGTAAAAATATATCCCTCATAAATTCTTAGCAACATAAAAGCATAATGTTGGTGTTTATGCCATATTATGATTTAGTAGTACATTAAAAAATTCAGATGGCTAGAATCTGTGGGTTTCCCCCAATTTGCACCAGTACAAATACTATTATTAGAAATTATATTAAAATACAATATTGGCTTTTGTGCATTGCCTCACAGCTCCTTTTATAGCAACTAAAACAATGTGTCCCGTGTTTGTGCAAAATCCCTTCTGTCATTTATTTCACAGAGGCTTTTGATGACAATTCAGGCATATAAAAACTTGTGAGTCAAGTGTCTCTAACCTGCAAAGACAGTGTCCGTTGGAAGACGTCAGTGAATCACATCACAAAAATTCCCCTGGTCTACTATAAAAATTCAGGAAGGGTGACCCTGACTGTAACCTTGTTTCTCCAAAGTAAATCCAGTCCCTACATCTGTGCTGCATATAATTACCAAAACACAGTTTACGATCTGTGAAAAGAAATAATCAAGAAATGGATGTGCCTCTCCTATCATACCAGTTTTTAAGGACAGGAGAATCTACTCTGAAATGAATGAGAAGGAGACATAGGAGAGATGCAAAAGAGAAAGAACAGGGATAGACAGACAAGAGAGAAAATCTTCCATTCTTGAAAGAAGGCAGTATCCATGACATTTCATATCTGATGGTGCCTATGCTGCACAAGAAATTAGAAGGTATTTTCTCTATAAAAGATCGCTTTTATGGCAATTTTTCAAGCTGACACTTAAGTTATGGCTTCTTCTATTACAGCCTCTGTAGCAGCAGCTCTTTCATTACAGAATTCTGGCCACACATTTTACTGCAGTAATAAAGTAATAGGAACCTAATCTCTTTTGAAAGGGTTTGCAGAAAGGATGAGTGCAACATTGGCACAGGACAGAGTTTTTGACCTTTCCCCAGTGAAGTACAGACAAAGTAGGTCACAGATGATCTGATTTTTTCCTAACTTGTCTTTATTCTAGCATGCCCTGGGTCTTTGCAGAGATCTCTAGTATTCATTTCTATTTCAGAGTAATAAGACATAGTTAATACAATATTTGAGTCAATTCCACCAGGTTGCTACATAAATATTTAATTTTCAGCATGAACTTCTGGTCTCTCCAGGATTCTTCAGCTGGATCCCCACTGGAAAATGGAGCTTCCGGCATTCCACAGTTTGTGGATAATTATTTTGATCAAACTGAACACAGAAAATATATGAAAAGGGATTTTTAGAGATCTCAGATGACTTTTGCCTTTAACTGAGGAACAGGACACACTCTAAGGAAGTCAAAAACAGTGGTTCTCTTGGCCTTCTATTGCCCCATTTAGACCATGTTTCCATCAACCACTTGACCACCAGGTTATCTGACTATAGTGCCTTTTTCTCCATTCTTGTGACACCCTGTCACTTTTTAACCATCTGAATACCAGAACATTGATGATTTGGGAAACTGAGAAGTTTTCCCTTCAGTAATTGCTCTGATATTAGAGGTAGAGTCACATAGTAGTTATGAGTGGATTCCAGAACTAGATGCAAATCCTGTGTCTGCATCATTTAAGAACTGTACAACCTTGGAGAAGTTAGCTAAACTCTCCAAGCTTTTGTTTCCTTGTCTGTAAATTGATGAGCACAGTAATAGGATGGTTTTGCATAAACCATGTAAATTTACTTAATTTAGTGATTTTCACATGAAATACTCAGTAAATATTTATTATCATTATTGGAGATACCAAAATCCACCTTCAAAACCCATCCAAAAATTTTCTGATATATTTTATAACAAAAGTATGCTTATTCTACACCTCTCTCTGAAAACTCCAAAACAGAATATGTTTTTAAAAATCCAATCTATGTAAATTCAGGAAATAGCAAAAACCCCAACTCACAGTTTATGAACAATATATGCCAAAATTCCATGAAGTTTGGACTTAAACGAGGAAGGATGCTGAAAGCCAAAAGTCACTTCCACTGCCCTTGATTCCCTTACAGAATCTTGAGAGGCTGGATTGAAACTCATATATTTGGACCAATGAATATCACAGGGATGGGTGGGCTATGTGGGAACTGCAGGTCCAAACAGTTCCAAGTCATAAAATGTCACAGGAGGTGGGCTGATGAAGGGATTGCACAACTTTACTATATTATTTCTAACCCAAACTACAAACTGAAAGAAGTGAGACCTGGAGGAAAGAGAAAACACCAATTGGTTCTGCAGCAGTCTTATCAACAAAGATGAATAAACACTAAATAATCAAAGACCTATTAGCTCAGAGGTTCCACTTGGGTTCATGTTGATCTCTGGTTGATAAGCTCTCTGTGGGGAAAATGCGCTCTCAAGGAAAGTGACACAAGCATATATAGTGAAAAAGTACCCTTTAGAATTACACTAAAATGGAATTTTAGTATCAGAATGTCCCAAATACTGCATGGAACATACATGAAAAATGTATCCACATGTATTTAAAATTCAGTCTTAACTGGACACCCTATGTTTTTATTTGCTAAATCTGGCGGTTTACCCCACTCACAGATAAGAAGCGGAAAAAGTTCAACTTGGCCTGCATACACAGACACTCTTTAAAAAGGTGTAAATTAACACAGTAAGCAAACAGAATGAAAAATGTACTTCAGATGCATCATCCTCCAGAAATTGAAGAAAAGCTCAGACAAGCATTTTATCATCTCAAAAAAAGTAAAGGAATATGTACTCTTAGAAGAAATAGCTCAAATACTACATAAAACAGCAAGAGATAAAAAGTGATCTGGCAAAACTGAGGAAAAGAATTGTAAAGCAACTTGAAAATAAAAATAATGGCAAGTAAAATACATTCTGCTGAGAAAGAGTCAACAATATGGAAAAGAAGTATGAGAAAATAACACAAAGTCCAGAAGATAAAGGCAAATGCATGATGAGCAAGCAGAATAAAGGCAGGCAAAGAAAATCCAATGTCAAGATGATGATGATGATAATTGCACCAGAAAGAGAGCAGAATAAACAGAATAACAGGAAATCATTCTGAAATAAACAAAGACCCAAATCTACAAATCAATGACAAAATGTATTCTGAAAAACACGATAGACAATAATCAATACAAAGACATAATCTGATGTAATAACTAAACTAAGGAAACAAAAGAACCCTATACACATTCAGTGGATTAAGCAAATCATCTACAAATGGGAGAAAACAGATTGCTATCTCCTTCTACTGCCAAGAAACAGTGGAATAATATCTAGTGTTTTCATGAGAGAAAAGTGTAATATAATAACATTATATTCATTTAAAATATAACAGATAAATATTTATCAAATTTGTTGGATTCTGGTTTTCATTTGCATTACATTTGCATTAGTAACATTGAGCATTTTCCATATACCTGTTGGCCATTTCTACGTCTTCTTTGACAAAATGTCTATTCAAACCCTTACCCTATTTTTTAATTGGTTATTCATTTTTGTACTATTGAGTTGTAGCAGTTCCCTATATATTTTGAAGATTAGCCCTTATCAGATATATGGTTTGCAAATATTTTCTCCCATTCTACAGGTTATCTTTTCACTTTGTTGATTGTTTCCTTTGCTGTGCAGAAGTTGTTTTTTTTTTTTTTTTTTTTTTTTTTGGATGGAGTCTCGCTCTGTCGCCCAGGCTGGAGTGCAGTGGTGCAATCTCGGCTTACTACAACCTCTACCTCCCAGATTCAAGAAATTTTTTGAATTTCTTGGCCTCAAGAATACTAGGCCTCAGCCTCCCTAGTAGCTGGGATTGCAGGTGCGTGCCACCACACCTGGCTAATTTTTGTATTTTTAGTAGATATGAGTTGACTACAGAAGCTTCTTAGTTTGACATAATCCCACTTGTTTACTTTTGCTTCTGTTGCCCGTGTTTTGGTGTCATAGTCATGAAATCATTGCCAAGACCAATGTCATAAAGGATTCCCCCTAGTTTTCTTCTAGGCGTTTTATGTTTTCAGGTCTTACATTTAAGTTGTTAATTCATTTTGAGTTAATTTTTGTGTATGCAGTAAGATAAGAGTCCGATTTCATTCTTTTGCATGTGGACATCCAATTTTCTCAACATCATTTGTTGAAAAGACTATCTTTCCTCACTATGTAGTCTTGGTACCCTGTCAAAGATCAGTTGACTGTATACATGTGGATTTATTTCTGGGTTCTCCATTCTATTCCACTGGTCTATATGTCTGTCTTTATGTTAGTCACATACTGTTTTGAATACAGTAGCTTTGTACTATATTTGAAATCAGGAACTGTGATTGTTCCAGCTTAGTTCTTGTTACTCAGGATTGATTTGGTTATTTGTGGTACCATATGAATTTTAGAACTGTTTGTTCTATTTATGCAAAAAAAATGCCAATGGGATTTTGTAGAGATTGCAATGAATCTGTAGATTTATTTGGGTAGTCCATATATTTTAACAATTTTAGGTCTTCTATGAACACAGAATGTCTTTCTATTTGTTTGTATTTTGTTTAACTTCTTTCATCAATGTTTAATAGTTTTCAATATACAAGTCTTTCACCAACACAGTTAAGTTTGTTCCTAAGTATTCTATTCTTTTTGTTGCTATTGTAAACAGCATTATTTTTCTAATTTCTTTTTCAAGGCCGGGCGCGGTGGCTCAAGCCTGTAATCCCAGCACTTTGGGAGGCCGAGACGGGCGGATCACGAGGTCAGGAGATCGAGACCATCCTGGCTAACACGGTGAAACCCCGTCTCTACTAAAAATACAAAAAAAAAAAAAACTAGCCGGGCGAGGTGGCGGGCGCCTGTAGTCCCAGCTACTCCGGAGGCTGAGGCAGGAGAATGGCGTAAACCCGGGAGGTGGAGCTTGCAGTGAGCTGAGATCCGGCCACTGCACTCCAGCCCGGGCTACAGAGCAAGACTCCGTCTCAAAATAAATAAATAAATAAATAAATAATAAAATTTCTTTTTCATTGTTCATTGGTTCACTGCTAATGTATAGAAATGCAACTGATTTTTGTATGTTGAGTTTGCATCTTGCAACTCTACTGAATTCAGTTATTAGTTCTAAGAGCTTTTTAATGGAATCTTTATGGTTTTCTATACATGAGATTATAATGTCTCCAAACAGGGACAATTTTACTACTTCCTTTGTGATGGGACACATGTCAGGACGGCTATTATCAAAAACAAAAAGAATAATGTTGACAAGGATGTGGAGAAATTGAAATCCTTGCACACTGTTGGTTGGAATGTAAAATGGTACAGCCACTGTGGAAAACAGTGTGGAAGGTCTTCATTCTCAAAAAGTTAAAAATAGAATTACCATATAATCCAGTAATTCCAATTCTTGGAATTTATCAAAATGATTGAAATCAGAATTTTGAAAACATAACAGCACTCCTCTGTTAAGTGCATCACTATTCACAATAGCCAAGATGTGAAAAAACAAAAAAACAAAAAAACCTTGCATGTCCGTCTATGGATGGATAAAGAAAATGTGGTCTATATATATAATGGGATGCCATATATATAAAATGGGATACTATTCAGCCTTATAAAGAAAATAATTGTGCAATATGGGACAACATGGATGCACCTTGAGGACATTATTCTAAGTGAAATAAGCCAGACATAGAAAGACAAATACTGCATGATTCTACTTACATGAGATGTCTAAAATAGTCAAATTGATAGATTCAAAGAGTTGGAATTGTGAATACCATGGGCTTAAGGGAGGGAGAAATTGAGTGTTACTAATCAATGGACATAAATGTACAGTCCAGGAAGAGCAATAAACTCTAGAAGTCTGCTGGACAACATTCTATCTGTAGTCAACAATAATTTATTATATACCCAAAAATGCCTTTAAGAGGATAGATCTCATTTAAGAGTTCTTACCAAAATAAAATAAAACAAAATAATACTAAGTAATGCAAGAATACAAGAAAAAGAAATAAAAAGCATAAAGGTTGGAAAGAAAAATAAAAACTGTCTTTATTCCTAAATTTCATGACTGTATTAGAATATCAAAAGGAATCTACAAAAAAACTAGATCAAATAAGTAAATTTAGTAAGGTCACAGGATACAAAGGCAGAATACAAAAATCAATTGAATTTATATATAGTAGTAATGTATCATTGGAAAATGAAATTTAAAGAGAAATTCTATGAACAAACAATACTTAGGAATAAATACTTAATGAAAGGTTATACAACATCTCTATAACAAAAACTTCAAATTAAAAAGTCAGGAAACAACAGATGCTGGAGAGGATGTGGAGAAATAGGAATGCTTTTACACTGTTGGTGGGAGTGCAAATTAGTTCAACCATTGTGGAAGACAGTGTGGTGATTCCTCAAGGATCTAGAACTAGAAATACCATTTGACCCAGCAATCCCATTATTGGGTATAGACCCAAAGGATTATAAATCATTCTACTATGAAGACACATGTACATGTATGTTTATTGCAGCACTATTCACAACAGCAAAGACTTCGAACCAACCCAAATTCCCATCATCAATGTCAGACTGGATAAAGAAAATGTGGCACATATACACCACAGAATACCATGCAGCCATAAAAAAGAATGAGTTCATGTCCTTTGCAGGGACATGGATGAAGCTGGAAACCATCATTCTCAGCAAACTAACAGGACCGAAAACCAAACACCACATGTTCTCACTCATAAGTGGGAGTTGAACAACGAGAACACATGGACACAGGGAGGGGAACATCACACACCGGGACCTGTTGGGGGGTGGGGAGCAAGGCAAGGGATGGCACTGGGAGAAACAGCTAATGTAGATGACGGGTTGATGGGTGCAGCAAACCACTATGGCATGTGTATACCTATGTAACAAATCTGCATGTTCTGCATGTGTATCCCAGAACTTAAAGTATAATTTTTTAAAAAAACTTCAAAACATTAAATATGGGTTCACCATATTTAATGTGGGTAGATCATATAGCTTCTATGTCTAAATAGAACTCTGTATTGCTGTGTTATATTCCCGCGTTTATAAGAGAGGCCTTATTTTTGTCATTTGGCAGCAACATTATCCTGAAAGGTTTCAGTGTCCTTCAATCAAAACATTATGTGAACTATCTCTTTTCCTGAGTCATTTTTGATTAGAAATTAATTTGAATTTTCTATGACCTCTATCAAGAGGACAATTCTTTCTCTCAATGATGTTATTGTTCTCAAATGAAATGCTCTAGACTTAAAGACACAATAATATTTTAGTTCACAGTCCTAGACACTGGTACATAAATATATAGTTCTTAATCCTTAGGAACTGTGTAATACCTATGTGAAGAAAAATGCAAATTGGGGGCCAACAAAGATAGCAAAATAAATAAATAATAAAGAAAAGAAAAACATAGTGTTTCTTGTTCCCTCCTCCCTCTCATTAAATTAGCATTGTTGTGGTCTCCCAGGTATTCGGTGTGGTTCAGTGTTTGTGGCGAGGTTGCTGTCAGATTTTGCAGTGACTTTAGGTGGATTAGGTATTAAGCATAATAAAGTTCTTTGAAAAGCAGGGCATGATCTTTGTGCTCTTGTACTCTTGAGAGAACATAGGCAGAACCTTATAATCACTTGCTAATTACCCCGAGTAAAGTAATTTGTTTTATCTGTCTGCCATTTGGTTTCCTTCAAAGTGCCATATATATATATATGAATTGTGCTCAAAGTAATTACTACTATTTTATCATGAAAACTGTTCAAGCGTAATCCTCTTTCCTTAGCTTGCTTTCTCCTTGAATTTAAAGTCTTATGGTAAGCCAAGAAGTAGTTTAAACATCCCAGACTGTAATAGACACTCCTGATTTTTAGCCTCCCACTATAATAATGTGCAATGACTCCTCAGTACTCTACGTCAACAGCTGCTAACAAGCATTGTATATGGCTTTTCTCAGTAGAAGGTTATGGAATGGGTAGTAGGTTAAAATCAAAAGGATTCTTGCTAGAATTTTATAATGACAGAGCACTTACAAATGTCATAGTCATACAGTACCTTAAAACTGACAAGGAGCTCTAATATAGCTAATTTCATAGAATCTTCGTAATCATCATGTGAGGTTAGGTATGATAGATTAGATTATTGTTCAGAAAGTACTCACTTCCTACCCCACCCCACATTGTAGAAGGAATATTTCCTCGCCTCACTGATTTTTGAACTTTGTGGCTTGCTTTGATCAATGGAATATTAGCAGACATGATGAAAACAAAGACTTGAAATATGTTTGCACAGTTGGGCTTTTGCCACTGCCATGAAAGACTATGTCCCAGAAGAATGAGGGATATTTGGAGCAGACACAACCTGGAGCCTGAAGACAAGCCCAGCTTAGCCCAGCCTAGATTCACCCCAGCTGACCTGCTGACATGTAAGCCAGAATAGATACATATTCTTACAAACCTCAGATAAACTGTGGTTGTTACGCAACAAAAGCTGATTGGCACTTCTGCTGTCATTATTCCTACTTTGCAAATAATGAGAGTAAGACTCAGAGAACTAACCTGCTCAGAGTTTCCTAAAAATTAAATAACAGAACCATAGCTGCCTATATGAAAAGATAACAAAAAAAGGTCAATGGCATTTATGAGGCTGTGTGTGACACGAATTTGAACTGATAAAAGATCTACGTGTTGCTACATAAAAAATAACACATATGAAGCCCGTTTTCTCTTTTGTCTTATCACTTCAGGATAAGTTCTAAACACTGATGGCTTTGCAAATGGATATTGACAGTCTCAGTCACAATATTAATGAGATATATTGGCTAATAGAAACCCTGAAGTTACATTTTCTTTATTGAGCCCAGTAAGATGAAACCCAGCTCTAGCAGTATTCTCTCATTTGAATGGCTGGTGTGGTCTCCTTGATTGAAATGACTGCTCTGTTGAGTTGAATGAATGGCACTGCTAAAAAGTACTCTGTCAAATATTGATAGCTAATTAGATGGATTTTTATCATAATAGTCAACTGCACTCACACATACGCACACACAAAGAAGAGCTATTAAAGATCTTGACAAGAAAATAAACTGAGCCTCAGAACATTACTGTTTATTCAAAGCTCATTTCTAAGTTTGGCACTCAAAGTAGGAAGATTTATTTTTATAAAACCAGTGAATAACAAACCCAACGGAGTATGTGCACATTTTAAGAAAAATCAGTACTAAGGTTGTCTATTATAGAATTGCTGGAATTCTTGACCAACCAGCTTTTTGGAAGCTCTGGAGTCTCTTAATTGCTCAGCCTGTTAAAATTTTTCAGGAATAGCCTGAGGAAGTTTTTCTAATAAAGAAATAGTCCAAGGACAAAGAAAAAAATACTGATACTTGAGAATAAATAAAAAACTGTGAATAATCTTTAAGCCTTGACAAAGATGTCTATATTGGGTGAAGTTTGAGGCACTAATGCAAATATAGAGTGAAACTGAACACAAATTGGGGGGAAAAAAATGAATCTGAATGTCAGAGAAAGAAAAAGAAAAAGTGAAGAACCTCAGTGATTTCATTAAGAAATTACCATGGAGTATGAAATCAACTCAGAATTAAAGTTAATAAGTATTAGAGATAGTAATCAAGATGGTCCAGTAGCAGGGATACCAGCATCATAGGATAGGAAAAACGGTATTGGTAGATATTGAAACCATTTAATAAATTTCTGTTCTCATACATTTTGACTCGTTAGCCCAAATATAGCTATTACTCTGCCCATTAGACTGAGAAAAATGAAAAGCAGCAATGCCAACAAATATATTAAGCCACAAAGACCTTGAGATGGCTTAGGTGGATACTCTTCCTTCCTCATAGATTCATAAATTATTCTTGGAAAATGCTCACAGGTAATTGAGCTAATTTTTAAGATTCCTTTAAACATTCCTTTATGTACCTTGTTTCTCTTTACACTGTGAATTTTACTACAAGCTAACATCTTCTGCAAAGAATTAACAGGGAATGCAGGCTATTCGATTTAACAAAAAGTTAATGATTACTTGCACCAAGTGATGATAATAACAGTAATTACATTAACTACCATATGTTGAATATTAGTATCCTCCATGAAAATTGCTTTATAATCAAAGAGCAAAATATACTCCTTGCCCTCAAAGAACTTACTTACAGTGTAATAGGAAAACTCTAATGATGATACTTTATTAAGCAGCTACTATGTGTCATCACTGTTCTAAATGCTTTACTTATGTGTATTAACTCATGTCATCATCACAAAAAAAATCCTATGAGATGGTAGCTATTAATATCACCATTCGATAGTTGATGAAAGTGAAATCCATAGAGGTTTAAGTAACTTGCAGAACATCATAAAACCAAAACCCATGTTCATAACCTCTATATATAAAGCTCCTTTAATGTCATAAATAGTCATGAGGTAAAATATAATGCCAAGAAGGGAGGCATTCTTTCTAATTAGGATATTTCAGAAGGTTATCTTAAAAACACAAGAATTTGAGACGAGTAAAATATAAGTTAAATTTAAGTCAGTCCACTTGGTCACTGATTAGCTACTGAGGTCAAAAAGAAGTGTGATTAGGCCAGGCGCAGTGGCTCATGCCTATAATCCCAGCACTTTGGGAGGCTGAGGCAGGTGGATCACGAGGTCAAGAGATCGAGACCATCCTGGCCAACATGGTGAAACCCCATCTCTACTAAAAATACAAAAATTAGCTGGGCGTGGTGGTACGTGCCTGTAGTCCCAGCTACTTGGGAGGCTGAGGCAGGAGAATCGCTTGAACCCGGGAGGCGGAGGTTGCAGTGAGCTGAGATCACACCACTGCACTCCAGCCTGGTGACAGAGTGAGACTCCATCAAAAAAAAAAAAAAAAAAAGTGTGATTTCTGCAATATCAAAACATCATGTTGTACTCCATAAATGTATTAAATTTTTATTTGTCAACTTGAAAAATAATTTTAAAAAAAACACAAAAGAAAGGTGACTAAAATGATATTTGGATAATTTTTCAAATTCATATATCACCCCAATCTGTACCTTCAAGGTACCGAGCACCTAATAATATAGTAGAAGAAAGTTCTTAGGTTATTGAAAAATAAATTGGCTAAATTTTCTCAGGACTTGAACAATTGCAGGACTTTAATCTTTAAAGCATAGTAACCACATATGCCATTCATCTACCTCAACATGTGATCCCAATAGTTATTGAATTTATAAAATACTCTGCATAATGGGTTAGACCACAGGTCAGGAAATTATAGCCCACGAGCCAAAGCCAATCCAAAGCCTGTTTTTGTAAATAACATTTTATTGAAACACAGCCATACTCATTAATTTACACACTGTCTATGGCTATTTTTGCACTACAATGGCAGAGTTGAGGAGTTTAGAAGAGACTTTGTGACTAGCAAAGCCTAAACTATCTACTATGTGTACCTTTACAGACAAAGTTTTCTAGCCCTTGGATTATAGAGAACTTTAGAATAATAATCTCCCATTTTCATGAAAATCCTGTCTTATCCTTATTAAAAAATGTCCCCTTGATTCTATCCTAAGGCTCCTATAATATTTAAAACAATGTTTACAACATCAATATTATCTTTCCCAAGTTCAGTAAAGCCCAACCAACCAAAACTCATAGCCTCCTGTTCTTTTATAAACGTCCTTCATTTTTTTCAAAACAGTTTTAAGTTACTGATGCCAAAGGGTTATTCATCAGATTCAACTAGTAAAGTACATACAAGTAGAAGATACTCTCCTGAAAGTTATAAAAATCACTTTAAACAGGATATAGAACCATTCTCTAAACTTTATACTCTGGCGTGGACAATGTGAATACAAACAGTTGGTATGATATAATGAACAAAAAACATCCAGGCAGGTTATAAACTAAATCTACCCAGTGGGTAGTTTTTATAATGTTATCTTCACAGTCCCTCCAGGGAACATGAGTTCCAGGTGAGATGAATTTATAAGCATATTCACAGTAATGTACTCAAAACAAAGCCTAAAAATTGAATACCTTCTTCTGGCTTCCCAAAATAAGGATTCAACAGTTAACTTTGATGATCTTTTTTCCCATATCCTCCTTCAAAATTTCCCTTAATTTCCCATCTCCTCATTACTGCCAATCTAGCCAGTATTCTTCCAGGCTCTCTCTTTCACAAATCAAAAGTTGTGGACCAAATGTTAATGTCTCCCCCAAAATCAAATGTTGAAGCCTTAACCCCAAAAATAATGTAACTACATTTGGAGAAAGGACCTGTGAGAAGTAATTAAGGTTAAATGAGGCCATGAAGATGGTGACCTAATCCTATAGGGTTGGTGTCCTTATAAGAGGAAGAGAGAGCAGAGTGCTCGCTCGCTCGCCACAAGCACAAACGGGAGGTCATTTGAGCACATGGTAAGAAAGCAGCCATGTACAAGCCAGAAAGAGAGTCCTCACTAGGAACCAGATCTTCAGGCTCCTGGATCACGGACTTCTAGCCTCCAGAACCATGAGAAATTATATTTCTGTTGTTTAAGTCAAGCAGTCTCTGGCATTTTGTAATGGTAGCTCAAACAGACTAATACACCAAACCTAAACATCACCTATCTCAGTGTGTTTTGTGTTGTTATAAAGGAATAACTGAAGCTGGGTAATTTATAAAGAAAAGAAGTTTATTTGGCTCATGGTTCTGCAGGTCATACAGGAAGGATGGCACCAGCATCCGCTTCCTGTGAGGACTTCGGGAAGCTTTCAATTATGGCAAAAGGGGTAGGGGGGCCAGTGTGTCACATAGTAAGATGGGGAGCAAGAGGAGGAAGGGTGCCAAACTCTGAACAACTAGCTCTCACATGAACTAACAGAGTGAAAACTCACTCATTACCACAGGGTAATGGAGGACACAACCATTCAGGAGGGACCTGCGCCTATGACCCAACACTTCTACTAGGCCCCACCTCTAACACAGGGGGTCAAATTTCAACATGAAATTTGGAGGGGACAAAAATCCAAACCATATCATCACCTAAAGATTACTTTCAAAAGTAACACTTTGGGCATGCTACTTTCTCCTCAAGAACATATGTTTTGCTGACATGATTGTCTCTTCTTCTGTGACTATAATGCTGTTTGAATTATTGCCCTTATCTAGCCTCCAAGGTTTGCCACAATCTTAGCACTTTCTAACCTTAACTATCTCCAAGAATTAACAAAGTTAGGTGCTTTGTTCACTGAGCCTGAATACACCTTGCTCATTTCTACATTTGTTTGCCCTGAATTTTCACAAATAGCCCTATCTTTTCTGTCCATTTTTAAGTACTTTATCTTTCTTATACCTTTAGTTAACTATGGGAGCCTGTACTGACTTCTTCCTCTGAATAAAATTTACTGCTTATATCACTTGTTTTGAGATATATATATATATATACACACACACACACACATACACACACACACATATATATATACCAAATATGTTTTAAATACTTTTTCAATCCACCAGCTATAGTTAATTTGAATATTAAATGAAAAAAAAAAAAGAAATAAAGCTAACTTTTACTGTAACAACAATAGAAAAGATTTAACTTACTTAGAAGAAACTTCATCCAAAACACATGAGATCTATAAGGTAAATGAGTAACAGAAAAGTTCTGTAAGATATAGTATATTTTTAGGAAGATTGAATAAACATAAATATTATAATATGTATAATAATACATATTTCATGTATATGTCCATTATTTCCAAATCAATATATAGTAATAAAGCAATATCAAAATCATATGATCATTTGAATCTTGATAAAATTAGTCCAAAGTTTATCAAACATAAAACAAGTTAAAACAGCTAATAAGGAAAAAAGAAAAGTTATAGGAGAATTGCCTATATGAAATGTTTGACAATCTATAATAACACTATTATACTGGTACAATATAAACAATCATATAAACATGTAGAATAACTTATCAACAGGTACTAATCTATAAAAGACTTTACTATTTCTTTAGAGAAACACTGCAAATCAATGGAAAAGATGGACACAACTGACTATAATCTAAAGAATATTGACTACTGGGAAATTAATAAACTCATAAAATTAAATTACATGTAAGTTACAGAGTTAACTATAAAAACTAAAACCTTAAAAATAGGACTAATATAGGTAAATATGTGCACTCCATGTAAGAAAGTAATTTCTAAGCATAAAAACAGTGAAATAAATAGATTTTATTGCACAAAAGAGAAAACTCTCTATATTTAAAATATTTGAACCAAAATTTAAGGGCAAAAGTTAAAATAAAATAAGGAGAAAATATTTGAAATAACCATGACAAAGGAGAGGCTCAAACAATAGACAGCATATTGGTATGAAATATATACCCCATGTTAACAGAGCTTCATCTCTGGATGTTATTTTCCTCTTCTAACTTTATGTATATTTGAAATTTTTATCAGTAAACAAAATGACCTATGTAATTAGTAAAAAAAGAAGTTATGAGGAGAAAGGAAAAGAAAAATATAAAATAAGGAAGGAATTGCCAAGGAGGTTCTGGTTAGCAGAGACAGGCTGTTCTTCATTTAAAAATCACCAAAGATTTTGGAATAAGTGTGATGTGGTGCTGAGAAGAATGTATATTCTGTTGATTTGGGGTGGAGAGTTCTGTAGATGTCTATTAGGTCCACTTGGTGCAGAGATGAGTTCAATTCCTGGATATCCTTGTTAACTTTCTGTCTCGTTGATCTGTCTAATGTTGACAGTGGGGTGTTGAAGTCTCCCATTATTATTGTACGGGAGTCTAAGTCTCTTTGTAAGTCTCTAAGGACTTGCTTTATGAATCTGGGTGCTCCTGTATTGGGTGCATATATATTTAGGATAGTTAGCTCTTCTTGTTGAATTGATCCCTTTACCATTATGTAATGGCCTTCTTTGTCTCTTTTGATCTTTGATGGTTTAAAGTCTGTTTTATCAGAGACTAGGATTGCAACCCCTGCTTTTTTTTGTTCTCCATTTGCTTGGTAGATCTTCCTCCATCCCTTTATTTTGAGCCTATGTGTGTCTCTGCATGTGAGATGGGTCTCCTGAATACAGCAAACTGATGGGTCTTGACTCTTTATCTAGTTTGCCAGTCTGTGTCTTTTAATTATAGACACACTATAATTAATATAATCAACCCAAGTGTCCATTTAGTCCATTTAGTCCATTTACATTTAAGGTTAATATTGTTATGTGTGAACTTGATCCTGCCATTATGATATTAACTGGTTATTTTGCTCGTTAGTTGATGCAGTTTCTTCCTAGCATCGATGGTCTTTACATTTTGACATGTTTTTGCAATGGCTAGTACCGGTTCTTCCTTTCCATGTTTAGTTCTTCCTTCAGGGTCTCTTGTAAGGCAGGCCTGGGAGAAAATTTTTGCAATCTACTCATCTGGCAAAGGGCTAATATCCAGAGCCTACAAAGAACTCAAACAAATTTACAAGAAAAAAACAAACAACCCCACCAAAAAGTGGGCTAGGGATATGAACAGACATTTCTCAAAAGAAGACATGCATACAGCCAACAGACACATGAAAAAATGCTTGTCATCACTGGCCATCAGAGAAATGCAAATCAAAACCACAATGAGATACCATCTCACACCAGTTAGAATGGCAATCATTAAAAAGTCAGGAAACAACAGGTGCTGGAGAGGATGTGGAGAAATAGGAACACTTTTACACTGTTGGTGGGATTGTAAACTAGTTCAACCATTATGGAAAACAGTATGGCGATTCCTCAAGGATCTAGAACTAGAAGTACCATATGACCCAGCCATCCCATTACTGGGTATATACCCAAAGGATTCTAAATCATGCTGCTATAAAGACATATGCACATGTATGTTCACTGCAGCACTATTCACAATAGCAAAGACTTGGAATCAACCCAAATGTCCATCAGTGACAGACTGGATTAAGAAAATGTGGCACATATACACCATGGAATACTATGCAGCCATGAAAAAGGATGAGTTTGTGTCCTTTGTAGGGACATGGATGCAGCTGGAAACCATCATTCTCAGCAAGCTATTGCAAGAACAGAAAACCAAACACCGCATGTTCTCACTCATAGGTGGGAACTGAACAATGAGATCACTTGGACTTGGGAAGGAGAACATCACACACTGGGGCCTATTATGGGGAGTGGGGAGCGGGGAGGGATTGCATTCTGAGTTTTACCTGATGTAAATGACGAGTTGATGGGTGTTGACGAGTTGATGGGTGCAGCACACCAACATGGCACAAGTATACATATGTAACAAACTTGCATGTTATGCACATGTACCCTAGAACTTAGAGTATAATAATAATAATAATAAAATAAATAAATAAATAAATAAAATAAAAATCACCAAAGATTTTTAAAATGAAAGAGAACTGAAATGAGAATTATTCTATAAGTGATGGCAAAGGGCTCTCCCCCAGAATAGGAGTTACTAGTTTCTGATTCCAGAAGGGGCTTTGGTCAAAAGAACAAAGCCAAAGGAAAAGAACTTTGGAAGATTACTAAAAGCAAAAGCAATTGATGAAGTATAATGTAGTTCCCAATTATACACTCTTAGATGGAGTAAAATACTATAATCCAATTGAAATCTCTGCTTCCATCTGATGGTTTACGAATAGTATCAAAAGTCTACAATTAAATTACTGCATCACTCACTTTTGGATAATAGGTTGATAATACTAATACATACAAAATAAAGAAAATTTAAGAAGGAGAAAATCATGTTTTCAGTATCAGTAATCAGAAGTTAGAATCAAGAGCCTACTGTTCGTATACTGCCTAAAATAACCTGTGTTAAGAATTAGAGTGCCATTGGATTTGAGGTTTGAATAGAGTAAAATTTAAATAATAACTCTAACAATTATTTATAAACACCCTATTATATGCCTCTGCCCTATTCTTCAATAGGAACAAAATAAGCAAGGAACAAAATAAGCATTTCCTCATCCTGTTGAGTTTTCAGACCATTGAGGGTTACAGAGAAGTAAACAGACAATGATGACATAGTGTGAAAAGCATTGGGAGGGAGACACTTACGGTGCTTTGACAGCACATAAGGAGCATTTATCTCAGATATGAATGACCAAGGAAAACTTCCTGAAAGAATATACTTTTAAGCTGAGACCTGAAAGAGGGTAGAAGCTAGTCAAATTAATATGAAGAAGAAACAAATTATAGACAGGGGAAAATGCACGTGCTCAGAGGCAACAGAAAACATAGCTTGTTGCTGGAGAACAGAATGGGGAGCGAGAGCAGTAAGAAAAACAGCTGGACGAGTTTAATCAGATTAGTAAGTCTGAACTTCTCCTTAGGGTAATAGAAAACCATCTGAGCAGGAATGGAAGGGGTGATGTAATTTTTTAATTATTACTTTTTCTTAATAGGAGGGGCAGGGAGACTCCATGGACTCAGCTAAGAGTTTCATACTATGAGATAAAATGGTGGCCTAAGCCAGAATATGATGCTATGGATAGGGAAAAGTAAACGAATTTTAGAGATATTTAGGCATCGGAATCTTTAAGAAACAGGGATTGAATGTGGGAAGAGTAGAGCCTTTTAAAATCTGTAGAATTTCAGTTGTCGAATTTATTGGAATAAAGTTTTTCATAGCATTCCTTTATTAATCTTTTGATAGAACATGTAGTAATGTCATCTCCCACTCCTGATACTAGCAATTTATGTTTACTCTCTTTTATTCCTGATTATTCTGGCTAGAGGTTTATCAATTTTATTGATCTCAAAAACTAGCTTTTGGTTTCACTGATTTTCTCTACTTGTTTGTTTTCCATGTCATTGGTTTCCACTCTGATCCTTATTTATTTTTTCTTCTACTTATTTTTTGTTACATTTGCTTTTCTTTTTCTAGTTTCTTTATTTGTTTCTGTCTTCAATATCAGAGTTGTTTTTAAGCTTTCTTCATTGAGACCAGATCATTTAATCTAGGGCTATTATCCTCTACTTCTTAATACTCTACCCAATGTCTCAAGAATAATGAGATTTTTGACAGCACTTAAGGAGCATTTATCTCTGGCTGATAGAACAGTAACTATTCCTAGCCTTGAGTGAGCACGGGAAATTGTTCTCTGTAATCCCTTCAAGTGACTCCTTCCACAGTCTCCGTTAGTTCTTTCACAAGCATGCATTGATCAGTAGTGAGCTAAAGACTTGAAAGGAACCCTCTTAAGACCTCTGAAGTCCAGTCCTCTGTCTGTGCAGTTATTCTTTCTCCCTTATTCTACCCTGCATCCTCTGGTCTCCTACAGGACAGTAATGGGAACTGATAGTTGAAAGACTGGCTTGACCACCCCTTAGCAAGTCCTGTATAGATGTACCCTTCACTTTAGACTGTATGGGTCACATCACTCCCATTGCTCTAAATTCTCAGACAAAATCCGGAAAAAAAAAATTATTATCTTCCTCCCGAGTCATCTACCTTTTCTACCCAGGAGTGTCCATCATTGACAGTATGCGAGGAGAGAAGGGAAGTACCCCGTCTCTGATGAAACTTTCATTAGTTAAGGAGTTGAACAAGATAAGATCCAAAGTTCCTCCCAACTCTATTATTTTATAATTTTATGCACAATTCTAAAGAAGTAATTATCAGAATGCAAAAGGAGAAAAAAGTCTATCCAATAAGCATAAAGAAAAAAATATTATTTCATTATATTAAAAATGAATGACTAGATGACCTAGGAAGGAATGATGGAGATGGCAATAGTTTTATTAGCAGTGTAAGGGAAGTAAAGGGCATTATATAATTAACATACTGAACTGTTTTCATATTTAATCGTTATATCAGAATGGCCAGCAACTTCAACTCAGGTCATTCTCTGCATCCCTAATGGGTCATAGCACATGTAATATTAATTATAGTCATTAAGTGAGAAGTCCCTATAACGCCTTCAACTTAGGGTCTCTCTCACACAAAGCTAAAGAAAAGGATCTTCAGACAGACATTTACATTCCTTTGCTCTTGATTCAGCTTTTGTCTTAATAAGAGGGAAATAATTACAGGGCTACAATATGTCACTCTTTTGAAGAGTTACTTAGAGGACGGTACTGATACCTACTCCCATTTACCTAATCCCACTCTACTTCTAGGTGATTCATTTATAATCCCATGGGTAAAATAGGGTAAAGGCTATTATTCTGGAGTTTCTCCAAATTGTGAGGAAATATAGGTCAATCTTTGCAGTTTGAAGTTTCAGAATATCGAATTTTCATTACTTGAAGTAATGGACTGGCCTAATAAGTAGGTAATTTCCATATTATCTTTGGGGTTTAGTTCATTTAACATCAAAAGAAACAAGTTTAACTATTTTTTCCACCACCTTTGTTTTTGACTAGTTTAATTAATACCTGCTGTTTCCAGCTGTGATATCGCAAAGCATAATATGGTCATTAGTACTCTCTGAGACCTGCACAACTAGAGCCCCTGCCCTGGGTCCTACTTTAGAGAGACCAGTTCTGGCCCTCTGGGCATGACCCTCTGTGCCTGATGATGACTCTGAAGGCCCAAGGGTACATGTCCATTTGAAACTCAGTACCTTCCCTCTCCTGGGATACTGAAGACCTGGAGTTCCCAAAGCCTGCAATAGCTCACCTCCCTGAATCTGGCCTCCCTAAGGTTGGCCATGCTAGGAGCATGTATGTCCCTAAACCCAAGAGACAGCTGTTTCATAAAGTGTGAAGAGAGTCTAGATAGAATGTCCACACGCCTGTGTGTGGCCCCGCTTCCTGTTAGACACAGCCAACGATGAGAAGAGGTGAGCTGATGGTCAGAGACCATGAGTTTTACTCTTTCCTTGTGTGGAGCATGCCCTCGCAGAAACCTTGAATGAGAAGCATACCAGTCACATTAAAAAATGATTCAAGGCAGTGAAGTCCAAAAGTTAAATCACACATGCATGGATGGAGGAAAAACTGGGGAGTCTATCAGGCTCCCCAATTTTTCATGTTGCCCCTTCTTTCTCCTCCCTCCTCTACCAACTGGGAAGGAGGCTGCTGAATATTGTGCCTCTAACCTCCTAGGGTCACAAAGAGGAAACAGCAACACCAGAGAATTCCTGATCCTTCTTCCCCTCAACCTCTGTGTTGAAATCCCAAACCTGAAAAAAAGGAATTGCAGAATCCAAATCTATCTTCTTCTCAATTACTTCCTTCAATCTCCCCCTTCTGAGTCAAAAACAAAACCAGGATCATTGAGCATTTTTTTGTGCTTAACACAAGAAATAGCTACAGACTGGGGATACAGGAGGCTGCTGGATTCCAATTAACTTCATCACTTAACTTTGATTGCTGTGATACTCTGGATGAACTCACTGTTTATTAGTAAATAGGGGTGAGGATCTTAAAGACTAATGATGGCACTGATTGTAGCTACACAATACGGCCCAGATGTTTCTACACTTACTGCTTCCTTTCCTTGACCCTCTTTCCTGTAATTACTAGATAAAAGATGCAAATATGGCATTCAGGAAACCTGAAGCAAACCCAAGCTACTGAGATGGTTAAAGACTAAACTTTGAATATTTGTCTTATACTCAGATTTCACAAGTTACATTAACACATAAGAGAGATACTAGAAGGGGAAAAAAGGCCATACTGCATACTTGAAAGTAAGAATAGGGGAAAAATAAGACACATTTAACATGTACAATTGTTTGATATCTAAGCCAAATCTTGATGAGAAAGCCATACTCTACCATAAAGCAAGGTCATGTATCACAACATCACCCATAGAAAATAACTCATAAGGGCTGTGCAGGGAACAAAGTACATACATATATCATCCATTTTAAGCTGATCTTACTGATCAGTCATCTCTTCCACAGTATAGAAATTTCATTTATCACTTCCATTTCTCTAAATGAATTTCCTCCCTACCATAGAATTTGTGTTGGGGAATC